>NC_091768.1:65941163-66566163 GCF_029378745.1 Bos indicus | reverse complement strand
GGATTTTAGAGTTGAATATTAGAGGGCATTTTACTAAACTTCCTTTGTTTTATCAAAGGGAATAAATCCCTGCCCTCTGGAACTTTTCTGGAACTAATTAACCCTGAGCTTGTGAGCTTAAGACACTTACCACGTTACTCCTGTCTGGTTCTAACTTGACAATGAAATTACTGATTGATATGGTCTCTTTTTTTCTGTCTATAACATCAGAGAGATAGCTTGTACATATGATTTTCATGAGTGTAGAAGTACAAAAAATGACTGAAGAAGATCAAAGATAAATGTCACAAGTCATCTTCAGTGACTTCATATTTATATTTTATTGGTGGAAAGAAAATGAAAATACTAATGACTGTTTCCTTCAGGAATGTTAACATACAGTTCTCTCTTTCCTGTCAAGGTAAGGAAAGAAATCTGAAAAGTATCTCTCAAGGCAGTACATTAAATCTTTTACTTTTGTTTTTCAAGTCATTAATAAACATTTGAATTATCTTATTTTGTCTTTAGAAAATACATAGGTAGCAAAAAAAATGAAATAGTAAGAATAGATTGAATATACTGAAAATATTTTGCTTTAGATGACATTTGTATTTAAAGAGGACTTAGGACTCCAGATAAAGGACTGATTTAGGGGTAGATGATCATATTATTGTACTACAGTAATTTAACTAGAGCCATTATGTTTTGGAGATTGTAAAACAAATGAATTGTTAAAAATAATTTTACTGTTCACTGGGGCACAGTGATTATTACAGAATAACGATAGTTTCTATCCGTAATGCAGTTGGCAAACACAGTAAATTGCTTTACTCTTTGCATGTCTCTGATGCTTTGCCTTTCTGTATATGGACCCTGATTCCCAGGAAGACTGAAATCAAGTATTTCTAACAGTTCTCTGTCTTATATAAACTTTAATTAATGATTCTCTCACTTTCTTTGTGTTTTTTGCTTCCTCTTATGTAAGAAATATGTCTTTTTGTGTTCAATAATGGATGACCCTTGAAATTTAGTGACAAATGTGGGTTAATTTAAGTCATCATCATCAATTTAACGGGCACCTCTAGCAATACGTTTTTCATTTTTAAAAAATTGTAGCATGAAGCAAAACATGTTTCTCTGGGGAACAGCATTGATTATTAGATAATCACACACCTCTGGGCATAAGACTGGAAAGGTATAAACAAATGTATCCATTCCTTTGACACAGTGATTATTTCATAGCAACTGAGTACTTCATTCCAGTCTTCCCTGCCACTACTATCTCATTTTCCTGTTACTCTATTAGACTGAAAGAGGAAGAATAGAAATTTTCTAAGGTGCTAAAACACGATGCTGATAGTTTTATGATGCTTCAGTGTATATTTCAGCCGAACTGTACATTTCCTTATAATCACAAGAAGATCAGAATGGTCCATTAACCCAAGTAGTCTGAAAATAGATCTATTTAAGCTCTTTTATTTCATTTATTTATTTATTTATTTAAGCTCGTTTCTAGTTAGACTTACCAGATATATTTTCATAAATCTCAATTTTTAACTTATATACTATTGCTATTGACAGCTTTGATGTGCACTCTTGCGTGTGTATATTTGCACCATCCTTAGGATATTTAAGCAAGAAATGAATATTTTACTTAATGTTTCAGAGTCTGTACATAGACATGGTTCCAAGACCACAGACAAGGGAGTTTTATATGTTTTTTCTACTAACTGTGGAGTCTTGTGGGTTGTTTGGTCAACTGTTCAGTACAAACTTTTCAGGGGAAGATGTTTTGTGACTTGTAGGTAGTAGCTATATGTTGGAGGAAGAGTTATACACTTTTAATGAGCATGGACTTTGGGATTAAATCCAGTTAGAGTAAAATCCCAGCTGAATCACTTGCTTTCTTTTTGCTTATACAACTTATTTATTGTGTCTAGACCTCAAATTTGTTCAAAAGTGCCTAAGGTACTGTCTGGCAAATAAGTGTTCAGTGAGTAGTAGTTCTTTGTTTTTCTGTCTCGTGTTTGCCATCATGTTCGTAACTTTGGTTGGACTATGTGCTTTGGATGGTTAGGTAGGTCGGATGTAGTGGTTAACAGCTTTGTAGAGAGACAAAAATAAAGACACCCAGGCATTGTTCTATCCCTGTGGATAACATGAATTGATCAAGAGATTCCTGAAATCCTGAAAGGTCATTGTAAATGTTTCTTGTCAGCATATTGGAGGTCTTTCCTGAGAGCTGTAGGAAGCCTCACTGAAGCCATGACCTTTCTTAACTGGACTCTAATCAGAAGTAAAGAATGTAATGAATGCCTATTCCATGTTAGAATAGTTCACATGTTATCATGAGATCTCCTTCAAATCAGCTCTGTGTTTGAGAGAATGAATAAGGCATATGAGAGGTTCATGAATTCTCACATAGTAAAATCATGACCCAGGACCCCAGCTTAGGTGGGTCAAGGCTGAATTATAAACCTAGTCATGGCTTTCTTGGGTTTGTGTGTTTTACATATATGTGGCCACATGTTTTTATTTTCTGTTTTTATTATGGATGTGAAAAACAAATATAAATAAAGGAGAGAGATCTTTGCTCCTTTGAAAGGCGTAAGTTTTAAATAATACAGTAGTTAATAGGTTTTGGTGCAGTAATCAATTATAGAAGAATAAGGGAGAGAGAGAACATAAAATATTTCATACTTTATTGACTGACCTAAGTAACTTCCATTCTTATAAATTGGTTTTAGAAATGCATCACAGTTTTGCCTGTTCAAAGATGCATTTATGGCATGTAGATGAATCAGAGACTTTCTTCCTTTTACCATTTACTTTGTAAAGACTCATCACTGATATTGATTTGTTATTTTCTGGGTATGCATTAATCTGTGGATATTTTGTTTCTGCTTGTTCCTGAAAACCTGTATATCAAAAGTATCATTTAATTAGCTGTACTGTTATAATATTAATAACATAATAGCCAATCTTATAATAAATTATAAAATGTTTCATTTTGCTATTTGATAATCTCTAGAACAGAGTGCGATCTAATTTTCAGGTGAACTGCTTAGCAATTCTGCCCCCAACCTCAATTACAGTCTTCTGTATACCTTCATATGCTACTTTAATTTCATGTTTTCACTTAAATCCACAGGCAAGCCCTGTTGGTTAAACAAACTTGGAAATGCTTGGAAGCATTGTTTGAAGGAAGCATATAAAAGCTTCTGTGTTGAGACCTGGTTTAGTACAAGATTATTTTATTTCTTGCACTCTGTATGCCTTGCCTAAATTCTTCCCTTTAGTATCATTTTGTTCTTACTTGTGTAATCACTACCCTGGTCTTCCAGACATGTTGCCTTCCCTCCTGGTGAAACAGAATCATAATTCTAGAGAGACGTTACAGATATTACAGTTCAATGATTTAATTTTATAGGAGAAAACATTATGACCCAGAGAGAGTGACCCAATATCACCTGTCAGTGGCATAATCAGGATTAGATCCTGGCTCTGATTTCTGAAACCAGTGTTCTTTAGCTCATATATAACTGTATAGACCTTTTGAGTGTATTTAAGTTTTGACTGTTAGGCGAGCACATTATTTAATTTTTCTCAGCTTCAAGATATGACTATTAATAACTGTGCTACCTACCTTGCAGCTCTTTTGTGTGGAACAAATAAAAGAAAGTGCATTGAGGTACTCTACGTTATGGTTCTTAGCAATGATGACTTGCAAATTTAGTGCACTTTATAGCCCTTCAAGTTTGCTGTTAATCTGTGGTAGAGAAAAGATGCCCTTATGGAAAGAGCAGGACAGCGTATATCACCATTTATATGATATCATTGTTTAAAATACCAGGTTGTTTTTCTATAAAGGAAAGATTATTTCTTTAATCTTGGTTTTTTAAATTAATTTTATTTATTGTAATTGGAGGCTAATTACTTTACAATATTGTGGTAGTTTTTGCCATACATCAACATGAATCAGCCATGGGTGCGCATGTGTCTTCCCGTCCTGAAACCCCCCAGTCACGTCCACAACTGGGTGTTGCTTTGGCTCCATCTCTTCATTCTTTCTGGAGTTATTTCTCCACTGATGTCCAGTAGCATATTGGGCACCTACTGACCTGGGGAGTTCATCTTTCAGTGTCCTATCTTTTTGCCTTTTCATACTGTTCATGGGGTTCTCAACACAAGAATACTGAAGTGGTTTGCCATTCACTTCTCCAGTGGACCACATTTTGTCAGAACTCTCCACCATGATCTGAGCCACAGGGGCTGACTGTGGCTCAGATCATGAACTCCTTATTGCCAAATTCAGACTTGAAGAAAGTAGGGAAAACCACTAGACCATTCAGGTATGACCTAAATCAAATCCCTTGATTATACAGTGGAAGTGAGAAATAGATTTAAGGGCCTAGATCTGATAGATAGAGTGCCTGATGAACTATGGAATGAGGTTCGTGACATTGTACAGGAGACAGGGATCAAGACCATTCCCATGGAAAAGAAATGCAAAAAAGCATAATGGCTGTCTGGGGAGGCTTTACAAATAGCTGTGAAAAGAAGAGAAGTGAAAAGCAAAGGAGAAAAGGAAAAATATAAGCATCTGAAAGCAGAGTTCCAAAGAATAGCAAGAAGAGATAAGAAAGCCTTCCTCAGCGATTAATGCAAAGAAATAGAGGAAATCAACAGAATGGGAAAGACTAGAGATCTCTTCAAGAAAATTAGAGATACCAAGGGAACATTTCATGCAAAGATGGGCTCGATAAAGGACAGAAATGGTATGGACCTAACAGAAGCAGAAGATATTAAGAAGAGGTGGCAAGAATACACAGAAGAACTGTACAAGAAAGATCTTCACGACCCAGATAATCACAATGGTGTGATCACTGACCTAGAGCCAGACATCCTGGAATGTGAAGTCAAGTGGGCCTTAGAAAGCAGCACTACGAACAAAGCTAGGGGAGGTGATGGAATTCCAGTTGAGCTATTTCAAATCCTGAGAGATGATGCTGTGAAAGTGCTGCACTCAATATGTCAGCAAATTTGAAAAACTCAGCAGTGGCAACAAGACTGGAAAAGGTCAGTTTTCATTCCAATTCCAAAGAAAGACAGTGCCAAAGAATGCTCAAACTACTGCACAATTGCACTCATCTCACATGCTAGTAAAGTAATGCTCAAAATTCTCCAAGCCAGGCTTCAGCAATACGTGAACGGTGAGCTTCCAGCTATTCAACCTGGCTTTAGAAAAGGCAGAGGAACCAGAGATCAAATTGCCAACATCCTCTGGATCATCAAAAAAGCAAGAGAGTTCCAGAAAAACATCGATTTCTGCTTTATTGACTATGCCAAAGCCTTTGACTGTGTGGATCACAATAAACTGTGGAAAATTCTTAAAGAGATGGGAATACCAGACCACCTGACCTGCCTCTTGAGAAATCTGTATGCAGGTCAGGAAGCAACAGTTAGAACTGGACATGGAACAACAGACTGGTTCCAAATAGGAAAAGGAGTTCATCAAGGCTGTATATTATCACCCTGCTTATTTAACTTCTGTGCAGAGTACATCATGAGAAATGCTGTGCTGGAAGAAGCACAAGCTGAAATCAAGATTGCTGGGAGAAATATCAATAATCTCAAGTATGCAGATGACATCACCCTTATGGCACAAAGCGAAGAAGAACTAAAGAGCCTCTTGATGAAAGTGAAAGAGGAGAGTGAAAAAGTTGGCTTAAAGCTCAACATTTAGAAAACAAAGATCAAGGCATCCGGTCCCATCACTTCATGGCAAATAGATGGGGAAACAGTGGACACAGTGGCAGACTTCATTTTTCTGGGCTCCCAAATCACTGCAAATGGTTACTACAGCCATGAAATTAAAAGACTCTTGCTTCTTGGAAGGATGGTTATGACCAACCTAGACAACATATTAAAAAGTGGAGACATTACTTTGCCAATAAAGGTCCCTTGGGTCAAGGCTTGGTTTTTCCAGTGGTCATGTATGGGTGTGAGAGTTGGACTATATAAACAGCTGAGCACTGAAGAATTGATGCTTTTGAACTGTGGTGTTGGAAAAGACTCTTGAGTGTCCTTTGGACGGCAAGGATAATCCAGCAAGTCCATCCTAAAAGAGATCAGTCCTGAATATTCATTGGAAGGACTGATGTTGAACCTGAAACTCCAATACTTTGGCCACATGATGCAAAGAACTGACTTATTGGAAAAGACCCCGATGCTGGGAAGGATTGAAGGCAGGAGGAGAAGGGGATGACAGAGAATGAGATGGTTGGATAGCATCACCGACTCAATGGACATCAGTTTGAGTAAACTCCAGGAGCTGGTTATGAACAGGGAGGCCTGGCATGCTGCTGTCCATGGGGTTGCCGAGTCGGACATGCCTGAGCGACGGAACTGAACTGGACATCTAGGTTGCTTCCATGTCCTAGCTATTGTGAACAGTGCTGAAATGAACATTGAGGTACATAGGTCTCTTTCAGTTTTGGCTTCCTCAGTGTGGACAGCAATGGGATTGCTGGGTTGTATGGCAGTTCTATTTCCAGTTTTTTAAGATATCTCCCCCTGTTCTCCAGTGACTGTACTAGTTTGCATTCCCACCAATGGTATTAGAGGTTTCTCTTTTCTTTACACTGTCTCCAGTGTTTATTGTTGTAGACTTCTTGATGGCAGTCATTCTGATCAATGAGAGATGGTACCTCATTGTGGCTTTGATTTGCATTTCTCTAATAAAGAGTGATGTTGAGCATTTTTCATGTGTTTGTTAGTCATCTGTATGTCTTTGGAGAAATGTCTGAAAAATATGGAATGCTTCATGAATTTGCATGGCAGTCATCCTTGTGCAGGGGCCATGCTAGCTTCTGTATTGTTCCAGTTTTAGTTTATGTGCTGCCCCAGTGAGCACTAAATCTTGGTTTTCTTGTTAGCAGTGGATAACTAGCTTGGTATTCCAATATTGCCACCGTAAGCATGTTTGTCCAGTTGGAAGAGAAGTTTCAGGAAACCACCAACCATTATTTTCATTTATACTTTAACTCACTCTTCCCTGATTCTTCACAACATGTTGGACAGATTTCATAATTTGTGATCATTTTCAGTTATTAAAATCCCGGTCAGTCCAGTTTAAGTGTGCGTGCTCAAATTTTGCTTCCCTCCCCTCCACTCATTCTCACCTAGACTTGCAGTTGAGCTTTCAAAGGAGAGAAGTCAGTACACAGTTAACTGTTTCTTTTGTCTTCTTGCCAGTACATGATTGGAAGTGGACACAAAGGAGGCAGAGATCTTTTTCCTTAGTTGGACCTATGTTAGCTGTCAGGAGCAACCCCTGATTTTACTCTGAGTTTGTTTCTTTTATAGCTGTGCAAAAACTGCCTTGTACTGGCTCACACAGGCTGATTGTTAAATATTCAGAAATTTTGTGATCTTGCTGTTAAAGTAACCATTACTAATTGTGTTATATAAGTGAATTATGCTAAAAAAGAAAATTATAAATACTTAAAACTGATCACTTCCTAATTAACTTGCTTCATTTTATTGTCTATACTCTTGATGTTTATCTTTTTATGGTACAAAATACCATATAGATGATAGTATGCTACTGCATGTCTCTTCCCACTCTGCATTCAGTAACTTAGCATTTGTAGCTTGAGATTGGCCACGGTGGGAGTATTTTCACCACTGAAATAATACGTGTCACAAACCAGAATCTGTCGTCTTTCCTGCTTTCCCAGTAAATTGTGGAAAATTTACCAACATACTACTGGGGTCACCAAATTATGGTTCTTTCTGGTCCCTTCTGTTACCACCACAGCGAGTGTCCCTCCACTAACAGTCTCCTCTTCATTCTTAGGTGATTTTTTCCAAATTCTTCTGACAGCTTCTTCATAAAGCATTAACCTCCCCCCAGCCACCCTTGGAGCCATTTGCCTTCTAACAGGTACTCCCAGTACTGATGAGTGATTCCTCTAGAACCTTCTTTCTATTTGGCCTTGGAAAAGTTCCCATGGAGTAAGCCCCTGCTTCTCCTGCCTCACAGAGGTAGGAGTGCCCATTATGGACTGTAGTACATTACTCTCCCTTGTGAGATCAGCTGGGGGTCAAGGTAGTAGGCCCTATAAAGCTGGACCTACCACTGCTCAGCAAACCCTGAAGGAAGATAGGCTGTAATTGTTTATGAATTATCTAGAATGCTGTGTACTTTAGGACATTTTTTGCCTTTGGCTTAGGACAGTTACAACTTCATGCAAAACAAAGAAGTACCAGTTCATCTCCTATTGTAAAAAGACTAAATTAGCCAAAGTATTTTGTATTTTTTTGTTATTTCACAAAATAGACTGTTGATGTTGATGTTTCATATTGACATGCAAACTAAATGAAGTAAAATGTGGATATTCCTATCATAGGCCCTGCTCTTAAACTGATTATCTAAAGCAACTGGCAGTTTAGATGATTTGGGGTAAAGTATCTGTTTCTGTTTTCTTCTCTGGCATGCCACCCTCATAGCCAATAAGCAGGAATAGTTTTATCTTTTTTAAAGGAAAACTCAAATACTATCATTTCTTTTCCTTGGGAAGTTAGTATTCTCTTTGTACATGGATATTTAATGTTTCTCAAAGTATTCACTGCTATAAAAAAGGGTTCAAAAATTTAGGATTGTTAAGACATTGATATTGATGATTGACATCTGTATTTTAGCTTAAGACTTAGACTCTAAATCGGATTCCCTTAAGATAAAATCCCCTTTAAAGGGGATATAATTTATAATACATTTTTACTGCATGAACTTACTTGGTTTCAAAAATTTAATCTTGAGTTTGTCTCACATGAACCTGGGGGAAAGCATGGAAAGTGGACATAAAATTGGTGTATCAACAATTTTGCATTGTAGTATAACTTTCACCCTTGCTCCTTAGTTTGTCGTCATAAACTTGGGATAATATCTGAACCTGGAAAGTAATATTCGACTCTGATAGCAAACCACATGGTATGGCATGATCCAGATAAAGCACCTTGACTGGTTTTGTCATTTGTACACATAGAGAGGCTTTTCTCAGGCTGAGTAACTAACTACTGGTGTGGGAGCCTAGGTTTAATCATGTTACTCTTGATAGTGCCATGAAATAATTAGTCCACCATGTAAGGGCCCAACTCAATGCTTTCCTTAAGAGTAGAGCCTACATTCTTGATTCTTATGGAATTTGTATTGCTTTTATATGAAAATTTACTCTGACCGTCCATTTGTATCTTTTTTACTTTTGATTTCACTATCATTAATATGCCTCCTAAATGCTAGTCTCCAGATTTGTTGAAATGCATATTTCAGAGCTCTGCTGTCCAGTGAGATAGTGACTAGGTAGATGTTATTATTTAAATTTAATCCAAGCTAAATGGCAGCCTAAGTGCCCATTGATGGATGAATGGATAAAGAAGCTATGGTATAGATAGACAGTGAACTATTACTTAGCCATAAAAAAGAAAGATAGCTTACCATTTGTGACAGCGTGGGTGGACCTAAAGAGTATTATGTTAAGTGTAATAAGTTATACATAGACAAATGCCATGTTCACTTACATATGGACTCTGAAAAGCAAAATAAATGAGCAAATACAATCAAGATATATACAGTCATAGATACAGAGAACATAAAAGTAGTGTCAGAAGGGGTGGAGTGATGAGAGAAATAGGAGAGGAAGACTAAGGGGTACAAATTTACAAAATAAATGAGTCGTGGGGATGAAATATACAGAGTAGGAAATATAGTTAATGAGAATGTAATATTTTTGTATGGTGACAGATGGTAACTAGATTTACCTTGGTGATGACTCTGTAATGTATAGAACTATTGAATCACTTTGTTATGCTTTGGGAACTAACTTAGTGCTGTGGGTCAATTGTACTTCAAAAAAATAAACAATCTCGTAGAAAAAGGGATCATATTTGTGATTACCAGAGGTGGGGGTGGGGTGGGGAAGGGAAATTGAATGAAGGTGGTCCAAAGGTACAGACTTCTAGTAAATAACGTAAATAAGGTACATAAGGACGAGGGATGCAATGTAAACTGTGATAAATGAGTTATCACTGTTGTAAGTAATATATAAAAGCTATTAAGAGAGTAAATCCTAAGAGTTGTCATCACAAGGAAAAATATTTTTTTCTTTATCTATAAGGAATGATGGATGTTCAGCAGACTTACTGTGGTAATCATTTCATGATTTATTTGAGTCATTATGCCTTACACCTTAAACTTATACAGTACTGTATATCACTTATATCTCAGTACAACTGGAAGGTAAAAATTAAAACAAATACTTCTTTGTTTAAAAAAGAAAAATACATTTTCTCAGTCACACATTTCAAGTGCTGAATGCCCACATGTTGCTGGGCCACTATGTAGGATGAATAGATATAAGTTTCCATGTGGAACAGAGCTCTGTCGGATGGTATTGCTCTAGACTCTGAATCTCCCTTTATAGTACCCATCCTTTAATAGCTGTAGACATGTGGCTAGATTGTATTGTAAACATTTTGCTAATTCAAAAATCAAGATAAAATGTACCTTATAAAGAATCTATAATGATAAGCCTATGATAAAGGCAGGAGGAGAAGGGGGTGACAGAAGATGAGATGGTTGGATGGCATCACTGACTCAGTGAACATGAATTTTAGCAAAGTCCAGGAGATCTGAAGGACAGGGAAGCCTGGTATGCTGTAGTTCATGGGGTTGCAAAGAGTCTGACATGACTTGGCAACTCAACAACAATAACAAAAGATTGCATGGTGTTTTACCTATATAATGGAGTAAAATAATTTAAGGGCTAGCTTGTAAAATTGACTGTTACTTATTTGTAACAATACTTTTCTCCTTTAGAAACATTATCTTCAAATTTCAAATCCATACAACCCATTGAAAAGTCTTTGTGAATATTGATTTCTCTTTTTATATCTTTGATCATGTGAGCAACAGGATATAAAACAGTGCATCATCTAATATGTTGGAACAGAAATTGAGGTTTTGTTTTCAATTTCTAATTTTAAGCATTGGGTTTGATATAGAGTGAAAAGTAAAGATAAGGTAGGACTTATATTTATACAAGTGAAATAGAAAATGAAGTTCAGAGCTGGATCGAGTGACAGATCAAGTCAGGTAAAAAAGAAATTATGGCTAAACAGGTTCCGGATGAAAACTGATTAGATCCCTCAGACTGTAACTAAAGAGAGAAGTGGAAAAGCTAAGAGAATGCAAATCAGTTTTGTAATTTCTTTGGTTAAATTTTTCCCCAGATTTTAAAGAGGAACTACACAATTAAATGTTAAGCTGTTAAAGGAATGTTTCTTAAGGGTCTTTAGAGAACTTGTTACTACATTTGATTTTTTTTTTTTTTTGTAATATCATCTAATTTACTTGAAATTTCTGTGACAGCATACTTTATTTTTTTCAACTTTTTTATATTTGAGTATAATTGACTAACAATGTTGTGTTGGTTTCAGGTGTACAATAAAGAGATTCAGTTATACATGTATCTATTCTTTTTCAAATTCTTTTCCCAGTTATGCTGTTACAGAGTACTGAGTTGAGTTCCTAGTGCTATATAGTAGGTTCTTGCTGGTTATCCATTTTAAATACAGCAGTGTGTACAAGCGACAGAATACTTTAATAGTGGAGTTGAAATGAGAAAGAGTTTTGTTCAGAGTATATTTTTAAAATTCAGATCAGTCATTCATTCGTGTCTGACTGTGGAACTCCATGGACTGCAGCACGCCAGGCTTCCCTGTCCATCACCAACTTCCAGAGCTTGCTCAAACTCATGTTCATCGAGTTGGTGATTTTTAAAATTGTGGTTATATAAATCTTTAATTGCTTAGGAGATTACTAAACTGCTTTCAGAAATGGATGTTACACAAGTATTTACAAGGAAAATATTCCTATCTCTCTAATTCAAATTAGAGAAGTGATACATTACAGCCCTATGACTGGCTGGCCTCCCTAACTCTCATTTCTATTTTTCTTACCTGAAAATCTGTGTATGGAAGGCACACTTCATGCCACTTGCTGTGCTAGGGACACTGAAGGTGGCAAAGATAAGGGCCATTTTTTCCATTTCCTCAGCCATCCCCATAGTTAATACCATCGTCACCCTTTCCTTGAGTAACTGCAGTGATCCCCTTAATAATGCTTCTGCTTCTGGCTCTTTCTCTCTCACAAACCACTTCTCCTCACATTTGTCACCACCAGTTTCTTTAGATCATAATTCAGATTATGTCTTTCCTCTGCTAAGCCTGTTCTACTACATTTAGAATAAAATCCAATCTCTTTTTTAAAAAATGGATTTTAAAATATATTTTTGAGGAAGCCAATGTCATGAAAAATATAGTTCAGAGAATAATAATATAATCTTTGGCCTAAGAAAGAGTTTCTAAGTTACATCAGTAAAACCAATTCTAAAAGTTCAAATACCAAAAGTTGAAAAAGTAAAAAGTGAAACTCTCCACCCAACCCCTCCCTCAAGGTAACTACTGCTGGTTGGGTCTATATACTTTAAGACTTTTTTCTATGAAGTTACAGTCCTGATTTTACCTTCTCAGAGACTTCCCCTGATCCTGTGTCTTACTCTTTTTCTTTTATTATGTGCCTCCTTAGCACGTTGTCACCATACTATATATTCATTTATTGTCTTTCTTCTGTATTAGTATTTTTTTAATGAAAGCACCAGCTTTTTTTATGTTGTTCACCTTTTGTACACTTTATGCGTTCAGTAGATAGTTACATAATGTTCAAATGTATATGCTATGCTAAAAAGGGCATAAACATGGAAATCAGTATTTTAACTCCATAGTTATCTCCTTTACTTCCTTTTTCCCATTTCCTTGGATTTCTCTGAGCAGTTAGCTCTTGTATTAGCATGGGTACTTCAAGAAGAGGTGAAAGAAAATATGAAATCAAGACCTCATTAATCTATTAACCAATTAAACCATGCGTGATTAACTCTGTGGTATCATTGCATGTGTAAAATATTTTGATCTTTTAAACAGAATCATATGAAAGCTTTAATTATTACCTTGCTTAATTTAACTTTATGTAGTGGTCTTATTATAGAAATTTTAAGAGGTTTCCTTTATCTTTTTAAAGAAGAAAATAGGTACAAATAGTATAGATATAAGTAAACTCATTTTTTAAATGAATGTATCTATAGTGTAAGTAAAAAGCAAATGATTTTATTTCCTATAAATTCCCCCCAACATATCTCTTCAAAATATCGTACTTAAGTAGTTGTTAGTGGTCCTAATTGATTTTTCAATTAAAAAAATACAGTCTGACATTTTTTCTTTCTATCAGACTTATCACTAGTAAATTTTAGGCCTATTTAAAAATCAGAGACCTCTCTGATTTTTGAGTCTGAAGTTCGAATTAGTTTAGTAAGCTGTTCGTTTTTTGATGACATATAGTATAGGAAAAATTAAAGATGAATTTTCACCCATCTCCTGTCTATGAAAACTGAATTTAATATAGATTGAAATAAATAAAAATTTGCAATTTATTACAGCAATGCAATACATGTACTTGCTATTACTAATGCAATAAATTGTACTTACAATAAATTCACTTCCAATTTTATAAGTCTCAGAGTAAAGACAGTGTTATGACATTATTTTCAGTCTCATATTAAATTTAAGTAAATTCTCTTCTCTATGATAATTTACCTTAAACACTGATGCTTTGGTAGTAAAATTTTGGATTAACCAAAAAACGGACAAACCACACACACACACATTTTCCTGAAGATATAATAATATATACTTGCTCTCTTCATAAATATGTATATGAATGTAGGGATAAAATTTTCTCACATCATTTTACATGTGTACAATAGGTATTTCTTGATTTGCTGAGTAATATCCAAACATGTTTAAGTGTAATTTTAGATATTTTGTTCTTTCTGGTAAGATTCCAAGCCTTCATTCTGGTGGTTGTTACCAGTGTCCTTTTTTAGGTACAGATCAATCACATCATCTCATTTGTAAAACTCTTCAAAGGCATGATACTGTTAGGCTAAAGGGCAGACTCCCGCTTCTGGCATAAATGTCTCTGCAAGGTAAGGTCATGGCCTCCTATTTCCCAGCCTCATCTCCTTGTTCTCATCTTCCTGGGTGTGTGCTCAGTCATGTCTGACTCTTTGCGACACCATGGACTGTAGCCCTCCAGGCTCCTCTGTCCATGGGAATTCTCCAGGCAAGAATACTGGAGTGTGTTGCTATGCCCTCCTGCAGGGGATCTTCCCAACTTAAGGATTGAACCCAGGTCTCCCGCATTGTAGGTAGATACTTTACCCTCTGAGCCACCAGGGAAGCCCAAGAATACTGGAGTGGGTTGCCTATCCCTTCTCCAGGGGATTTTGCCAACCCAGGGGTCGCCTGCATTCCAGGTGAATTCTACCAGCTGAGCCACGTGGGAAGCCCTTTTCTTCCTGCTGCTGCTACTGCTGCTAAGTCGCTTCAGTCGTGTCCAACTCTGTGCGACCCCATAGAATACCCTATCCCTGGGATTCTCTAGGAAAGAACACTGGAGTGGGTTGCCATTTCCTTCTCCAGTGCATGGAAGTGAAAAGTGAAAGTGAAGTCGCTTAGTCGTGTCCGACTCTTCACGACCCCATGGACTGCAGCCTACCAGGCTCCTCAGCCCACGGGATTTTCCGGGCAAGAGTACTGAAGTGGGGTGCCATTGCCTTCTCCGCCTCTGCTTAAGTATCCCTAAAAGTTCTATAGATTGCTTAGGCCAGTACATCAGGAAGTTCCTATTTTTGCAAGTGATCTTTGTTTACTCTGATACTTTGTTTCTTCTTCATTTTATGTTTTGAAACTACCCTGAAATCATTTCCTGTTTGAATCATTGCTTTCCCATATAGAAAATAATTCATCAATCTTTCTCTTGTTGTATGTCATTGCTCTGCATAAGTCATAGATCTTTTCTTCCTAGAAGTTGTGGCTCTGTCTTTTATCCATCTTTACAGCCCCAGGGGCTGGCATGCTTAGTGTGTGCTCACTAAGAGCTCAGGGATACAGATGATCCCTCTGACCAGAGAATCTCTCAGAGAGATTTTCTGAAGTCTCTTGCTCTTCCCCCATGTGGAGGAATTCTCTCCTTCCTCTGAACTCTTAGATCTCTAACTCTGCTGTTCTTTTTGACAATGCCACATTTCTTTTTAAAATTTTTATTATTTATTTTGAGCTGTGCTGAGTTTTCGTTGCTGTGCAGGCTTTTCTCTAGTTGTGGTGAGCGGGGGCTGCTCACTCTCTAGTCGTGGTACTCAGGGTTCTCATTGCAGTGGATTCTCTTGTCGCAGAGCACGGGCTGTAGGGCGCACAGGTTTCAGTACTTGTGGCACATGGGCTCTAGAGCACAGGCTCAATAGTTGTGGCACATGGGTTTAAGTTGCTCCGTGGCATGTGGGATCTTCCTGAATCAGGGATCTAACCCACGTCTCCTATGTTGGCAGTCAGATTCTTTACCACGTAGCCACCAGGGAAGCCCCTACATTTAGTTCTTAACATGTCCATCTCTTTCTGCCACGTTGTGACTCTTTTGAGGTCAGCGTTTAAAAATTAGGTACTTCTTTCTTTCTAGCGACTATCAAATATTATGCACTACATTTTTGGATGCATAAATGAGTAGCCAGTGGTTTAAACTTTACAAACTTAGTATTTTTCTTAATATATATATATTATTGAAGTATAGTTGACTTACAGTGTTTCAGGGGCACAGCAAGGTGATTCAGTTCACATAGCATTCATATATTTTAAGTGTAGTGGGTTGTCTGAAAAAAAGAACATCTATAACTCTAACCATGAATTGATTTTCCATGCAAAGAGAACGATGCTGAAGCAAGGAGACTAGTTTTTAGAATGAACTCTTCCATTAGTAATTGTAGGACCAAGACAAAGACTTCTAGCTGTTTCTTTATCTCTAAACCAAGGTAGATCAGTTTAGATGAGTGGTTCTCAGATTTTATCCTGCATGAGTATCACCTGAAGAAACTTTGTGCCTGGGAGTTTAGCATTTCTATCAGATCTGCAGATGCTTCTGGTGCCAGAACCACATGTCAATTTTTGACTTGGTCTTTCTAAGGTATTTTTCAATCTTCAATATGATTTACTGATATATTAATGTCATTATGCACAACCAGTGCAAAGTTTCAGTAGGTTAAGTATTTTCGGATGTCTCTGGAAAAGGCCTTTGCTTTTCAGCAATTTCTAATCTACTTTAGATTCATTTGAGTGACTCAAATTTAGGTGATTCAAGTCATCTAAATCACTCTAGTTGTTTCCTATTGTTTATGCTGTTCATTAAACAGCATACTTTGCCCTTATAGTGTCTGTCACATTCCCTTACCTATAACCAAATCCTTCCAATAAACTAAGGCTTTTCCTCCTTTTTCATTCTCCATTCTCAGTAAAGATAGAGCTTATCGCTCACTGTCTATCTATGAAGACCAATTTTATTCCATTCTTTTTGTCTGCTGTAGGTAACAAAAATGGTTTATGAATCAATCACATTTTTATATAGTTTTAGGCTTTTGTAATTGTACATAGAGTTCCAAGGATTTCTTTCTCATCAGTATTGTAATTTCTAAAATTCTGTGCCTCAGATAACCCATTTTTTATTGATAGCCAGACACCCAGAGCAGTTATGAATGTTCTTCAAAAATAATATTGATTTTATTATATAGAAAAGGATGTCCATTTTCCTTCTTTTTTGACTGAGATTTCAGACTTCAGTTCTTGTTAACTTCAGACCTCTGAATAGTCTAGGTAACAGCTTTTTGTCTTACAGTTTTATCAAGAAAGATTCTTAAGCTATGACTGTGTCCTTCCCTGATGTATGACACGATTTTTATTAACTATGTCACTGAATATTTTAGTTGATATTCTGAAAATAACTAATTGAATGTGTGTGCACGCTTGTGTGTGTGCACCCATTTTTCAGGAATGCTGAGATATCTAGTGTTATTGTGGTGCTAGGATTTCTTCTAAAGTTTTCCACTAATATCTTAAATTATATAATAGGTATATCTGTACTCTTTCATCTTTGGAGTCAAAGATATCACTGTTCTTGCGAATTTAAATGTAAAATAAAATGGGAAAAAATTCATGGAGTTATTTATCCTTGCATTCAACTAAGTGCACAGATTGGTTACACTAATTGTATAAAAATCTCTCTCTACCTTGATCTGAAGCTATTTTTTCAAGAGGAAATGGTAACATATAGTACCTTTGAAATTGCTTAATTCTTAAGCCAATATGATGAAAATAAAGAGTTCTCTTTTTACATGTGGTCTTAACAAAATAATTACTTATTAATATGTTTGCATCTGTGATGTGAGGGCTCAAATTTAGCATCCAGTTGAACTTTGCCTTGATGGTGACTAATCTGTTATACTACCTGTGGAATGGCATTTAATTACCTGGTTCACTTAAAGCTTGCTTTTCTCTTTGATATAAGTGCATGACATTGACAGATTTTGTATGTTAATTTTGTATATATTTTTTAATGTGATAGTGCACATACGTTGATCTGCTCATTTTAATTTTCTTAATTGAGTTCCATGAGTATAGATTAGAGTTCTTGAGAGTCAGTTAAGTTTGGTGAGAAACAGACTTAGTGTGTTAGTTTGAGAGCACTTTATTTTCAGATATAGTTGTGCAAGTGAAGTGATCTGCTGTGTGTGAGATTGGACTGTTGGTGCTAAAATTTAAAAGGTTCTGCCTGTGGATTGTAAGAAGACAAATGGCACATCTCTAGAAGCAAGGAAAAATAGTACTGTAATTCAGTGTCATGTTGATAGAAATAGCAACCTTAACCAGTCATCTTTTATTTTTGGCTCCGACAACTAACCATAAAATATAACCCAGATGGTGGAGCTATGATAGTAAAGATACAGAGATGACATTTTGCTGATGAATTTGCTACCCTTTGCTTCCCCACTTTCAGTTTTATACTAAATCTTTATGATGTAAGTTGCTTGCTTATGTATTTAAGGACAGACCCATAGGATTAAAAATGTGATGAATGGCATTTTTAGATCTTGGATTATTTCAGTTAACTTTGTTTAATTTCCCTCTTCTCATAATTTTTTTGACTTTTTCTCTCTTTTGCCAAATTCTTACTCTAACATAAATTAGGCTGTGCCATGAACAAGTGGGTCCTATTTCAATTTATTTCTGAATACATATTTAAAGACATATTATAGTATTATGCCTAGTCTGTCTGCTTATTTTGGAACTGGGGATTCTAAGGAATGAAGGGAGTTGGACACATTATACTGTGGTTTCTAGTCTCAGTCAGCTTTACCATAGAAGACCCCAGATTGAGATGAAAAGGGTTAGGTAAGGGTACCTTAGTGATGTTGGTGTAGTATTGTTCAAAACTTTTTTTTTTTTTTTGCATTAGAGATTAGGACTGGGTAAGGTAGTGGGTGTGTTGCTGTGGTACTAAAGACTTAGAGTTACCTCACGGTCGGCAGCATCCATGCCACTGAGGTTTACCTTGTCGCCTGGTTTCTCAAAGGCTGGGGGGTCTTAAAACAGTGCCTGTATTGAATCAGTCCCTGGAGCACGACAGGAAAGGGAGCAAAGGGTGAATATTTATGGAGAATCTTCTAAACACATATAATCTCTTTTTTAAAATATAAATTTATTTATTTAATTGGAGGCTAATTACTTTACAATATGGTATTGGTTTCGCAGCGGAAGCATGTTGGGCCCATATAATCTCTTTGAATCCTTACAGTGACCCCTTGAGGTCAGCACAGGATTTGAGTTGAGGTCTGTGACTCTTGAGCTCGGGCTCTGCCTGACACTGCTGCTGCTGCTGCTAAGTTGCTTCAGTCGTGTCTGACTCTTTGCGACCCCATAGACGGCAGCCCACCAGGCTCCCCCGTCCCTGGGATCCTCCAGGCAAGAATACTGGAGTGGGCTGCCATTTCCTTCTCCAATGCGTGAAAGGGAAAAGGGAAAGTGAAGTTTCTCACTAGTGTGCCCTTATCTCTGTGGTGTATGTGTTTTCATTATCACAAGAGACATATCAAAACCTTATTGAGAAAGCAATACGTGCCTTCCTCCTCCCCAAATGCATCTTGATAATATAGAGAATATGCAGATAACACAAAAATTCCCCTTGCATTTATTTTGTAAATATTATTTATTCTTGATTCAAGTTTTAAGTTTATCTATTTTCAGAGATGGAATTTTTCTGGGTGTCTCTTAACTACATTATGGAGTCATGTGTTGTTTTATGCATATGAATCTACATCAATATCTATTCCAATTAAAAAGACCAGTGACAGTTTCTTACAAGTATAAGTTTAAGGAATGATAATTAATTGAAGTAACTAATGGACTATTATTATGAGCTTAAACATTATGGCTTCAGCTCTAAAAATTATTCTTATTAGGTCCTTTACTTAGATCTTTGAGATACTTTTGGTGATTATGTTAGAGATAAGCCAACTCCTTGGGCTAATTTGAAACATAGGAATGTACTTTCCTTGCATATTCGTCTTAGTGTGGAGACTTCTCAGACAGCCTTCTTTGGCCTTTTATTTTGTAGAGTCTTCTGTGGAGTTAAATGTTTTCGGTTTTATTTTCTCTTTTTGATCTGTGGTCCTGGAGTTTTACTATTGCTTGGACACTGGCATGTGCTTTGATTGATGTCCTGTTGTTTATCAGGCAAATACAATACCACCCTAGCAAGGGTCGCATTTGGATGGATGCTGTAGTTTTTCTGATGCAAGTACAGTCTTATTATACCTACTGTTGTCTTCCATGTTAGATGATGTAGCATTTCCTCTCATCACTTAGGCAATTTAAATCCCAGGGTATTTTGGTAACATTGAGTTTTATTCAAGAATACTTGGCTACACTATACACAGAATTTGCATTCAAAAATCTACTTAAGTCACATATTATTATAATTGTGTGTGGATATATAAGGTTTTGCGCATGCACCTTTATGTGTGTGTGTGTGTCTGTGTGTGTTTCTGTTGCATGATTGACATTGTAACTATACAAAAACCCTGCATGTATTCAGGTAATAGTGTAGGTTTTAGGATCTCTGGAACTCTCATTACTCTTTTTAGAAAACGAATTCCTGTATCATGCATCGAACCTGGACTGGCGATTCGTTTCACATATGATATTATACATGTTTCAATGCCATTTTCCCAAATCATCCCACCCTCTCCCTCTCCCACAGAGTCCAAAAGACTGTTCTATACATCTGTGTCTCTTTTGCTGTCTCGCTTGATGGTACAGGTAGGGAGGGGGGTTCAGGATGGGGAACACATGTATACCTGTGGCGGATTCATGTTGATGTATGGCAAAACCAATACAATATTGTAAAGTAATTAACCTCCAATTAAAATAAATAAATTCATATATATATATATGTATATAAAGAAAATGAATTCCTAATGTTCAGTCTTGACAAGACTGGTCCTCCAGAGAAACAGGCCATATTTAATCTCAGGATATCTTAAGGAAAATAACTGACTGATTTTGAGTTTTTGCATACCTGTAAGTCGTGAAGGTGCTAAGGATAGCTAAAATATGAAATGTGAAATGGTTTTAGATGAAGAATCAATTGCAAAAGAATTGAACATGACTTAGCGACTAAACAACAATGTATGTCTTAAGTGCCTTCCATATTTAGTAGGCATTATATTAGAATCCTCTAATTGCTCTCTCAAGCAGCTTTACAACCAAAGAATATACCAGTATATCTTTTGCTTAAATAGTTTATCTAGGTACTTTTTGCAATTGTAGGTATTTTTCAGGAGTTAAACAAACAAGTAAGCAACCAATGTCAAGGACTGTTAAGAATGCATTCGTTTCAGAAAGCCTCCAGGCCTTTACTAAAGAAATTTTCACATGTTAGACTCTTAGAAACCAACTATTACATGACTCAATAGGCAAGCCAGCCTGGCCTGCAGGGGTCTAACAGGGTGAAGCTCCTAATTCTATACTTTCAGTGAAACTTTATTGAGAGAGCAGAACCCCAGACTGACAATAGCTCTATGAAAAGAGCTATTGTGGGTGACTGCTTTTTTACACTGGACTTCTGTTATCACCTGCCAGTTACATGCATATTAATTTTTAACTATGAACAGAAATACAATATTTTTACACTTGAAAAGAAACTGGATTCTATATTTTAAAGTTGCCACATAGTTATTTGGTTTATTCAGTATAAGATCTTCTGGGGCCTGTAAGCAGAAATTTATTCCTCACAGCATTATTTAACTATTCAAGGGAAGTAATTATGTTTTCATGGTTTCTAAATTAGCTTGGGAAAATTATCTGGAACTTTCTCAAGGGAGAATCATTTTATTATGTCAACAAAATTTTGAGTTAGGTAAAACTGAATTAAATACCTTACCCCCATAATTCCCCTGAAGGCAAAACTTATTAACTAGAATAATCTAATACATGGTTGTTTTCTGTAACATGTTGGAACTCTTTCCAAGTCCCAATTGTCAACAGGATTCTTGTGTTTCACTGATGCTGTGGAGAATAACCAAGTCACTGCCCTCAATGAGCTTATATTTTAGTAGGGAAGATAAACCTTGAAAATTTATTTAAATAATTAATTATGTTATAATAATCATGGTCTGTTGTAGCTCCACACTTAGGATGTGTGTGTGCTCAGTCGCTTCAGTCGTGTCCGTCTCTTTGGGACCTCATGGACTGTAGCCCACCAGATTTATCTGTCCATGGGATTCTCTAGGCAAAAATACTGGAGTGGGTTGCCATGCCCTCCTCCAGGGGATCTCCCAGACCCAGGGATCGAACTCACGTCTTGTGCGTCTCCCACATTGCAGATGTGTTCTTTACCCACTGAGCCACCTTGGAAGCCCACACTGCGGATATGTCTTCCCAAACAGCCTCTAAAAGGGCAGATATTAACACCCTGCAGCTTAGAATCAGGTTAGTGGGTAGGAATCACCGTTGTCCCTTTGAATTCTTTCCTTTCAACCATGACATCATCCTCCTGAGTGAAGTCACTTTCTTCTATCCATCCTGAACTTTAATACTGGTGTCAGGCTTGCTTTCTTCACTTCCAGGGCCCACCATTGTCCTGATGGCTTCAGGATCATTGAGGGAAGCCCCTTGGTAGTTCCTTCATCTCTTCATCTATAAAAATCACCTTCCATATTTTACCCATATGTGAAAATCATTTACCTTGTTTTAATCCGCTGCTTATCAAACACATCTTGTAATATCTCACAGTGTTCTGACTTTACATGTAAGCATCTCACTTTCTGACCATAACATAAATTCATTTCTTTCTACTTGATTAATTTTACCAAAGTCATCCATCAGCCTCATGGGGAGCACTTGTCCATCAAACCATCTGTCTTTTGCTAATTCATCAACTTGCTTATTGTATCAAAACTTTATTTTTTAGTAATCTTTTTGTCACATTTTCTATTTCCATAAACTCCTGGATTCCTTTTTTTTTTCTTTCTGTCTACTTTTTATGGGCTTAAGATCAAGCAAATTCTACTTTCAATAGAACCATGCTCCATGGTAGATCAGGATCAGTAGAAATTCTCAGTTACCAGCTTCAAATGGGCCCACAATACTCCTGGATATCCTATCACATTTTTCTTTTCAATTCCCTTTCTCCTCTCCTCTCCATTCTGCTCCATTTGATTCTCTCAAAACTCCAGCCATTCCTCCTACCCTCCTACTCTCCTACCCATCCCTTGTAGCTGAGAAAACCGAGACCATGCAACAGAAACTCCCCTATCTACCAATTCTACAGATTTACTTGCATTGTTTTTCCTTCTTTCCTCATGTTATAAATAGAGTGCCTCCACTGACCTGGAATTTGGATCCTGTGCTTTCCTATCTCATACTAACAGTTATCATTTCTCTCATGTATGCTCAGACTTACCCTATCAAGTTGAATTATCCTCATCAACTTCTAAATCGCTAAGTGTTTTCTGTCCTAAAAATGATAATAAAAAGTTGAACACTTCCCTTGACCCTACGTCTTCTTCCATTCTTGGTTAGATTTCTCCAGAAATTCAGGGAAACTACCTGTAAGAGAATTATAGACATCTCCACTCCCCTGCTCTGTTCATCATTGTCCAATAGGTTTCCATTGTCCCATTTCTGTTACTTCATACAGATGGTTCTTCCTTTGATCACTCTTAATCTCAACATTACCTGTAAGAAGTGATTTTGTTCCAGGTTTATTGAGATATAATTGACATGTAACATTATGTAAGTTTAAGATGTAAAGTGTTTTGATTTGATACAAGGATGCATTGCAGAGTGATTACCACTACAGTATTAGCTAACACCAGCATGTCACATAATTTCCATTTCTTTTTTGTGGTGGGAACGTTTAAGATACACTGTCTTAGCAACTTTCAAATATGTGGTACAGCAGCATTAAGTATAGTCACCATGCTATACCTAACCTGCCTCCTGTATGCCGGTCAAGAAGCAACAATTAGAACCAGGCATGGAACAATGGACTGGTTCAAAATTGGGAAAGGAGTACGTCAAGGCTGGACATTGTCACCCTGCTTATTTAACTTATATGAAGAGTACATCATGCGAAATGACAGGCTGGATGAAGCACAAGCTAGAATCAAGACTGCTGAGGGAAATATCAATAACCTCAGATATGCAGATGACACCACCCTTATGGAAGAAAGCAAAGAGGAACTAAAGATCCTCTTGATGAAAGTGAAAGAAGAGACTGAAAGTTCAGTTCAGTTCAGTTCATTCGCTCAGTCGTGTCCCACTCTTTGCGACCCCATGAATCGCAGCACGCCAGGCCTCCCTGTCCATCACCAACTCCCGGAGTTCACCCAGACTCACGTCCATCGAGTCAGTGATGCCATCCAGCCATCTCATCCTCTGTCGACCCTTCTCCTCCTGCCCCCAATCCCTCCAAGTATCAGAGTCTTTTCCAATGAGTCAACTCTTCGCATGAGGTGGCCAAAGTACTGGAGTTTCAGCTTTAGCATCATTCCTTCCAAAGAAATCCCAGGGCTGATCTCCTTCAGAATGGACTGGTTGGATCTCCTTGCAGTCCAAGGGACTCTCAAGAGTCTTTTCCAACACCACAGTTCAAAAGCATCAATTCTTCGGCATTCAGCCTTCTTCACAGTCCAACTCTCACATCCATACATGACCACTGGAAAAACCATAGCCTTGACTAGATGGACCTTTGTTGGCAAAGTAATGTCTCTGCTTTTCAGTATGCTATCTAGGTTGGTCATAACTTTCCTTCCAAGGAGTAAGCGTCTTTTAATTTCATGGCTGCAGTCACCATCTGCAGTGATTTTTTGAGCCCCCAAAAATAAAGTCTGACACTGTTTCCACTGTTTCCCCATCTGTTTCCCATGAGGTGATGGGAGCAGATGCTATGATCTTCGTTTTCTGGATGTTGAGCTTTAAGCCAACTTTTTCACTCTCCTCTTTCACTTTCATCAAGAGGCTTTTTAGTTCCTCTTCACTTTCTGCCATAAGGGTGGTGTCATCTGCATATCTGAGGTTATTGATATTTCTCCTGGCAATCTTGATTCCAGCTTGTGCTTCTTC
Source organism: Bos indicus (assembly GCF_029378745.1). Taxonomy (NCBI): domain Eukaryota; kingdom Metazoa; phylum Chordata; class Mammalia; order Artiodactyla; family Bovidae; genus Bos; species Bos indicus. The sequence continues at coordinate 66,541,560 of NC_091768.1, read as the reverse complement.
CAGCCCAGCGTTTCTCATGATGTACTCTGCATATAAGTTAAATAAGCAGGGCGACAATATACAGCTTTGACGTACTCCTTTCCCTATTTGGAACCAGTCTGTGGTTACATGTCCAGTTCTAACTATTGCTTCCTGACCTGCATACAAATTTCTCAAGAGGCAGGTCAGGTGGTCTGGTATTCCCATCTCTTTCAGAATTTTCCACTGTTTATTGTGATCCACACAGTCAAAGGCTTTGGCATAGTCAATCAAGCAGAAATCGATGTTTTTCTGGAACTCTCTTGCTTTTTCCATGATCCAGCGGATGTTGGCAATTTGATCTCTGGTTCCTCTGCCTTTTCTAAAACTAGCTTGAACATCAGGAAGTTCACGGTTCACGTATTGCTGAAGCCTGGCTTGGAGAATTTTGAGCATTACTTTACTAGCATGTGAGATGAGTGCAATTGTGTGGTAGTTTGAACATTCTTTGGCATTGCCTTTCTTAGGGATTGGAATGAACACTGACCTTTTCCAGTCCTGTGGCCACTGCTGAGTTTTCCAAATTTGCTGGCATATTGAGTGCAGCACTTTCACAGCATCATCTTTCAGGATTTGAAATGAGAATGAGAAAGGAGAGTGAAAACCTGGCTTAAAACTCAACATTCAGAAAACTAAGATCATGGCATCTGGTCCTATCACTACATGGCAAATAGAATGGGAAACAGTGGCTGACTTTATTTTCTTGGGCTCCAAAATCACTGCAGATGGTGACTGCAACCATGAAATTAAAAGTTGCTTGTTCCTTGGAAGAAAAACTATGACCAACTTAAATAGCATATTAATAAGCAGTGACATTACTTTGCCAACAAATGTGCATATAGTCAAGGCTATGGTTTTTCCAGTAGTCATGTATGGATGTGAGAGTTGGATCATAAAGAAGACTGAGTGCCAAAGAATTGATGTTTTTGAACTGTGGTGTTGGAGAAGACTCTTGAGAGTCCCTTGGACCGCCAGGAGATCAAGCCAATCAGTCCTGAATGAAATCAACCTTAAATATTCATTGGAAGGATTAATGCTTAAGCTGAAACTCCAATACTTTGGCCACCTGATATGAAGAGCCGACTCACTAGAAAAGACCCTGATGCTGGGAACCATTGAAGGCAGTAGAAGAAGGGGATGACAGAGGATGAGATGGTCGTATGGTATGATCAACTCCATGGACAATGGTTTGAACAAGCTCCGGGAGATAGTGAAGGACAGGGAAGCCTGGTGTGCTGCAGTCCATGGGGTTGCAAAGAGTCAGACATGACTGAGTGACTGAACAACAACCATTCTACACATTAGATCCACGGAGTTTATTCATCTTGTAAGTGGATATTTGTGTTCTCTGGTAAGACATCATTTATATGTGGAATCTTGAAAAAAGAAAGAAACAGAGACTCGAATGGTGGACATCAGAGTCCTGTGTTTGGTTGAAATGGGAACATGTTCATCATAGTGTACAAGCTTCTAGTTATAAAATATGCATGAAGGTATTTTTAATCTCTGTCTTAGTGCTTGATCAGCATTTGGTCCTGAAATCTCCCCTTCAAATATTGTCTTATTGGCTTTTGTGATACCATTTCTCTTTTATATTTTTATGCATTTTATTTTTTCCTCAATTTCCTCTTTCATTTTTATAGGCTTATCTTCCTTTGTCCTATCAGGGTGAACTGTAAGGCAAAAATGGAGACGGTAGCCTGGAATGGATCCTTGAGAATCCAATGCTTAGGCTTCACATGAGAAAAAAAGAGAAGTCAATTATATTTAATGATGTTAACATACTTTTGTTCATGTATTTCATACATTGTGTGTATGTATATGCTGTGTTTATTGCTTAGTTGTGTCTGACTCTTTGCAACCCTAGGGACTGTAGTCTGCCAGGCCCCTCTGTCCATGGAATTCTCCTGGCAAGAGTACCAAAGTGGGTTGCCATGCCCTTCTCCAGGGGATCTTCCCAACCCAGGGATCCAACCCAGGTCTCTAGCATTGCAGGCAGATTCTTTACTGTGTGAGCCACTGTCTATATATAATTTGTTACTATTGTTATTCAGCTAGCATTTGTGAATGTCTGTTATGTGCCAGATACTGTGAATAAGCTCTGTGGACATAAAGTTGAGTCAAGCACAGCTTCTGACTTTGAGGCCTCACATATACATATACATATCATATACATATCACATGTACATATCAGAGATGTAGATGTATATGGTTTACTAGCACTGATACAGATAGACCTGAAGCCTTGGTCATCTTGACTAAAATGACTATTTTATTCATTATCCAAATTTGGACAGGGATATATAGAAATCAACCTATTTTCTATTTCTTTAAGTTTTGTTTCTGGTACATTTATTCTTTGAAGGTGAGTGGGTAATTTACTTTAAACTTTAACTATAATCAATGTTTAAAAATTCAAATCACAGAAAACATATTTGAGAAGGTTTATGGGTGTGCTGCAATTCATGGGGTCGCAGAGAGTCGGACACGACTGAGCAACTGAACTGAACTGAACTGATGGGAATACAATACTAGTTTATCCTAAGGGTTTTTTTTTTCTCCCAAATACATGACAGGGAGTTAAGTTTTTTGAAAAGAGAGGAGATAATGAGAAGAAATTTCATTTTAGTACCTGTGTTCTTTACAGATGTTTTTTCCCGTCATGGCAGTGGTGCTCCTTAACCTAGAACACTGACCCTGTGCCAGGAGCTGTTGTTAAATGGTTCAGGTGTGTTAGCTCATTTAATCCTCCTTTAACCCTGAGGTGGATAGTCACAGTTTTGTTTTGAAAGAAAAGAAACATGGCTTTAGATTGTATATCAGTTGAAGTTACACAGTAACTTTACATATGTTTTTCTATAAGGCAAAGTTAATACTTAAAGAATATGAACGAAATGTATCTAACTTTGGAGCCCACACTTTAAAAAAACATTGGCGTATAACTGCTTTTCAGTGTTATGTTGGTTTCTGCTGTGAAATGAACTGAATCAGCTATATGTACACATATATCCTCTCCCTCTTTCCTCCCCCACCATCCCAGCCTTCTAGTTCATCGCAGAGCACCACGTTGAGTGCCCTGTGCTATATAGCAGGTTTCCTCTAGCAGTCTGTTTTATACATGATAGTGTATTATGTCAAACCCAACCTCCCAGTTCATCACACCTTCTCCTTGCCCCTGTGTCCACATATCTGTTCTCTACATCTGCGTTTCTATCCCTGTCACATGGAAACACCCTAAATGTCCATCAACAGATCAATGGATAAAGAAGATGTGCTACATGTATATAACAGAATATTACTCAGCCATAAAAATAAATGAAATTGGGTCATTTATAGAGATGTGGATGTACCTGGAGTCTATCAAACAGGGTGAAGTAAGTCAGAAAGAAAATGAAAGTGTTAATCAGTTGTGTCCAACTCTTGCGATCCTATGGGCTGTAGCCCACCAGGCTCCTCTGACTATAGGATTCCAGAGACAAGAATACTGGAGTGGGTTGCCATTCCCTTCTCCAGGAGATCTTCCCAACCCAGGGATCAAGCCTGGATCTCCCGCATCACAGGCAGATACTTTACCATCTGAGTCACCTGGGAAGCCCAAGTCAGAAAGAGAAGAGCAAAGATTAATGCATTAATGCATACATGTGGAATCTAGAAAAATGGTACAGTGTAACACTGTGAAATATTGAAAGAAAATTAAGTTCAATTTAGGGTTAGATTTCTCGAATCCATAATACCTTGTCTTACATGGCATTTCGTATATCATTTAATCATTATATATATATCATTTAATCATTTCACATAAACCATTCAATATTCATAAGAAACTTCAATATGGACAAGGCCAGTGTTGTCGATCTGAGGCTGTGAAGACACAGTTAAATAAATTGCTTGGGTTCCATGTGATAGCAGACCAACAGCTAGAGCCCAGTCTCCTTACTTGGAGTTCAGTTTCCCCTTATATGCGGCATTTCTTCTGCATTAATTGTTTGCCAAAGGATAATGTCAGTCTTGTTCTTTCATTTTCTCCCCTCCTTCAGTTCGACTTTACTTCATTTATTTAGTTAATAATCCAAGAATGTTGCTAGAGTAGCAAAATTTTGATTAGAATCATCCCCTTCAGTATTTCAGGTAATGGAATGGAGTGGAAATAGCATGAAAAGCGGAGCCCTTCCATTCTGTTCTCAGGTTGGCCTCTTGGGTGGGTTCAGGTTGACATAGGGTATGGCTTCCCTTGCTCTCTTCCCCTGGGAAGCCCTCGTTGACTATTTGACACCAAGCATTAGCTCTGACCTGAACATTAGCCCGAGCAAGTTTTGCGTAATTAAGCTATTGAGATTGGTTTTCCTTGAGTGGACAGGAGAGCCTTACAAGGTAAGGGCTCTGCTGAAGTGATAAAGCTGATTAGATCTTTAGCAATAAAGGAATCTGCTCTTAGAAATTTTCTCTTGGTCACGTTAATGAGGCAGAGACAACACTTAGCAGGGGAAATGAGGTCACTGAAAAGAGAAACATTTTTTTTTCTTTTTCTTTACTAAAGAACCAATTCTTTCACTCCATTTTAAATCAAGGCCTAAATTTATTGTCCAGAATAAAGCCCAATTTAAATGAACAGATAAGAAACTTTTCTTCAGGGATGTAGTAAACATGTTTAAACTTATCACCCACATGAAGCAAAGGAAGTAAAACAATTCAAGAAAGTAAAACTAAGATAAGCCTAGAATTGAAATAATTTAATTAATGCTAATTGTAACAAAACTGAAATAATGAACTGATTATTCAGCTGCATAGTCTATTCATAACAATGTATTTTTTTCCAGAAATAATTTTCTCATTTTTTCTTTCTGTGCCTTCCCTCCTTCCCTTTCCTTAAACTACCATCAACCATTCAAGCAAATAAAGCTTGTTTTCCTGGGATACACTTATATAAATGTCATTTATTAACAATGTATATCATCTTACATTTTCATTTATATAGTACTTTTACAGATGCTACTATTTGTTTCATGGAACCTTTATAATGAAAGCTGCGTTATCTCCAAATGAGACTTGGCTCTAAAAGGTTATGTGATTTGCTCAGTGATTTGTATACAGGAAAAGTGGGTGTCAATAACAAATTTTCTCATCCCAGAGAATGTGACCTGTACCACAACTGCTTCAAATTATACTTTTTAAAGTTTCTGAGTCTCTCTTCTGTTTCTTGCTAAGTCTTTGTTCCAATATTTAGAAAATGACATAACAGTTGTATCAAAACCTTCACAGGAAATGCAGATTGTGTACACACACACACTCACACATGCACTCACATATATTTCTGTCTTTATAGAGTAGCCCTTCTTTCATCATGAAGCAATTGTCTTCCCACAGAAATCTCTTTGACTTCACAACTTCAGCTTATTCCAGGGAAATTAATAGTCATACAGTGCAGACTTAATGTAGAAGAGAATTAGCATAGGAGCCAGTTTATGGTGGGAGTGATTGAAGAGGGGGTGAATCATCCATGCAGGCTGCTGTGTCACACTGTCTGGCTTTGGGGTGGATATTGGTATGGTATGAGAATGGAAAGGGTGTCATGCTCATGATACTGCTATTTAGTCAGTATAATACCTGACTAGTTTGCTATTTAAAATGACACTTTATAAATTTAACATATTAGACTTTTAAAGGAAATTTAAAGCTTATTTAAAGGAATATTCTACTGTGTTTGTGTCTCTGACTTGAGAGGAAATATAGTGAAGTTGATAGATTAGAACCTGGAGGTTGGCTTGGGTTCATTCTTGGCTCTAAGACTTGTTAGCTGTTAGACTTTGGTGCAGCCACTTAACTTTTCTTTAAAATGAGGATAAAAGTAATATCTACCTCGTGTGATTCTAATTAAGATATTTGTATGTGTGCAGAGAGGTAAAGAGAGAAGAGGGAAACAAAAGTAGATGTGAGCATGAATGAACATGCTCAATTTGAATAGTCTCGAGTATAGTTCAGTTCAGTTCAGTTCAGTCACTCAGTTGTGTCCGACTCTTTGCGACCCCATGAATCGCAGCATGCCAGGCCTCCCTGTCCATCACCAACTCCCGGAGTTCACTCAAACTCACGTCCATCGAGTCGGTGATGCCATCCAGCCATCTCATCCTCTGTTGTCCCCTTCTCCTCCTGTCCCCAATCCCTCCCAGCATCAGAGTCTTTTCCAATGAGTCAACTCTTCCCATGAGGTGGCCAAAGTACTGGAGTTTCAGCTTTAGCATCATTCCTTCCAAAGAACACCCAGGACCGATCTCCTTTAGGAAGGACTGGTTGGATCTCCTCACAGTCCAAGGGACTCTCAAGAGTCTTCTCCAACACCACAGTTCAAAAGCATCAATTCTTCGGCGCTCAGCTTTCTTCACAGTCCAACTCTCACATCCATACATGACCACGGGAAAAACCATAGCCTTGACTAGACGGACCTTTGTTGGCAAAGTAATGTCTCTGCTTTTTAATATGCTATCTAGGTTGGTCATAACTTTCCTTCCAAGGAGTAAGCGTCTTTAATTTCATGGCTGCAGTCACCATCTGCAGTGATTTTTGGAGCCCCCCAAAATAAAGTCTGACACTGTTTCCACTGTTTCCCCATCTATTTCCCATGAAGTGATGGGACCAGATGCCATGATCTTTGTTTTCTGAATGTTGAGCTTTAAGCCAACTTTTTCACTCTCCTCTTTCACTTTCATCAAGAGGCTTTTTAGTTCCTCCTCATTTTCTGCCATAAGGGTGGTGTCATCTGCATATCTGAGGTTATTGATATTTCTCCTGGCAATCTTGATTCCAGCTTGTGCTTCTTCCAACCCAGCATTTCTCATGATGTACTCTACATAGAAGTTAAATAGGTAGGGTGACAATATACAGCCTTGACAGACTCCTTTTCCTATTTGGAACCAGTCTGTTGTTCCATGTCCAGTTCTAACTGTTGCTTCCTGACCTGCATATAGGTTTCTCAAGAGGTAGGTCAGGTGGTCTGGTATTCCCATCTCTTTCAGAATTTTCCACAGTTTATTGTGATCCACACAGTCAAAGGCTTTGGCATAGTCAATCAAGCAGAAATAGATGTTTTTCTGGAACTCTCTTGCTCTTTCGATGATCCAGCGGATGTTGGCAATTTGATCTCTAGTTCCTCTGCCTTTTCTAAAACCAGCTTGAACGTCTGGAAGTTCATGGTTCATGTATTGCTGAGCCTGACTTGGAGAATTTTGAGCATTACTTTACTAGTGTGTGAGATGAGTGCAATTGTGCGGTAGTTTGAGCATTCTTTGGCATTGCCTTTCTTTGGGATTGGAATGAACACTGACCTTTTCCAGTCCTGTGGCCACTACTGAGTTTTCCAAATTTGCTGGCAGATTGAGTGCAGCACTTTCACAGCATCATCTTTCAGGATTTGAAATAACTCAACTGAAATTCCATCACCTCCACTAACTTTGTTCGTAGTGATGCTTTCTAAGGCCCACTTGACTTCACATTCCAGGATGTCTGGCTCTAGGTCAGTGATCACACCATCATGATTATCTAAGGTTTATCTATTGAGCATAGTAAGTACTCAGTAAAAATTCCCCTCCACTTCAGTAATACTATCTGTCTCAAACATTACCAGAAGACTCTTAATGGCTAACTTTAATTGATTCTTTTTTAGTTTTCCTTGAGCTCTCTCCTGTGTTTCGTGCTTTTTGCCGTGACCTGTGCTTTCATGCTAAGTCTTCAGTCTTGTCTGACTCTGTGGCACTATTGCCTGTAGCCAGCCAGCCTCCCCTGTTCATGGGGTTCTCCAGGCAAGAATACTGGGTGGGTTGCATGCCCTTCTCTTGGGAATCTTCCCTATTCAGGGATCGGACCCACATCTTTTAAGTCTCTTGCAGTGGCAGAAAGATTCTGTCCCACTAGTGCCACCTGGGAAGCCCTCATCTGTTTATTCAGACTCTCAAATTTCTAGTTTATTGTTCTCTTTTTGTGCTGTTACTGCAAGCTTCGTGTTTTCACTTTCTCCCATAGAGGTCTTAAGTCTGTCCTAGAACCACAGCCTGATTCCAGAATTGACAAATATTCCCATGAGAAACGAGAATCCTGGCATCACACTGGAGAGATCCTGTACTTAAACATTTGTGCCCCTTTGGATGCCGTTGTCTATGCAGATATCTGATGTTTTAAAATTATAGTTGTTATAATTTATTTGGCTTTTTTTAATCCTTTTTGTGGGAGTGTTGACCTGCCTGAAATCTCCTGATCCTTCTCTTCCTTCCTCGACTGTTAGGTCTGAAATGTACTTTGCTGACCTTACTTCTGCTGGCTGTCGTATTGCCTTCCATTTCAGTGGTTTACTCCTCTTTATCTTCCTATGCCATATTATTCACCTTTAACTTTCAAATCTATAGCTTACTCACTGCCATGATGATGACTTTCAAATCTATAACTTTATTCTAACTTTATTTCTTCACTCTGAGATATATCTGTAGTTATTGCCTAAGCATTTACTCCATATGCATTTTAGGCTTAGCGAATCTATTACGTCTGCAATGTACTTAGTTATCTTCTTCCTCAAATCTGTACCTTTTTCTGCATCACATGTTCTAGCTAGGGATCCTGATAATGTTGGGATATGGGGTAGGCTGCCCCAATTATGCCTTAATGATATACTGATTATTTTGAATTGAAGTTACTTAACAATGGCCAATGCAAGAGGGCTACTCTGACCGTCCTTTCCATCTCCCTGAAAGCAGAGAGTGAGTCTCTCATGTGAAAGCTGTACCCCCTGCCTCTGGGTGTAGAAAGACACCCTTAACACTGGAGGTAGAGAATTTGAAGCTGAAAAACCTGTGTGAACAAACATGTTACTCCTCTGATTTACTGCCCCAGGTCCAAACTCTGTTTATTCTTCACTAATTGTGCACAAAGTTTCATTGCCCTGTCACTTCCCACAAATTTAGTGTTTCTTTGTCCAGAAAGCATAAAAGCTCCCTGCTTTGGCCATTTCTTAGGTCCCATTTCTATGAGGTCTCCCTGTACACGATTAAAGTTTGATCTCTTTCTCTTGTTAATCGGTCTTGTGCCTATTTTATTATTAGTCCAGACACAACAGCTCAGGAAGGATAGAAGGGAAAATTTCCTCCTTCTTGTCAATAGACAATATAGTGCAGTACAGTCCCTAGGGACCCAAGCCAGAAATCAGAATTGTCCTATTATTTCTCTACAACTAATGAATTAATATTTTCTATTTTTTAATATTTCCTTAGCATTGTTTATCTTTCCTTTTTCATCTCATCTTTCTATTTTCACTGCTACTAGAATCTTTTGGTTTCCAGTCTTTCTTTGGGGCCATCCTTCAACTTTGAAGCAAATATATTTCTAGTAGACCAATTTGATTGTATTTTATTCCTATTTTAAACATCAATTTCCAATGTGTTTCCTAAAATATTTTGCAAAATACTTCTATGATGACCCATGTATCTCCATAAATAAAGGAGCCCATCATAAAATAAAATGTTGAAGCATGGCATGCTAAATCTATTTTCTCTTGAGAAGTAACAGCACACGTTATTAAGGTTAAGGGAAAGTCTATTAAGTAAGTTCTATTGTTGACTATAACAACATTCTATAACATGAGCTTATATTTGAACACTGATTTTTAAAAATATATTTATTAAAATATTTATTAATACATACATATATATATTTTAAAATTGATTAACCATTTACAGGATATACTCCTTGTCTTCACTCCCGTGGTATTCAAAGTCTTCCATGCCTAGTTCTCTTCTGTCTTGAGTTTTACTAGCCATACAGATTATGTTCATTTGGTTTCTATTTTATGTGGTTGCTCTTACCTGGCATAATTTCTATCTAATGACCTCTTTCGTTGAAAATTCAGCTACTGTATTTAAAAGCTTAGATCAGTTGATATCTTAGCTGGTTTAGCATTCTGCTTCAAGTTGATGCTCAATGTATGTGAAATAAATTAAAAAAATGGAAAAAGTCAGTAAGGGAAAATTTAGGGATAATGGATTTTTTATATCTGCCTATATATTGCCCATTCAGGAAATCAATGATATTTGCTTAAAAAAAATTGAGAGTTGCTGACCTCAATAATTTAATTGTTCTTCAAAAAATATTTTGTTTTCCTGTACAGACACCATTTTAATCTTTATAGGACAAAAATTAAATTTTAATTTTCTTAAGTGTGTTACAGCTATTCTTCCTTCACTGTGAAAATTCCTTAAAAATGATTGTTGAAAATGTTTTCTGTTTCTTCCTGACAGGTAATATTTGAAGCTGAAGTCTCAGGAGGGAGAAGTGGTTATATTGCCATTGATGACATCCAAGTCCTGAGTTATCCTTGTGGTAGGTTGTGATAAAAATTATATTTTTCTACCTCCTTTCAAGACTTGTCTTATATTGGTAGTGACTGTTGATTGTTTATCCTTGGTCATTGCTATCTCTTTTGTTGTTGTTATTCCTAGTTTTCTGTTCAGTTTAAAAAGATCACTGAGGTATTTCTAGAGTTTTTGAGCCAAATGTTTTTCAGACTTGTGCACATGTTAAAAGATTCTTTTAATTGTTCAATTAATGTTCAAAAGAAAACCACAGTCTCAAAATGGTATCACTCATGCTAAAATTCCATGATACCAAACCTAAATTTATACCTGATCTAATTACAGTTTCAGCCTCTTCCAAAAACTTAATCCTAATTGACTTGTCTTGATTTTATGGTCAAGTACCAGTAAGAAAATTTGTCCTGTGATCCTTCTCTATGCCCCAGAGGAAGAAGAGGTGATCTGAATCATAAAACTCTTGCTGTTCCTTTTCTTCTTCAAGAAGAAAAATAAATAATAATTTCTTTTCTTTCTGTTAATAGCTCCCTTGTCCCACCCTTCTTGTAAAAACTTTCCATTTGTATAACCCCTTGGATCTGTCTTCCAGTTGATAGATAAAATGTTGCCTCATTCATGAATCTCCTAACAAAGCTAATTAGATCTTCAATTTATGTAGTTGATGCTATTTTTGACAGAAGAAAATAAAAATCAAGGGACTCATTCCATCTTTTGACTTTATTAAATTGCTTAGGAAAACAAAGAATAACAAATCAGAGTTCAGTGAAAAGAAAATAAAAAAGAAGCTTTATTAACTTATGTGATCTAAGTTGAAATTTGGAATGAAGTGAAGAAAATGAATTAATTCATCTTATTCTTAATTTAAGACTAATTTTTTCATGTCATAGTAAGTATCTGGCTAATTCATAATAAACAACAAGACAATAGAAAGCATACAAAACAAGAAACTGAATTTATTTACGCATCATTTGATGTGTCCTTAGATGCACATTAGTTGGTCTTCAGACGGGGGAACTAAATTTGTGTTTACATCACATACCCTGAAAGACAATTATTGCACACATTCAGTAGAGCCAGACATAAAGCAGTTCATACTTCAGCTATATCTCCCAACAGCAGCATTTTTTAGGGCCCATGAATTCTAGGTGATCTGTTCAGTAATCCTCCTGATGGAAATTCTCTAATAATTTGTAAGCAGCATGCACAAAGGCTGCCATTGCCAGAGGCCAGGGCTAATACTCCTGCTAACTGGTTGTCAAACTCTGGTGTGCATCAGAATTGCCACCAGGATGTGGCAAAAATCATAGGTTGCCTGGGCCCTCCTTTGGTTTTCATTGTTCTCAGGAGATACTAATGCTGCTGGTCTTTTGTTCCCAAGTCATGAACACTGTTCTAGCTTGTGTTCTAGTGCAAGCATTGCTTTTTTGAAGCACCTACTGAGATGAGGCCCTAGGGAAAGATGAAGCAGGCAAGAGTTAAATGATTGTGGTGTATCCTAAGAAATACATGTAGTCAAATACATCTGATGTAATCTAAGAAAAAGGGGAACAAAATTATCTCACTCAAAGTTCAAGTTGGCTTACTAAACTCTTTCAGTCCATTCATATATGAGAACCATGTTTCCATCTATTGTTCATTTACATGTCTTTTGAAAGAAGATATTGAAGAACGACTTTCACGAGTTAACCAAATTTTTAAAAAATATTTAAATTGAGCACAACAGTAGTTTCATTGTGATATGGTCCTCCATGCTCTGTCTTTACTCACTGAGGATTAGCTTTTCCTGTTTATAGTTCCTTTCAGTTGAAAACGTACATAACTTCAGCTTTACAAGGTAATTATAAGAGAATGCTTGTTTGACAGTCATATAACTCATGTATATTTTGATTGCAGTCATTAGTGTTTTGTTGGTCTAATATTTCTTTCAGGTAATTTTCTTAGGACCATAAAGCAATAGGAAGTGGATTTAACAACAGTTAAATTAATACTCTGTTTGAGAGAAGGAAGAACAGTCCCTTGTTCTTTGAAGTACCAGAGGATTATGCAGCAGTTATTGAAAGTTTTAAAAAAGGGAAAGAAAGCGTTAAGCGCTTCAAGTGTGATTTAATAGTTCAATGGCCATGTATATGTCCAGTTTTGAGCTATCATTCTATGTTTTCACTATATCTTTCTATTATGCCATGCTTTGTGCCTGTTTGATCTCTTTTGCTTGCTTTGATATGTAACTTTTATTGTCACCTGTATGCAACCATCTGCCGGGGTCCTCAAGCAGTAATTGTTGGGTGCTCATTCTGTATAGAATTGCTCTATCAATTATGGTGAAATACGCAATAGAGCTACTGAGCTAAAGAGAACTGACACTGAGAGATGCAGCGTTGTCTTTCAGCACTGAGAAAACTTCCATATGACATTAGTCTTGGCCAAAGCTGTAAAAGTATTAACAACATTACTCTGTTGGGAAAAAATAACAAGGCGTGTTTTCTTCATGTGAAAGAAAATAATTTTTTCTTGCCTTCACAGATAAATCTCCTCATTTCCTCCGTCTGGGGGACGTAGAGGTCAATGCAGGACAGAATGCTACTTTTCAGTGTATTGCTACAGGGAGAGATGCTGTGCATAACAAGTTATGGCTGCAGGTAAGGCCACACTGGCAGCTGAGCTAAAGAGTACACTTGATTAAAAAAAAAAAATCACAAATTATTTTTCCTTGTATGTGTGAGGTGGTCATGGGAGGATGGAGTGTAGTGAGTATATGGGTGGGACAGGTTGTCTTTTCTGTAGGTTTAATTTAATTGGCTACAGATTAACTTCCGATCCATTTTTGGAATATGAATAACTGTATAATTAATAAGTGTTTGGGTTAGTTCCTTGTGAAACCTAATGATTCTCTAATATTATGTCCAAACTGTAAAAACAATTTTTCTAGAGTCATTCAAAAATAGGGGAAAAAAACCTAAAATTTAATATTTAATATTTTGAAAGCTCAGCTTACAAGAGCATAGTCCTTAAGTAGGAACTGTCATACTCTGATAAATTTTTTCAAAAGTGTTTTAAAAAGCCTTTGGGAATGTTTCTGGAAATGTGAATTGGAAGAGAGCCAACTAAAGTATTTTCAGGATTTTTTTGTGTAGGGGTTAATCACAGACCCGAGGACAAGATGTTTGCTGTGCACATATTAAATTTGCAGTAAATGGTATATAGTGAATAGCAGTTTAGCATACCTGTTGGGGAAATGTAAATGGTGCATATAAAGAACTTTAAAAGAATCTGTGAGAAAACAGTGACTAAGGAATGTGCCATGCCTTCAGAGAGTTATCTGTCAATCCTGGGGCAGAGATTGGTGGGAGGAGCAAAGAGCAGCAGTTCTAAAGCCTTGAGGCTGGACTCAGGACTGATGATTGTTGATCTAAATATTTGAAGCTAGAATGTAAGTAATTTCCTCTGAGAACCTTTATTATTGTTATTATTATTTAATTCTATTTGCATCAGAATGAGGAAAGGGATTTAATTAGTTAGAATTTTAAATTCCTGAGAATGTCAGTAGAGACCAAAAAGGAAAATCATTAGCTTACTTTCTTGAACATAGACATCAGGCTTTATTTTATGATACCTTTAGAGAGGTAATATTAGTGTTGTGAGTCATCATTAGTGTTGAGGTAACATTAGTGTTGAGGGTTGCGGGAGGTTGGAGTAATGATTATAAGAAATAATTATTAAAATCATACCTAGTATAATGCCTGGTGTTGTACTGGGTGTTATAAATGTGTTTTTTCATTCAATTCACACATCCACTCTAATGTTAATAACAGATGTATTTCATATAAATCTAATTATCACTTTTGTCATTTATTTGATATGTGGGTATTAGGATAGCATCCTGAATATGTGTAAAGGAAATAAAGTCTCTCCTTTTTTTTAACCTTGTGATTATGCTAATTTCCCCCACAGATACTGAAGTATGAGATAATTCTTCCTGTAGAGTGTACTATATAATGTGCAACCTGTTTTATTATCTAAACATCAAATCACAATCCTTCTTACTTTCTCTCTCAGCCTAAATAGTGTTAAGAATGTGTTTAGATATATTTTCTAATTATTTTGCTAATTGTTTTTCATTTAGTTAGGAGTATTCTTGGCATTTGATTTTAATTGTGATCTGTATACTCTTGTCTTGGAGAACCAGAAACTCTGTAGTCTGCCCCTGGTTTTATGCTCCAGGATTTAATGTGACATTGAAATAAAAAGGGTTTTGTATACTTTGTACCAGTTGCCTTGTGGCAACAAAGACTTTCTGGCCCTCCTGGTCTGAGTGGGTTGCAGTAAAAATACTTCTCATTTATTATTTTTTAGATTGACTCATTTCGTTATAGTTTTAATAAATTTTCTTCTTGTCCTTTTTCAAATAAAGATGAAAGATAAAAATACTGTTTGATTTCTATTCGACTTTCTCTTTTCTCTTCTTTCTCTTTACATTTTCCAAGGTGAATTTGTGCATTTCTTGTCTATTTTGACATTGCCCAATTCTACAGTAGTTTATATACTTATTCATGAAAAAGCTTTTCTGCCTTTTTCAATAATAGACCAGTTAAATTACCTTAACTTATTCTCTCAAATCATTCTCTGTATTTAAGATATATTGAAAATTATGAATTGCCTAGTTTAAGAATGTTTTCAAATAAACAAGATTGAACTGTAGAGATAAAATTGTAGATGTATACATATAATTGATATCTGTATCTGTATAGAGTAAGTGCATCAAAAAGTGGCCAATGATTTTTTAAAAAATGATCCATCTTTTGCAAAAGTAGTAGAATCATAATAAAGGAGGAAGAAACTTGATTCCACAGTGAATCTACACCCAACACATAGAAACAGATGTCAAGTTATTTTTGCTTGATGTAGAAAAACTTTTTAAGGTCGGGAGGCCCAGTTCTTAATTCTAACTCTTTAATTCTTATAACCCAGTTAATCGTGTGTGCTTAGAGAATTCATTAAGCTCTTCCAGGCCTCAGTTATCTATAAAAGGAGATGTGGATAGAGATCAAAATCACTTTCAGCCATAAGATGAAAACCAGGTCTTTATATTATTTTTGATAGTCTGAAACATGGTCTTAATCATTTGTTTTTCTGTTGTTGTTTGAAGAAGCAATGTAAAATTTTTAAGTTATTAGTTTTGTATGGGGAAAACAGTGGAAATGAAATTGAAGTTGCTCAGTTGTGTCTGATTCTTTGCGACCGCATGGATTGTAGCCTAGGAGGCTCCTCCGTCCGTGGAATTGTACTGGAGTGGGTTGCCATTTCTCTCTCCATGGGGAAAAAACCATGCCTTAAGTTAAATATCACTGTGAGAACAATTCTACTTAGAGTCTCTGCTGACTGCTATGAATGTCTGAAATGACTCAGAAGAAAGGCCTTTGCATTCTGTTGCAAATTAATGGAATAATGGAGTAGCTATAGTATACCTGTCATGGTCAGGGTTAAAAAAAGTCAGCCATCAACTTATTGTGTCCTCCAAATCATCTATATTATGTAACGTGTGTGCTTGCTCTGTTGCTGAGTATGTCTAACTCTTTGTGACCCCTAGACTGTAGCCTGCCAGGTTCCTCTGTCCGTGGAAATTTCCTGGCAAGAACACTGAAGTGGGTTGCCATCTCCTACTCCAAGGGATCTTCCCGACCCAGGGATGGAACCCATGTCTCTTGCATCTCTCACATTGGCAGGCAGATTCTTAGCACAGCCTCCACTGCACTGCCTAGAAAGCCCATACCATATAATATATTGAGCTGCAATTGTTAAATGTTTGAAGATGGGGTAAAAGAACAAAAACTAGAAAAGCTTCCAATTTTCTACTTTTAAATGAAAAATGATACACAACAACTGCCATGAATACATGATCAGTTCAGTTCAGTTCTTGCTGTTCTTTGCAACTCTGCATTCAAATGGGTATATCTTTCCTTTTCTCCTTTGCCTTTCCCTTCTCTTTTCATAGCTATTTGTAAGGCCTCCTCAGACAACCATTTTGGTTTTTTTTGCATTTGTTTTTCATGGGGATCGTCTTTATCACTGCCTCCTGTACAATGTCACGAACCTCTGTTCATATTTCTTCAGGCACTCTGTCTATCAGAGCTATTCCCTTGAATCTTATTTGTTACTTTCACTGTATAAATATAAGGGATTTGATTTAGGTCATACCTGAATGGTCTAGTGGTTATCACCACTTTCTTCAATTTAAGTCTGAATTTGGCAATAAGGAGTTCATGGTCTGAGCCACAGTCAGCTCCTGGTCTTGTTTTTGCTGACTGTGTAGTGCTTCTCCATCTTTGGCTGCAAAGAATATAATCAATCTGATTTCAGTATTGACCATCTGGTGAGGTCCATGTGTAGAGTCTTCTTTTGTGTTGTTGGAAGAGGGTGTTTGCTATGACCAGTGCATTCTCTTGGCAAATCTCTATTAGCCTTTGCCCTCCTTCATTCTGTACTCCAAGGCCAAATTTGCCTGTTACTCCAGGTGTTTCTTGACTTCCTACTTTTGCATTCCAATCCCCTATATGAAAAGGATATCTTTTTTGGATGTTAGTTCTAGAAGGTTTTGTAGGTCTTCATAGAACCGTTCAACTTCAGCTTCAGCAGTATTGGTTGGGGCATAGACTTGGATTACTGTGATACTGAATGGTTTGCCCTGTAAACGAACAGCAATCATTCTATTGTTTATGAGATTGCATCCAAATACTGCATTTCGGACTCTTTTGTTGACTATGATGGCTACTCCATTTCTTCTAAGGGATTCTTGCCCACAATAATAGATATAACGGCCATCTGAGTTAAGTTCACCCATTCCAGTCCATTTTAGTTTGCTGATTCCTAAAGTGTTGATTTCACTCTTGCCATCTCCTGTTTGACCTCTTCCAATTTACCTTTATTCATAGACCTAAAATTTCAGGTTCCTATGCAGTATTGCTCTTTACAGCATCAAACTTTGCTCCCATCACCAGTCATATCCACAACTGGGTGTTGTTTTTGCTTTCGTTCCATCTCTTCATTCTTTCTGGAGTTATTTCTCCACTGATATCCAGTAGCATATTTAGCACCTACTGACCTGGGGAGTTTGTCTTTCAGTGTCCTATCTTTTTGCTTTTCCGTACTGTTCATGAGGTTCTTATGGCAAGAATACTGAAGTGGTTTGCCATTCCCTTCTCCAGTGGACCACGTTTTGTCAGAACTCTCCACCATGACCCGCCCATCTTGGGTGGCCCTACACGGCATGGCTCATAGTTTTGTTGAGTTAGACAAGGCTGTGGTCCATGTTACCAGATTGGTTGTGCCTTTCAAGAACTCCAAATCTGATTCTGAGTGCAGAAGGCCACTGTAACTCTATGAGGAAGTCAAGCAATGATTTACAAACACTCCTCATTTCTCTTTCCTCTTTCCATTCCAGTCAAAGAGAACTCCAACCATGGTGGCGCTGGGAGGTGATAGCATTGATACGATATTTAAGGTAGTTTTATGTATACAAGGACTTCCCTTGGTGGCTCAGACGGTAAAGCGTCTGCCTACAATGCAGGAGGCCCAGATTCAATCCCTGGGTCAGGAAGATCTCCTGGAGAAGGAAATGGCAACCCACTCCAGTATTCTTACCTGGAAAATTCTATGGACGGAGGAGCCTTGTAGACTACAGTGCATGGGGTCCCAAAGAGTTGGACACGACTGAGTGACTTCACTTTCTTTACTTTCCTGGTGGCTCAGACGGTAAAGCATCTGCCTGCAATGCAGGAGACCCAGGTTCAATCCCTAGGTTGGGAAGATCTCCTGGAGAAGGAAATGGCAACCCACACCAGTATTTTTGCCTGGAAAATTCCATGGACGGAGTAACCTGGTAGGCTACAGTCCATGGGGTTGCAAAGAGTTGGACATGACTGAGCGACTTCACTTTCACTTATGTATACAAATACATGTAGAGAATAACTTCTCTCCATTTTTTAATCCTGTAGATCTCATATTTTATTTTTAAAATTAGCTTACAATTGCTATTTCAGTCATTTTATTGTTTAAAACGACATACCAATTAGGTAAAAAATGGAGCACAAAAAGAAGATGCAATGAGTTACCTGAGATAATCTGGGATAATCCATAAGGCATATCATAGTGGTTTTGCTGTGTCTTTAATGTGGTTCTTTCCTGCACTGTCTCAGCTATAATATTAGTCTTAGAAGTAGGTCATTCACTCCAGCAATTTAGAAAACAATGACAAGATATAGAAGCCAAATTAACCTCCTTGTACATGCTGACTGAACTACTGATGCATGAAGCAATATGGATGAATGTTTTTGAAAGTCCACTGAGTGTCAGCAAGCTATAAATCTGGTGAAATCATGGGGCTTTATAGAACATCATTTTTAAAAGTATGTTATGCAGTTCATTGACGTTGGATAAGGGAATTAGGATAAAATCTTTAGTTGCTCCTAGAGAACTTTCAAATTCCTTTTCTTTCTAAAGCTCGGTGAAGTTGCTTTCATTCTAGATGTGAATACCACTTCCTTTACAGCTTATAACTTTCAGTTTTTCCCATATAAATAGCTTTTTAAAATGTGTGCAACAAGTTTTAGAACTATGCCTACTTTGTGTTCCTGAGAAACCCCAAGTGGTAAAGAATTTGTGGATCGTCACTAAAGGCTTATGGTAAAATCCAGATTATGAGAAACAAGATCACAAGTGAAATTTTAATGTACAATAAAATAAAATAATAAAAGTGGGTGGTTATATTCCTGAGAGGCATCAGATAATTTTTTCATAGGAAAGATACAAAAATAGGTTATATATTTTTGTGGGTTAAAAATTATAGTCATGTCCTGTTTATTTTATCCCAATCCAATAACATGGATAATAGATAAAGTGATGGCAGGAAAACGTGAATATGTAAGGAAATAATAACATGACACAGTAGTTCCAAGTATTTACATAAGAGAAATAAAAGCACATGTTCACAAAAAGATTTGTGGAAGAACATGTATAACAGCTTTATTCATTATATAACCAGTAATGTGAAGAACCCAAATGCTCATTAAGTGGAGAATGAATTAACAATTTGTGGTTCATTCACGCTACTCATCAATGAGAAAGAGTGCACCACCGATATATGCACCAGTGTATATAAAGCTGAGCAACGTTATGTTTTCAGAAAGACAAGAGACACACAAGACTGCATGTCATGTATGTCTTTATTTATATTATGTTCCAGAATGGACGATATTAATCTATCATGATAGAAGTCAGAATAGTATTTGACTGTAGAGGGTGAGGATCAACTGGGAATGAGCAGGAAAACTTTTTGAGATAATGTAAACGTTATATGGCTTTGTTGGGGTTTTGTGTCTATGGGTACATATACATTTGTCAAAACTTAAGGTTTAACCAGTTCACTGTATGTAGGTTACCTTAATAAGCCATGAATGAGGAAAAAGTGAGTATATGAAACATTTTATCTAATAACCAAATCACTGGCAGTACTAATCAAGCTGTAGATGGCAATAGCCTACAAACCTTACCTGCATTTGTGTCCATTTTATCTGTTTGAAACCATTTGATTAGGTTCAAAAGTAATTTTTAATTGTCACTGTAAACCAAAGTATAGACTAAAGCATGTTCTGAGTGTTCTGTTATCAGAACGTATTATAACATTCAAGGATGTGAAAGAGTTGAAACAGGGGTTGGACTGTAACTTATAAATGAGTATTCTTTCTTGAGAGTCCAGTGTGTAAGTGGACATCTACATGGCAAATCAAATAGAGCCCATTGCTGGAACATCTGTCAGGCCATATGCTTTGGCCTCAGGTTCAGTGTAGAAACTAAAATGCTAATGACTCCATCCATCATTACAAAGCTTGGTGGGCATGCATCGTTTGGTTGGACAGAGAAAATGCACCAGCAAAGTTACTGAAAGCAGGGAATTGTGTGGGGAGATTTGGTGGCACCATTTGTTTTGGTGAATTGAAATGGGGCTGTTTAACGTGTGACGGGTAATCCTATGCAGATTGCCATGAAAGCAGTGGCAATTGGGCCAATCTGTCAGTAATCTCCCCAGGTGCTGGCAGTGTGCCTTCTGAGTGGGGCTGCCAAAACAGGCAAGCCAGCCATCTCTTTGCCCTTGGTGAGGCTCATCACTGCTAATGTAGTGTGATACAGCTAGTTTCTCAGCCAAAGGAAATGTCATTCCTTCTGCAGCAATGGATAATTTAAGCAATAGATTGAGAGTAGAATTAGTACAATGAGATGCAAATTGCTCTAAAAAACAACCAGCGAGAGGCTGACCTTTTGCGGTACCAACTGTTGTCAGCTGAGGTTCATTGAAAATGGTTGCTGTGAAACTTCTGGCCACATAGTGTTTTATCTGTCCGGGCAAATGTAGTCTTGTTCCTATGTGGCATGTGAACATCGTCACATAGCACTGGAAATTAGAAGCATGATTTTAAAAAATGAATAATTTGAAAGTACAGAAATTTTATCTGGTGAAATATATCACCATGATGTTTCAAATGCCAACTTGATTGTTGCTTACAAAGCTCTTCTTGATGCTGCCATACTATAATATTGTCTTATAGTATAAATATATGTCTATTTATACTATGATAAAAAGTGCCTGTATCATACTTAATTTACACATGGAATTTTACT
Source organism: Bos indicus (assembly GCF_029378745.1). Classification (NCBI taxonomy): domain Eukaryota; kingdom Metazoa; phylum Chordata; class Mammalia; order Artiodactyla; family Bovidae; genus Bos; species Bos indicus. Next base: position 66,520,528 of record NC_091768.1, on the reverse strand, counting down.
ATCCCTGAAACTATTTCTTTCTGAGAAAAAAAAATCTGGTAATTTTTCATTTGTCATAATAAATGGAAAATCTTGGAAGAAATTAATCTATTCCTAGAAACATACAGTTTATAGCGGGCAATTAATTGAGAAGGAATTTGAGAGGACTATTTCAAAGCCAAACTGATTAAATATTTAACATGTGATTAATTCACATTGGGTACCATGGGGATAGGGGAAGAAAGGAATGAAATATGGTGAAATTGTACTAATGTCTGGATTTGGTGATAGTTCTGACATTATCTTGGTGAAAGTTCTAACATTTTATAGATTATTGGCCCTGTGGCTGACACATATCTGAAATATTAGAATAACAAAAAGCAGTATATAATTACCAGAACCATTAGTAAAGTCAGAGAAATTATGTCAGAATTGCTAAAGGTACATTGTTATCTTGAGACTGGGAGAATGGATACATTTCTCCAAATAGTAGAATACTAGGGACACAGAAGTGGCATTTAATTTGTTTTTTTTTTTTTTTATAGATACTAAAGTACAGTAATAACCAGTGGTTTCAAGCTATTTGGTGAAAGATATAAGCTGATTATAAGGAAGACCGTTGTAATTGCAGGGCTGTTGAAACCTAGAATGAGCTACTGTAGGAGGCAGTAAAATTAACAATTAGTGACAGTAGCCAAGCATAATCTGGATAAGCATTTGCTAGAGATGTCGAGGACATTTAAGCATGAGCCTGAATACTTTTTAAAGCTCCTTTCAGCCCTGAGAGATACTGGTATAACTGAGTAAGAGATCATATGGAATCTAAGTCCTGTGCTATTTCAGAGTTGAGAGAGCACTCCAAAGATTGGAGTAAGTTTAATGAAATCGTTAAGGAAAATTTCATTGAGTCTTTAAAGGGCAAAAGCAGGAGATGCAGTTTCAATCCCTGTGTTGGGAAGATTCCCTGGAGGGGGAAATGGCAAGCCATTCTAGTCTTCTTGTCTGGAAAATCCCCTGGATAGAGGAGCCTGGAGGGTTACAGTCAATGGGATTGGAAACAGGACTGAGCAACTGAGCACACACACACTGAAAGACATACAGGACATGGATAAGCAAGGATTAAGTGGGCATGCTCATCACTGCAGTTTAGTGTGTGTGTGTGTGTGTATTGGGTGGAAATATCAAGAGATGAATCTTCTTACAGTGGAAGGTTCACAATGGGAAGTAGAGGTAAATACAGTTTATGGAAGAGATGGGACAAGGCCATGGTGGGGACAAAAGCAAGAAAGAAACTACTGCTGGCACTACAGATATCGCGTAGTGAGAGCCTAGGATTGGACTGTGCCATTGAATTTTGAAAAAAAGTGTGAGGAGAGAAGGAGAAGGACCCGTGAAAGAAGACTGTTGAGTTTGGATCAGGTTGATACCAGGTGAAAGAGTTTGGGAGGATGTGAGTGAAATAATAAAGACAGATTACTAGAATATTATAGAGTAATAAAGGTTTTTTAATTGCCTTAAGCATTTATTTTTGACAGTCTGTGAATTTGTTTTCTCATTTTCTGTCTGGGAATTAATTTGCCTGTTCGACCCAATCATTTACTTGTTTCCCCTTCTACCTTGATAATTGCATGTGAGTTTTCCTAAATAGAAGTGAAAAATGGGGAAACGTTTTCATTCCTTTTCACTCTTTTTAGCCTCAAAAAAGCTTACCAAGACAGTCTGAAGCTTGTGGCCAAATTAAATCTCTGGGTGTGCCTCATTTCACTTAGGAGAGTTCATCTAAGAAAAGGCTGTTGGTGCTTCCCACCTTGCCTCCTGTATCCTGTGGCTCACAGAGCAGGACTAGCATTAGAGAAGAGTATCAGACATGTCTATTGTACTTTCCTGACTCCTTGTAAACTGATAGATGATCACTAGCCTGCTGCTTAATTCTAATTTTCTCTGTTTATCCTATTTAAGTATTGAAGTGAAGTGTTAGTCACTCAGTCATGTCTGACTCTTTGCGACCCCATGGACTGTACCCTGCTAGGCTCCTCTGTCCATGGAATTCTCCAGGCAAGAATACTGGAGTGGGTTGCCATTTCCTTCTCCAGTTTGATTTACAATTAATTCTACTCCACTTAAAAGACCATGATCTATTTGGTAGCTAATAGCTATGATTCTTGTCAGTCCTGTTTTTTCTCAGGACATTGATTTATTTGAGTTCATGGCGTTATATCTTCCCTCTTGACTTCATGTAAAGAATTATAATCATTGGTCTTGAAGTAAAATCACTGACCAAGTATCATGGATTATGTTTATCTTTTACCCTTTCCATTTTGGGTGTATATATGTATGTAACAAAGACCATCAGAAAGTGTAATCATATTTAATTTTTAGAATTGCTAAATATTCCTGAGGTCATTTTGGTTGGCTTTGTGTGGCTTTCTACCATCAAAAGTTCAGTTCCTCAAAGTTATAACGCATTGTTTTCTTTCTTTGATTATTCATAAACTCTGAATTTGTTGTCTGCAGATTACACAATTGACTATATATGAATAATGTGTGGAATATTGTTTGTCTTCTTTATTCCTTGAACATATCTGTAAAAGCCTGGCAGTGTAGAAGCTCAAGGATTTCTTCTTATCAATATCGATAAATAACAATTGACTGTTCTTTCTGTACAAGAGTGATACACTCTCCTACTGCTGGCAGAAGATTCCTTTCAGTGTGTTTCTCAGGTGTGTCATGTCAAGCACGTTACAACTTTTAACTGAGCTCCTGTGACCAGTGTTACAATATGGGGCTCTGGCAGTGGGCTGGGTCTCTTCTTAATGAAAAGCAGTCTGATTTAAATATCTAATATTTATAAAATTATTTTATTTTAGAATTAAACATAGAGAAACCTCACAAGAAGTGAAAACTATGACTCAGTGAAGTTTTATAAGATACCCACCACACAGATCATGAAAAAGACTACCAGCCGTCCTAGAGGCTCTTTTCAAGTTCTCCATCTCAGACACAACTGAGTCATCTCCCTACCCCTATAAATAGTAATTATCATGACTTTTAGCCTTTGTTTTTCTTATGGTTTTTGTCATATATATACTCTCCTTAGACACTATAGATTAATCTTGTCTATTTTTAAAAATATATCTTTTAAAGTCCTGTTAATCTCTATATTTTTCCTGTGCCCTTTTTTCCTTCCCAATTTATCTGTTGAGCAACCCAGGCCATTTGACTTGTAGTTTTCACACAGTCTGCGTTCTACTGATTGCATACAAATGTCCTCTTCAGTTCATGTTCCTTTGAATTTCCTGAAAATTGGCAGCCAGATCTAGATTCAGGTTTGATTCTCTGGCAGTACAAGAGGTGGTACATAGTGTGATTACCAGAGGCACAAAACGTCTCATTTCTTTTTTTTTTTTTTTTCAATCCTGATACCAATTGGTGCTTAATGCCTATATTCATTCCTGGAGGTTGTCAGTTATGATATTCTGGTTTTATTATTTCTTTTGTGTTTTGCTTAATTAATGAAGACATGCTTCTCATCATCTACTATTTGACTACACAATGACACAGTTCATTTAAAGAAAGGGATGGTAGCTTCTCAACTCTTTAATTATTGGTTTTCAGTATAATTGGTTGGTTCCTATCATCATCAAAGACGACAGATTCTTCTTTTTTCTTTTTATTATTATGAACTCATGGATTTATACATATTTAATGGACTTCAATGTACTGCAATTGCTACTGTTTTTTTAAACTCAAATCATACCACTTTTTGCTGGTGGTTGGCTCCTGAATCCTTTTGATATGCCTTCAGTCTTCTTTGATAGCTTTATTGTTGCAAGGAATTGTTTTATGTGATTGTGGAACCTGGGTAGGCAAGTTAAAGTCTATAAGTCAAGCACTTGCAGAGGGCAGACTGGAATACTCAGCCACAGACTAAAGTTGCTATTCATAGGTGGAATTTCTTCTACTCAGGGAGGCCTCTGATCTACTCTTAAGTAAGATTATCTAGGATATTCTCGCTTACCTAATGTTGGTTGGTTATGGACTTTAATCCCATCTACAAAATACCTTAGTAGAGACAAATAATTAGTTAATGTATTAATTGAATAACTTGGGACTGTAGCCTTGTCAGGTTGATACATTAAAAGAGCATCACAATTATCAAATATATTATTCACTTAGATATTGTTTTATCTTCATAATATTGCTATTATTAGAATTTGCAGTTAGAACTTTTACACAGTTATCTCACCTATTATTCTCAGTATCTCTGTTAAATAAACCTTTACAAAATTGATGTCCCCATTTTTAGATGAAAAGGCAGAGACTTGAGAAGTAATGAGAAATTGTGAAGCTAATAAGTAGTCATTTCAAGACTAGGCCATAGGAGTCATCTCCTATAGTTCTGTCTATTTACTCATGACCTCTTTGTGTGGTTCCTCATATTGATCGCCTTGTCCTCACATCGCAAAGATGCCTTTGCTTCTTAGGTTAAAATTCATTTTCGTGTTTGATAACTGACTTTATTTTTTGTTAAGCTTGGCTAATGTTCCTGATTTTCCAGCACATTTCCTGCCTTATGTCAGAATTACAATATTTGCATCCTTTTTTCCTGTGTCAAATATCATTTACCTTGTTCAGTCTTTTCATTGCCATATAGTAAATGGGTGGTGAACTTAGGATTATAATTTTAGTGTAATTTCTCCTAAAGGAACATTATTTCCTTATTGTTTAATCTACTGAAGTCAGTATGATTTATAATGGATATAAATGAGTGCTTTTCTCAAAATAGTAACAATTTTTTTCTAATTTTTTAAATTTATAAATGTCTAAATCTTTGTCGTGATACTCTTTCATGTTTCTAAAATTCTTTGATTTAATTGTTCAATAATAATGCTGCTGATGATAGCTTTATCTCTATGATATCTATGAGAAAGAAAAAAAAAATTCATATGGCAGACAAGTCCCAGGAAGAAATCCTCAGGTCCTTGGCTGGATTGTTATATGATTCACTGATTCACATCAACCTTAATTTTAGTGGGTAAATTTAAACAGATTAGTTTTGTAAAGAGCACTGGTATTGAAAAATTATATGCAGTCCCCTAAATATTATTCTATAGGAATTTAAATGCAAAACATAGAAAAACAATCACTTGCCCTTTTTCCAGCTCTTAAGAGGATGGAGGAGACACATATCATTATGAAACGTAGTGAAAAAGAAAGCAATAAATGTAATTTAATTTTTCTTCATGTCAGTAGAGTGAAATAATCTCTGCAAGTGTTCTATGTACCACATTATTTAATTTAAAATTAAATTGGATTAATTTTATTCCTCAAGTTTTGAAAAGAGAGACTGAAGTAAACTATTCCATATTTTAACCATAGCATATTAACCTTTAGGATTTCAAGCTGAAAGTAACAGAGAACCAAATGTGTTATATCATTAACAGGAAATCCAGAAATAGGGGGGCTATAAGAACTGTTGACATCATTTCATTTTAAAATTTTTAAAATTTTTCTCAAGAGAGTAAAGTGAGGATTTATTAAATGGTATTACATCCACGGGGTGAGAGTGGGCAGACTTGGGTGAGAAGCTTCGGGCACCATTTAGATACATAATCAAGAACCTGATTCTGTTTTTCTCCTTAATGTGACATCCTCATCATTTTATTCATGACATTGAGAAAAAGAAGAGGACCCACTGTGCTTTCTCTAGAAGTGAGGATATCTTTCTGGAAATAACATGGCTTATTCCTATTATTTCTAATTGGCCAGGATCACACCCATTTTTAGACCTGTCAACTGTTCATAGGAACTGGACCTCCATGATTGTTTTTGACCAATTGTCTCAAGCTGAAATATCTTGATTCATAACCTATGGATCTTGTAAAAATATAGATTTTGATTCAGTAGATCTAAAGTGATCTCTCTAAACTTTGCATTTGTAATAATCTGACAGGTGATCCTAATGCTAATGCAATAATAAATACTGGGAAATAACCAATATTACCACTCTACTTTATGCCAGGAATTGAACTTGACAAATAAATACTGCATGTACCCTGCATGATGAAGCTTACTTAGTTTAATTAGAGGACTGATAATAGTCAGCAATTCCAGTGACTTGCCTAGAGTTACTTGGTAAGCGATGAGTCTCAACAACCTATACTAGAGACTAAATAAGAAAGCATGACAAGGATCTGGGGTGGGCGGGGGAAAGAAGAGGAATGAAGACAGCAAAGTGCTAGGTTATAATCCTTGGATCATATAATTTTGTGGTTCTTAGTATTTCTCAGAGTTGGGGATTTTGCAATGGAGAAATCACATAAAAATCTCCAAGCAGAATAAAGAGCCTGGAAATGAAGATTATAAAGGCAGAAAACTATACGTGAACACTGCTGCGTAGGGATAAAATTACCATTACTTTTTTCCGTCTTTCATAGCCCTGCCTACTCTGCTAAATTGATACTTTGTAGGCAGGCAAAGATCTATTATTTTAGATTATAAAATAAAAAGTTATCATTATTTTTGAATTCTGAAATGTAAATGCCATAAACTGCTCCTTTTAACTTTAATGCATTACTTGAAGTAAATAAAATGCATTACTTGAAGCAAATAAAGTACATAAAGCAATGTCTAGTGTAGTAGACTACATTTTCTCATTGATAAAATGCATTGATCAAGACTTAACAACAAATAATCAGCTCATTTGACTGGACCTGTGATACAAATGAAGTAAAAACAGCTCTGGTTTATTTTAGAGGAAATATTACTAAATTTTGCATCTTTAAACCTAGTTTTGAGTTTTAATCCTGCTACTAACAGGCTATATATGTATCACATTTCTAATCTTTCTGGATTTTGATTTTATAATCTATAAATTAAAGTGACTATCACAGAAAATTTGAATTAGAGAACAGTGATAGAATCAGGATAACAGCTAATATAACATGAGGGACATGGAGGAGCTTATTAAGTGATTTTTGAAGAAAAATCTGAAATTATGACTACAATTATTTTATTGTTATTTTGAGAGATAATTAGCACTTAAGTGTACTATACTCATTAATTATATCAACAATATGTATCCTATATAAGCATATACATGTTATCGCTTTATTAGTATAATAAAAATCATGTACAAACACAGTGTAATGAACTTAGTGATCTCCGGATGGGATCACCTTAAGTAGAGCCCTCAGCAACTCTAAGTTGTGGCTTAGCTCAGAAAGAACTTTGTATAAATGATCTCTAGATGTCCTTGAGGTTCTATATTTCTGTAGCTTCCCTTTAGTATTCATTTTAATTAATGATTATTATATATTTTGCTATAATAACTTATGAAAGCCTCAGGAAGTTTTACATGACTCTTACCTTTAAAAATATCATGTGTATGAATTTAGTACATTTTAACAAAGAACTTTTTCCACAAAATAATAATATATTGCATAATATGATGCTATGGAAGAAAAAAATGCAAGATCTGAAACCCTACCTTCAGGATGATTTCAGTACACAAAATGGTAAAAGGGCATCCAGATATAGAATATGTTATAGAAGTGATTCAAGGTAGAAATGCGGGTTACATTTTTATGATAATCTCTGAGTTTCTGAGACCCTATTCATGACAGTTTCAGTGGGGATGGCAGGTAGAAGAGTATGTTTAAATTGATGAAATGTGAGCTCGAGGCTGAGAGGACATTGTTTGTCTTCATAGCTTATGTCATTATGGGCCTCATCTAGGAATACCTAAGAGTTGTTGGTGTCCATTGTGGGGTAATTCAGATTTTTCACAAGAGCAAATGACTGATTCCAGCAGAAGTCAGTAGTGGTCTTGTAACTGTTGCAGAGAAATAGAGTAGATCCTATATTGGCAGTACAGAAACAATGGAAAGTTTTTAAAAATTTGGAATTCTTCCAGGCTAGTGAAAATGTCTGAAATCACTGCTTATAAAGTAAATTAGGGTCAGAAAGTGAGGTCTCACTAACAATGCAAAAGACTGAAGGACTAGGAGACAATGTCAGCAGCAACTGTGATTCAGATTGAGAAAGCTGTTTTAGCACAGGAACCAGGTAGTAGTGAAGGCTGTTGAGCATTGCGGAGGCCTACGTGAATTTTGGGATCATGAGAATATTCACAGAACTATGGTGGAGAGGGTAATTTGACCTGGTAGATAATTGATTGGAAGTCGTTGCAGAGGCTGGGAATTCCAGAAGTTAAGAGGTTGTTTGAGTGGGATTGTGAAAGAGCGATATGCAAGTGAGAAACTGGGATAGAGGATAAAGTAGAAGACACTGTGCCATCCTTTGGGAAAAGTTTGGAGGAAAGTGTTACTGTGAGATGAATGACAACGAAGATGGAAAGATGAAATAATCATTATTGAGAGTAAAACATTAAGGGTATACTTATAAACTCATCACAGAAGAACATGGATTTTGAAATCCATCTTGAAAGTGCTAAAAGATGTGAGTGTGTTTGTGCAAAGTAAGATAATTTAGAAGGCAAGTAGGAAGTGGGAGTTGATTGGTCTTCCAAAGGAAGAACTGAGAACTATAAATGGTAGTAAGAAAGGTGGTGGAAGATGGAGAGCACCACTGGAGGTGTAAATTGGGGGAGATGAGGTGAGGGCATGTAGCTGTATGAGTGCTGAGTCATGGTCTGCCTTCTCATTGGAAAATTAATATTAAATAATGTGATAACTGAAAAAATGCAGGTTGAGATTTACATGCATAAAGTTTTTTTGTTTGTTATGTGATTATAGGGAAAGAGAATTCAGGCTGCATTTTATGAATTTATATTTTAGGGCTGGTGAGTATAAGCTGCTCTTACTCTTTGTGGGTTAGGAACAAAGAATTAACAAAACACTCAATGAATGAAAAATGCCAATGTTAAATTTTGGACTTTTTATCTGCAGGTATATATAAGTATATATACGTATATATATGTCAGGTCCATGGATCAAGGCAAATACTTATATGGAATGTCAGGTCCATGAATCAAGGCAAATTGGAAGTGGTCAAACAAGAGATGGCAAGAGTGAATGTCGACATTCTAGGAATCAGAGAACTGAAATGGACTGGAATGGGTGATTTAATACAGATGACCATTATATCTACTACTGCAGGCAGGAATCCCTCAGAAGAAATGGAGTAGCCATCATGGTCAACAAAAGAGTCCAAAATGTAGTACTTGGATGCAGTCTCAAAAATGACAAAATGATCTCTGTTTGTTTCCAAAGCGAACCATTCAATATCACAGTAATCCAAGTCTATGCTCCAACCAGTAACGCTGAAGAAGCTAAAGTTGAACGGTTCTATGAAGACCTACAAGATCTTTTAGAACTAACGCCCAAAAAAGATGTCCTTTTCATTATAGGGGACTGGAATGCAAAAGTAGGAAATCAAGAAACACCTGGAGTAACAGGCAAATTTGGCCTTGGAATACGGAATGAAGCAGGGCAAAGACTAATAGAGTTTTGCCAAGAAAATGCACCGGTCATAACAAACACCCTCTTCCAACAACACAAGAGAAGACTCTATACATGGACATCACCAGATGGTCAACACCGAAATCAGATTGATTATATTCTTTGCAGCCAAAGATGGAGAAGCACTACACAGTCAGCAAAAACAAGACCAGGAGCTGACTGTGGCTCAGACCATGAACTCCTTATTGCCAAATTCAGATTTAAATTGAAGAAAGTAGGGAAAACCACTAGACCATTCAGGTATGACCTAAATCAAATCCCTTATGATTATACAGTGGAAGTGAGAAATAGATTTAAGGGCCTAGATCTGATAGATAGAGTGCCTGATGAACTATGGAATGAGGTTCATGACATTGTACAGGAGACAGGGATCAAGACCATCCCCATGGAAAAGAAATGCAAAAAAGCAAAATGGCTGTCTGGGGAGGCCTTACAAATAGCTGTGAAAAGAAGAGAAGCGAAAAGCAAAGGAGAAAAGGAAAGATATAAACATCTGAATGCAGAGTTCCAAAGAATAGCAAGAAGAGATAAGAAAGCCTTCTTCAGCGATCAATGCAAAGAAATAGAGGAAAACAACAGAATGGGAAAGACTAGAGATCTCTTCAAGAAAATCAGAGATACCAAAGGAAAATTTCATGCAAAGATGGGCTCGATAAAGGACAGAAATGGTATGGACCTAACAAAAGCAGAAAATATTAAGAATGGATGGCAAGAATACACAGAAGAACTGTACAAAAAAGATCTTCATGACCCAGATAATCATGATGGTGTGATCACTGACCTAGAGCCAGACATCCTGGAATGTGAAGTCAAGTGGGCCTTAGAAAGCATTACTAGGGACAAAGCTAGTGGAGGTGATGGAATTCCAGTTGAGCTATTCCAAATCCTGAAAGATGATGCTGTGAAAGTGCTGCACTCAATACGCCAGCAAATTTGGAAAACTCAGCAGTGGCCACAGGACTGGAAAAGGTCAGTTTTCATTCCAATCCCAAAGAAAGGCAAATGCCAAAGAATGCTCAAACTGCCACACAATTGCACTCATCTCACACGCTAGTAAAGTAATGCTCAAAATTCTCCAAGCCAGGCTTCAGCAATATGTGAACTGGGAACTTCCTGATGTTCAAGCTGGTTTTAGAAAAGGCAGAGGAACCAGAGATCAAATTGCCAACATCCGCTGGATCATCAAAAAAGCAAGAGAGTTCCAGAAAAACATCTATTTCTCCTTTATTGACTATGCCAAAGCCTTTGACTGTGTGGATCACAATAAACTGTGGAAAATTCTGAAAGAGATGGGAATACCAGACCACCTGACCTGCCTCTTGAGAATCTGTATGCAGGTCAGGAAGCAACAGTTAGAACTGGACATGGAACAACAGACTGGTTCCAAATAGGAAAAGGAGTACGTCAAGGCTGTATATTGTCACCCTGTTTATTTAACTTATATGCAGAGTACATCATGAGAAACACTGGACTGGAAGAAACACAAGCTGGAATCAAGATTGCTGGGAGAAATATCAATAACCTCAGATATGCAGATGACACCACCCTAATGGCAGAAAGTGAAGAGGAACTCAAAAGCCTCTTGATGAAAGTGAAAGAGGAGAGTGAAAAAGTTGGCTTAAAGCTCAACATTCAGAAAATGAAGATCATGGCATCTGGTCCCATCACTTCATGGCAAATAGATGGGGAAACAGTGGAAACAGTGTCAGACTTTATTTTTCTGGGCTCCAAAATCACTGCAGATGGTGATTGCAGCCATGAAATTAAAGGATGCTTACTCCTTGGAAGGAAAGTCATGACCAACCTAGATAGCATATTCAAAAGCAGAGACATTACTTTGCCAACAAAGGTCTGTCTAGTCAAGGCTATGGTTTTTCCAGTGGTCGTGTATGGATGTGAGAGTTGGACTGTGAAGATGGCTGAAGGCGGAAGAGTTGATGCTTTTGAACTGTGGTGTTGGAGAAGAGTCTTGAGAGTCCCTTGGACTGCAAGGAGATCCAACCAGTCCATTCTGAAGGAGATCAGCCCTGGGATTTCTTTGGAAGGAATAATACTAAAGCTGAAACTCCATTACTTTGGCCACCTCATGCGAAGAGTTGACTCGTTGGAAAAGACTCTGATGCTTGGAGGGATTGGGGGCAGGAGGAGAAGGGGACGACAGAGGATGAGATGGCTGGATGGCATCACTGACTTGATGGACGTGAGTCTGAGTGAACTCCGGGAGTTGGAGATGGACAGGCAGGCCTGGCGTGCTGTGATTCATGGTGTCGCAAAGAGTCGGACACAACTGAGCGACTGATCTGATCTGATATATAAGTATATAGACACATGCATACATACAAGATAATATGCATGTACATATCATTTCAGATATAGAGAAGGGTGTTAAAGATACAGTAGATTTTAACATTTTAAAACTTATTAAAATACTTAATTCCTTTATTATTTACTAGTTTAAAAATGCAAAGTATTTCAAACATTCAAAAAAATTTATAAAAAAAGCAAAAATTAACCACTAATATGCCCAGCACTCTAATTTAATAGAAACTGACACTTTGCTTTTTTGTCCTAATTTTTCTAAACAACTTTTTCCCTAAGATTTAAACATATTTCAGAGGAATATAGGAGATGTTGTGCGTTTACCAGGACTGTACTGGTTTTAGTTTGCTTAGTTTAACTGCCATGTTGAATTTTACTGATTGGATAAATCTCAGTTCATTTATCCACTACTCAGGTATATTTTATGGGATCTTTCCCATACTTAACTATTACAAATGATTCTGAGTTGAGCATTCTTGTACATATGTGTGATCACACATGAAAGGGTGATCCAAATGTAGAAATGGAACTATTGGGTTCTATGTTTTATGCATCTTCAGCTTTACTAGATAGTAGCAAATAATTGTCTAACATGACTGTAACCATTTACACTTCCATAGGTAATTTTACTAGTCTGTTTTACACTATTTGATGAGATGATACATCAAATAATGTAAAAGGATACCAGGAATACTTAGCATTTTATGTACCAGACGTGAGAATGAGGATCATGGCCATTTATCTTTCATAGTTGTGGCTTTCCTTTGCCCTTTGTGCTATCTTTGATATAAAGAATTTTTAAATTTGGGCTGAGGATCTCTTTTCATGGTTATTATACATACACATTTTCTCTCTTTATAGCCTCTCCATTTGTTGACAGGATTATTTGTCTTTTTCCTTATTGAACTGTAGAAGAATTTTATATAACCTGACTGTTTATCTTTGATGGCTTTTTTCATGACAAATAATCTTATCATGGTTTGTGGCTTGCTTTTTTCACTTTATATATGATATCTTTCAATATATAGAAGTTAGCAATTTTATTGTAGTTGAATTTGTCAACCACATTCTTTATGGTCTTGTGTGAGGCATCCTGATATTATAAATACGTTTTCCAATAGTTCATTTTGAAAGTTGACAGATATGCTTTTAACTTTTAGGTTCCTTTGATTACTTCTTTTAAATGGTATAAATTGGCTGTCATTAATGCCAAAGAGATAAAAGTTTGCAAAGAGTACACATTTTGGCTTGACTGTAAATTATTCATTGGTATTTTATAGTCATCCTGTCATGATCGCATGCTATGCATTTAGAATACTGAGATGCATTGACCATGGTCTCAGTCTCCTGAAAGGGACAAATCTAATAAGCACATGCAGTGCAGTATAAGGGCTAAAAGAAGACTTTACATATATAAAACCTGGGAGAAGGGAGATGGCAGTGAATTATTTGCCAAGAAGCCATTATCTGTCCTGCTAATTCATATACTCTGGGCTAATAGAAATTTTATGGAAAACTGAGATTACTATTATAGTTTAGCACTACACCCCTTAAGGGAAACCAATATTAACTTACATCCTTTTTCTGATTGAAAGACAATAGTGAAAATTTGTGGGGCTACACGAATATTTTCCTCCTAATTTTAACAAATAATAAGTTATCACAGATGTTGTTTGCCAGGATGCTTTAAATTTCTGGAAATGTTAAAACCCTGTTTTATAAAAGATTGGTTTTTGTTTACAGAGACGAAATGGTGAAGATATACCTGTGGCTCAGACTAAGAACATCAATCACAGAAGATTTGCTGCTTCCTTCAGATTGCAAGAAGTGACAAAAACTGATCAGGATTTGTATCGCTGTGTAACTCAGTCAGAACGAGGTTCTGGTGTGTCCAATTTTGCTCAACTTATTGTAAGAGGTAAAGTAAAATTGCTTTCACTTCATGAAATTGCATGGCTTCATTAGAACAAAAGCGACTTTTGTAGATATTTGGATTGATTTTTAAATATAGTGCTCTTTATCTCAAATTACTGCAAAAACCATATCATTATAAAAGTTCTGAAAATATCTTAAGGTCAAATTAAGATTGTTGTTATCTGGTGTGTCCGACAAGTTTTCAGTAAGTGATTTTTATCAAAAGGAATCTATTTAATACTCGAACAGGGCTAAACATACATATAATACTTTATTTTGCCATCAATTTAAAGCTACCAGAGGAATTGGTGAGGGATTATGATACATTGGTACTTTTCCTTAGTGGATACTTGAAAAACAAGTACAAGTGCATGTATAAGTACAAGTATAGTATAAGTAAGTATAAGCATAGTACTTATACGTGTATAAGTATAGTATAAGTAAGTATAAGTATAGTACTTATACTTGCAGAAGTACAAGTACAATGTATATTACAGTCACTGAAAATTGACTGAGTCCCTATATAGTTCACTCTTCTAGGTTGTGGAGATACAATGGTTAGTAAAATACAAAGACCCTCCCCTGTGTATGTAGGGCTTCCCTGGTGGCTCAGATGGTAAAGAGTCTGCCTGCAGTGCAGGAGACCCAGGTTTGATCCCTGGGTCAGGTAGATCCCCTGGAGAAGGAAATGGCAACCAACTCCAGTATTCTTGCCTGGAAAAATCCCATGGATGGAGGAGCCTGGCAGGCTATATAGTCCATGAGGTCGCAAAGAGTTGGACATGACTGAGCAACTTCACTTTCTTTTCCCTATGTAGCTTAACACTGAGGTATAATAGGCGCATCATATATAAAACTGTAGTATCGCATCAAGGGATGTGTTATGAATAAAAATAAATACACAAAATGAGGGGGATTGATGGTTTAATTAAGATGATCTGGAAGGCCTCTTTGTGAACATGACAACTGAGCTGAATCCTTCAAAAATGAGGACGTCAGCCATGTGAAAATTTAGAGGAAAAGCAACTTTTGATGAATAGACTATCATGTATCAGTTGTTTATAATAACAAATGAAAATAATTATAAACCATATAAGTCTCTTTAAGGAGAAGTTTGGCAGATTTTAACAAAAACATTCCATCTGGACTGAGATTTGTCAGAGGTGTCAGGGAAGGCCTTTGTCATTGACTTTCTTTGAGATAGAATCTGAAAGTTGAGAAAAAGTTGCTCAGATGAAGGTTGTAGTTTTGAGGGGCAGGGGTAAGAAAAAGAAGGATCAGCAAGCAGAGAGCAAGGCAAGTGTCAATGCTTAGAGGCTAGAAGGAGAAAATGAGATAATCCACATTCAAGTTAATACATTTTATAATGCTTAACATCCAATGTCTTTTACATGTATTATTTCATTGTTAGATTTACTTGATTTTAATACTTTAACCTTTAGTACTTTCAGAAGAAAATTGAAATTCAGACTATTTGATAATTGCCCAAGGCCACAAAGATCTAATAACTGGCTGAGCCAGAATTTAATTCCATGTTTCTTAACTCCTGGAGCTGGGCTCATTCTTTTCCACCAAAGCTTTATCTCACATTAACATTATTAAATAATGCTATTAGCTGCTTATAATGCTTTTGTCTTGAGAGATTCTGTGGCTCATTAAAAAAGAGAAGTTTATCTTTGTAAATTGAATAGAACTCTATTATAAATAAAACTTTGCTTATAGCTCCAGAGTCACCTTATATAGCACATGCTTTAGTTCATGAAATCACAGCCCCAGTTCATTGACTAACAAGAAAATATGGTAATATTTAACTCCAGTGTTTAGGTAAACAAGTTAACATATATTCATATATGTTTGTATATTTATCTTTGGTGAGCCCTTTGCCTACATCTTTCTCACCTGAGCCTGACGGTATCTTTGAAAAGCCTGAAGGTGTCCTTGGGTAATCTTCAGAGTAATTAATATGCTATGGATACAAGAAGGTGGGTGTGCTCTTGAGTCATCATGCTCGCTGTTTCTCCACGGGGCTGTATGTGCATTCATGATGTGCAGCCGCTGAAGGAGACAGTAGCTTTTAATAATGCAACTAGAGTGCTTTTGACTAACCTACCGTTTTATATATGTGTGTGTGTGTGTGTGTGTGTGCTCAGTTGCTCAGTTGTGTCTGAGTCTTTGTGGCCCCAGGGACTGTAGCCCTCCAGGATCCTCTGCCCATGAAATTTTCCAGGCAAGAATACTGGAGTTGGGTACAATTTCCTATTCCAGGGTATCATCCTGACCCATATATATAAAAGGATCATCCAGACCCATATATATATAAAGAGAGAGAGGCATAAATATAGATCTAAAGATATAAAAATTTTTGAAGAAGTAGCCCCTGATGTATTCAACAGTTATAAAAGGCAGAGTTGAAGCCTTAGCTAGTTGCTCCCTTTAAATGTAAATTTCCTTCTTTCAGATAGCCATGTAGTGCCTGTTTATTTTAAAAGAGATTTATTTTGGATTATTAGATCTTCCTTGTTTATCTGAATTGAAAAGTAGATTTTATCAGAGCTTGCTTTTCTTTGCTTAGAGAATCTATATTATGGCTATTCCAGGAGTGCTACTTGAGAAGTAACTAATTTTTTCAATAACATTTATAAAAGGAAACTCTGAATTTCATAGAAAATCTTAGCTATTTTTCTTTCCCCTTTTTTCCTTTTTGTTTTTTTATGACGTTCCTGCCATTTAACCTATATTTGGTTTTACACTTTATATTGTACTTGTTGGGTAACGACATGATGGTGCTGTGAATGTACTATCCAGAATCTGTTTACATTTTAGAAATATATTTTGATAGTTTTGGCACTGTTCTTTTTCTTTTTCATGTATTTTACTTTGATGTATATTTAACACTTACAGGTGATACTTTGCTTGCAGTTTGATTTGAAAACTAATATGAAACAATACATTCTCTTGTTTGTTCAGTAAGCACCAAATAAATATTGGTACCCACAAAATACACCCTTTAGGGTCAGCTCTCCTGGTGTTGAAATAGTGCTGAGAATTAACTATGGTGACAAGTCTTGTCTCTCATTGGCACTTTCAAAGCTGACATCCTGTTACATGGATACAAAAGATGGTAATTTTAAAGGAAATTTTGGGGGCAGTGATATGAATAGTCTTTAATAAGATCTGGCATAGTATTGCCTGTTGTCAAAGATGACCCAAGGGTAAGAGTTTATTAGTGCATTTTCTCCTAAACTGAAAGTGACAGGGCATGCTTAAGGCTTTTTGGGTGCTGTTTGTTACAAATGAAAATTTCCCTGCAGAATTCTCGTGTTGAAGAGTATTGATCTCTGTGTTCCCACAGCCAGAGGAAGAAAAAAAATGCTGAAATAGACTTTATCATGATTTTAGCTTTGCTTCCAGATCATTTTGAGTAATGATAACATTTTCGGTTTGTGGAAGCCAATCTTTATTGACAAAGAAGTTTTTACAGAGATGAAATGAAGAGCAGATGTTTTGCTCAGTGTTTCTACAAGATAGAAGTATAAAAAATGTGAGATACACATTGAAATGTTTATAAACTTCAGATGAAAAGCACCACCTGTAGTCTGTTATATTATAGATTCTCATTCTTTTAAAAAAAATTTTAATTGAAAGATAATTGCTTTACAATACTGTGTTGGTTTCTGCCATGTGGTACATATACACAATGGAATGCTCAGTTCAGTTCAGTTTGGTTGCTCAGTCGTGTCCAACTCTTTGCGACCCCGTGGACTGCAGCATGCCAGTCCTCTCTGTCCATAAGCAATTCCCAGAGCGTACTCAAACTCATGTCCATTGAGTCGGTGATGCCATCAAACCATTTTATCCTCTGTCGTCCCCTTCTCCTTCTGCCTTCAATCTTTCCCAGCATAAGGGTCTTTTCTAATGAGTCGGTTCTTCACATCAGGTGGCCAAAGTATTTGAGTTTCAGCTTTAGCATCAGTCCTTCCAGTGAATATTCAGGACTGATTTAGGATGGACTGGTTGGATCTCCTTGCAGTCCAAGGGACTCTCAAGAGTCTTCTCCAACACCACAGTTTAAAAACATCAGTTCTTCCGCACTCAGCTTTCTTTATAGTCCAACTCTCACATCCCTACATGACTACTGGAAAAACCATAGCTTTGACTAGACAGACCTTTGTTGGCAAAGTAATGTCTCTGCTTTTTAATATGCTGTCTAGGTTGGTCATAGCTTTTCTTACAAGGAGCAAGCATCTTTTAATTTCATGGCTGCAGTCACCATCTGCAGTGATTTTGGAGCCCCCCAAAATAAAAGTCTCTCACTGTTTCCATTGTTTCCCCATCTATTTGCCATGAAGTGATGGGACCCGATGCCATGATCTTAGTTTTCTGAATGTTGAGTTTTAAGTCAAGTTTTTCACTCTCCTCTTTCACTTTCATTAAGAGGCTCTTTAGTTCTTCTTTGCCTTTTGCCATAAGGGTGGTGTCATCTGCATATCTGAGGTTATTGATATTTTCCCCAGCATGTTGATTCCAGTTTGTGCTGCATCCAGCCTGGCATTTCACATAATGTGTTCTGCATATAAGTTAAATATGCAGAGTGACAATGTACTGCTGCTGCTGCTGCTACTAAGTTGCTTCAGTCGTGTCCGACTCTGTGCGACCCCATAGACAGCGGCCCACCAGGCGCCCCCGTCCCTGGGATTCTCCAGGCAAGAACACTGGAGTGGGTTGCCATTTCCTTCTCCAATCCATGAAAGTGAAAAGTGAAAGTGGAAAGTGAAAGTGAAATCACTCAGTCGTGTCCGACTCTTACTGACCCCATGGACTGCACCCTACTGGGCTCCTCCATCCATGGGATTTTCCAGGCAAGAGTCCTGGAGAGGGGTGCCATTGCCTTCTCTATCAAATGGGTATATCTTTCCTTTTATCCTTGCCTTTAGCTTCTCTTCCTTTCTCAGCTATTTGTAAGGCCTCCTTAGACATAAAGTAGATTCTCATTCTTGATCTCCTTTCTTTTCCACCTGGCTGAATCAAAGATGCAACTAAATTTCTAGCCAACCGACCCACAATAAACTTTTATAAAATTCTAATTGCTACAACTGACACTCAATTTCTATTCCCATTTGTTAACTATGCTTTTGTATTATTCCTTCTGTGAAACTCTTAATTACATTTTTGAAGTTCTTTAATGTGAAAGGCATAGTCTTTTCTTTGTCTTTGTTGTTGCTTAGACAACATTTCAGAAGGCAATGGCACCCCACTCCATTACTCTTGCCTGGGAAATCCCATGGATGGAGGAGCCTGGTAGGCTACAGTCCATGGGGTCACGAAGAGTCGGACTCGACTGAGCGACTTCACTTTCACTTTTCACTTTCATGCATTGGAGAAGGAAATGGCAACCCACTCCAGTATTGTTGCCTGGGGAATCCCAGGGACGGGAGCCTGGTGGGCTGCCGTCTATGGGGTCGCACAGAGTCGGACACAACTGACGTGACTTAGCGGTAGTAGCAGACAACATTTCAGTGGTGTATAATAGCCATTATCAAAATTCTCTGAACATACATATTCAATTAATTTTGTTATCTATTCCTAATGACTACCACTGACCTCTAGCTGTAAAATGAAGTGAATGTCAACACATGTACCAGTGGAGGTGGCCCTGTAAAGCAAATTTCAGTGTTAGAATCATAAGGACTTTGGATTGTTGTTGGTATTTGCCTTTGCAGGACAATACAAATTAAGGGTAAGTGTATTTGCTGGCTTTTATAACTGAAAGGTGCAGAGATAGGCTTCAGGGTTGGTTCATTTAGTCATGAAAGATCCATGTTCTTTCCAGTTCTTCCTTCTAAAGTTCATAGTTTTGACTAAGTCAAGGTCCCTTAATGGTCACAGGATAGCCATATGGCTATACACTTCTTTGGTCTCATCCACATGAGGATAGAAAGGTTACCACCTCTCACATGTATCAAAAATTGCATGACTGCATATGGAGAGACAACTGGAATGGCCAGTAGAGGACTTTTGTAAGTGGGACTACAGAGCATATCATTGTTATTCAGAGGGAGTCTACTCACATAAAAAAGGAACTGAGGATGTTTTTCACAAAAGGTACAACTTTACCTTGAAGGACATGCAGAGTTTGGAACTTGGTAATGTAGGAGAAGGGCGTTATCATAATAAGTCAGGTAACAGTACAAAGTGGGACTTTGTGGGGAATGACGCACTGTTAATGGAGTTGCTTGTAGTTATTGTACAACTTACCCACTATACCTGTGAAGGAAAGCTGTCCCAACTAACACTAAGTTTGCATTTGAACCTTTCAGATTCTACCCTTATTGTAATCATATGTAGTTTATATTCCATTAGAGTCTGTCTAGTCCGTTGTTAAGAGTTGGACAAGACTGAGCGACTTCACTTTCACTTTTCACTTTCACGCATTGGAGAAGGAAATGGCAACACACTCCAGTGTTCTTGCCTGGAGAATCCCAGGGACGGGGGAGCCTGGTGGGCTGCCGTCTATGGGGTCGCACAATGTCAGACACGACGGAAGTGACTTAGCAGCAGCAGCAGCAGTCCGTCTTTGTTTGCTACAGCATTTGGCATATTTTTTACATAAATACAACTGATACTATTCTAAAAATTCATAAATAAAATGTAGCTGAAGTCAGAGCAGTGGGGCTGACTCTTAAAGATATAAGGAATGAATGATGAACTACATCCCTCCCTTACCTGGGATTAATGGAGGGAAGATTACTGGGATAGAGGAAAAGATGATGGCTGTTTGTTTTTTGTTGTATATGAACCAGTTTTATATGAACTAGGAGGGTGACTTTTTGTTTAGAATGAATTTTTTCTCACTTGAAAAACAATCTTGATTTAACTAACTTGTTGTAGTCTTTTGTATATATCAGTTAAAAATCATATCTGACTCTCATTTTAGTGTTTTTATAATAGAAACAAGGGCACTTGAGAAGTGCAAAACACACATTCTAATACTCTTGTTAGCTGGTGGTTGAAAAGCCATGAAATTTCTAGCTTGCATCCTTTAGCATTCTCTTTAATACCACACACTATTGATTGTTAGCTAGTTTTCATAGCACAGCTGGTTTTCATTCAAGCTGATTCTTGAATTCATGTATAGATTCTTTTTCTAACAGTGACTTAAAAATCCCTTTTCTTTGCTTCTCTTGTAAAAACTGATCATCTTGATAGCAAATTTAGAGTTATCTTGGAGAATTCAATTTAAGCATTTGTTTTACAAAATCTGAAGTATAAGAACATAAGTATAAACCACATACAAATTTCCCCCAACTGCCCCTACATTAGGAAAATGCCTGCAGTCAGTCAAGGGATACCAAATGTGTCAAATTTGGAGGAGACCACAAATGTGGCATATGTAAAAATGCTATATTGGTACCCTTGAGTATGGTAAAAGGAACATTTGGAGTCTCCTCTCATCCATAGGAGCTGCTTGTAATTCAGGTGATTCCATTCAATGTACAAGATGTCTGGTACATTTTTAAACTCTAAATGAGCAAAAAGATACTGGATGTCCTTTATTTTATTACTGAAACACTGTTCTATCCACTATTGTGCTCCATTATTCCAAATAATTTTTCCTATTAATTTTCTCCTGTTTTGTGTTCCCTTATGCTCTTTGATGAAAGTGATAGAGTACAGCACTTGTCTCACTAGAGCAGTGATTTTCATGCTATTTATTTTCTTGTTTGTTTTAAAAATGAAAATGCAGTCAGAGTTCTTTCTGGAAGAATTTCTGAGTGTATTTGCATAGGTGAATCTCATGTAATGTTTAGCAGTTGAGGCACTGATCATGGTTTTTTTGGAATGCGTCTTTGAGGACTTTGCTTTTGTTGGAGCTTTCTACTTACGAATTTAAGAAGGATCAAAGAGGACACAGAATGATCTGCATGCCAAATAATTCCTTCTGTTGAACTCAGTGTCCTTAGTTGCTCAGTCATGTCCGACTCTTTGCAGACCCATGGACTGTAGCCCACCAAGCTCCTCTGTCCATGGGGATTCTCTAGGCAAGAATACTGGAATGGGTTGCCATGCCCTTCTCCAGAGGATCTTCCCAACCCAGGGACTGAACCCAGGTCTCCTGCATTGCAGGCAGATTCTTTCCCATCTGAGTCATCAGGGAAGCCCCCTGTTGAACCCTAGGGAATTTGATTTCACAGCACTGATGATAGGTCTACACTTTTCTTCTGAGCCTCTCAATTCTATTTTCTTGGAGTTCATGATAAATATTTCTTCTGAAGGATCTATGTCAACTTCCCAGATTTTGTAATTTATATTCCCCTCCATGCTCATTCTTTTTCTTTCTCTTAGCCCAAACCAAAAAGGAGGCAATGAAGTCAATTTGTAACTTCATTGAAAAATCAACTAACAGCCTTTATTGAGTACTTAAAATGGTAAGGGGCTTCCCTCATAGCTGAGTTGGTAAAGAATCCACCTGTAGTGTAAGAGACCCCGGTTCGACTTCTGGGTCAGGAAGATCCACAGGAGAAAGGATAGGCTACCCACTTTACTATTCTTGGGCTTCTCTTGTGGCTCAGCTGGTAAAGAATCTGCCTGCAATGCGGTAGACCTGGGTTCAAACCCTGGTAGCTCCCTGGAGCTACCCACTTCAGTATTCTGGCCTAGAGAATTCCATGGACTGTATATATAGTCCATGGGGTCGCAAAGAGTCAGATATGATTGAGCGACTTTCACTGGCACTTCACTTTCACTAAATTGGTTATAATAGGCATCAGGAAATTACAAAGAAACCCCAGACATAATCTCAGCTCTCAAGCAATTTATAATTTAATTAATTGTATAGGAGATTGTTGAATTCTTGAATATTTGGGCACAGAATTTTGACTTTGATTTTGATCAGATCTTTAATTTATAGAGGGAAAAATAATATCCTCCAATAAGTAGAAAATATACCAATGGATATTTAGCAAACTTATTAAGCACTCTTTTGGTCTATAATGTGGTATATAATTTGTACTATGAGAGTCTTATCAAATGTGAAACTGAAGCTCTATAGCTGATAGACTGGAGTAAATCATCAAAGCAGAGAGAAAATTCATAGTTTTCAGCGGTATGTGTGTGCTGATGGTGGTGTAAGTGTTGTGGTTGGACTGGACTCCATTAATTGTAGATCTTGAATTTCTTCCACTTTTCCACCACTTCAATCTTCTAGAGTTGGTAATAGCAGACTTCCCAACCAGTGTATGATTGACAGGTGTTTCAGTGTTAAGCTTTTTTTCAGTTAACATAAACTGTTTTCAAGTTAGATGTTCACATCTTTTTAAAAACTAGCTAATCCACATTCTGCTTACTAGTGAAATGGCATCAGGAACCTGACTTTCTAAGCACAAACTAGTAAATACACAGAAACAGAAACCACTGATGCCATGTTAAGTGGAAGTAAATATCAGGTAAATCAGTCAAAACCAACTTATTCAGCAAAGTTTATCATATTTTTACCGTAGAAAGAACTTTCCATTTGGGTTCATATAAATCATGTTATTTCCTTTTCTGAGAAACATTTGAACTAGTAAGAAATAAAAACAGTCAAAGGTCAACACAAATAAGTACAGATAAACATTTATATTCTCTTAATCCTGTGCATGGATTGTGTTTAGTTCATAGTTAACTAGTTTTTATAAAAAAGAAAAAAATTATAACATTTTCATGTTGAACATGAGGATTTGGAGGCTGAGGACTAGACAGAGATTAAATAATTGTAGCAAAGTATGAGCAGCTTTTCTCAGTGCATAAATCCATTACTACCTCTCCTTATCCAGCTTTCACTTACCTCTGATGTTCATTTTAGAGAAATTATGGCCTACAGAGGTGGTCTTATCTCTCATGGGCTGTAGGACAGGGTTGTATTTAACTTTAGGATATCATTTAGAAGGTAACTTTGTTTTGCTTTGTTTTCTGCCTTCTGAGCCCTCAACTAAGAACATACTTTGTTGTCTTTTCTGTAGTGTTGTGCAATTCAGAATTAGATTTAGTTGTGTTGGCACAGAATCTGTCCTTGTGTTAAAACAACAAAGAAACAACAAATGAATAATTACCTGTACCTCTGTTAGGAAGAAATTTTACCCACATGGTTATTTACATTTTCCTAATTGCCACTTGGATTTCCTATGGTCTTCTTATGCATATGGAAGGAACCATTACTGTTCTTATTTTACCTGCTACCCCCTCCAGTGAATTTCCTTCACATTAGTGAAAAAGAAAAATCACAGTGCTTTTCTGGTCCAAAGAATTTAAATGAAATATGCTCTGAGTACCACTCACAATTTCTTTTCTATCACTCACCTCCTTAATCCACAGCAAGCATCCTCCTGCCATTATACTATTATAGTTGTTATTTCCTCCACCTGGATTTTCTTTTTTTCCCCTCAAATAAATGCATATTTTCACATTCTTATCTTATTCAGGTTTCTCTCAGTTTTTTCCCCAAATACTTAAAAGTCAAATGATAGTTATTTTCTAGTACAAAATAAAATTCATTGATTTTGTTTTATAATATTTTTTCTCCAGAGTTATTTAGCTCTAAGTTTTCAAAAGATCTTTATGTAACACCTACTATTAGTATGTGCAGAACAAATATTTGTACAAGACAGTGGTCTGAAATATACTCACATTGTTGGGTGAAATATAGCAGCTAGAAATACATATGTTAATAGGCTGTTTCTTTCATTTTCTGAATTTTATTACATATCCTTGAGTGCTCAGAACTTTCTTTGCCTTCAGTGCCATTGCTTTCATCCCTATTACCATTGTATTTTTACTGTACTTTTTACTTTTTTTAAATTAAGAAAAAAATTTCTATGTGCTGAGACTATTTTTATTGAGGTTTAATTGATTTATAATATTATATTAGTTACAGGTGTACAACATAATGATTCAATACTTTTATAGATTATACTCCATTTAAAGTTATTACAAAATAATGGCTTTATTTACCTGTGTAGTACAATATAGCTTTGTTACTTATTTTATACATAATAGTTTGTATCTCTTAATCCCATATGCCTGTCTTGCCCTTCCCCCTCCCATCTCCAGACTGGTATTCACTGAAAGTGAAAGTTGCTCTTTGTGACCCCACTGACTATACATACAGTCCATGGAATTCTCTAGGCCTGAACACTGGAGTTGGGTAGCCTTTCCCTTCTCCAGGGGATCTTCCCAATCCAGGGATTGAACCCAGGTCTCCCTCAATGCAGGCGGATTCTTTATCAGCTGAGCCAGAAGGGAGCCCAAGAATACTGGAGTGGTAGCCTATCCCTTCTCCAGCGGATCTTCCTGACCCAGGAATTGAACTGGGGTCTCCTGCATTGCAGGCAGACTCTTTACTAACTGAGCTCTCGGGTAATCACTAGTTGCTCTCTGTATCTGTGAGCTTTTTACTATGCTTTGTAAAGAGTGCTCACTGGTCTCCCTCCATCAGTACTTGCCTCCTCTGAGTCCGTCTTCACACAATAGCTGACAGACTGACTGCTCTTCTGATTCTGATGGCTTCTTGGTTAGGCAATATTAGTCCAGATGTCTCATCGCAGTTTCCAAGACCCATTGTCATCTGGCTCTGCCCACCTTCCCAGTCCAGATTCTCCTTTACTCACCAAACTCTAGCAGCACTGACTTGCTTTCACTAGATCATGCTCTCTTCAACCTTAGGGCCTAGGCATTTTCTGTCCACAGTGCATCTTCACATTTCTTCAATATATTATTGCATTCCTAACATCTGCCTCCACCTCTCAATTAACTAAGTTAAGGACTCTTCCCATTGCTTGTTTACTATTCTATTTCTATAGCCAGGACCATGGCCAATACCCAGCTGATATAATCAAGTAATTGTTCAAGAAACAAAAACAGCATAGATTGTAAAGTGCCATATGAATGGCATGGTCTTAAGGTGTAGGACAGAAGAGGCAGCCTCATTCTTGACTTTACCAGTTGGGGAATGAGCTGTGGAAGAGGCAGACATCCATCTTACCAGTGATGGATGGATAGGATTTGGACAGTTGAAAATAAATATGGGCATTTTAAGCAGAGGGTGTGATATAGGAAAAGATATGTTCTTGAGGGCTATTGTTACATATAGACCACGGCACAGTGTTTCACAGGGAAGTCTGATGTGACCCTGAAATTGTACTGTGAGGCCTAACTGTGGAGCAATTTGAAAGCCTGACTAAGGAATATGAATAATTCTATCATTTGATCTGGGAACTTTTGGGAGTTTTACAGTAGGTTACTCATGTCTTCATATCTGATTCAGAAAACTAGGATGAGAGATGATTTGGAGAAAAATGAGTTTTCAGGGAGTAAGTTTAGGGGGCCCTAAAAATCTTAAACACTTGAGATGGTAAGACATCCTTAGGGAGGGTTGTGTTGGAAAGGACAAGTCAAAGTTGAGAGATTATGGTGGAAATACTGTTAAGAATATTGTGAAATGACCAGAGATGGAATAGTCAGCCTGGGATACTAGGTGAAATATAGTATTATGGACAAAAGTTTGGAATGCTTGTAGAACTTACTTGATAGCATAGGTGTTCATTTGAGTTGTAAATTCTTGCTTGGGTCACTGGAGAGACGGGTTTTAAATCTTTGGGCAAATGGGAAAGGCTTCAGCTAGTTGAAGGTTATTAACAGAGATTCAACACAAGATAAATGAAATAGACACTTAGTGTAGAGAAATTCTAGTGTATAGACATTCTTTTGGAAGCTTCCATTTCAGAATCCTTAGCCAATATTATTAGAATTTTTCATGTTGCTAAACTTAGGATAAAAGTAGATGTATGCAATTTGGAAAGAGAGTCCTGACATGGTTAAATATCATGTCTTTCTTTACTCTTGACATTATTCATATACGAAATAAACACATGTGAGATACAGCATGTGTAAATATTTTCTCCCTGCTGCTTTATGTAGATTGCTTTTTTGGGGTTTGAGTTAAGTGAAAATCTGTTAAGTGAAAATCTTCCTGTACTTTGTGCTTCATAGAAATAAAGCAAGCTCTCCAAAGACTTTTCCACTTTTTCTGCTCTTCAGAATTTGAGTGCCCCTGATAATAATGCTCCTAGATATGTTTTTTTCTTACATCAATTTTTTAAGGCATTGAAAGGAAGGCGGTTTTTCTTTCTAAGGCTCCTGTTCAAAAGCATTTCTCAGTTCTCAAAGAATGACACTCACTGCATCAGGTCATTTAAAAATATTTACTTAAGGATAAAGAGTTCCCACCTGCCATTAATTGTTCTATGTTAAAACCCCCACCAGGTTTGACATTTCTTTGTATTGTGCAGGGTTGTTAAAAAGTAGTTACCATGACCAGACTGGTTGATACATCACAATGATGAAAAGCGAGCTGTTTGGGATTCAACATGGATGGTGGAAATGCAAGATGTCAGAGGAGCCATATATTAAAGAGAATTTGAATTGGAAACCGAATCCCAATCTGCCACTGGGAACATTTTGATCATTTTGATTTATTAAACTTTTATAACAGCATTCAGATAGAGTGGAATTAAAACCCTTTAGTCCTGATAGTTTATTGTACACCAACCACTATGTAGCTGGTATCATTTTTGAAGGTTCTCTTAGCAATCAGTGAAGAAGGAAAAAAATGTGTTGGTGAGAGACTTAATTTAAAAGGCAGTTTTCACAGATATTCTTGCATCTAACTTTTAATCCCTTTTATTTGCATTGGGTCAAGTTTGAAAACAGATCTTGCAGTTTTAACCTACCAAGTACCTTAAAGTTCTGATTTTTACTGTAAAGTTTATTTGGAACTCTGATTACTGGTTTTCATATTAAAGTATTGTATTTATGGACATATCATAGGCTATCATTTCTTTTTGGCTCATGTACTTTGCACTCAGAGATATCTATTTTCTGTCTATATCTAAGTTTGTGTTTCTGAGTGTTATGAATAAATATTCAAGTGGAAATACTAATACAATTCTGAAGGCTAACTTGCAACAGAAAACAAAATAATGTATTTTCCTGCAATTACTGGAATTCCATAACTTGGATCTTTTCAAAATCATCTTTCGGCATCAGCAAGCATGGGTTTTCTTTTCTGAACAGTGGCTCTGTAATAAAGGGAAATCAATTACTATTAGAGAGGCACTATAGGTTAAAGGCATTACAGGTTCACACTTGGTTTTGCAGCTGGGACAGGGTACTTAGCTGTGAATCAGGAATGATGCCAAAGATGGATGAGACAGAGTTCAAGGAGCAGTAATGTGAGGGTCCAGGACTATCGTTTCAAGCTGTCTGCACAGTAATGATTGATGGGTTGGTGGTAAGAAGTAATAATACCAGATGATGAAAGATGCATCTCAGCCTCTGGAGCCACAGCATACCAGCTACCTGTTGGAGTTCTGGGGCATAATGATTCCTGATTTGCAACCAAACGGTTTTGCTGCATTTAGCAACCTAGATTTTTGGCAGCTGTGAAGGAAGCAAGCAGCATATCAAACACTCCTGCACATTGTAAATTTAATTACCTCATATTTATGCATAGTAGTTGTTGACAGGATCTTATAAGCTATGCTAATACGGTAGGTAATTTGTTACCTCCAGAAATCACTTTCCATGTGTCTTCTGATCATTATCATGAAACATGATAAATGATCTAGCCCATGAGGTATAAATGAAAATGAAATGGATAATTGGATTCTATGTCTAAATTGTGGCTGGAATAGTCACAGCAATTATAATTGAATTTATCTCATAAAAATGTGTTTGGCCCTATGTTAGTGACCTTTCATCATCTTGAGCCTGTGATGTTATATGAAACTATTCATAAGATAATTATAAGAAGTTTATCACAATTGTATAAAAAATTCTCTAACACTTTAAATTTTCTCTGTTTTTGCTTTATTTGCCTATAACTTGAAGTATTCAGTATTATACTGTTTATCTACAATGGATTTAAGCAGCTGATACTGATAATCTTTTGATCCTGAAAATGTTCTGTTGTTACCAATGCCTTGATTGAACAATTTAGGAATATTGCAAGATATAATTGACAGTATTTTTATGAATGTCTTTTGTTATTAGCAGCACGTTTCTTTCTGTGGAATGTTAGAAGTGTATCTTCTTAATGAATGTGTGTAGTTTCTTTGATTCTTATGAGAGAATTTCTCTGAAATAATAAAATAAAAGAGAACTTATTTCAAGTATCATCAGACTTATATTCTTTCTCACATCTCTTCAATTCATTTTAAATAACAAATATTATTTTATTATAAACATTAAAAACTCCAATTCATTGATTTGATTGACATTTTTGAACAGTTACATAGGCTGATCATTGTAATTTTTGCTAATAAAAATAACTAAGATACATGATCTTTAGGGTCTTATAATTCTGTTTTTATAGTAGCTGCATGGATATCTAGTCTTTAAATTATAACATATTATTATACTTATTCTTTGTGCGTGATAATACTAAAATTCCTTTCTCATTTCTAGTTTCTTTCAATAATCGTCCAAGAAGCCAACATGTTCACTCAACCTAGATTCCAGCAAGTCTTGGATGGCTTTTTTAGAATCTAGGCAGAATCCTGTACATCTGTGGTCTGTGAAAAGCTAAGAAACCTAACTATCCTGATAATCCTTCTGCATTCTTCCTCCCTTCTTTCCTGAACATTCTTCTTGGATTTTAAACCAAGAATTATGAATTGACTCTGTAGCTTTATGAAGATTTTGGAAATATTTTATGACTCTGATAAGATTCTCTGGATTTCAAAAGTTCCTTGATTATCAAAAAAGTACATTATTCAGAATTCAATAGCCTGTCTTCTATTTGAGGGCATAGTGCTTGGTAATAAAACAAAGTCCATCAGCTCTTATCCTTAATTTCACTAGAATATTAAACTCTAGGCAGCTTCCTGGATGGTACTCAGCAAGGTGGATTTTTGTTTGATCTAGTCACCTTTGATAAAATCAGATGAAAATCTGAAGACTCTCTGGCTTTTTTTTTTAACTTCTTTCTTTATATACTACCATTATTGTCTTATTTTCAGCTTCTTGAAGCAGGATTTAGAAAAGTTTTAATATATGCTCTGGAGGAAGTTTTCTCCTCCACTTACTCTATTTTTGTATTCAAGGTAGGGACATGCTCCGAGTAACTCTTCACATTGAAAGTCAAATCATGAGTCACATTCTCTTCAAATTATTCACTTGCAGGGTAGCTCTATTTCTGTGTTTGCTGAGTAGAAATCCAGAGAGATGCTATGAGATGGGCTCACAGAGTTTTTTCTGTGAGCAAACAGAGGCAGTCCAATCGAAGTTCAAATAATGTTGACATTATTGAACTTAAATCGGCATGATTCCAGAATAATGTTAAATAATTATTTAACATTTCAGTAGAGACTTTCAAAAGAGAGATGTTATGGGAAATGTAAACATCTAGCTCTGCTTCATTGACTATGCTGAAACTTTGGACTGTATAGATCACAACAAACTGGAAAACTCTTAAAGACATGGAAATACCAGACCACTTTACCTGCATCCTGAGAAACCTGTATGCAGGTCAAGAAGCAACAGTTAGAACCGGACATGAAACAGTGGACTGGCTCCAAGTTGGGAAAGGAGTACGTCAAAGCTGTATATTGTCTTATTTAACTTATATACAGAGTACAAAATGCAAAATGCTGGGCTGGGTGAAACTCAAGCAGGAATCAAGATTGCTGGGAGAAGTATCAAAAGCCTCAGAAATGCCGATGACACACCCTGATGGCAGAAAGTGAAGAAGAGCCTCTTGATGAAAATAAAAGAGGAGAGTGACAAAGCTGACTTAAAACTCAACTTAAAACTAAGATCATGGCATCCAGTCCCATTATTTCCTAGCAAATAGATGGGGAAACGGTAGAAGCAGTGACAGACTTTATTTTCTTGGGCTCCAAAATCACTGCAGATGGTAACTGCAGCCATGAAATTAAAAGACACTTGCTTCTTGGAGGAAAAACTATGATAAACCTAGACAGTGTATTAAAAAACAGCAACACCACTTTGTTGACAAAGGTCTGTATAGTCAAAGCTATGTATGATCTTCCCAGTAGTCAGGTACAGATGTGAGAGTTGGACCATAAAGATGGCTGAGCACCAAAGAATTTTTGCTTTTGAACTGTGATGTTGGAGAAGACTCTTGAGAGTCCCTTGGACTGCAAGGAGATCCAACCAGTCCATCCTAAAGGAAACCAACCCTGAATGTTATTGGAAGGACTGATGTTGAAGCTCCTGTCCTTTTGTCACCTGATGTGAAGCGCTGACTCACTGGAAAAGACCTTTATGCTGGGGAGGATTGAGGGCAGGAGAAGTGGTTAACAGATTATGAGATGGTTGGATGGGATCATCAACTCAAGGGAAATAAGTTTGAGCAAACTTCAGGAAATAGTGAAGGACAGGGAAGCCAGGCGTGCTACTGTCTGTGGGTTTGCAAAAAGTCACACACTACTGAGAGATTGCACAACAACAAATGGGAAGTATATGAACTGTGTAAGAGTAGTGTATCATATATAGATGTATTCAAGTAAGTAATTTTCAAGAACATATATTTGTGAAGCAGAAAAAAAATCACTTGATGCTTGTATATGATGTAGATACTTCATAATATCAATATATTTATTATACATAGGTGACTATAGAACTCAACTGTTCCCTCTGAGATGCAGAGATTTACTCAAAGACAGGAAGATTTTAATGCCCAAACTTGCAGATAAACATACTTCTTGTTTCTTTTGAATTTGGAGATTTTCACATTTTGCAAGTCAAAAAAGCTGATACAATGATGTATATAAGAAAAAATATATATATGAACTCGTTGGACTTCCTGGTGGCTCAGACGGTAAAGCGTCTGTCTACAATGCGGGAGATCTGGGTTTGATCCCTGGGTTGGGAAGATCCCTTGGAGAAGGAAATGGCAATCCACTCCAGTATTATTGCCTGGAAAATCCCATGGACAGAGGAGCCTGGTAGGCTACAGTCCATGGGGTCGCAGAGTTGGACACGACTGAGTGACTTCACTTCACTTTGTGACTGATTTAACAATTTTGAAGAGAAATTTTGACCTAATTAGATTTTTGCTGTAAATACTGACTTTAAATTTCAAACTCAAGATGAGATTCTAACTGTATTGTATTGACTTTTATGTGTGTAGGGGGCGTATCTGAGCAAGAGTCAGGGACTAATTAGTATAGAACCATCCTTTCCTTATTTTTAAAATTTCTTAATTAAACATAGTGTACATATGCAGAAAAGTATGTATTAAATATATAGCTTGATAAATGTATAGCTTGATGAATTTTCAGAAACTGAAAATATATACAGTCAACAATGAAAAAATACAATATTACCAAGCACCCCAGAAGTCCCCATCACTCCCCTGCAGTCACTAACCCATTGTTCCTGGCTTCTAACAGTAATAAATAGCTTAAGTAAATGGAATTCTGTAGTTTATGCTCTTTCATCTGGCTTCTTTCTCCAACTTTGTGAAATTCATTCGTATTTTTGCATGTATCTGTACATCATTTGACATCATTGTTGTAAAATATTCTAACTGATGAGATTGCCACAATTTTTCCAGTTTACTGATTGTAGGCATTTGAGTTTTGGGGGAACATCTACCTGGAAGTGGAAATGCTAGGTAATAGCATATGCTTATGTTCAGCTTAAGTAAGTATGGCAGCTTTTTGAATTTATTGCATCAATTTATATTCCACCATGCAGTTTTAAGGTTCTAGTTTTCCATATCCTCACCAACAGTATGTATTATCCTACCTTAAATTACCTTTTTATGTTCATTCTTTTCATTTGTTCATAAATGCATTCTTTAAACAATCATCATTTGATTGCCTAATGTGCTAAGTATTGAAGTCGGAAGTCACAAACTTAGAGACAAATAAAATGTGTGTCTTTTAGGAGCTCAATAACTAAAGAGACAGAGAAAAAAATATATGGATAAATCTTCTACAGGAAAAGGTACATTTATTTTAGGTTAGAGAGGGTGTGCTTAGGAAGGCTTCTCAGAGGCAGTGATAAATGAGCTGGGATTTGAAGATGAATGGTTTTGCTAAGTCTATAAATGGTAAAAGAGCACTTCAAGCAGCCTATAAAGGATGAAGGTGGATGAAGATAAAAGAAAGAATTCCCATAGAAAATACAAATTATTATATATGAACAGGTGATTGGTATTGAAGAGTGGTAAGATGTGAGACTGAACAGGTAAGCAGGAGACCGATCATGGTAGAGCAGTATTTTTATGTGCAGAAGTTTGCAACTTTCATCAAGGTTTCATGAAGATTTTCCTTCAATCTTGTTAATAAGACATAATTTTCCATTTATTAACTGCTGCAAAATGAAATACTTCTAAACTTACAGGCATAAAACAGCAACTGACCTATAATGCTCACAACTTCTAGGAGCCAATAATTCAGAAATGCATAGAGGGGGTGAGTTTTTCCTGTTCCAGGAATTTTGTATCCTCAGTCAGAAACACTCAAATTGACTCAGTCAGTTCAGTTCAGTCGCTCAGTTCAGTCGCTCAGTTGTGTCCGACTCTTTGCGACCCCATGAATCGCAGCATGCCAGGCCTCCCTGTCCCTCACCAACTCCCGGAGTTCACTCAGACTCACGTCCATCAAGTCAGTGATGCCATCCAGCCATCTCATCCTCTGTCGTCCCCTTTTCCTCCTGCCCCCAATCCCTCCCAGCATCAGAGACTTTTCCAATGAGTCAACTCTTCGCATGAGGTGGCCAAAGTACTGGAGTTTCAGCTTTAGCATCAGTCCTTCCAAAGAAATCCCAGGGCTGATCTCCTTCAGAATGGACTGGTTGACTAGCTGAAGTTAATTAATTCAAACTCCTGGAGGTGAGAATCATCTGGAAACTTCTTCATGCACATGTCTGACGCCTGGACTAGGATAACTCCACCTGCTAACTGAACCGAGCCCTGGTGGCTCAGGGCTCCAAGGGCGGATGATCCAGCGTCCACTAAACAGAGGGGAAGTGCATGGTCTTCTGTGACCTAGCATCATTCCACCACTTCTCTGGGCTGTATATATTTAGGCAGGTCTAAGGTCTCCCAGATTCAAGAGGCTAGAACATGGACTCAAGCTCTCAATAGGAACACTCACAAAAAATTCATGCCCATGTTTTCAAACCACTACAGTGTCTGTATTATTTTATGCCTTTTTTCATTTTCCTGTGTGTTGTCTATAATACCATGATAGTAACAAAAGCTGTCTAGTTTCCCCCGCCCTAGCCATTCTGTCTGTAATGTGAATATCCCCCAGTTGGGTACCATGGTTTAGAGCACATAGACTTTACCTTTGACCCCTTTCTCATCATCTAATTAACATTTGATTTTATTAAGAAGATAAAGTACATTTATCATCAATAAAGGATTCATTTAACATAGTTTGGATTTATGTATTAAAATAACTTTTGAAACAAGATAAACATATACAGGCACAAATTAGTTCCTTTACATTTTAAATGTATCTTAATGCCTTACAGGAGTAACACATCTATAGCTCTGTGATTCATGAATATCTTTCTTAACCTTTGCCCAGTGTCAAATTCTTAATTTTAAACTTGAACATGTACATAGACATACATTTAAAAATATAAGTGTATTACAGCTTTGGGATAAGAAATGGTATACCTTGGGTGCAACAGGAAGATCTCTCAGCGGTATCAACTTTGATAAGTGTAACATTTTACAAAAATGCATGCCAAAGAAGCGTGGTAGTTTTTCCTTCTTTTTATAATACTGAAAATAGTAGGCCTCCTTACCCATTTTTAATCATATTTTCACTGATAGAGGTACTGTTTGTAAGATTCTTTGGTACCTATGAAAATGTTTGCACATTTTACTTATGTTTGTTTTCTTCCCCCTAGCAAGTTTTCAGTTGATCTGGCTAACATTGCAAAAGGGTGGGGAATTTGAAGTTCACAGAAAGAATATATAAACAGTTTGGGTCAGTAGCCATTTCATGCCCTTGTTTGTAAAAGGCATGATATTTATCAAAATAGAAAAGGGAGGTTTCTCGTCAGTAGCAGTGGCCGTGGAAGAAGAGCCCAACACTACTGCATTACTTATGGACTTAACACCCTTTGTTTTACTCTTAGAAACTTTCTCTAGCTCTGCACTGATGGTTTACAACTTGGACGCCTTCTAATACTTTATGTTGAGACGATATACTTTATTTTGGTATTCTGAATGTCTACATACCCCCATTATGGTGTGGAAATAGGGGTGGTTGAATGGAATGGAAATTAAAGGTCTCTTGCTGGCTGAGCTGTCACACTAGTCTTTAAAGTGTCATTATCTCGTTACTTTATCACATCTGTAATTATTCTTGTCTGCCCCCTATTTCCATCTGTTTATAAAAGTAGGTGTGGTAATTGTATTTTTGATGGCACTTTGACTGATGGAGATGGGGTATTGGGCCCCTTAAGGAATGTTAATAGCACTGGATGATTAAAATATTTATTTAAAAGTCCATGTGTTAATAAGGATGGTGATCACATTGATGGCTCTGTTTTTATGGCACTCCCTTCTGTTCGTCATTGTACCTATACACTCGAGTTACCTATAAAACCTACTTTTCTTAGTTCAAAGACTAGGTTCAGAAATCTGGACTTTGGTCCCCTTTTCAAATCCCCTGACCCTTATCCTAGTTGACATCAGGGATAGTCCATCTGAAGTCACTGACCACATTATGTCAAAGCTTTGCTTTCTTCTCACTTAATCAAGGGCATCTACCTCCATAGGACACATAATTGTTTTTTGTTTTGTTTAACATAAAAATTGAAGAAATGTTCCATAATTGCTAATTTGTATCATTTGTCCTTTTAAATGAATGTATACTGGGAATCTTTACACTACAAAATTGACTTGAGTCTGTGTTAGCTAATGAATGACAGTTTCTTTGATGTGAAGACTTTGAAAGTCTCTGACAGTTTATGCTTTTTGAACTGAAAAGCATCCTAAAATTATGACTATGCTGGAGCTAGTAGTGAATTCATAAAGCCTATTATCTAGAGGAACTGTCTATAGCACTGAAGTCTTATTTAATGTTTTTACTATGTCATCACAAATTGTTTTTCATAAAGTAACTATATCACATGTACACTGGAATATGCCTGGCTGAAAAATGGCACACTGTACCTTCCAGAGTCATGTGGAAATAATGGGTAAATATTAATAAGGGTAAATAAAGTCAGATTTTACAGTCATTGAGTGAAGGGACTGAATGGTATCTCTGATTTTTTTACTTGACTAAGTCATTACATGAAAAAAGTAGACATCTGTTGCTGGCTACATATGCATAAAAACTTCATGCATCATTTTGAATTGTCTTGAAATAATCACAAAGTTCACAGTTAGTCAACACAACAGAATATTTAAATCCAAGGATCAAGATGGCCGACTTACATTTGTTGTTTGGTTATGATTAAATATTGGAATATTCTAATTTCATAAGTTTTAAAATTTTTATTAGATTCACGAGATTAAAAAAATTTAATATTCAAGATTTGGAATATAAATGGCGTTACTCCAAATCCTTTGGCCTGTTTGAATCCTAGGCATATATAACGTGTTACTGGGACATACGTATATTATCATTGCTGAACACAGTTCCCCTCCTTTCTCCTACCATATATTTTTTTATTGTCTTACCTCGTAAAGCTGACTGATGGTGATGTGATTACCTGTTTACGACCCTAGACTTGAGGGAGCCAAAGAGTTGAAGACTCTCCCAGTTTTACTAGTGACCTGATTGTTATTCTTGGAATCAGCTGGATGTTCTTTCCTTGAAACACATGAACAGTTTGAGCTCTGATCAGGCTGAAATGAGAGATTAAATGGCCATAAGAGAAATATTCTGTATTAGTTTATGACTCAATCAAATGGATCTATAATTTCCATCATAACATATGTGGCTTGCTCCCATGCCATACAGATTGTGGTACTGATGGAATCTTTTGTAAAGTTGTTGAATATTTGCAGTAATTCATAATTCTGAACCAATTCATTGCATAGATATTAATTATAGTTTGTGGACAAAAGGAAA
The DNA here is from genome assembly GCF_029378745.1 of Bos indicus. Classification (NCBI taxonomy): domain Eukaryota; kingdom Metazoa; phylum Chordata; class Mammalia; order Artiodactyla; family Bovidae; genus Bos; species Bos indicus. The sequence goes on along the minus strand of NC_091768.1, from coordinate 66,483,726 downwards.
TAAAAATTATAGTTATTTCACGGTTTTAGGTTACATAGGCTAAAAAGCAAATAAACTTTACTTTTAAAAATCCTTTCACCTTTTCTTATACCCTAAATATGAACCTAACTTTCTTTTTAGTTTCTGGTGGCGGATCTCAAACAGGGTGTTGCCGCTGTGCCTTTTTAGGTCAAGCAGGTAATAAAGTTATCAGCAGTGTTTTCAAATCTAGATGAATAAAATGCCATGGTAATATATAGGATATGAAATTCAGTGTGCAAAATTTGCAGTTTTGCTGCTGAAATGATTCTTCTTATTTCAGCACTTTAGGCAGCAGGAAAGAGCCATGTCACTGAGATGAAATACTGTAATTCCACAGACCTTGCAGTTAAAAAAAAATGAATGCAAAATCACATAAGGATTGAAAGACAAAATAACTTTCATGTGAGGAGTGGCATATTTAGTATCAAAATGTTTTCCTACCCTGAATTAAATTTTTGCTCAAGAAACTCAAGTTATTGGTACACATTCTGGTATTATTAGTGCAACTGTATATTTGATAAAGTATTTTATATTCAAATTTGTATATATACATATGAAATTTTTCTTCACATAGAAAATCTTTTTTTAAAGTTTACTTGATTTGACTAAAAGACAAAAAAGAATTATTATATAGGTTTGCAGCTATGCCTTTTTTTTTTTTACAAGGTGGATAAATCATTTGATGCCACTTGGTCACTAAACAATTGCCTAGAAAGTGTTCTTTTGTTCCAGTCAACAAACTCCTTTAATTAAATAGTAACATTTTGTAGGTGTCATGTATCATTGTCAGAGCAATTGGCTAGCTACATGGTTCAGAGCTCAAGGTGGTAAATCTTATGTTTTGAGGACTTCATTTCATTATCCAAAAATAAATTAAGCAAATTTATAAATAAACATACAAAGTTTTACTATTGCCAACTCCAAATTATGGTTCTGACACTGAAGTGGCAGTCTGTGTCTTTTGGTATGGAACAGACAGAATTTATGTGGATAATTTTTTCTTACAGTGACATGGATGACTTTTTTTCAAGGTGTTCTTAAGTCAACCACTCATTCTGTAGCGAATTACTGAACTTAGGCACTGCAACAGAGACTGGGAATGTAATGGTGAAAAAGTTTGATGAGCGTGTTACAAAATTTATTGGAAAATAGAGAAAAAAGAAAGAGCAAGACCACTTGTGGTCTCATAGTTCCCTAATCACTGTTATTAGCTGTTTGGTGTATTTCCTTATGGTAGTAGTGGTTAGTGGTTTTCTTTTCTCTGTCTCTTTCTTTAATTAATAGGAATATAGTTTTTACCTTTTAAAATGAAAGCTTAAATAAACTAAACATTCAAATGTCACCTGACATTTGTTGTATAATCTTCACAACTTGTGTTCTTGAAGTATATGATGGAATGCTACTGAAATACCATAATTTGTGTCATTTACCTATTGTAGAATATTTTGATTGCTTAATTTTTTGCTCTTTAGATATAGGTTTAATTGTCTCTTTCCATTAGATTTCCAGAAGTGGGATTACTTTAGTCTGTTAACACATCTTTACTTCTTGATATACGGCTTTCCAAAACTGTCAGTTCAGTTGTTGATGAGTAAGTTGCATACTTACACACCCATTTAACTGTGCCTCATTGATGATGGTCAAGCCTGTGTGAATAAATGATCACATATTTAGTGTTTGCACCCTCTTCAAAATACTGCTCCAGTACTTTTTTGAGAAATGTAAATGTGTGTGTGTGCTTAGTCACTCAGTCATGTCCCACCCTTTATGACCCCGTAGCCCACTAGGCTCCTCTATCTATGGTATTCTCCAGGCAAGAACACTGGAGTGGGGTTCCTTCTCCAGGGGATCTTCCCAACCCAGAGAATGAACCCGGTTCTCCTGCATTTCAGGCGGATTCTTTACCATCTGAACCACCAGAAATGAAACAATGTAAATGTAAATGATGTAATTTTAGGTAAGTATAACCCCTGGATTTGTGAGGGGGAATTATTTTTCACATTGTAGTGTTTCTCTAGGGGAGTCTATAAGTATCTTGGGCTGGAGGATTTTTCATTTTGTGGGACTATCCTGTGAATTTCATGATCAAGTAATCTTGCTGCTGCTGCTGCTGCTAAGTGGCTTCAGTCGTGTCCGACTCTGTGTGACCCCATAGACGGCAGCCCGCCAGGCTCCCCCATCCCTGGGATTCAGGCAAGAACACTGGAGTGGGTTGCCATTTCCTTCTCCAATGCATGAAAGTGAAAAGTGAAAGTGAAGTCTCGCAGTCGTGTACGACTCTTTGCGACCCCATGGACTGCAGCCTACCAAGATCCTCTCTCCCTGGGATTTTCCAGGCAAGAGTGCTGGAGTGGGGTGCCATTGCCTTCTCTGAAGTAATCTTGGCTCTAGCCAATTCAAAACAAGTAACACTCCTCAATCATTAGAACAATTACTATTAGTGAAAAACCGCTGGGGGAGAATGAAGAAAGTCTTGTTTAGATAGATATAAGTAATGATTTAAAAATACATAATAAAAATAAATAAATATATATATATATCATTAAAAAAGGACTTTTTTGTTCAATTGCATTTTTTTAATTCTAAAATAGTACTGCCTACTTATAGCTGTGAAATCATGGGTGTTTATTTCACACTTCTCAGGATTTTTTGTGTATGTGAAATTTTATAAGGGTGGGCAGTGGGGCACAGCACACACTCTTTCCATAGCCTCAGTTCAGTTCAGTTCAGTTGCTCAGTCGTGTCCGACTCTTGGCGACCCCATGAATCGCAGCACGCCGGGCCTCCCTGTCCATCACCAACTCCCGGAGTCTACCCAAACCAATGTCCATTGAGTCGGTGATGCCATCCAGCCGTCTCATCCTCTGTCGTCCCCTGCTCCTCCTGCCCTCAATTTTTCCCAGCATCAGGTTCTTTTCTAATGAGTCAGCTCTTCACATCAGGTGGCCTAAGTATTGGAATTTCAGGTTCAACATCAGTCCTTCCAGTGAATATTCAGGACTGATTTCCTTTAGGATGGACTGGCTGGATCTCCTTGTGGTCCAAGGGACTCTCAAGAGTCTTCTCCAACACCACAGTTCAAAAGCATCAATTCTTCGGTGCTAAGCTTTCTTTATAGTCCAACTCTCACATCCATACATGACTACTGGAAAAACCACAGCCTTGACCTGAGGGACCTTTGTTAGCAAAGTAATGTCTCTGCTTTTTAATATGCTATCTAGGTTGGTTGTAACTTTCCTTCCAAGGAGTAAGCATCTTTTAATTTCATGGCTGCAATCACTATCTGCAGTGATTTTGGAGCCCAGAAAAATAAAGTCAGCCACTGTTTCCACTGTTTCCCCATCCATTTGCCATGAAGTAATGGGACTGGATGCCATGATCTTAGTTTTCTGAATGTTGAGCTTTAAACCAACTTTTTCACTCTCCTCTTTCACTGTCATCAAGAGGCTCTTTAGTTCTTCTTCACTCTCTGCCATAAGGGTGGTGTCATCGGCATATCTGTGGTTATTGATATTTCTCCCCACAACCTTGATTCCAGCTTGTGCTTCCTCCAGCCCAGCGTTTCTCAGGATGTACTCTGCATATAAGTTAAATAAGCATGATGACGATATACAGCCTTGATGTACTCCTTTCCTATCATACGTGTAATTTCCATGGAGATGATAATAGGTAACAACAACCTATTTTGATTGATACGTGGTCTAGATGCTGGCATAGGAACCTCATATTTAGCAGCATCCAAACTTTGTGATGTCTGAGCATTAACTTTATTTGGCCAGTTCAAGCTTATGAGCCACCTGAATGATAGGATTTGAAGAAAACATCTATCATTAGATTGTTGGATTTAAAAGGATTTTAATATATTAAATAAAATTTTTTTACTTTCTCAATGCACAAATATGTCAACATAATTAAAATGATGCTTTATCTGAAAAATGATTCATAGAATTTACTGACTACATAATTGATATGGGCAAATATCATGAGATAGTAGTCCAAAGAGTGAATCGAGAGGTATTCAGCTGCCTAAGGAATTCGTTAGGATTGGAAATCTGAGGTATCAGTGATAAGAGTGAAAATCATGAAAGAACTATTAATCTTCTCATAAATATGTTTTCATTACAGTTTATAAAATGTGACTGCATGAGAAACTTTGTTACATCTTATACATCAAAACACTTTCAACAGTTTACTTCATGTTTTTATATCTTAGGAGAAAATTAGACAAATTATGTTGCCATTTATGTGATATCAAATGCCCCCAGCAATGCTTTTATTATCTGTAACCTGCTTTCCATTTCTTATGGAAGGAAAGGCCATCTTCTGTTCATCAGTGTTATTTCAAATTTCTTGAAACAGTCAATACCATTAAATTATATTTTTATCCTTTTGAGGCATAATTTAAGATCATTTAAAACTGTCATAGGGTAGCTGATAAATAAAAGCTTGAGTTATTTTGTATATTGATGTTATTCTTCCTGCATTTGTCGTTAATGTTCTTTTCCATTTACTTGAGCATTTAATAGGTGATGTGGAAGAAAATTAGACAAAATGAAGCATGAACTAGTAAAGTTTTCTTTTTAAACTATAACTGGGTCAAAATTTTAATAAGAGGAATGATAAAGGAGTAGAATAATATTGATTTGAATTGATTCATTCATTTAAGTAAACAAATGACAGCAAATAAATAACTCCAAGGCAAATATTCTAATTGTATTTTTATAGGAATTTAGACATAGAAAGGGAACATTGACTCTTGTAGCCATTTCCAGTAATAATTTTCATCCTCTATATTTTCATTTCCTTTAAAAAATAAATAGCAAGGAAAAAGCAATGTGGATAAATTATTGCCTCTTAAAAATAATTTTGACTGTTCTGAACATAGCTAGGAAATATCCTAGGAGAATTATTTTGCTAGCTTCCTACCAACTAGATTAAAGGTAGAGTCGTGATGTCTCCCAGGAGTAAGAATGAGTTCATAATCCATGTCTGTGATAGGCTGAAAATGATACCAAAAATCTAAGATCCTAATCTCTGGAACCCATGACTACTTTGAGCAAACTCTGGGAGATGGTGAAGGACAGGGAAGCCTGATGTGCTGCAGTCCAAAGAGTCCGACACAACTGAGCGACTGAACAACAACGACTATTACCGTATTTGGATAAACTGTCTTTGGGGATGTGTTTAAGCCAAAAGTCTTGAGATGGAGATAGTATTTTGTATTATTCATGTGGACCCTGCATGTGGATATAATCACAAATACCTTCCCTGCAGGCTCAGACGGTAATGAATCTGCCTGCAATGCAGGAGACCTGGGTTAGATTCCTGGGTCAGGAAGATTGCCTGGAGAAGGGAATGGCAACCCAATCCATTATTCTTGCCTGGGAAATCCCTTATAAGTAGAGGATTGGAGGGATTTGGCTACAGAGAGAAGAGGAAAAGGCAGTGTGAACTGTGAAATAGAGACTGGAGTAATGTGGCCAAAAGCCACCGGATACCAGCTGCTAGGAGATACTAGAAAAGGCAAGGTACTGATTCTCCCCTAGAGCCTTTGGAGGAAGTATGTCCTGGTACCACCTTGATTCCGACCCAGTGATTCTGATTTGGAACACCTGGCCTCCAGAATCATGAGAGAATAAATTTCAGTTATTTTAAACCCACACTTTTTTGGTAATTTGTTACAACAGTCTTAAGAAACAAAGGCGTTTTTATTGCCTGCTTCTATAATGAGAAGGCTTATCTCAAGATACTTTTTATCAAGCCTTCTCTGACAAGTAAACAAAACAATGTGGAAGGATATAGGATTGAGAGGTATTTAATGTATTTATTTGAAAGGACAAATGTAGAAGTGTCATTTGCTTTGATATTTACTTTGTTGAGTGACTTTTTCTGGCTTCATAGCTTCAACTTCTGATTTTGCATTTTATTAACTCAGTGTTGATAAGTGACATGTCTGTTTGTAAATAGCATTGTAATAGGAATAATTGAATGAGAATATTCTTTCATAATGAGTTACTTTGATTCCAAGACACTTTTAAAAATTATTTGAAATAAGAAAACAAATAAAGCAATTTGAATGTATAATTGCAATTTTATAATAGGTTTAGCTCTAGAATAATGAATATAAGTCATTAATTGAAAGTTAATTGGTAACATCGGCAAAGTTTATCTTGTATTTTGGGGATTGCACGCTTCAGTTGATACCTAGTGTACAATTGGGATTTATTCACACCACACCTCTGGGTCTGATAGTGTATTAAGTTATGAAGAATATTAATATTGTTCTGCAGAACAATTACTTGTTCATTTGCTAACTGATTAAAATTCATGCATAATTTATTGAAATGAATAGAGATTTTATAAATAAGCCTCCTTGTTCTCAAGGGGCTAAAACCAAAATGCATATGCTAATATGAGGCAACTTTTTACCTCCAACATAAAATTTAATATGTATTGGTATATTAGTCTCATTAATGTTAGGTTTCACTTATAATCATGCTCTTAATCAATGTATATGTTTTTAAGCCTCTCTGAATATTGCCACAGTTCTGAATTTGAGCTAGTGCTTTGATTACTGGACTGCCCTTTTGTTGACTTGACCATAGTAAGTGAGATGTAACACTGATCAGAGTGAATTATTGGCCTCTTTGGTCCAAGAACCTGATTACAACAAACTCAGTTCTTCATGTACACAAAACACTAGTGTTGAATATTAATTTTCAGGTTTAAAATTTATATGCTCCTTGGCAGAAACAAAACAAAGCAAAACAGCATCAAATATAGGGCTTGTTGACATGCCTTAGAAATGTAAAGTCTTTTAAAATTCTTAAAATTATGCCTAGTGTGCCAATGAGGAAATTATAATAATAACATGTGCAGGTCTACTCAGCTAATAGTGTATGCATTTTAAAAACTAGATCTCTTGACTTTAAATTTCATTTTCTTGTACATGTCATTTCTTTAAAGGTAGAAATGATAGAAGAAACATTATGCTTTACTTTTTCACTTGTTTCTAATATATGTTTTGTTGTAGCTTTCCTCTTCTGTTCTCCTCTTTTGTTTTCTCCTTTATTTCCATGACAATAATATGCAGAGTTGTGATGGTTGAGGTTTTATATTCAATGTACACTTATTAGGTCAGGTTTCACCCTACCCATAAATTTATAGATTAATCCCAATGTTTGTTATGTATGATTCATTTGGCAAATTATTCCAATGTAAAATATCAGACCTCTGCACGTTATTGTTCAGCTGTGATATGAGTGAGGCATTGCTGCTCTGGGTTAGAATCCCAGCAAGCTGTGAATTTAGTATCATTTCCTACTTAAATTAGTCAGTACATGAGCCATCTGGAATGAAAACAAACATTACAGATATGAGGCAGCTCAGTTTATTCGCAAAATACAGACTGCTTCTTAAAATATGTGCAACATTTAGATAGTCTGGGAAGATATTTGCATTTTTTCTATTACATTCATTTCTCTATTCAGTTTCATTTTAGTTTAAGATTTAGAAAATATATCAACTCTCTCTTTGTCTACCAAAACTTTTATAAACTTGAAATATAAAAGTTGTTAGACAAGTTGCTGAAATTTCATGGTATGAATTGTCCAGCTTTATTTTGTTTAGCTGATACATGAAAATTCTAAACTATTTTGGTATTATTTAGACTTTTTCTTCTGTAGCTTCTCAATGGAATTCAGCTGTGAATTTGTAAATATTAATTCACCCTATACCCAATTTTGAATATATGCTGTTGAAAAGAATTTTCAAACCATTAGAGATTTTGTACTTAAAATTTATAAATCAGGTGTTAAGCACTACCTTTCTATAAGAAATAGTGATAATTTTAAATGTAAGCAGTTTACAAAGCTCATGGTCCCAGGTGGCTCAGACCGTAAAGCATCTTCCTGCAAGGCAGGAGAGCCAGGTTCAATTCCTGGGTTGGGAAGATCCCCTGGAGAAGAGAATGGCAACCCGTTCCAGTATTCTTGCCTGGAAAATTCCATGGACAGAGGAGCCTGGCAGGCTACAGTCCATGGGGTTGCAAAGAGTCAGACATGACTAAGTGACTACACTACAATACTAGTTTATATAGAATATAAATAATCTTAATCTGAGCTTTATTTTCACTTTAAACAGGAGCAGTAGTGAAGCACAAGTTTATATGATTTTACTGATAACTAGTTTGAAAGCTGTTGTGTAATGATGATTCTTGATGTGACTGACTATATTCTTCAAGTCATTTGGGCAGAAAAAAAACTAGTATTACTCACTAGGTACCTCTCCCTCCAACGTCTGATATTTTTAATCTCAGTATCTATTTTCTACATAACTCTCAATTTAAAATGATGAATTTACTGATTTATTATTTCTCCCTTGCCATGTTATATGAATACCCAATGTGTAGAATAGCTTTGCAGTTAGTAATTACTCAATAAATATTTGTCATATGAATTTTGGAGGAAGATTCTTGAAAATTAACCTGTATAGAGATTTAGTCCAGCTTGATTTATTCCTCACGTTAGGGATGTTTTTAAGACAAGGGTTCATAAGGTGGAAACTACACATTGGAGTTTAAAAGCAAATTCTGAGCTACAACTGGAAATCTGTACCAGAAGTATACGTTTTTTGTTTTTGTTTTTTCCAGTGTTGTATTATAAGCATTCATTGCCATTAAAATAGGAAATCCAGTTTAAAAAAATATCAGCTGTATTCTCTTGTTTCTATCTGCGTCTTCTCCTTGAGATGAAGAGGTGGACTCCAAGAGGATTGTGTGGTTGCATTTAATAGCTTTTCTTCATATAATTTGCTTTAACTTTAAAAAAAAAAAACACCTTTGAAACAATAGATTAACACTTTCCCTTAAAGTCTTTTGGATCCCCAAGAAATGTTCTTTCTGAGACTTAAAGAAGCTTCCATCTGATCGCAATGTAGTAATTAGAATTCATATGGACAGAGCTAAAGCTATGGGATCTTACATAAAGTTCAATATCAAATTTCACCTGTATTGTTGTTAAGGGGAAATAGTTCCCTAATTCATTATTTATCATATTCATAAGTTCAACAATTGATATATTGTTTCCCAAAGTTTCTTTCTAAGGTATTCAAGATTAAATTGCAGTGTACCTTTGACATTTGAGTTTAATATTTGATGCATTGCTTTATCACATGCTCCTCCCAAAGGCCAGTGATATGTAATGATTTGTGATTTTGCCTCACTGTCAATTTCAGTTTATTATATTGAGAGATAGATGTATGGAAACAAGTCATCATTCGGCATCAGCTCCTGAGTTCAACGTTGCTATGCTTTCTTTTCATTTCATCTGCAAGAAGTCTGCAGAAGTTAAAGAAAAAAAAAACAGCAGGAACAAAAACATGACTTGGACATATTTTATGAACAAAATAATTAGTTATAGCAGTATTCATTAATTTGGAGATTTGTCAAGATCCTAGTTCCTCAAGAATGTTAATGTGTACTGTGTTTAGTAGTTAATCAGAGCTATCTATCTCTAAATATTTTCTTTTTATTTCCCTTGGTTACTGTGTCTTAACAAATTTATCTCCTGAAGAGGCATGTTTTTAATTAAAAAAAAAAACAAACTTGTGGTAAAAGGGTCATATCCCATCTTGAAAGTATTTGCTCTTTAAAAGTAGAGTTTCCAGACCACTCATTCCCAGTTTTCTTTTAAATATTTATTATGAACTCCTAAATAGAATAGGCCTTAAACCTTTAGAGTTCAAGAGATATAAGTATATCTATGCATTATAGTCTTTTGGGTGTTTAGCTAATGAGATTGTTCATCCGTCTCTCCTAGAACCACCGAGACCCATTGCTCCTCCCCAGCTACTAGGCGTTGGGCCTACATACTTGCTGATTCAGCTAAATGCCAACTCCATCATTGGCGATGGTCCTATTATTCTGAAAGAAGTGGAGTACCGAATGACATCAGGGTCCTGGACAGAAACCCATGCAGTCAATGCGCCAACTTATAAATTATGGCATTTGGATCCAGATACCGAATATGAGATCCGTGTTCTGCTTACAAGACCAGGTGAAGGTGGAACGGGGCTTCCAGGACCTCCACTAATCACCAGAACCAAATGTGCAGGTAAGACTGAAGAGCAGGCTACTCGGCCTAGTGAAGGAATCTAGCATAAGACATAATATTCTTCCAATATTAAAAATTCTAATTATTTGTTACATGATTAGTCATATTATTCTAAGATTTCCAGAGTATTGGTAAATTGTAGCCTTAATTATGTCATCAATTTGACTGATTTCAGGGCAGTGTGAATGTTTCTTTATTATTATTGTTATGAATCTACAGTCTTTTCTTGCATGGTAATTTTGCTCAGCTTTCTTGTATTTAGCCCAAAATCTCTGATTGATGCCAGTGAACCTATTATTGAGAAAGAAAACCTTCACAGTTTAAGCAAGTGTTGAGTACCTTTCTACTATGTGCAAATTGTCTGTCTTGATAATTTTGTTATGGTCAGTGCAGAGGCTGTATCTGATAATACGCATAAGAAAAGTTACTTTGAGTCAATCCTCAATAAAGTCTATTCAGAAAATTCTGTTGGGGATTAACACAGCAGCTGGAAACCCAGCTTTAAAATACAGGGTCTTTTCTTAAGTCTTTAAAGCTTGTATTGTCTTCCTCATGCCTAAAACAGAGTGGTGAAAATAATAGCATATGGAGAAAACAATAAGAAATGATGAAAAGTGAAATAAAAAGTACTGTATAAACATGCATCCTGTTCCTTATTGCAACGTATTATTATAATGAGAAAAATCATTAGCTATTTATTAAATCCACTGATAAGTTTTATTATCTAATTTATTGGGTGCACTTTTATTATACTATTTATTTTATTGTTTTATTGTTGAAAATAGTTTAATTTTTTAATTTAGTTGAAAGAGTTTTTTTTTAATGTCAATCATTATGTTGAAACACCTGCAGAGTTAATTCATAGGTCTGTATGTCTTGAACATTTAAAGATTTAGATTCTGAAAATTGAAAACTAAGACCATAGGGATATATGAAAATGTAAATGCCTGTAATGTGTCTTTTGTTTCTTTGACATCTGTTTAACAGTTACAATATTCTGAGGCTACCCACCAAGAGTACTGATCTAACATTAAAGTAAAATTCATGCAATTACCTAATGTATTGTCATCCCTAAAAATATTTTATTCTGACTCATTTTATATATTCATATTTACATATTTCCTATATAAATATTTAAAGATGCTCACTAGTAGGAAGCTTCACTGCTGAATTTTTAGTCTCAGATTTAGACAATAGACAGTTTTCTAATTTGCTGATTGTGTCATATGTTTATCTTGTGGTTGGAAAATAGCTTAATCCTGAAGACATTAGGTAAGTCTCTGAGGCTCAGCCTAAATCACACAATTTGCTTTTCACATTTTCAGTACAGCTAAGTCTTTTCACTTTAAGTAATGTGACAAATTATTCTTATTGTAGTAGATGAATTTCCTGTGGGGAAAAGCAAGTTGACTCTACAACCTCAACTAGTCAGAGAAATAATTTAAAAAGGAAGCAATATGGAAACTGAGAAGTGACTCACTCTTCCAAAATTAATATCTAGTGGTAACATAAAATGAGGAATGGTGGGGTCTGTTTTATTGGAGAAATTATCCACACATATTTTCTGATAAAATTACCTTTCACTCCCTTTACATTTAATCCTTACAAGGTATATACAAACAAAAGTAATACATGTTAATTTACTATTCAAGTGAGCTTCCTCTTGATTTCTGGGCCCAGACTTCTTTCTTTTAAATATCTCATCTGCCTTATTTTTTACCAAAATAGATCCTTAAAAATTAGCAGTACCACACAATGATTTGTTAATATAATGTAATTTTTAAACTAGAAATTATTTGAAATTGGTCATTGGTCTAAAGGCCAATGGAAATTGAAAATAAATGAAATTGTGTTTTGGGGCTAGTTATGCTGTATTAAGTGGATGGAAACAACATTTTGAGGAACATTGATTTATCCCTGTTAAATGCTTATGTTCAGAATGCCTATTGAGCTGAAATAAGTAAAAATATGACTGTAAAGTGCTTTGAGGTATTTTACTTTGAGAATAACCTTATCTTTGTGGGAGGGGACAGAGTAAAAATAACTTATGCTCATAGCTGCTTTCAAATTTATAAATGTCTTGACATTTTTAAATTATATTGGTCTATTTTTGATATGTGAAAAACATTTAATTTGTGGGTTCTGTGGCATAAAATGGTATGAAGCTCATTCATTTGCAGTTTTACTTCCAACCGTAAAACAGTTTTTGAAACTATCTTTCACATGTGGTGAGTCTTTGTCACATATCTTTATTAATTTATTAATGTTCTCATAGGTGTGTTTGATGTAGGTTTTATGGTAAAAAATGCTTATAGACTAGATTTTCAAGTACATTGTAGACTGGAGAGAAACTATGGTTACTGTTTTATAGGAATGTCTACTAATTATGCTCTCTTATTAGCAAAAGAGGGAAAACTTACGGAATTAGATGTTCTATTAGCTTTTAAATCTCTGAAAAGCAGAAGTTGGGTATAACTGATGAACATCACATATCTAAATACAGTCAGTATAGGTTAAAATTATGATGTCCGTCTACTTCCCCTCTTCAAGAGTTCTTTCCCGAGTTTAAGATCCTTCAGACCCTACCAGCATGAGTATCATCACTGGCCTTAGTCTGGTGTTTTATAGCAACGAACAGAACACAACTTATGCTGACTATGATATTCTCTGATATTTAGTACAAAAATTCTTCATAATCTGGGAAAATAATCCCTTTGAGATGACAAAGATAACTTTTGGAGAGGTTCTCATCTAATTCTATTAAATTGTGTAAACTCTGAATATTGTTTCTGTAAACCATTCCATTTTAAGAAATACTAGTCGGATGCCATGTTGTAGGGTAATGTTTTACCATTAGTATCATCTGGTTGAATATTTTTGTTTTGAAATAGCTATTTTAATGCATTCTACGTGTTAGACCACCAAGAAGCCTTGAAGATAAGTATAATTTTTTTTAGCTCTGTGTGTGTGTCTGATATCAATTTCACATGAATTTTTTATAAGTAACAAATAGGGTGATGATGACTTCCTGCCTCTCAGAAATTCTTATTTTTTTATTTTGGTTTATCACAAAGGAAAAATCCTTGACTACTAGATACCTATCAGAGAGTAATTAGTTTATATTTACTGTCTTAAAAACTCCATTTTAATGTAGTGAAGCCTTTTAAATTTTACTTCTGGCAATAGTAATTTTTTTTTCTTGGCAGAAATCTGCCAATAAATAATTTTACAGCAAGTTAATGAGTTGGCTTTATTTATGTGTGTTAATGAGTAAGTTTTATATTTTAAATGCAAATGTACATTTTCATAATACAGTATTGATTGATGTTGCCTTATAATTACTTGGATATTATTATCCCAGTTTTGTAGCTGGTGAATGTAAGACTTAGGAAAAACAAAGTAAAAAATAATGATTTGTCTAATCTTCAGTCAACTGGGCAACCGGGGCTCATACCTATTTTCTGGTACTTGAAAAACTGAATTCTTTCCCTCTTGCTCCTACTATGGGCATTTCTTTTCCCCCCTTCAGAAGAATGTAGCATGGATATATGAAAGTATGGTATCTGGGAGGGATGTACATTTTTATAAAATAGAATCTGCATGGCTGAATTATTCCTTGAGAAAACATAGCTTAATATTTGCAATTTCAGTTTTATTGAAAGCACAATTGATTAGTGTGCTTAACACTCAAGTATACACTCTTTGAAATATTTTAGACAGGTAAAGAAGTGTAAAATATGTTTTACTCTATCCTTTTCTGAAAATGTTCTGCCTAGTTGCCAAAGCATTTCTTTGTTTTCCTTCTGAAGTACATTAAAATCATTTGGTAAGTACGATTACCTGCTTCAGGGTCACTCAAGTTAGGAGAGGTGGTAATTACAGCCTCTGGTGGCTGTAGCCAGCTCTGCTTGCCTCTTGCTTCTCTTTGTGCCTGAGGGTATGATTCCTTCACTGTTAGCTTACAGCCTGACCCATGTTATTGTTCACATAATGCTTTTTCAAGCATTTTATACATTTTAAAAAATGTGTAAATGTGAAGTTGTCTTAAATGGGAAGTAATTCAAAAACTTCATTGAACAATCAAAGACAGCACACTTGTTTTTTCAGTGTGTCTATTTCCCCTGGGTATGCCATCTGGTATAGAAGCTGAGAAAATACAGTTTTCTCTTTCTCTTATTAAATGGAAATAAAATATGCCATCATCAGAAATTGTCTGCATTGCATGTTTTGGCAATTGCATGTTAAAATTGCTCTTTTAAATTGCCTTCTGCTTCTGGGTAACCCATTGTGGCACTGCTTTATGATTAACTGACATTTTAGAAGCATCTCCTTTATAGGGAAGGTCAAGAGTTCAGGGTGTCCATAACGTAATATATTTACACAGTTGGGAAAGCTACTCTCTACTCTTATATTGAAGTTCAGTGCTCTTGGCAGTTTTCATTGAAACATGTAGATCTATGAAGCGGTGAAAAAAGAGTGTGTCGTATTTTAAATGTAAGCATTTACTCAAACTGCTTTTTCTCTCCTAAGTCCAAAATGGAAGAAAACAAAACAATACTCAGGCATACACCAGAAACAGCAAAGTATGGAATTAAATTTTGGCCTTTTGGCTGTGGTATCATCAGCAAAATGGAACCATATGTTGATTTTTATTGTGGTCAAAGATAGTTACCAGTCACAGCTATTCATCACTGAACCTCAGCCTTGCAGTTAAACAAAAACTAAATTAAATAAACAACTCTGTAAGAATTGGTATGGTTTATCAGTGTAAGGATGCCATACTATTTTATTTCAACTAAAGATTTTTATCATGGTTTGTTTTAAAATTTTTTGAAATTTATTGATTTCTTATATATGATCTTTATATGAATTCTTTATTATTTTTGAATTTTAAAATGTTATTATTATTGAAATCAAATAATACAAAGATAAAAAGCCATAAGAAAAGTAATAGAAAACAACATTTCTTCCATTTTCTTAAAAATCTAAAAGGGTAAAACCCTTACAAAAAATTTTTTTTCTCTTTTAGTAAGTAATAAGTGATACCATTTTTCAGATTCTACAGGGAATATTTGTTTGAAAGACATTTATCTATTCAGAGAAAATTCTGTTGGCTTTTTTGTTTGTTAACAACATTGGGTTATATACTAAGTCTTCTAAGCTATACAAGCAGTTCCTTGCACTTCAGTTCCTAGCAGTCACAAGGGACAGCCTCATAAACAAAGAGTAAAATGCAAAGCGAAAGGAGTTTAGAGGAAGAATTTCTTCCTCCTTTTCAAGAAAGTGTTTTAGAGAAGCTATCACCAGGAAAGGATGGCTTTTAAGCTGGATCTTAAAAATTGACTATGAGTTTTTAAAGCAGAAACAACAGAAAATAGACAAAAAAAATGGAGGAATCACATGTTTATCCCAGTTATAAACATTGCTGAGTTTTGGGGGGTTCTGAAAATAGATGGAGCATTGGCTAACTCTGAGCTGTGGTAGAATTGAAGCTCTGGGTGGGATGTGGCCAGGGTTAACATAACCCAGACTGCTCTTCTGTTGTTTTTAAGAAGCAGACTGACACGACTGGATTTGCTTTTAGAAAGATCTTTTCATCTCTGTGGAAGAGGAGTTAGAGCTTAGGAAAGACTGGGAGTAGAAACAGCATGAACACATGCTTATAATCTTAATTATACTGACTGTAATCTGCTCTACAAGCATGTCTCTCTTATTTTAGATCAGAAATGAAAAATCTATAAACTCCTAGAAAATATTATTGTTTCTAATAATCAAGAAAGTTCTTTTCATTAAAGGGATTTTAAAAACTAGCTTACTTTAATTGTTTGATTTACTTTTCAAGTATGCGGGCCAACCACTCCAGTACTCTTGCCTGGAAAATCCCATGGGCGGAGGAGCCTGGTAGGTTACAGTCCATGGGATCACAAAGAGTCGGACACAACTGAGCGACTTCACTTTCACTTTTCACTTTCATGCACTGGAGAAGGAAATGGCAACCCACTCCAGTGTTCTTGCCTGGAGAATCCCAGGAATGGCTGCCGTCTTTGGGGTCACACAGAGTCGGACATGACTGAAGCGACTTAGCAGCAGCAGCAGTGCTTTAATACACATGCAGAATCCATGGTATAACACATTATTTTAGAGGAGAAAAATTTTGACGGATTAGAGAGAAATTCAAGACCTATTGTGTATTTGATGGCATATTTGTTCATTTCATTAATTTTTTGAGGTCAGAGTTGCATACATAGCCACACTGAAGACTGCAAAAGATACAGTATTAATAAGACAGGATTCCTACTCTTCAGGAACTGCCTGTCTAGTGTTAGGACCATAATGACAATAAAAGCATACTAAGTGATATAATAAAAATACAAAGCACTTTGGAACTCCAGAGATGCGAAGATTAATTTTTGACCCCAAAACAATTTTTCTCAAGCAATAAGTTTGAAAACACTATCACTGTTTTCTAAACACAGCTGGATTAACACTTCTCTAAGCCTTACCCCTAATTCCTTAACTGTGAAATAATGCATAAAACAATGTTAGGCCAGTAGTCACCATAAGGACAATTTGCCTTCTCTTTTTCCTGTTCTGTTAACACATAGGAACTATATGCACAGATGGAGGTATTATATTGAAAATATAATTCACGTTCCTAATTCAAGTTATCAAAGTATTTGTTGTGTTGTTGCTTTTGATTCTCTGTGTTTCATGGATTATAGAAATGTTAAATTTCCAGGGAGAGAGAGATTAACATAATATCATCAACTTCTGTTAACTCTGCTAATGGTCTATAATGCTGGGAACCCCCAGCCTAAAACTGATGAAAGTTGAACAAATATGAAATGCTCTTTTCCACTGCCCATCTTGGTTCTTCTCAGGCATGGGATCTACCATTAACTATACATACACTTCATGGCACATTTTCTTCTAGCTGTGTCATTAACTAAATAGAGTTGGGTTGCTTGCAGCTTGAAATTGTCTTCTTTTGACTTATATGGCTGCTAGAAAGCACTTGGTAACCAGTAAAAATGACCTCTTTTAGTTTATCCACAGTACTTTACTACATGCTGTCTGTCAACAGTGTCATTGAGTACTCTTTATTGACTTCATTTGTTTTTATTGAATTATGCAATAAAGCCGACAAGTGGAAATGATTTGAGTAACAGCATCAGTTCTATTAAATATCCTGGATATCCCCTCTGGTCCTAGGTCTTTTAGGATATTAGGAAGTAGAAATAGAAATAAAAATGTATTAATAGTGTCAAATGATAATAAAGGTAAGAACGTCTGAAGAACAAACCAGTGCAGGTAGAGTTAAGAAACTGTGGATCATATTGGTCTTCAGTGGTGCCAGTGTGGTTACACTGGTGTGTAGAATTGTTCTTGGTTTTATTCCTTTTTAACTTGATTTTCTTTCTCTGTCTTCAGTTGTCACTGTCTGTTTAATTCCCTCTTTGAATTATAATTTTTTTTCCTTTGGAATAAAAAGTAAAATTTTTAAAATCAGGATTTGGCAAAAAAAATTGCAGCCACATTTTCCTTGGGGATGTTTGATGGGGAGGAGTACTGATTATTGTTTTGGGAATTCACTTATTTTGAATCATTCTAGTTTTAATTACCATTTTTGAAGAGTGTTGGTCATTCTATATAATATCACAAATGGAAAAAATTACTTTATAAAGGTGTATCTCATTATTTTCTTATTTTAACTTTACTCTTAAGAAAATCTAAAATCATCTTAGAATTTCACACTTTGATCTTAAATGTCTTCATACAAGATATGGCCTTATAGCTAATAATTACTATAAGGGTGATTTTTTCCATCCATTTCTATTTCCACCAACCTGTGTATAAACCACAGGCTTCCCCAGTGGTCAGCAGTAAAGAACCTACTGTAATGCAGGAGACTCAGGAGAAGCAGATTCGATCCCTGGGTTGGGAAAATACCCTGGAGGTTCTTGCCTAGAGAATCCCATGGACTGAGGAGTCTGGTGGGCTACAATCCATAGGGTCACAAAGAGATAGACAGGACTGAAGTGACTGAACACACAGGCATGCATGCATACAGAGGAGAAAAAAAGCATAATCAAAGGAAAGATAATGAGTGAATTTTAATCTCAGATATTGTAAGTAACATTATACTATGTGAATCCAATAAAAAATGAACTTCAAAGGGCAGAAATTCATGCCTTTCATGTCATCCTAAGAAAGATATGTGCAAATTCAGCTGTCACTGCATATGATATGGCCTAGAAATCATTGAGTGATGTCCATTTTAATTGTCTCAGCCAAATAATATGAGCCAAGTTTGAATTTAAATAGCTTATCTTTTATTCTCTGGCTTTGTTACTGTTTCCCACCTCTATGTAGTCGTTCATGAGTAAAGAATAATAATCAAGCAAAAAAAGTTTATTTTTACCTGATACTTTATTTTTAAGAAGGTACTGTTAAAATATATGAACATCATATTTTTGTACTAATGTTACATGTGATTCTATAATACTTTTGTATTTATAATACAAAACACATACCTTTAACACACACACAAACACACACACACACACACACACACACACATATATATAATAGACTCCTCTTTTAAAAGTAAATATAGAGGAAAGTGAAATAACTAGTGTGCCAATTATTAAGGATTTCTTAATAGCACCATATGCATAGATGCTTGCTCAAAATTCAGGTCACATTTATTGGAAGTCATATCGCTTTGCTAGACATTTTTCTTCTCGAAGATATATCTTACAGGTAAATAGAGGTATGGATATCTAGTTTTGAAGTATACATGGCAGTAATCTTTGCAAAGTTTGTTTATATGCTTTTATGAATTTGCAACTCTATTTGCCATCCAGTAAATTATAACACTAAAAGAAGTTTAAGAAAATATTTTAGATGTTTAATTTCTCCAATACTAACCAATATAATTCTAAAGTATTATTCATTTTATCACCTTTATATATAGCATTTTAAAGCATTTGGAAAAACTTAATGTAACTTAAAAACAAATCGGCATATTGATGAATCTGTGAACTTGGACAGATATTGGAGCTCTACCTAGTAGTTAAAGAACTACAATATGAAAATAGCAATAGCTGTTCCCTCACCACGCATTATCATGAAATCATATTGCTGTAGGCCATGATATTTTTATACACTAATTAATATACATCAGATTATTAGCATAGATTCTCTGATGGTTTGGGCCAGCAATTGTGTTTTCCTTGATTTAGTCATTAAATTTTGAACTCCTACCAGCACTGTGAAAGCTGGGCTTAAAGTAATGAAGAGATGGCAACTTTTCTCACCTATCTTACTTTTAAAAGAAAAATTAACAGGTAATTTAGTTAACTTCTTATAACAAGTGACAATGTAGAAACTGACTCATCATTCTATGTAATTTTCTTAAATAGATTTTTTCCTATGTATTTCTACATCACATAAAATACATCAGTAGAATACAGAACTCTGCTTATTTTTGAAAGCAACAGGGAGAAAAGTTCTCTGAATCCTTCTCTCTGGATCAGATTAATTCTTTAATTTCTGCTTCCTTTTTATTTCTGGTTTACTGTTCACCAAAGGAGAAACTCATTTTTGTAAGGCTAAGCTCCAGCAATGAACCAGTTACTTTTACAAAAGGTCAGCTCATTGAATTAAATTAATACTTGATTTTCTCAGCTTAAAGGAACCAGTTTAGGTTTTCTTTTAACATTTTTACAGTCAATTTCAACAATTTGGGTGCCATCTTTAGAAATTATATAACTAAGGGATACTAAAAAGCAGAATTATTGTTCCCGAGTTCCCTTTTGTGTTTCTCCATTCTCTCCTCTGGTGAATTCTGCATCACAGGTATGTGTGTACACTGCACGTGTCTGCTCTCTAATACAACCAACTTTGCTCTGCTTAGAAGCAGAAAATGTGACAAGGGAGCACTAACTATCCCTAAGCTTAAGATTTTGGGAGGTTCTTTACTACAGTCCCAGATTTTGTGAAGACTTCATTAGAATTTACCCACTAAAATAGTTTTTATAAATTATACATAAGAAAGCATCCCACTAAATTTCACAAATAGAATTTTCTTTAAAAGCACTCTTTTTCTTATTTATTGCTATTGAAGTATAGTTATTTTACAATGTTGTTAACTCTTGTGTTAAACACCGAAGTGTTTCAGTTATACATTATACATGTGTGCATTCTAAGTCGCTTCAGTAGTGTCCAGCTCTTTGCAACCCCAAGGACTGTAGCCTGCCAGGCTCCTCTGTCCATGGAATTCTTCAGGCAGGAATACTGGAGTGGTTTGCCATGCCCTCCTCCAGGGGATCTTCCTGACGCAGGGATGGAACCCACGTCTCTTGTGTGTTCTGCATTGGCAGGCGGGTTCTTTACCTCTAGCTCCACTTGGGAAGCCCACACTTTATATATACTTTCTTTTTAAAATTTTCTTTTCCATTATGGTTTATCATAGCATTTTTTAAATTGGAGGATAATTGCTTTCAATGTTGCTTTAGTTTCTGGTGTACGGCACTGTGAATCACCTATAAGTATACATATATCCCTTGTTGAGCCCAACAGTGTCTATATATTTTTGTCATTTTTGTCAATACAGTATTACTCTTCTCTACGCTCATGCTTTTTCTTTAAGATATAAACGTTAAGATATATACAATTTATTTTACATTCTATTTTATTTACCATGACATTAACTGATTTCCTTGTTTCTACAGGACATTCGAACCATCATCTTTAATGATTGCTTAATATTCTATTGAATATATGTGCTAGAATATATTTAACCATCCTATTAGTGAAAGAAAGCTTAGGCTAACACCAGTGATTGGCTATTGTGAATGTTACAATGAGGATTGTGCATTTGCTTTTTTCTACATGATTGAAAAGTTCTTGACACATACTCTTCAATTTCTCTGTAAGTACTGTATTAATGCACTTTACTGGATCAGCAAGGGCATGCATGCCATTTTAGCACAAGAAAGTACTTTATAATTAATCAAGTCCATGTCCCCCATTTATCACTGTTCTGGGCACTGGGACTCAGTGAGGTGATCTGACCAATATTTTACTATTATTAGATAAGAAAACCAAGACTGTCATTCAGATTGCATTTCTTGTCTTTTGCATGAGTGTCTCCTACAGGTCAGACAATACCTTAACTGCTGGTCATACTAAAATGAAAATTCTGCTCTGTAGCCACTCAATATCTGGGGAATCATGTTCATAGTAATTCCCATGCATTGAGTACTTACTATGCATGATGCACTAGTGTAAAGTCTTAGATTCAGATCCCGGCTGCCTTGAATGCATTTCTTTGCTGAGCTACCTAGAGAGGTTATCAGATTGACTTATGGGTAAATAATTAGACAAATAAGTGGCATGAGAGATATGCTTTTAGTCTATGGAAGCATAAAGGAGCCTTGAATTTGAAGTAGGAGTAGAATTTCATGAGGCAGCAGATCATGAGAATTAGCAAATATCAATTGAGATTTGTGAGTCAGTAAAATCTAGATTGAATGCTGGCTCTAATATTTACTGATAGGCAAGTAATAGTCTCTCCAATATTTCATATTGTCATGTATAAAAATAATGATGTATAATTGTACCTGCCCAACTTGCCATTTGTGAGATAATCAGCCAAGTGTTAAAACTGAGAAATGATTGTTAAATTTTCAGGAATTTTGCCAGTGGTTTTAAAATTATTATTAAAAAATAAATCACACAAACTTTTACAGATATATCAATTATCCTTTAAATAAAAGTAATACGTACTCAAAGCTTCCTAATTATTTTAACATATTGAATTATTATCTGTATTCTTGAGAAATTGATGTCTATTTTATCTGTATGTTGGAGATATAATGACACACTAATGCTCATCTCTTACGGTTCTGTCTTGAGAAGCTTAAAACTATAGTTGGAGTATTTGAGCGTGGAGACTCACAAATGCTACAGATCACGGCTTTGTCCCTCACCATCTCCTCTGCTTTCTAGACAGCCAAAATCATGTTGAAAATGTTAGACATTTTCCAGCACACTGCTAGAGATAATGTGTGTAAAGTGCTTCCTTAGCACAGATGCAGCAGCCCATAGTAAATATTAGCCTTTTTTACTTAACAAGCCATTACATTAAAATACATTTTTTCTGAGATTTAAAATGATTATAAACATGTAGACTATGTGAAAGAATTATGAACTGAATACCCATATATCCACCACTACGTTTTCTTTCATTGTATTTGCTATCTCACACATCTATTCACCTTTCCAACTTTTTCTTTGTCCATCTTAACCTTATAACATTATTTTAATATATTAGAATATTTTGCTCAAGGGAGTGATTTTAAAGATTGGTTAGTTTGAATGTTTTTATTAAAATGGAATGGTTTGGCTTTTAGAAATATTTCTCTAGTGGTAGTTTGGGAAAAGGATTGAAAGGAAATTTCAGGACATTTAGAGGTTTCAGAAGGAAATGGCAACCCACTCCAGTGTTCTTGCCTGGAGAATCCCAGGGATGGGGGAGCCTGGTGGCTGCTGTCTATGGGGTCGCACAGAGTCGGACACGACTGAAGTGACTTAGCAGCAGCAGCAGCAATATCATTCTAGGCAAAAATTGATCAGTGCTTGAACTGAAACAGTACAAATAAGGATTCCGGTACTGAGGCAGAGTTGAAAGAGATTGAGAGATGCAATCTGTAGAATTTTGAGACATTGGAAGGAATTCTGGCTTGAAAAATTAAGGTATAGTGACAAGTTTTAACTTGATGAGGTAAAACTTTGGGAAAGTGTTAGAAGGGAGGTTGCTCTGTTTAGGTATAGTCATGGGTCCACAGTTCAGTAGAGAGGAAAAAGAACAGGATTTATAGATTGGGCATCATCACCATTTCATTTCGTGATTTTGGAGTCATGGGTATGCTTTCCTTGAATTAAACATTCAAGTAAATTTTGTTCAACCATTTTTAAAAAACCATACTCTTTTTCAGGGAGTTGAATTATACTGGATAACTTAGTATCTTTTTGGATTACTGAAGCTGTTAAATGATTTTTATGTAGAACCAATAAAAACATATAAAGTGACTATTTTTTATTTACAAATGCATTAAACTCGATCAGTATATACTTTAAAAAGACTGGTCAGTTTGTCGAATTGTGAATTCCATAGTTGCTTTTTTAAGTGTTCCCCATAATGGTTAGCTTAGAGCATTATGCTAAAGACAGAATAAAAATGTGGTTTCATGTTGGTTTTTGTCAGCTGATCCTTGGTGAACTTGCCAAGGATCTGTTCTGTGCACTTTTGTCTCCTTTCTCATCTGCTCTCTTACCTCCTTTGACACCTCATCTCAAAGATTCATGATGCTTTTATGCAGAAGGCATGCCCATTAGGTATCTCCACACCTTGACAGGAGAGGGTCATGAATATATGTGGGAGGGATTAGTCTCAGAGGGTGCATGGTCATTCTTTGGGTTTCTAGTATGGCTAAATAGTTAGGTAAACACTGATACTCTATTAGAACTTTGAGCTATAAGAACTTACTTTTTTCAATTTTGTATCAAAGTCTATGCCTGAGTGCTTTGAGAATCAACTAAAATAATTATTCTGATTCTTTAAAAACTCAGTTCAGGAACCTCTGTAGGACAGATTTAAATAACTAGACTTTTCAAGGATTTCACCAGAACAGATGAAATAAAGTACCTATTTATTTCAGCAAAGAGCAGAAAGTAAGTGTTTCTTTGTCAGATTTTAGTGGAATGTTCTTATAATCTAAAAAGTAGGTCAGCAAGACTGAGATTGTATTATAAAACAGCAGTACAAATATCTTCTTAAGGAAATGACTTTACAATTACCTATTATTAAGACAAAAATGTAGAATTTTTAGTGATTTATCCCTTAAACTGTTCCGTAGTCTTTGAATATAATGCTAATTATATGGGTTAGGTTAATTGGATTTCTACTTTTTTTTTTAAGCTGATCACTTTTTCTCTGTTACAATATTTTATAATTTTGTGAATAATCAGTAAGCCTTTCTTAAAGCTCTGTTTGCTCTAATTATTTATGTAAAAGGATTTCACATGAATTACAATTTCAGTGAAAGGATTCTCAAAATACATTCTAAAGTTGATTAATAATTCTTTTATTATCTTTTAAGAAGATAAGTTGGTATCACCTCTACTATGAAATTGACTCTGAGAAAAAGTTTCAAAGTTGGAAATCTATTAAACTTCTAGAAATATATTTTGACAGAAACATATATACATATACTTGTAACAATAAAATTAGAAAGTGGGTAATATTACTACTATTTTCAATTTAGAATCAAGAATTGATCTGATGAAAATTTGGGAGTTAGAAATATTTTTTTTCTTAATACAGTAAAATCACAGCCTTTTAGTATACCTGTCATCAAAAGTCTGGATAATAGAGAAATGCATACAAGCCTGCATGCAGCAGAATAGTGGAACAGACACGATGCTCCCATATTACAAACAGTACACAGGATTTGCGTTTCATGGGACGAGTAAGGCGCTTATTGTATTAAGGTTGTTAGCAATGAATAGTGCATATGTGTTCAGTTAAAAATAGATCCTCAGCTTGGACAGGTGATATTTAAGGAGTTGGAGTGAGAAATGGTTTGGCAGTGTAACAAGGCATGCACCTACCTTGAAAGGAAAGAAGGAGAGATAGACATTTCCCATTACTACCTACTGTTAAGGTGCTCACATTATCCCCTAAACAACCTCATGCTTGTGGCAATAATCATGCACTGTCATTCCTTTACTAATATAAAAGTGCTGTTCAATCTTTTTAACAAAAACTGCATCACCTCTAGCTTGGCAAATTTTCATCACTCAGGCCCAGTTGATGTATATATAGGTTGTGACACTCTGCCTTAAGTGACTTTGGACTAACTGTATTGAGGAAAGTAAAATTTTACTTAAAGTGTTACTTTTTTGTTCTGTTTTCCTTTGCTTCTCTCCCCACTGCAGCCTACCCTCACTATTGCCCAGAGTTCAAATTCATTCTACTTCCTTGTTCCTTTGTAAGCTATATCATTATATCCAGAAAGCATCATAGTGAAATTGAAGGAAACTCTCCATGGCTATATGTTGTTGTTCAGTTCCTAAGTCCTATCCAACTCTTTTAGACCTCATGAGCTGCAGTACACCAGGCTTCCCTGTCTTTTGTTATCTCCCATGTTTGCTCAGACTTACATCCACAGAGTCAGTAATGCCATCCGATCATCTTATCCTCTGTTGTTCCCTTCTTCTCCTGCCCTCAATCTTTCCCAACATCAGGGTCTTTTCCAATAAGTTGTCTCTTCATATCAGGTGGCAAAGTATTGGAGCTTCTGCTTCAGCATGAGTCCTGCCAAAGAAAATTCACGGTTGATTTCGTTTGGGATTGACTGGTTTGATCTCCTTGTTGTCAAAGGGACTCTCAAGAGTCTTCTCCAGTGCCACAGTCCAAATCATCAATTCTTCAGCACTCAGCCTTCTTTATGGTCCAACTCTCATATCCATACATGACTACTGGAAAAACCATAACTTTGACTATATGGATCTTTGTTGGCAATGTGATATTTCTGCTTTTTAATATACTGTCTAGATTTGTCATAGCTTTTCTTCCAAGGAGCAAGCATCTTTTAATATCATGGCTGCAGTCACCATCTGCAGTGATTTTGGAGGCTAAGAAAATAAAATCTGTCACAGCTTTCACTTTTTCCCCTTCTATTTGCCTTGACTTGATGGGACTGGATGTTGCTTTTTTGGTTTTGTGAATGTTGAATGAATGTGTGTAATTTGCTTCTTTGTTTATATATTTTGTCCGTTGTGTGTGTGCATCTGTGTCCACATGCAACTGTATACAATCAAAGGGATTCACAGAAGTTTTGCTTTCTTACTACGGCTCTATATCTAAAAAGACCTATTGTATAGTTTCTATAACCTTAGCCTCTTAGAGTCCTTTATGGTCTTTGAGTTGGTGTGATGTATGTACAAAAAACAAAGCCTTTTTGCTTTGATGATTTTATGTTACAAGTTTTATACTCCTAAAATGTCCTGATTTAGAAATAGTTTTCTTACTTTTTCTCTTCTTTAGTTGCCTCATCTGTATCTCTCACAGAGAGAAAACGAAAGGTTTATTACATTATTACTTTAAAAAATGACACACGAATTCTCAGTGCTAACTCCCAAAATGGCACTCCTGAAAAAGAGGTCATTGCTCTGGTTACTTAATATACCAGGTAAGATATGTTTGCATTTTAAATAAAGTACTGACTTAGGAAACTTTAAACATATTACCTTTAAAAATGTTGACTAAAATCAATAGTTTTTCTAAACTATTTTAGAAACATACAAAATTGCAAAGGAAATATCCTTGTCTTTAGTCTCCTTGTCATTCTTTCACAGTGAGGTAGCCTATGTTGACTAAATGCATAACAAGAATAACAATTAGAAAAATAATTTTATATGTGATTTTTATGTAATTTAGAAATTAATGATCACACTCTTTTTTCATAGCAAAGTGAAAGCGAAGTCACTCAGTTGTGTCCAACTCTTTGTGACCAATAATTAAGTTTTGGGGAAAAATTTTTGGTATTGTTCTTAATTTAAACTTCTGTGTTTAAGATTTATTTCATTTTATGGAGTGCTTGCTATCAAAAACTATATTAATGTAATGCAAAATCAAGTGGGCCTTAGGAAGCTACACTACTACTACACTACTACAAACAAAGCTAGTGGAGGTGAGGGAATTCCAGTTGAGTTACTTCAAATCCTAAAAGATGATGTTGTGAAAGCGCTGCACTCAATATGCCAGCAACTTTGGAAAATTCAGCAGTGGCCATAAGACTGGAAAAGGTCAGTTTTCATTTCAAACCCAAAGAAAAGCAATGCCAAAGAATGCTCAAACTACCACTAATTGCACTCATCTCACATGCTAGCAAAGTAATGCTCATAATTCTCCAAGCCAGGCTTCAACAGTATGTGAACCATACGTGAACAGTATGTGAACTTCCAGATGTTCAAGCTGGTTTTAGAAAAGGCAGAGGAACCAAAGATGAAGTTACCAACATCTGTTGGATCATCAAAAAAGCAAGAGAGTTCCAGAAAAACATCTACTTTATTGAAAATGCCAAAGCCTTTGACTGTGTGGACCACAACAAACTCTGGAAAATTCTTAAAGAAATGGGAATACCAGACCACCTGACCTGCCTCTTGAGAAACCTGTATGCAGGTCAGGAAGCAATCTTTAGAACTGGACACAGAACAACAGACTGGTTCCAAATTGGTAAAGAAGAACGTCAAGGCTGTATATTGTCACCCTGCTTATTTAACTTATATGCAATCATGGGAAACCCTGGGCTGGAAGAAGCACAAGCTAGAATCAAGATTGCCTGGAGAAATATCAATAACCTCAGATATGCAGATGACACCATGCTTATAGCAGAAGCAAAGAACTAAAGAGCCTCTTGATGAAAGTGAAAGAGGAGCATGAAAAAGTTGGCTTAAAACTCAACTTTCAGAAGACTAAGATCATGGCATCTGGTCCCATCACTTCATGGGAAATAGATGGGGAAACAGTGGAAACAGTGACAAATTTTATTTTGGGGGGCTTCAAAATCACCGCAAATGGTGACTGCAACCATGAAATTAAAAGACGATTACTCCTTGGAAGAACAGTTATGACCAACCTAGACAGCATATTAAAAAGCAGAGACATTACTTTGTCAGCAAAGGTCTGCCTAGTCAAGGCTATGGTTTTTCCAGTAGTCATGTATGGGTGTGAGAGTTGGACTATAAAGAAAGCTTAGCACTGAAGAATTGATGGTTTTGAACTGTGGTGTTGGAGAAGACTCTTGAGAGTCCCTTGGACTGCAAGGAGATCCAACCAGACCATCCTAAAGGAAATCAGTCCTGAATATTCATTGGAAGGACTGATTGTTGAAGCTGAAACTCCAATACTTTGGCCACTTGATGCAAAGAACTGACTCATTAGAAGAGATCATGATACTGGGTAAGATTCAGGGTGGTAGGAGAAGGGGATGACAGAGGATGAGATGGTTGGATGACATCATTGACTCAATGGACGTGAGTTTGAGTCAACTCTGGGAATTGGTGATAGACAGGGAGGCCTGGTGTGCTGCAGTCTGTGGGGTCATAGAGTCAGACATGACTGAGTGACTGAACTTAACTGAAGTATAAAAATTAAATTTTTTTTCCTTCCTATGTACCTAATTCTGTCATTTTGCTTTCTCACCAATTGTGTTGTGATGAAGTTTGAACATATATTCATTTATAAAGTTTGAACATATATTTATTAATAAATACATATATATATTACTTATATTATTATGTGTAATATTATGCTTGTAGTCTTATACACAGAGCACAGGCTATATGTCTCATGGTAAACACTAGACTGATTTTAGAGTATATAAAACATTATTGAAAGGGTCTTTATTTTATTATTTATATATTTACAAATGATTATATGTGTTATTTATATCCTTCTTATCTTCAAAAACAATATGAGATGGTTTACTGGAACATACATGATTGAATAGAACAACAAAAATTGATAAGTAACTTGGGGGTTAAAGGATACTAGGGGAAAAGAACAGATAGATTTAGGGGGGTAATAAAAGTAAATAAACATTTATGTCATAGAATCTGGTGTTATTAGGGAGGCCATATTTGGTTCTGAATTTATTAGTAGTAAAAGTAAAGTCAACTATGGTATTATTTATAATAAAAATCCCATTTATCAATCACTTATAACATTCTAAGAACTGTTCTCAATATTTGACTCATAACTGTGTTATTTAATTATTGCAGTACACTACAAAGTGGTGGTTTGTTAAGTTTTACCTTTGCCAGAAAGGAGTCTCAGAGAATTTAAGAGTTTTGTCTCAGGTCACACAGCTATTAATTTGTTGAGTTGGGATGTGAATCTGGATACTTCCGACTCCAAGATAACATAGTCTTATCCATAGAAGTCATAGGTTTCATAAGATAAAATAAGTTAGTTGCTTCAGAAAAATATACCTTGTCTTAATTTTGAAGATAAGAAAAAAAAAATTAGCTTCTCAGGAGCTCAGCCTTGATTTAAGGATAAAATGGAATCTGTCTAGAGGACTGTCTTTAATGCATATCCTGCAGGCAATCCTTTTGAGTATCTCTTTCCTCTTGTTGCTACCAAATTATTTTGTCTTGAGGCTATGAGTAAATTGATTTTCTAAAAGCTATGTCTCCTATGAGCAGTTGATATTAAAGCCACAGGAAAACTCGCCAGTCAGAATTTTAGTAACTTTCTCCTCATCACAGTATAGAAAAAATACTCATATAATGGAGAACTAACTTAGAAATTCATCTGTCACACAGAATTTTGATAAATATCCAATGCTATATTAAACAGTTTAAACCATTTTCTCATAGGTGTTTTGCTTTTCTATCATCTGTTACCTCTTAAAGTATAATTGTTCTATTTCACAAACTTTTACAAAGATGATAAATTAGATTTTAGTTTCATTAATTTTTAATACTTGAATATTTATTCATATAGTACCATATGAGTTTATAATAAATTTTATTGCTTATTTTATGAAACTGGAGATATTTCTGAGAGTTTGTCTTCGTGAAAGCAATGCAAAAAAATGTAAAAATCATCTAACTAGTAGTTCTGAGTCTCAGTTATTTACTTGCCTAGTCGTGTGTGCATTTTGGGTCTGCTTTGTATTACTTTATGTAGATATTTTAAAAATAAGGTTAGTATTTCCTAGTTTACTTTTCTATTGAATTTCTATCATAGTTTGAAAGGTTGAAATCAAGTGTGCAAAAAAAAAAAAGCAAAATCACCTAAATGTTATGTTATGCAGGAAAAAGTTATCAATTATTAACTTTTGGTGAATTTCATTTTATGCATCACTTTCTATGTGTATGTATGTATATTTGTGTAAAGAGGAAAAAGATAGGGGAAGGGTTAATGGTTGGATAAAATAATTTGTAAAGTGTGTTCCATATGTACTAGTTTTTAACAATAAATAGTTAATTATATATATTAAAATAGGAAACTAGGCAAAACTAAAATAATGACTGACAGCTAGGTAAAATTTTCCCATCACAAGTGTTTATTTCTTTCTGTTCTTTCTTTGACTTTTTTCTTCATGTAAGGTTTGTTTAATGTAATGCACCAAAAAGTCCTGGGTGATTTTATCTATAGCAGTTCTAAAAATAAGCTTGCATATATAGAATTTACACGATATCCATGAAAACATGTAGAACCACACCTGTGAGATTTGAATGAGTGTTATGTTTTTATTATGTGGGGAAAACAAATCTAGTCAATGAGGTCAAGTATGTTTTAAAGATCCCAGAAAGTAAGAAAATGGATTACAGTAAATATTAAGTCATCAGAATCATTTTTGGAAATTCAGTATTGGATGGCAACTTGACTTTTTGCTATAAACATGAATATCCTAGCTTACTGGCACTAATTAATAATTAATAACATCTTATAAACATTGTTATTTTACTTTGTGATATTATGCAACATTTATATTGCATTTTGTAGTTGTAATTCTTACTGCTCTTTCATACTACTTCCAAATCTAAGTGTTTAAAACCAGTCATTTTACCATGATTTATCTACTCCTTTTCCATTTGATATATCACTTTTGAGTGGAATTTTCCCAGTAGATTGTTTTGGAGAATGTGGTATTTTAAGGTTTTTTTTTTTTTTAACATATATTAATTATATGAACAAATATATCAAATCATCTTTTGTCTTAGTTTCTCTTTTTATTATTATCCATAGAGCCCAGGTGGCAGAGTAGTAAAGAACCTGCCTGCCAATACAGGAGGCACTGGAGACACAGGTTCGAACCCTGGGTTGGAAGATCCTCTGAGTAAGGAAATGGCAACCCCTGCCAGTATTCTTGCCTGGAAAATTCCATTGACAGCAGAACCTAGTGGCCTACAATCCAGGGGGTCGCAATGAGATGGACATGACTGGGTGACTGACAGGCACGTGCAGAGTCACATTAATCCAGTTTAGTAGCTCATGGCTGAAAAATTATTCCACTCTGTAATTTGTCATTTAGTATCATTCTTCCACAGATGATCATTTAAATTATTTCCGGGTTCTTCTCAATTATAAGCAATACTGTAATGGATATTTTTTGTATATGTCATCTTTAAGAATATAGAAGTTTTCCTGTAGTATATTACTAAAATTGGAATGCTAATGTCATATGGTATGTCCATATTTGCTTTTATCAGAAATTGTGAAATTGCATTCCAAAGTATTATATTTGGTAATGCTTTCACTGTCAATTATTAAGTCCCAGCTTCTATGTATCTTCTCTAGTATTTAAATCATCAGGCTTTAATTTTTGGCAGCCTGAGTGGAAAACAGAAATTTAAGTTTTTTATTTATATTTACATATTTTGATTAATTACCTAATTACCCCAAGCTTGAACTTCTTCTTACTTAGTCACTTGTATTTCCTTCTTGGTGAATTGTGGCAACTTAATTTTCACTTCCTTTTCTTTTATAGCCCCTTCTTTGAACTTTAAATATTTACAATTAGAACAGTTTTATTCTCCAAAGTATTTTTGAAAATATGGAAAACACTTGAATGTTTTCCTGTGTTTCATCAGCTAATTTCATTTTTATGTATATTGTCTGCCTTTTTTCAGATGTTCATTTTTTCTGGCCTTTCTCCCACCTTCAGTGATTTGCTAAATGTTGTTAGTCTTCTACCATTCCCAACTTTATCAGTATTTTATGCTTTTTTAAACTAGTATCTATTAAATGCACATCAGCAAACTAGTTCATTCCAGCTAATGATTAGAATGCAGAAATTAACTTATATCTAGTTCTGTATCTAATAACTTTCTAAGATACTGATATTAACTATATTAATGGTTGCAAAGCTGACTCATATTTTTATCATAAATTAGAGGTGCTGGAGATATGTAGTTTCACCAGAATAAACCATAATATACTAGTCAGCCAATTTCATGTAATATCATATACAAAGCTCAGTTAAACTTTAAAGCTGTTAATAATCCATTACAACCAGTGGGTAAAGATTTTCTTTCATGGAGAAAGTAACTGAGAGATAAACATAGGGTCATAACTGGTAATGACTAAGATTATAGGATCATGATTTATTCTAGAACAGATGCCATAGTTTGTTCATGATGAGAGCTATACCTCTGAATTTAAACAGTTGTCTCAGAGCATTACCTCTGTTTCTGATCATCATTAATGCTCCTTTTCAAATATCTGGATATCTATATATTGGGTTTCCCAGGTGGTGCTAGAGATACAGAACTCACCTGCCCAGACAGGAGACATAAGAGGCGTGCGTTCAATCGCTGGGCCGGGAACATCCCCTACAGGAGGGCAACCCAATCCAGTATTCTTAATATTCTTGCCTGGAGTGTCCCATGAACAGAGGGTCCTGGCGGGCTATAGTCCATAAAGTCACAAAGAGTTGGACATGACTGAAGTGACTTAGCACTCATGCATGCACGTCTATATATTTAGGTATCAGATGTGCCATGTAGTAGCTTCAGTGATGGCCACTACTGGGAGGTGTATAGAGTTGGTCATGGAGTGTCCTCTAAAGATAATGGTTGAAGATATTGATGAAGGATTTGTGTGTCTGATGAGAGGGAGCTGTAAGGAAAGATGATGGAGGAGACTGGAAAGTATCCCTTTGAAACAGGGGTTCTTAACCTTATTATTTTAGATTTGAACTCACCATGGGAGAATTTATACATGAAAAAAAATTACATCTTATTTCCTCTAATTTTCAACTCTGAGTATTTCCTTTACTTGTGAATAAACACTATAACCTGTGATAGTATTAGTAACATTGATGACTTTGTTTCTAACAGACTTCACAGATATTTTTATATCACTGTTACAGATGTTGTAGAAAGCTTAAAATATCACTTACTCTTACTACTACTTTTAAATTACAGTATTTTATAGGCCTGTCTCCATTTAAAGCATTACTAAATAAACATATTTATTACTATATTGCGTGTTTAAAAGATAATGTGATACCTGTTCAGATCAGATCGGATCAGTCGCTCAGTCGTGTCCAACTCTTTGCGACCCCATGAATCGCAGCACGCCAGGCCTCCCTGTCCATCACCATCTCCCGGAGTTCACTGAGACTCACGTCTATCAAGTCAGTGATGCCATCCAGCCATTTCATCCTCTGTCTTCCCCTTCTCCTCCTGCCCCCAATCCCTCCCAGCATCAGAGTCTTTTACAATAAGTCAACTCTTCGCATCAGGTGGCCAAAGTCCTGGAGTTTCAGCTTTAGCATCATTCCTTCCAAAGAAATCCCAGGGCTGATGTCCTTCAGAATGGACTGGTTGGATCTCCTTGCAGTTCAAGGGACTCTCAAGAGTCTTCTCCGGCACCACAGTTCAAAAGCATCAATTCTTTGGCCTTCTTCACAGTCCAACTCTCACATCCATACATGACCACAGGAAAAACCATAGCCTTGACTAGACGAACCTTTGTTGGCAAGGTAATGTCTCTGCTTTTGAATATGCTATCTAGGTTAGTCATAACTTTCCTTCCAAGGAGTAAGCGTCTTTTAATTTCATGGCTGCAGTCACCATCTGTAGTGATTTTGGAGCCCAGAAAAATAAAGTCTGACACTGTTTCCACTGTTTCCCCATCTATTTCCCATGAAATGATGGGGCCGGATGCCATGATCTTCATTTTCTGAATGTTGAGCTTTAAGCCAACTTTTTCACTCTCCTCTTTCACTTTCATCAAGAGGCTTTTGAGTTCCTCTTCACTTTCTGCCATAAGGGTGGTGTCATCTGCATATCTGAGGTTATTGATATTTCTCCCGGCAATCTTGATTCCAGCTTGTGTTTCTTCCAGTCCAGCGTTTCTCATGATGTACCCTGCATATAAGTTAAATAAACATGGTGACAATATACAGCCTTGGCGTACTCCTTTTCCTATTTGGAACCATTCTGTTGTTCCATGTCCAGTTCTAACTGTTGCTTCCTGACCTGCATACAAATTTCTCAAGAGGCAGATCAGGTGGTCTGGTATTCCCATCTCTTGAAGAATTTTCCACAGTTTATTGTGATCCACACAGTCAAAGGCTTATTCATTCTAACTCATTTCCAGTGCCACTCTGTATTTTATGCATTTGTGAAACAACTTCTTATAAGAAGACTGGACTTTAGTAGGCTGCCAAAGGGAGTCATGGCATAAAAATTGTGTAAGAAACCTTTGCTAAAAGTGGTTAGCTAGCTCAGTTTGCCTTTAACCTTTTTTCTTTTTTTGGACATATGACAGCATCTGTTCTTTTTCTCTTCCATCAAGCATAAAGTTCTAAGGGAAAGTGAGAAATATTTTTTTATCAAGCTGTTTGTCACATTGTTTTATATTTATGGCATAAATGCACCCCCAGTTAATAGGGAAAAGACAAATTGGTAACTTATTTATGTTTGTTCCAGCCCAAAGAAACTTAAAACATCACAGTGGAGAAAAAGCATGATGATAACTGTACTTTAAAAATTTCTTGTTAAAAGGATTTAGCTTTAACAAATGATGGCATAGAAACATCATGGGTCTGTTCCTTAATAGTCTTATATTTTATTTTGATGTTTAAAATGATTCTAAGAATTACTGATACAGTGATAAAGTAATAAGAACGTCTAAAGGTGTGCTAGTCACATAGAAAAGAAACCAGAAAGGCATGTCATTCCTGATGTCCACATAATATTTTTTCTGAGGTCTTGATCACCATCTCTGAGGACACCGTGCAGATCTTGTTAATATTTGCAGCTTTCTGTAAGTTGTTTCAGTGCTCAATTTTGAAAATTAATGGACCTCACCCAGATAGAGTTAACTGGCAGGAAAGACTTTCTTTGACTTATTGAACATATACTAACGTGTTTGGCTTATTTTTAATTGAAATATAGCCTTCACTCAGGATTTGACAATTAATTATTTCTAAATATAATTGGATCTGTTGCTTTTACCTCAGGCTCTTTATATGTAACAAGTTTAAGACAGTTTTAGTGAGTGTGTTATCTGTGCCTACATTCTGGTTTTTCTACCACAGATAGACTTGGTAAAGCTTAAGTAGATCTAAACCATTATCTTTTCTCCTTTTTCTCTCTTTTACAAACTCACAAACATACTGAAGATAAAATGAGTAAAATTAGAAACAAACAAAGTTGAGATTCAGTTGATTGGTAATTGTATTATATATCATACATTTTTATTCACATGTAAAATCTGTGTTTTAAATAGTATTAAATTTTAGTGAAAAGGCTTATAAAACATCAAAGTCATACAATCGTGCATAACAGATAAACATCAAACCTAATATCTCCATTATGTTGTAAAATAGAATATTTTCACTTACTGTTATTTAAATGTCATCCCCATTTCCTTTTTGTAGTGCTGATGTTAACCTTGTGAGCTCTAAATTGTCTGGAAGTTAATGGTCTGTTATATAATAGTTCTTAGTGAAAGAATATTGGATTATATGATGCAGTTTGAAATGCAACTTGATCTCTATCTTGTAATGGTAAATAATGACAGTCTTGCTTGAAATTAGCGACATTTGTTTTTTTCTGCTGATGGTGTACTTAGTATAAAAGAAGGATTTTTTTTTTTAATCTTGATAAACATTTATTTGCCCATCATCACACCTTGGTTCAGGGCAAAAAATAAGAGAATGAAAATGAGCATACTGCTAAAGGGTAAAGATTTCTTTGTGAAAATAAAAATTTGAAGATTATTATGTTAAAGTTAGTAAATTTAGAAGCATTATGTTCTGTCAGGTCTCATATATGCCCTTGTCAAGCTTTTTGAGAGTTTTATTTTTTTAATTTTGTAAGAGTTAAATTTGAATTGAAGCTAATGTAACTGACAAGAGGGAAATAGAAGCAATTGGCTTGCACTAAACAAGTTTGAATGGTTGTTAATGTGAATGACTTTCAGGCAGTGAATGTCAGAGAACAGTAGATTACTTTCTTTACCTCAGGCATTTTAAGCCATCTCCTGTGGTAGACTGACATAATTTCTCTTCCTCTCTCTTGAATCTAGGAAGCAAAGTAATTGGACTCTGGTTAATTTTGGCCTATGGCTGATGAAGATAAATCATAACGAGCTATGGAATATACACTGACAATTCACATAGGGCTACTAGAACATGAACTTTCAGTAATGCACTAATAAA
Organism: Bos indicus; assembly: GCF_029378745.1. Lineage (NCBI taxonomy): Eukaryota > Metazoa > Chordata > Mammalia > Artiodactyla > Bovidae > Bos > Bos indicus. The sequence goes on along the minus strand of NC_091768.1, from coordinate 66,447,332 downwards.
ATATTGTTTTCTTCTGTTGTATACTCAAGAAATCCCTGGAATTGTTAATTATGAATGCAATCATCATTTGTTATTTTTGACAGAATTTTATAGACAAAACAAATTGTCTAAACGTAAGCTACTGTGTTTTTTAGAACATGGGCTAGAGTTTCATCCTACCAATTGTATCCATTATATATAGCTTTAAAGTAGCATGTTTAACACAAACTATTTGAGGTCTGAAAATAATAGATGTGGAAGAGAATTCAAGACCATCTGGTCTAGGCCCTTTGCTTAAGGCTCGTGAATGTATAAATCATCTTGAGCAGATGGAGGTGTAGTTACCTAAAATTTTTTAGAAATAGAACTTCTAAAGCTTCCTTCAATAACTCATTTCTGAATTTGATCACCCTGCTGAGGGACTATTTTATATTCAAACTATTTTTTATAAAATAGTCTTATGTCATTTTCTAGGCTTTTGGGGACTAATAAATCACCTCAGTGTTTCACGTGGTCAGTATAAATTTGTTAAACTATGCATTTATTAATATTTAAAAGTGTTATATTGATTCTTTTCAGTGCGTTAGACACTGTACTAAGTATTCATTTACATTATTGCATTCTGTTCAACAAAGGGTAACAATGTGAGCAAGACACAACGTCTAATGAAAACTTGATCTATAACTTTAATCCAGAGTTTTCTGACTCAACTTTTTCCTCAGTGTGAGAGCCCACACTTCTTCCCACTTTGAGTCAGATTTCTGTGGATTTGTGATTCCTGCACTTTATATCATGTTACTGACTCCTTTCCTTAGTTACTGGGGGAATAATCAATGTTGCCCAACAACTTTCTCATTGTGACCTACTCCACTCAGAGCCATTTCATAATTCTGCAAATACACTGTATACCTGTTTATGTGCTGTATAAATATGTATCTTATATTTATATATTTATAAATAAATATATCTCTTTTATCTGCTCCAAGAACTAGTTTTCACCCTCTTGGAGGTGCAGTTTCTGCTCTTCAAAATGAAGGCAGTGTATCTCTATTACTCTACCTTTTGGATTGTATAAGTGTACAATTCTTTTACTCAGAAGTAATGACATGTTTATTTGTTGAATAACGAGGAATAATAAATTGGCAGTAATCCTTCTGTGTGTGTTAGTTGCTGAGTCATTTCTGACTCTTTGCAACCCTACAGACTATAGCCCACCGGGCTCCTCTGTCTGTGGTATTCTCCAGGTAAGAATACTAGAGTAGGTTGCCATTCCCTTCTCCAGGGAATTTTCCCAACCCAGTGATGGCCCTGGGTCTCCTGCACAGCAGGAGGATTTTTTGCCATCTGAGCCACCAGGGAAAACCTTTAGTAATCCTTATGTTTTCAGTTTAAATGAGCTTTCCAGTGTCTTGAAGTAAGAATAATAATTTAAATAATTGTATAAACATCAGAGCATAAGTGAAACGTGATACTTAACAATATATAATTTGTGCTACTGGGGGAAAAAAACAAACAAACAAAAAAAACAAGATATAAGTAAATGCAATCTGGCTGGTTTTGTCTATTCTGTAGACCTTACTCCAAATTTTGTGCTTATCTACAGACATCCCATTCTTACTATAAATCTGTATTTTTCCTTGTTTTGACATCACAATCTATTCCCATAGAAATGATTAATACCTTACATTTATTTTTCTGTCTTCACAACAGGTTCATAAGGAGATTGTCGGGGGGAAAAATAGACTTTATTGGCACCAACAAACTTTTAAAGATGATGAACATCATTTTATGTTCATCTTCATTTTCCTTTAAATTCAAGAGTTATAAATTGGTGCTTTAGAAAGTGTATATGTGAACTTTGCTTTTCATTGTGATTTCTTTCAAAAACCATATTGGAGTATGATTGTTTTATAAAGAATTCAAATAATGGGTTTTACACAATTTTAGTTTTATACCTTAAATATAAAATTAGCTCACACCACTGGCTAAGGAAGTGTACTAACTGAACACAGCCAGCTTTATCATGTTCTGTAGGAATATAGCAGTTAGGAGTAAGCCTCGCTGGTATCTTATTATACTGGGCAAGGAAGTGGAAGAGGATGGAAGTTATTTGGATTTTCCAAATGTAGTCTGTGACTTTGGTCTACCTCATTGGATCAAAAAAGTGAAAAGTTGAATCCTGAAATATTTTCATACCTTTTTGGAGGTAAAGTCTATATGCAATTATTCACATAGATGAAAATGACAATTTAGGCTTAAAAATCTCTTCCTTTTATGATAGTATCAATTTCTTTTTTTTATGAAAGATTTTTGTTCGATACTGAATTTTACAACCCTTCAGATCTATGGGGGCCATTTCAGTAGTGTTATCTGTCACCTAAAAACTAAGTTTGACCTCGTTGATGACCTCATTGATGTTTAGAAATTAAAAAGAATGCCATATAATACACTGAGAGCCATACATTTGGCCCTGGAAATGATTTTCATGTATATTAATCCTGAGAAGTTCAAAGAAACTTCAGAAATTATCACCTGGGAGGGGAGACTTTTGCCAACCATGACATTTTCCAGCTACACATAGAAAAGAAGGATAGTATATATCTAAGTGAATGAAATAGAAGAATCAAACAGGTTTCCAGTAAAGACTGAGAGAAAGGGGGGAAAAAACCTACGATTAATGACTGTTTGATAAAGGTCTTAGAAGTAGAGAGAGAAATATGAAGTGTCCACTGCAGATATGTTTTGAGTTACTTAAAAAGTCAGGTAATTGTGGCTGATTCGTGTTGATGACAGACGAGCCTGGTGAGCTACAGTCCATGGGATCGCAAGAGTTGGACATAACTTAGCAACTAAACCACCACCACCACCATAGCAGAAACCAGCACAATATTGTAAAGCAATTATCTTCCAATAATTTTTTTTAAAGTCAGTTATTTGAGAGCACTAGTGCTTGATGTGGATTTAGATGAAGAATAAGAGTGAAAAATGGGAAACTGAAACTGGGAAGTTTATGTAGACGTCTGTAATTTAACTCCTGGTGATTTATGTTGAAATGTCAGTATGTTGTGGATAAAGCACTCAGACTTCCCTCAGTAGCCTTGTCTCTCTACAGTTAAATGTGTTCACGTCCCAAGGTGAACTCAGCTCAGTCAATAAGAGCTAAAGGGAGAGGCCATTCACTGAAGTGTTTTCATTTTACCATGGATGCTTTAAAATTTATTTTCCTTGTGTATTTATATTTAATGCCTTTGGATGAGAAAATTAGGTAGTTAAGTGATTGTGGAATGTTTTTGACCATTCACGAATTGCATAACAATCTGAAATCTAGTCACTGATATTAGAAAAGTATTATGATTTGTAGTGCTTTTTCATTTAGTCAACTGTGATGTACTTTGTATGTTTATGTATGTGCTGTGTGCTTAGTTAGTCATGTCTGACTCTGCAACCCTATGGACTGCAGACTGCCAGTCTCCCCTGTCCATGGGGTTTCCACCAATTAATATAATAAATATATATATATCAAAAATGATAATAAAGAATATACTATAAAAAAGAACATAGTTTGTGTGTTTTAAGAAGTGAGATAATCCTGAAACATCTTGAAGTACCTTTCCCATTTAAAAAGAAAAAATGATTGATGGTGTCGAAAGGATGAGATAATGTACAAAGGGTTTAAGGAGACTGAAAATCCATAGTCTATGCTCAGACATGAAAACATAGTAACTCTCCAGTGGGCACTAGAGCAACATTCTGTGATCACACACATTAATACCACTGCAGAAAAATCAAGGGGGATGATCAAAAAACTATAAGTTGTTTCATCATAGTTCAGAGTTTGGGTAAACAATTACAGGCCTATGTTAACTCATGTAAATTCTCACAATATCAGGGTGAGGTATTATCCTCATTTTAAAGGCAAATAAACTAAAACGAAGAAGAAGTAGTTGAGTTCTTTTTAGTCACACAGTTATTAAAAGAAGGAACTAGAATTTAAACCACTGCAGCCTGGCTCCAACAGATCTTTGTAACAATGGTGCTATAGTGCTTCTCTGATATGTGTACATGCATAGGTGCATGCGTGTGCACAGACAGGGACACTTGCACATAAGCAAACAATTATTTAAGGACAATTTAGAGGTGGGTCCTAAAAATTCTAATCATTTGTATCCTTGAAATGATAACTATTTTTTGTTGTATTTAATTTTGTTGCTAATGGATATTAACTAAGTTTTTAATACTCTGTTTTAATAAATATTAAAACTTATTAATAAATATAACTTAGTTGACTTTTCTTGCCATTCCACATTTGGTGTTTCATTTTCCTTTAAAATTCATAATGTATGAGTTTATGCTAGGCATTGCAATTTTGTGACAGCTTACAAAAAATACTTAGATGACCAAACACTGAACAAGATTTGAATACATCAACTAATAATTATTGAAGCTAGGGACATGAGGCCTTGTTACATTATTCTACTTTGCCATATGTTTGAAATTTTTCATAATAAACAAAAATGAAATGTAACTTCTGGCATCTAATTGTATTTTCATCTTGTATCACTACCCAAGTAACAAGTTATGCAAATTTATAATGCCTGGAAATTGGGTTTTCATTTTCATTATTTTTGAAATTATCTCTAATTGCATTTTTATTTCCTCTTTGATGAAGTAATTCCTTAGGTGAATCATTTTTTCAAATATCCAGTTAGTTTTAATTAGGTGTACTGCATTGTGGTCAGACAATTAGATGGTGTAATTTATGCCTTTTCAGAATTTATTAAGCTTTTTTTCATTAACCAAGTAAATTATCACTTTTTTGCATAGATACATGTATTGTTAAATGTAGGCATTCTTTTTAAAAATGTGTTATTTCACTGTAATTTAGTCTTATTGTCATTATATTATTAAAGTCAGTTATGTCGCTTATGGTTACAGGAATCTTTTAGACATGCTAATAATAGAATGATCAATAAAATAAATTTTGATTGTTTTCTCCTTTTTATAACTAATATTTTTTCTGTTACTATTCTAATACCATAGTCTTAAATACATACATTTTTGCAATTTAACAGTCATTTATTATGAATTATCTGTCATTATACAGTACCTCAATTAAATTATTAGTTATTCATATATTGGTTATTTAGTAGCAAATGCTTATAAAAGATATGGCATGCAAATGGGATCACTAAATTATACAGAACAATTGTGACTCATTTGTTCAATCTAAGCAGATAATCCTGTCTTAGCCTTTTCTCTTTCCTTCTTATGGAATTTTTCTGTCATACTTGTGGCCTGTTACAGTCATAAATCACTTCTTAGCTAAAGAATACATGCTTCCAAATTCCTAATCTTCCATCATCATTATTGATGGTATTTATGGTGTTTTACTTTTTTTCTTGGGACCAGGGAAAGTGAAGCTTATTTTGATAAATTTAGGCCCTAACTACCCCTTTATATTGGTTGTCATAAACCCTTTATGGCTATTTTAATATTTAGAAGAAAAGGCCATTTTTTTCCATAGGAATATTGAATGAATACATTTCCATCAAATGAAATGATTAACAAGGTCTTGCTGAATTTTGTATTTTTCACTTAGTGGGCATGGCAGATAGAATGTTGTCATTGTCTGTCAGAAAACTGATGTAATGCCTTTATCTTAAATTCCTTCTAAACTGGCTGATTCTTAAAGGGGAGTGCAGTGTTTTTACTTACATAGTCATTGTCGCCTGAAAGATGGATTTCAATCTATAGAACTGTGGTAAAAATGTAATGCTAATTGTAGTTTGAGTGGTTCAGTCACCTTCTGATAATACAGTTTTACACCCAAGTAATTTAAATCAAATTCTAGAAAAAAAATTTTCTTTCTTCTGATATTAAATATATAATATGCTCTAACAAATAGGAGAACCCACATGCTAGAGAAAGATGAACATGATTAAATAGATGTAATTATTTTTCTTATACTGTGTACTAATAGCTTTCTCGACCATGTCGCAGCAGCAACAGCACATTGTGCTGTGCACCTTACTGAGAAAACTGTCCCATTTTATTGGTCTTCACCATCTTGCCTTTTTTCACCTTTGCCATTTTAACTCATTGCAATTATGTTTTTCTCATGTCTAAGATCTTCTTTTGATTTGATTTCAATTATGTTTCTCATGTCTATGATCTTCTTTTCATTTGATTTCACATATAATATGCACCAGTTATTTATGTTCTGTTTTGTAAATCAACTAATTTCTTCATGAATTTTATTTTATTTTTCCCAAACACATTCTGTGCTCCTTGAAGGAAAAACTGTCCTATTTCTGGGCCATATTTCGTATTGTATTCAGTTTTAGAGAGGTGGAAGCCACGTGATCAATTCTAGTTTGAGTTGTTTAATTTTAACAAGAGCAGTTGGTGTTCTGAGGGTCAATATTCAGATGTGTTTGAGTCCTGGCCTGTCTCAGGTAGTTTACTAAGTTCTTCCCCTCAGACTCAGGTGATGCCTGATAATTCTATCACCTTCACTCTTTCATGACTTGCTCCCTCTATGTACATCACAACTTATAAATGCTACTCTCTTCTGTCATGATCCTCCAGCTCTCAGCAGGCCTTTTTGTTTTTGATCACCACTTTGCCATCTAGGTCATGCTTTCTCCACATTTCATTCTACCACCCCATAGGTACCTTAACAAGCCATAGGTAACTCATTTCTTACTTTCTTTTGAAATGAATCCATGCTTGCATTTCTCAGTTCAGTTCAGTTAACTCGCTCAGTCGTGTCCAACCCTTTGCAACCCCATGGACTGCAGCACTCCAGGCTTTCCTATCTATCACCAACTCCCGGAGCTTGCTCAAACTCATGTCCATTGAGTCGGTGATGCCATCCAACCATCTCATCCTCTGTCATCCCCTTCTCCTTCTGCTTTCAATCTTCCCCAGTATCAGGGTCTTTTCCAAGGAGTCAGTTCTTCTCATCAGGTGGCCAAAGTATTGAAGTTTCAGCTTCAGCATCAGTCCTTCCAATGAATATTGAGGACTGATTTCTTTAAGGATGGATTGGTTGGATCTCCTTGCACACCAAGGGACTGTCAAGAATTTTCTCCAACCCTGCAGTTCAAAAATATCAATTCTATGGTGCTCAGCTTTCTTTATAGTCCAACTCTCACATCCATACATGAATAATGGAAAAACCATAGCTTTGACTAGACGGACCTTTGTCAGCAAAGTAATGTCTCTGCTTTTTAATATGCTGTCTAGATTGGTCATAGCTTTTCTTCCAAGGAGCAACTTTTAATTTCATAGCTGCAGTCACCATCTTGCATTTCTCAGACCCTTTGATTTCCAGCATTATACTTAAACCTATTCAACGTCTTCCTCTGCACTGCTCTCATTCTATTTTTTTCTAGTCTCCTTATAAACTCCAATTCTTCAGTCTCTCTCAGCTCATCCACAACCTGCCCCACCTCCACCCCACACACAAACACACCCCTCAGATTCTGTTCCTTATTTATTTTACCACTTTACTCACCCTGGGCTAGGTTGAGTAACGTTCATGGCTCCCCCTTCATGATGCCAAGTGATGAGATGTCTTTTCACTGTACTGACTGGCTTTAGTACTCGCCCAGTTTACCATCAGGACTTTCATTCGTCTCTATTCAACCCATTTCTGAAAGCAGATGCTGACCCTAATAATGTCTCTTTCTTTCAAACACCTAACTACTCTTAACTCTCATTTGAAAATCTTACCTTCAATTTTAGTGAGAAAAATCAAAGCCATCAGCTCTCAACTCTACAATTTTTTAAAATTTTTTATATTTGTTTTAAATTTTTTTTTAAAGTATGATAACACATTTATGGGAGACTTGGAAAATGCAGAGTTGATTATTCTTCCTTTTCTTTTCTGAACACAACCAGTTTTCCAGAATTTGCTACTTCCTGCTTTCCTCCCAATCTAATGGCAAATTCATCCTATGTCTTTTTCAAGTATGATAACCCTTTTCCAAGTGCACTTAATCTTAGCTTGTTTTATCTTTCCAGAAACTCTTTCCTTCAAGTACTTTGTCTTATGTCTTTCTCTTCACTCATTACTTTGATTCTTTCAAACAGCCTACAAATATTCATATTCTTAAGGGTCTTTTTTTTTCTTTTTTTTACTTTACAAATTTATATTGGTTTTGCTATACGTCAACATGCATCCGCCACGGGTTTACACGTGTTCCCCATCCTGAACCCCCCTCCCACCTCCCTCCCCATACCATCCATCTGGGTCATCCCAGTGCACCAGCCCCAAGCTTCCTGTATCCTGCATCGAACCTGGACTGGTGATTCGTTTCTTATATGATATTATACATGTTTTAATGCCATTCTCCCAAATCATCCCACCCTCCCTCTCCCACAGAGTCCAAAAGACTGTTCTATACAGCTGTGTCTCTTTTGCTGTCTTGCATGCAGGGTTATTGTTACCATCTTTCTAAATTCCATATATATGTGTTAGTATACTGTATTGGTGTTTTTCTTTCTGGCTTACTTCACTCTGTATAATAGGCTCCAGTTTCACCCACCTCATTAGAACTGATTCAAATGTATTCTTTTTAATGGCTGAGTAATACTCCACTGTGTATATGTACCACAGCTTTCTTATCCATTCATCTGTTGATGGACATCTAGGTTGCTACCATGTCCTGGCTATTATATACAGTGCTGCGATGAACATTGGGGTACATGTGTCTCTTTCAATTCTGGTTTCCTCAGTGTGTATGCCCAGCAGTGGGATTGCTGGGTCGTATGGCAGTTCTATTTCCAGTTTTTTAAGGAATCTCCACACTGTTCTCCATGGTGGCTGTACTAGTTTGCATTTCCACCAACAGTGTAAGAGGGTTCCCGTTTCTCCACACCCTCTCCAGCATTTATTGCTTGTAGACTTTTGGATCGCAGCCATTCTGACTGGCGTGAAATGGTACCTCACTGTGGTTTTGATTTGCATTTCTCTGATAATGAGTGATGTTGAGCATCTTTTCATGTGTTTGTTAGCCATCTGTATGTCTTCTTTGAAGAAATGTCTGTTTAGTTCTTTGGCCCATTTTTTGATTGGGTCGTTTATTTTTCTGGAATTGAGCTGCAGGAGTTGCTTGTATATTTTTGAGATTAGTTGTTTGTCAGTTGTTTCATTTGCTATTATTTTCTCCCATTCTGAAGGCTGTCTTTTCACCTTGCTTATAGTTTCTTTTGTTGTGCAGAAGCTTTTAATTTTAATTAGATCCCACTTGTTTATTTTTGCTTTTATTTCCAATATTCTGGGAGGTGGGTCATAGAGGATCCTGCTGTGATGTATGTCGGAGAGTGTTTTGCCTATATTTTCCTCTAAGAGTTTTATAGTTTCTGGTCTTATGTTTAGATCTTTAATCCATTTTGAGTTTATTTTTGTGTATGGTGTTCAAAAGTGTTCTAGTTTCATTCTTTTACAAGTGGTTGACCAGTTTTCCCAGCACCACCTGTTAAAGAGATTGTCTTTTCTCCATTGTATATTCTTCCCTCCTTTGTCAAAGATAAGGTGTCCATAGGTGCGTGGGTTTATCTCTGGGCTTCTATTTTGTTCCATTGATCTATGTTTCTGTCTTTGTGCCAGTACCATACTTCTTGATGACTGTGGCTTTGTAGTAGAGCCTGAAGTCAGGCAGATTGATTCCTCCAATTCCATTCTTCTTTCTCAAGATTGCTTTGGCTATTCAATTAAGAGTCTTTATCAAAGAAAAGACACTGTTAAGATCCCCTGGAGAAGGGAAAGGCTACCCACTCCAGTATTCTGGCCTGGAGAATTCTAATGGCTCTATAGTCCGTGGGGTTGCAAAGAGTTGGACACGACTGAGTGACTTTCACTTTCACTTTTCATTTTGACCTAGTGGTCTCTTTTCCCTTCACTAATAAAGTTCTCAAAAGAATATTATACTTTCTGTCCCTATAGTATTTACTCACACATTAATCATCTGTTATTCAGTTTATTTGAATATTCTATTGAAGCTTCTCTTTTAAAAGTTTGTAATAACTTTCTAATAGCAAACAAGTCAATCCTCTTATATACTGTGTACAGAAAAAAATTTTGTGTAAAATATAAGCATAAATTTATAGAATATGCATATCACTTGCATACATTTTTGCTCCATCTGAATATATACATATTTTAAAATTTGATTTACATTTCCTCTATGAAGAACTTACTGTCTTTTCTACTACTTGTTCGAGATTAGCTTATTAGATGAGTGTTGATCTCTCTCTGGGTTCTTTAACCATTTATGCTTCCTTCTCATATCTAATATAACAAAATAACCTATTAAAGTGATGCCTATAGCTAAATATTAGAATGAAACACTTTCTTTAAAAATGCCTTAATTTGTTCTCTCATCCCTTTCCTCTGTTGCTGAGTATTTTTTTCCGTAAAATGAAATAGTCGAGTAAGCATATCAGATATTCTTGAATTGTTATCATCAGAATACCAGGCAAATGTACAGAAATAAAACTGAAATTCATAAGACTGGGAAAAAATATCTTCCTCCCTATTTTAGCTTTTCAAAATTTTATCTGTCCTTTAATTCCCAGCTCAATTTCCAACAGATCATGAAATTCAAGTCAATATAACAAATATTTATTGAACTCCTAAATGACATGCTTCATATTTCTCATATCTTAATCAAAATTATTTTTACCTTGTATTACTTTAGCATTTTGTTTTTCTACTACCAAAACACTTGTCACATGATATTCTTTATTTGAGCTATTGACAATATAATAATAAGAACAGACATTTTAATGTACTTCTTTCTCCCAAATACTGTGCTAATCACATGACCTACCTTATATCTCATTTCCAGTGAAAACCTGAAAAGTTGATGTTATTGTTCTCATGTAGTAATGAATAAACAGGAAGTTTGTCTTTTCTCCCAGATCATATAGACACAGTCTGGGCTTGACATTGAATTTGCCCCCTTTTTAAAATAACCTGTATTTCCTTTCTCCCATATTTGTATGTTTATAAACTTGTGACTCCTCAGTAAAACTGTGAGATCAAGGAAGGAAGAAAGCGACAGATAAACAGATGTTTATGGTATATGATAACGGGGCACATTTTCAAAGCTTTGATAGCAATCAACTGTTTGAAAGTTTCAAGGAAAGCTAACAGAAGGAGTGACAGTTGGGATGCCTCTGGAAAAATGAGCAAGGCAGTGAGGGGTCAGAGGGGGTGTCACATTCCCTGAGAAAGGGATTGGGGAGTGCAAAGTACAGCCCTTTCCCAGTCCAGTGAACCTAGAATATAGGGCATATACCAATTCACTTGTTTTGGGTTGTTTGCTTCACAAACACTGAATGGTTTACTAGCTCCTCGCTCACATCCAGAGACCAGAGACTGAGTGTTTTCTGTTGAACACTCAGTTTGTTTGGCCTATTGCCTGGTATGTATTTGTGTAAGTCAAAAGAATAAATTCAGAAATGATTTTACATGATATTAAAAACTTTAAAAAGCAGCGCCAGGCCTAGTACAGTAATTATAGATCTGTTACCTCATTTTCATCCCAACCCTGGGGGCTTTATTTTTTGGCTTGCTGTCACAGTGATGGTAGCAAAAATTACAGCCAAATGCAGTGAACTTTCTGGCATGCCCTGTAACCTAAATTGATACTAATGAATGTTGTAAGACTACATCTTGCTTCTACCCCAGGAGCATGCTTTCTGGCTCTTTGACCTAGTGGAATGATAAGAATCACTTAAGGTTGTGGTTACTGAGGAAGATCCTGTAATTTTTATGAAATCCTGGCATGTCATAACTCCCAGACACCATTTCATAAAACAAACATCTACAATTACCTGAAAGTGATCTGTTTTAAAAGCATTTAGCAATGAATATTTCTTCTCTTACCTGCATTTATTTGCACACAAATCCAAAGCTGATTTCGTTTTGGCAGAATGAAGGAAAGAGAGAGGAATGATGAGCATAATAAAAATGGGCTTCAATATCACAAAATAGGAAGTTAGTTATGCTCCCAACACTGTATAATCTTCTATTTACTGAGATTTTGCCCCTCTCCTCCTTACTGAGATTTACAAAGTGCTAGAATTTTCATCAAGTATCTGCATGCTCTATTTTAATTCTCACAGCTACCGAGGATGTACATATCCTTAACTCCACTTAAAATAAGTGAAGCTGTAACCTTGGATTAGGCAAATGTCACACAGCGGATCCTAGATTGAGACTGAACTTCATGCTCTTAATGTTCCAAAACTATCTGCTGCGTGTGTACAACACTGTATTGTTACTGCAATATAAACACTATTAAAAATTTAAAATATTGTTCTTAAGTCAGATAAATCTTAAACATCATTATAGCACATTTCACATTTCTTATATTTATTCTATTTTCATGTTAGTATTGTCTTCAGTGTATTATTATTTTATTAGCTATGCTATGTCATAAAGATTGTGTTTGATTTTCAATGACAGCCTACACCATAATATGAAGCAGGCTGATTCAATTTGTGGTTCCCTTTGATTAAAATGCATCAGTCATTTATGTAAGATATGGTAGACAAATTCCTCTTGGAATCATGGAAACAGGTAATTAAATTCTGTCATTTCCCCAAACTTTGGCTTTGTTCTTTTTCTGGAAAGACATTATATAATCTTAGAGTAAACCAGGTCTCGTTCCCCTAAAGTTAATTAACATGCAAATAAATTTCTTACACACTAGTGATTGTTCTAAGTAAATCAGTGTAGCTAGAAACACTTTTAATCAAAACTTTAAAGCATTTTTTTCATAACTAAAATGTTTTGGAAGTTTTGCAAAGATAGGAAATGGAAAGCTAATGCATTTTTTTTTCCATAATCAGTCAATTCTTGGTTTTTACTCTGATGGGTACACTGAAGAAGTGATAATAATATATTGAAAACCTGTTAAGGCATATCAGGTCTTCTCAGGAAATGAATAACAAAATGCTAATGGTTATCATTAAACATTTGATCCAGAATGGATCATAGAGGAATGTTTGTGTATATATATATATTCTCCCTACTAAGGGAGTGTAGCCACCTTTATTCCTGTATTATTCCTGTATTATCCAACACAGGAATTACCAGTACCTTCTAGATCATTTCTGGAGTAGAAATTCTTTGAAGGAAGAATTTTTTTGTTATTGTTATTAACTTTAATTCCATATGCCTTGCATAATCTTTTGTATAGTATAGCTATACATAATAATATATGGTAATGAAATTTCTGAATGAATATTTTTAAATTATCAGGATTTTCTACCTCACAAAGCACCCTTTTATTTTTAGACAGTACCTACCTACTTAAGAAAATGTGTTCTCATTCACCCTTCTAGCACTCACAACACCCTAAATTATTCTTCCATGATGTTCTGCAGATGTTTGAACAAGTTGCTCAGAGTCCTCCTTAAAATAGACACTGGTGGGGTTGTCCCAGTGCACCAGCTTTGAGTGCCCTGTTTCATGCATCAAACTTGGACAGGTGATCTATTTCACATATGATAATATACATGTTTCAATGCTGTTCTCTCAAATTACCCCACCCTCGCCTTCTCCCACAGAGTCCAAAAGTCTGTTCTTTATATCTGTGTCTCTTTTGCTGTCTCGCATATAGGTTCATTGTTACCAATTTCTAAATTCCATATATATGCGTTAATATACTGTATTGGTGTTTCTCTTTCTGTATATATATTGGTGTTTCTCTTACTTCACTCTGTATAATAGGCTCCAGTTTCATCCACCTCATTAGAACTGACTCAAATATGTTCCTTTTAATAGCTGAGTAACATTGCATTGTGTATGTGTACCACAACTTTCTTATCCATTCATCTGCCGATGGACATCTAGGTTGCTTCCATGTCCTATCTATTGTAAACAGTGCTGTGATGAACATTGAAGTACACGTGTCTCTTTCAATTCTGGTTTCCTCAGTGTGTATGCCCAGCAGTGGGATTGCTGGGTCGTATGGCCATTCTATTTCCAGTTTTTTAAGGAATCTCTACACTGTTCTGCATAGTGGCTGTACTAGTTTGTATTCCCCCAACAGTGTAAGAGGGTTCCCTTTTCTCCACACCCTTTCCAGCATTTATTGTTTGTAGACTTTTGGATAGCAGCCATTCTAACCGGCGTGAGATGGTACCTCATTGTGGTTTTGATTTGCATTTTTCTGATAATGAGTGATGTTGAGCATCTTTTCAAGAGTTTGTTAGCCATCTGTATGTCTTCTTTGGAGAAATGTCTGTTTAGTTCTTTGGCCCATTTTTTGATTGGGTCGTTTATTTTTTCTGGAATTGAGCTGCATGAGCTGCATGGGCTGCTTGTATATTTTTGAGATTAATTCTTTGTCAGTTGCTGCGTTTGCTATTATTTTCTCCCATTCTGAAGGTTGTCTTTTCACCTTGCTTATAATTTCCTTTGTTGTGCAAAAGCTTTTAAGTTTAATTATGTCCCATTTGTTTATTATTGCTTTTCTTTCCATTACTCTGGGAGTTGGGTCATAGAGGATCCTGCTGTGATTTGTGTCAGAGAGTATTTTGCCTATGTTTTCCTCTAGGAGTTTTATAGTTTCTGGTCTTACATTTAGCTCTTTAATCTATTTTGAGTTTATTTTTGTGTATGGTGTTAGAAAGGGTTCTAGTTTCATTGTTTTACAGGTGGTTGACTGGTTTTCCCAGCACCACTTGTTATAGAGACTGTCTTTTCTCCATTGTATATTTTGACTCATTTGTCAAAGGTAAGGTGTCCATAGGTGTGTGGATTTATCTCTGGGCTTTCTGTTTTGCTTCTTTGATCTATATTTCTGTCTTTTATCAAGACAGTAGCTTTGTAGTATAGTCTGAAGTCAGGTAGGTTTATTCCTCCAGTTCCTTTCTTCTTTCTCAAGTTTGCTTTGGATATTCAAGGTTTTTTGTATTTCCATACAAATTGTGAAATTATTTATTTTAGTTCTGTGAAAAATACCATTGGTAGCTTGATAGGGATTGCATTGAATCTCTAGATTGCTTTGGGTTGTATACTCATTTTCACTATATTTATTCTTCCGATCCATGAACATGGCATATTTCTCCATCTATTTGTGTCATCTTTGACATTTTAGTTTTCTATATATAGGTTTTTTGTTTCTTTAGGTAGATTTATTCCTAAGTATTTTATTCTTTTCTTTGCAGTGGTGAATGGGCTTGTTTCCTTAATTTCTCTCTCTGTTTTTTCATTGTTAATATATAGGAATGCAAGAGATTTCTGTGTATTAATTTTATATCCTGCAACTTTACTATATTAATTGATTAGCTATAGTAATTTTCCAGTGTTGTCTTTAGGGTTTTCTATGTAGAAGATCATGTCATTTGCACACAGTGAGAGTTTTACTTCTTTTCCAATCTGGATTCCTTTTATTTCTTTTTCTTCTCTGATTGCTATGGCTAAAACTTCCAAAACTATCTTGAATACTTTTTGAAAGTGGGCACCATTATCTTGTTCCTGACTTTAGAGGAAAGCTCTCAATTTTTCATCATTGAGGATAATGTTTGCTGTGGGTTTATCATATATGGCTTTTATTATGTTGAGGTATGTTCCTTCTTTGCCTGCTTTCTGGAGGGCTTTTATCATAAATGGATGTTGAATTCTGTCAAAGGCTTTCTCTGCATTTATTGAGATAATCATATGGGTTTTATCTTTCAATTTGTTAATATGGTGTATCACATTGATTGAATTGAAAATATTGAAGAATCCTTGCATCCCTGGGATAAAGGCAACTTGGTCATGATATATGATCTTTTTAATATGTTGTTGGATTCTGATTGCTAGAATTTTGTTAAGGATTTTTGCATCTATGTTCATCAGTGATATTGGCCTGTAGGTTTTTTTTTTTGATGGCATCTTTGTCTGATTTGGTATTAGGGTGATGGTAGCCTCATAGATGAGTTTGGGAATTTACCTTCCTCTGCAATTTTCTGGAAGAGTTTGAGTAGGCAGGTGTTATCTCTTCTCTAAATTTTTGGTGGAATTCACTTGTGAAGCCATCTTGTCCAGGGTTTTTGTTTGTTGGAAGATATTTTATTACAGTTTTGATTTCCATGCTTGTGATGGCTCTGTAAAGATTTTCTGTTTCTTCCTGGTTCAGTTTTGGAAGGTTATACTTTTCTAAGAATTCGTCCATTTTTTCCAAGTTGTCCATTTCATTGGCATATCATTGCTGATAATAGTCTCTTATGATCCTTTGTATTTTTGTGTTGTCTGTTGTGATCTCTCCATTTTAATTTCTAATTTTGTTGATTTGACTCTTCTCCCTTTTTTTCTTGATGAGTCTGGCTAATGGTTTGTCTATTTTATTTATCATCTCAAAGAACCAGCTTTTAGTTTTGTTGATTTTTGTTATAGTCCCCTTGTTTCTTTTTCAATTATTTCTCCTCTGATTTTTATGATTTCTTTCCTTCTACTAACCCTGGGATTCTTCATTTCTTCTTTTTCAAGTTCTTTTAGGTGTAAAGTTAGACTATTTATTTGATTTTTGTATTGTTTCTTGAGGTAAGTTGGTATTGCTATGAACCTTCCCCTTAGCACTGCTTTTACTGAATCCCATAGATTTTGCATTATTGTGTTTTCATTTTCATTCGTTTCTATGCATATTTTGATTTCCTTTTTTATTTCTTCCATGATTTGTTGGTTATTCAGAAGTGTGTTGTTTGGCCTCCATATGTTTGTATTTTAAATAGTTTTTTTTCCCCTGCAGTTGACATCTAATCTTACCGCATTGTGATCAGAAAAGATTTCAATTTTTTTGAATATACCAAGGCTATATTTATGGCCCAGGATGTAATCTATCTTGGAGAATGTTCCATGTGCACTTGAGAAAAAGGTGAAATTCTTTGTTTTGGGGTGAAATGTCCTATCTATGTCAATTAGGTCTAACTGGTCGATTGTATCATTTAAAGTTTGTGTTTCCTTGCTAATTTTCTGTTTGGTTGATCTATCCAAAGGTGTGAGTGAGGTATTAAAGTCTCCCACTTTATTGTGTTACTGTTAATTTCCCCATTTATACTTGTTAGCATTTGCCTTATATATTGAGGTGCTCCTATGTTGGGTGCATATATATTTATAATTTTTATATCTTCTTCTTGAATTGATCCTTTGATCATTATTTAGTGTCATTCTTTGTCTCTTTTCATAGCCTTTATTCAAAGTCTATTTTATCTGATGTGAGTATTGCTACTCCTGCTTTCTTTTGGTCTCCATTTGCATGAAATATCTTTTTGTAGCCCTTCACTTTCAGTCTGTATGTGTCCCTTGGTTTGAGGTGGGTCTCTTGTAGACAGAATGTAAGGGGTCTTGTTTTTGTATCCATTCATCCAGTCTTTGTCTTTTGGTTGGGGCATTCAACCCATTTATAATTAAGGTAATTATTGATAAGTATGATCCTGTTGCCATTTATTTTGTTGTTTTGGGTTTGAGTTTCTAAACCTTTTCTGTGTTTCCTTTCTAGAGAAGATCCTTTGGCATGTGTTGAAGAGCTGGTTTGGTGGTACTGAATTCTCCCAGGTTTTTCTTGTCTGTAAAGCTTCTGATTTCTCCTTCATATTTGAATGAGATCCTTGCTGCTTATAGTAATCTCGGCTGTACATTTTTTCTCTTTCATCACTTTAAGTATGGCCTGCCATTCCCTTCTGGCCTGAAGAGTTTTTATTAAAAGATCAGCTGTTATCCTTATGGGGATCCCCTTATGTGGATTTGTTACTTTTCCTTGCTGCTTTTAATATTTGCTCTTTGTGTTTGATCTTTGTTAGTTTGATTAATGTGTGTCTTGAGGTGTTTCACCTTGGGTTTATCCTGTTTGGGACTCTCTGGGTTTCTTGGACGTGGGTGGCTATTTCCTTCCACATTTTAGGGAAGTTTTCAGCCATTATCTCCTCAAGTATTTTCTCATGGCCTTTCTTTTTGTCTTCTTCTTCTGGGACTCCTATGATTTGAATGTTGGGTTGTTTAACATTGTCCCAGAGGTCTCTGATGTTGTCCTCATTTCTTTTAATTCTTTTCTCTTTTTTCCTCTCTTCTTCATTTGTTTTCACCATTCTATCTTACACCTCACTTATCCTATCTTCTGCCTCAGTTCTTCTACTGTTGGTTCCCTCCAGAGTATTTTTGATCTCAGTTATTTCATTATTCATTATTGATTGACTCTTCTTGATTTCTTCCAGGTCCTTGTTAAACATTCTTGAATCTTCTGAATCCTTGTCTCTAGTCTATTTATCTGTAACTCCATTTTGTTTTCAAGATTTTGGATCATCTTTACTATCATTATTCTGAATTTTTTTCATGTAGACTCCATATCTCTTCCTCTTTTGTTTGGTTGGGTGGTCATTTATCTTGTTCCTTTACCTGCTGAATATTTCTCTGCCTTTTCATTGTGTTTAGATTGCTTTGTTTGGGGTGCCCTTTCTGTAGCCTTGAAGTTTGTGGTTCCTCTTTATTAGGGAGCCTACTCCCTGTGGGTGGGGTTGGACTAGAGGCTTGTCAAGGTTTCCTTATTAGGGGAGCTTGCGTCTATGTTGTGGTTATTGGTGCTGGATCTCTTCTCTCTGAAGTGCAATGAAATTTCCAGTAGTGAGTTGTGGGGTGTCTATGGGTTTGGGCAGTCTGTCTTTTAATGCTCAGAGCTGTGTTCCTGCTTTGCTGGAGAGTTAGCCTGGTGGTCTTGCTCTGGAACTTGTTTGCTCTTGGGTGGAGCTCAGTTTCAGTGTAGGTATGGAGGCTTTTGGATGAGCTCTTGTCTATTAATGTTCCCTGGAATCAGGAGTTCTCTGATGTTCTCAAGTTCTGGAATTAAGCCTCCTGCGTCTGGTTTTCAGTCTGATTCTTACAGTAGCCTCAAGACTTATCCATCCACACAGCATGAATGATAAAACATCTAGGTTAATGGTGAAACAATTCTCCACAGCGAGGGACATCCAGAGAGGTTCACAGAGTTACATGGAGAAGAGAAGAGGGAGGAGGGAGATTGAGATGACCAGGAGGAGAATATGGGAGTCAAAATGGGAGAGACCAATCTAGCCAGTAATCAGTTCCCTAAGTGTTTTCCACAGCCCAGAACACCCAGAGAGATTCACAAATTTAAATAGAGAAGAGAAGGGCAGAGGGAGGAGATAGAGGTGACCTGGGGGAGAGAAGGGAGAGTCAAAGAAGGAGAGAGTGATCAAGCCAGTAATCACACCCCTAAGTGAAAATGGGTACTGAAGATTAGATCCTTAAAGGTACAAAACTGATAACAAATACCAAAAAGCAAAGATTAAAAATCTAGAGTAGAGGTTAGACTTTCACAAATACAATATTAAAAATATAAAACAAAATCACAAAAATTATAAACATATATATGAAATTTGCTTTAAAAATAGGGTCTTTTTTTGCAAGGTAATAGGTTATAAAAATGAAACTTAAAGGAGTAATAACTTAAATTTTAAAATTTAAAAAGTGGTAATAGTAAAAATATATCTTGGAATGTCTCTGGAACTGTTGTGGGCAATGTGGGGTCAGTTCAGTTTCAGATAGTTCCTTGTTCCAGCTTGTACTTGTTCTCAAGGTCTATAAGCCCCCTCCAGTGCTTAGTCAGTGTTAACTACAGAGTTTTAATCTGTTGCACCTGTCACTTCCAGAGCAGTTCCCTCTTCTTTATTTTGGCTTCCTCTGTTTGCAAGTATCTTTGGTATCTAATTTCTGCCCTGACACAAGGGGGTGAAGGTAGTCACTTATTTAGGCTCACTTGTTCAGTTGTGTTGTGGGGAGGGAGGAACACTGCAAACAAATGTCGCTGGCGTATGTGGGGAGTGCTTGCAGTGTATGGACCAAGCTGGGTTTGCTCCAGCTCGTGGTGTGTGCCTTCTGGCTCCAGGGTGCTCTGCAGGAGCACCATCCAAAGCGGGGTCTGTGTTTCGTGCACTTCCCAGGTCTAAGCCACTCAGGTTCAGCTCATGTGTTTTGTGCCCTTCCCAGGTCCAAGCAGCTCAATCGACCAGGTGCTTGGCAAGCACACTGTCCCAGGTGGGCCCTGTGTCTTAATCACCTCCCCAGTCCCAGCTGCTCAGTTTCTCAGGTGTGCCATGAGAGCACCATCTCAGCTGTCCCGTTTGTCTCCTCTGGGGAGCTGATCTCAGGCTGTGAACCCCCTGGCAGATGTCAACCGTCCAGGATCCCAGGAAGACGTGGTTAGCAACTGGGAGCCTGCTCACAGTTTGGTGGAGGATGCCTGTCTCTGGGGCTGAGATTGTGCCTTGTCTTCCGGCTCTGGCTGTCACATGCCTGCCTCTCTGCCTCCGGTGGGGTGGAGGGGCCTGTATGCAGCCGGCTAGCTCTCCTTTGGTATTCACTCAGTCCTTTGTTTTGTGAGTGGGCCAGGCTGCACGTTAGAGCCTTCCGCGGGAAAGTTCTCTGTTTTTTGTCTCTCTCTGACAATCCCACAGTTTGGGTTCCTACCTCCTGTTAGCTCCCTCTGACTGTCCTTAGGGCATTCAGGCCTGGTCCTTAGCCCAAGCTCCAGCAATGCAGCCCGCGCCTCCCTGTCCAGCTTCCACTCGCTGGCGGCAGCCGTGATCATCTCGGCTACTTCTCTGCTGGCAGTTGTAGTTAGGAGCATATCCTGTGGTTTTTATTTTTCTTTTTTTCTCCCTGTTATGTTGCCCTCTCAGATTCCAAAACTCCCCACAAACCTGCCTGTGAGAGGGTTACCTATTGTTCGGAAACTTCTCCTTCAGGACTCCCTCATCAGGACAGGTTTCCATCCCTAACTCTTTTGTCTCTCTTTTTGTCTTTTATGTTTTGTCCTACCTTCTTTTGAAGAGAATGGGCTGCCTTTCTGGGTGTCTGGTGTCCTCCGACAGCATTCAGAAGTTGTTTTGTAGAAGTTGCTCAGCATTCAAATGATCTTTTGATGAATAAGTGGGGGAGAAAGTGGTCTCCCAGTCCTATTCCTCTGCCATCTTTAAACATGCCTCCTGCAATGAGCTTTTCTCTTCCCTTTTTCTGGTCACAGAGATTACATTGCAATGCTTGGCAGACTGATGACCAATCAATTTAAATTCCTATGTTTTTTTTTCTTGTTTCTCTCCATCATATAATTATTAGATCAATGACCTTTAACCTTCTCCGCCACAAGGAAAACGTCATACACTGTAGGAGCAGTGAATTGGGGGTAAATTGAGCAGGCCAGTCTTCACCTGAGTGGATGTAGGGAGGAAGGACAACTATAAACTTACATTCTTAGTTTTGGTCCATCATATATTTTCTTATGCGGAACACTGTCTCATTTCTCAGGTTTTAGTTTGTTTTTTATCTTATGTTATTTTCATATGAACTGTTGTTGAACCAGGGCATACACTCATTCATTTGTATGAGACAGGCTTTAAAACAAAACTGAAGTGCTCCGTGTTGAACCCTCACCGCCAATGAAGATTTCTCTGTTTGAACATCAAAAACTATTGACTTTTATTTTGTGCATCCATTTTCTTTTTAAGGTTTGGTGGTTTTCTCTAATGATATTATGTTTTTGTCAAATGTACAGTCTTAAGAATCTACAAAATGTATAGGCACTTGGAAATAGCTCTCTCCTAGAAGAGAGGCACTAGTATACCTGCTTGAATGATGAACATCTGAAAGACTATCCTGGAAAAAGAATTAAGGCTTTGCTGTTTAGTGCCAGAAGGATGAGTGGTTTCTCTGAAAACAAAGCGCCCCTGGTTTCTTATAATTTTAAGTACAAAAACTATAGAAAAGTGTTAGCTGTTTTGCCTTAAGTAGATTATTACTTTACTAGAAGGTTTAAGTATTTCTAAATGTTGTCATTTGTATTAATAAATGTTTCCTATATCTATTTGCATAAATCATGTGTGAATGTTCTACACAGCATAGTTTTATATTAATAAATGTGGTGAAAACCAGTATATTTGCTACTTAAATAAATAGTTAAATGGAAGCAATAGTCTTTTTATATGAAGCAATACCTCAGAAGATAACAGGAGAGCAGACTGAGGTAGAAGAATGAGCTAATTATATTGGAATAGGAGAAATGTTCCCACTTTAGTTCTCAATTGCCTATTTTTTCAAGCTATTCATTTGTATTAAAACATGTTCCAAATTAAAGCGATTATATGATGCTTATAGATTGTGTAAATGAGGTATACAATTGTCGAGCATTATACACTGCTCCACAGAATGATATTTAAGTATTAATTTTAATACCTTGTCATGGCCTTTTATATCATTTTTGTAGGATAGGCTGCAGAAAAAATATCATTTTGCTGACTTGGTCTGTATATTAAAACCACATGGTAGAACAGACTCCAACAAACAAATTATGTAAAGCAATACCTTGGAATTTTAAAATTTTAAATCAAGGTAATTGAGGTATAATTTAAATAGATTAAAATTTACCCTTCCAACACACAGGCATATGAGTTATCAGAAACCACATAATCAAGTTATAAAACATCTCCACTACTCCTAAAGTTTTCTTCACGTCCCCTTTGCAGTCACGTTTCAGTGTCAGTAGTTTTAGCGCCTCCATTCTCATAGACCCACAAACAGGAAGGGAATCAGCCTCTAACCTCTGATTTAGTGGAAGTAGCTGAACTAGGGGGCCACCCTTCCATACATAACTATGTGTGGAAGGGTCAGGGTACCACACCTGACCCAGCTGCAGCCAAGGCTGGATTTATGAGAAGATGGAACACTCATCAAACCAAATCAGTGAAAGCATTTCCAAGAAAACTTGTTGTCTTCCCAAAGGCACGGGCTTCCAGTGCTAGGAACATAACATATTGAGTGTCTATTTATAATACTTATTTGGTTAAAAAATAATTAACTTGTTACCAAAGAGTTACAATTAATTATTTTAAATAGGAAAGAATTTTAATTTGCTAACTATAAGATATCTAGATTGAAAGGTAATAGAATACATTATGTATCTAATGTTAAAGGAAATTTATACATGGTGCCAGTACAATCTGAAATAATTTATATTTATTATTTTTTTAAAAAGGGTAATCTTTTGATCATGTTCAATGCTTTGAAATAAAATAGATTTTTAACTCTTGCTTCTTTACCTCAAAAATAAGAATTGTATGACTTTTAATTTCTGAAAATATTTCAAATCTCACCTAAGTATGTTTGTTATTCAGTGTCATGTGTGCACAGTAAAATCAGCTTTGAACCAAAGTCAGAGACACAGGTTCCTTCATAAGTAAAGGAGCAATAATCTGATGAATTGACTTCTAGTTTTCTTGAAAGTCAATGTGATTTAATTGCTCATGATTTCATTTCATTAGGCGATTCTTCTGTATAAAAGCTTGTTACAGGTGATTGCATTCCAAATATCTTAAAGTAATTGTAGACACTTGTTTTTGCATAGCTTTTGTGAAATAAATTTAAACAACATGTCTAACAGTTAAAACTTCATTTCTGACACCACAGTACTGCCTTTTCTGAGAGATGGAGCTCACACCTTCTGTTTTTTCCCTAACTTCGGAACACATGGTAAAGAATCATTAAAAGTATAATTTGAAAAGATACATGCATCCCAGTGTTCATAGCAGCAATATTTATAATAGCCAAGATATGGAAACAACCCAAGTGCCCATCAACAGGATAATTGGCTTAAGAAGATGTGGTCTGTGTGTGTGTGTGTGTGTGTGTGTGTGTGTGTGTGTGTGTGTATAATGGAATATAACTCAGACGCAAAAAGAATGAAATGTTGCCATTTACATTACTTTTATATTTACATTATTTAGTGCATAAGTCAGACAAAGTAAAATATCTTACAATATCGCTTATATGTGGAATCTAAAAATAATACAAACAAGTCTATTTACAAAACAGAAACAGAGTCACAGACATACAAAACAGTCTCATGGTTATCCAAAGGAGCAATGGAGGGACAATCTCAGGGTATAGCAGTAACAGGTACTAACTAAATATTATGCATAAATTAGTAGCAAGGATTTATTTTATACTATTGGGAGTTACTGGAGAAGGAAATGGCAAACCACTCTAGTATTCTTGCCTTGGAAATCCTGTGGGCAGGGGAGCCTGATGGGCTACAGTCCATGAGGTCACAAAGAGTCAGATACGACTGGGCAACTTTCACTTTCACCTACATTGGGAGTTATATTCAATATATTATAATAACTTTTAATGGAATATAATCAGTAAAGCAAATAGCTGAATCAGTGTGCTGTACATCTGAAATTAACACAATATTGTAAATCAACTATACTTTATTTTGGTTAAAATGTATAATTGTGAGAGAAACTGCACATCTCTGTTTACAAAACCACAGAAACCTTCCACCATTATCCAAATACTTGTGAGAGTTCCATGCCAGTTATCTTGGTTATATATCTGGTAAAATGCATACATTAATTCAATGCCATTGAATACCTATTTTTGCCAGGTAGAATTTAAATGCTGGGAACTCAGAAAATAAAATCATAGACTTCATGGAACTGAACTTGTATTGAGAGAAGAAACAATAAAAGAATAATCGTGTAGGAATGCTAAGTAAAATATAAAGGCTAGGGAGAAAAAATAATGCAAGGGGATGGAAAGTGTTGGCAAGGTTTTATTTTGATAGATAACATGAAATGGTTAGGAAAGTTTTCTCAGAGATGGTGACATCAGAGCTAAAGTGTAAAAGATGAAGAGCAAGCCATGTGGCTTTCTGGGGAAGAATGTTTCAGCAAGGGAAACAACCAGATCTAGGCCTCAAAAGGTTAGTGGTACTCAAAAGTGTGAACATGAGGCTGGTGCCCGAAACAAGCTATTTATCACCAACGTACAAAATAAGACAGAACTTGAGAGTGAGCTTTTTTAGCAATTTGATATGGTAATTGTGTGTGCTGAATCTAGTATTTGGTTTATGGTACATGTGTTTGCTTTTTTATTTCAGTGTTAGTCATTTATTTTATTGTATTTCATAGAAGTTTAGGTTTCCATTAGATTGGGGTATAGGGGCTGGTCCTACCTCTGAGATCATTTAAGAAGTACTGTGTTAGAGGCAAGAGAAAGGACCTTGATTTAAGGAGGGAGGACCTTGTATCACTGAACTTCTCTAGGACAATGAAGAGGTTCTGAGTGAAAAAACCAAGCTAGGCAGTTAAGAGTGAGAGTGGGGATAGAAAAGATGTGAGGAGTGAGATATGAAATAGTCCTCCCAGGGAGGTGAGTAAATTGGGAAATAGAATAGTTGGCTGGCTGTGCTGAGGACCCACCTCAGGTTTGTGGTCAAAAATTGAATGTGAAACCAGGCATCATGGTTATGCAGTTTGTTTGTTTGTTTGTAAATTTTATTCTTGAGCAAATTTCAGCTACTTCATTAGAAGTGCAGAATAGGCAGAGAATAGAATTTAACTGTGAGTTAGGATTTCTCCAGGAAAATATTAAGAGCAACAAAATAGTTGAGAATTTGTGGAGGGATGTGATTATAATGATGTGATTGGAATCCAAGCTGGGCAAGGAGGGGCTAGAGGTCGCAAGAGTATGATGATGGTTTGGACTGGAAGTCCTAGTAAGGTCAAAAAAATCCTGTTAAACAGGGTGTATTGGAGAGCATGACCTGAAAGCTGAGAATCGTTAGTCAGTGAGAGGGATGTCAAAACTGGTGTTTTGGAAATGTTGCAATTATTAGTAATAATTGAAGTGGAAAAGAGGTAACAGTGATTATGGTAATATGCTAAGAGACTAATGGAGAAACTTATTTTTTCAGTCTCATGTAGGACAACATAGCATTACACTACCATGGTTTACATGAAGTTGTCACTGTGAAAAAGAATATTGTTCTTGTTCCAATGACATTTGGAACAAGATTGTTCCGTGGAACACATGTGTTCCATTGGAACACATTCTTCCAATGACATTCAGTGTTTCAAATCAAATCATTAAAAAGGTTTTCAGCAAATGCTTCTTTTAATTCAGTGTATAGTTCCCTTCTATGTCTGTGTCTTGTGAGAGGTTAACTTAATTCTTCGGTATAAGTCGATATACTGAAAGAAAGGGAGAGAGGGTGAGGAGTTGAGTTATAATCTTTGTGTCTGCTATCATATAGTTTAATGCCAACCTCTTGCTTTTTCCTTGAGCTTCGCTGTGTCTGGGAGCTGGAGAGGAGGCATTTATAGTGGAGGGATCTGCATGATAGGAGAGAAAGCGGGAGGGGGTGGTTAATACATTTTAGGACCAATCAACTTTGGAAAAATAATATTGAACGTTTTGAATCATCGTTAACGTGGATAGGTTTTGAAAAGCATGTAAGAATGTCAGTATTTTATTAGATCAGAGACTATAAATATCTTGGAGAGTTATATTACAATAATATAAAATTATATTTAAAAGCAATGTACCAAATTATATTTTGCTGTGGCTTAGTATATGATAATACCAATGTCTTTGTGTGTGTGAAATGTGCATTTATATGTATAATATCAGGATACTTAGATGATGAGGTATTGCATGAACAGAAGCGTATTTGTGCTTTATTAGACCTTATTTTTTATTGAAAGTTAAGATTTACTGGTATTTTCTTCTTGAGTCCACTGCTCTAAAAAAAAAAAAACTTCAACAGTTTTCTCTATGTTTCCATCTCTATAAGAGATATAGTTTTATTTAGAAGACATATGTCTGTGAAAGCAATATATTAATATATGTGTGGTGGTATTTATATTCATAACTTCCAATGGAATGTTATATTCATAACTTTCAATGTACTCCCCATGTTTGACTTGCCTGGATGAGAGTTGTGGAGGATTTGTTCACCTTAAATGATATTTACTCCTTTTACTTCAGTACACATAATCCACCTGTGCAAGATCTTAAGGCCCACAGTAGACTTTATACTCTACTAGACAGCTTATCAGCTTCTCTGCAGGCTCTCAATTTGAATTTTAAAGTAAAAATGAATGAATTTATGTTGCTTGTTGAGCCTGTGTTCTGAGCTACATCAGCTCTCTGGTTCTGGAATGATAACTAAAGAATCGAAAACAAGTTCATGATTCTCATTTACAATGATTCTATTATATCTATATGGTTATATATATATATGCACACACATATACATTTATATATTTACACACTTATATGTTTATATACACACAATGCATAACTATATGCACACATATATGGTAGTATTTCTTTGGGGTATTTAAGGAGAAGAGCTGGTTATTTGTTGTCAAAAAGAATTTGATTCTTGGAAGAAGAAATTGACCTCAATTTGGATGTACAATACATTGTACCTTCTACTTAAAAAATGAGCAGTTTTTTAAAAGTAAAGGTAAAGCTGGAAAACACTGAAATGTTTTTCTTCTGGCTTCTGTACGAATTAAGGTTTAAACAAATCCCAGTACATAAAAAAAGCCCAAAGTATCAAAAGCCCAAGGCCAAGGTTAGTGGTAACCATTTTATAATCAAAGCCAATATAAAATTTTTTGCAGCCAAGGTTGAATTAATACTGTTGTTTTAGTACATAAGGAAGCTTTTTAAAAGGTAGTAATAGTTGCTCAGTCGTGTCTGACTCTTTGCAACCCCATGGACTGTAGCCTACCAGGCTCCTCAGTCCATGGAATTTTCCAGGCAAGAGTACTGGAGTGGGTTGCCATTTCCTTCTCCAGGGGATCTTCCCAACCCCGGGATCGAACCCAGGTCTTCTGCACTGCAGGCAGATGCTTTACTGTCCGAGCCACCAGGGAAGCCTTTTTTTAAAAGGCTTTTTTAAAAGGTGGTCAAAGGCTTTTCCTTAGGTTTGTACTCATATCGGTATCTTTCTCATATTGCTTTTAGCTATTCCAAGAGTCTATATTCCAAAACTCCATGGGATTTTAGTGGAGGAGTTTTGTTTGTTTGTTTGTTTTAGGCATGCTTTTATTTTTCTGAAGTATATATTAAGCTCTAAAAGTATTTTAGAATCATCTCACATTTATTTTCTTTTAGGAGAGCTTATTATTTAATATGCTCGTTGGAACTTTTCTGGTAGTAGTTGAATATATAAGAATCTGTCCAATGTTTTTTCAATATATACCTTTTTATCAACATATATAGAAGAATATTATCTTTGGAGATATGGCAATATTAGTCAATAGTATACACGGGAAGTTTAAGTTTCTTTCTCAAGGTTGCTCCCTTGAACCATAAACAAATTTGTACTACTGTAACAGAGTAAAATGTTAATTATATATTTTCAAAGTTCTTTTATGGTACAATAAACTGACATGCTATTTAATAAAATATTGCATGAAATAAAATAATATAGCTCTTCCTTTGCAGTTTAATTTCATCAAGAATCAAGCATTCATGTGATTAAATTTTCTCACCAATCAAGAAGTCAAGTTATGTTTGATAGGTGATCAAAATGCATTGAGTGTGAAAATGCAAGTTAACAGGCTTACTGGAAAAAAGTGACAGACACCAAAACAGGCTTCAAGCCATGAGAACAATTCTCTTTTATGATCCTTGCTTCTGAATGCAGTCTTCTGCTATGTGGTAAAAACAAAATGCTGTGTCTTTTTTATATAACTAATCTTCATACTTAAGGAGTATAGATCGTTTCTGCAAATACAAAAGTATTTTGTTTAAAATGAAAACTGAGCTTTTGGGTGAATTTTAACGTACTTTGAAATGCAGAAGCCAAGAAAAAATTAAACCTGTAAGACTAATTATATATATCTACCTACTTGATTTGTTTCTGTTTTTTCCTTTTGAAAATGTTTACCTGTAAAATGAACATCCTAAATTCTAATCATAGTACTTCTTAAGAGTATATTCAGTAGCTCAAATAATCAATTTAGTTGTTTTGGAAAAAAATAATTTTTCCCCACAAATCACTTAAAAATTACTTGTATAAGACACAGTAGTCAGTGTATTCAAATGATGCTTATTGCAAGCATCATGAAACCAAAAGACACCATAGCCATAATTCAGGCTGGGGATGGGACTGGTAAATTAGAGATTTCATAGGCAAGCTCTTGACATTTATACTTTGAGTTATTTATTTTAAAGTTAGTATTTAAAATTAAAGGTAAATATGCTTATATATTTTTTTAATTTGCCAATTTCAGAGGCCTCTTGTACAAATTATATGTCATCCCTCTAGCATTATAATTCTCCTCATTTTGTTTGTCTGATTCTAAATGATGTCTTATATTTAGGGTTCTTCTTCAAAGTGGTGTGAACAATATTTTAGCTGTTAGAGATGTTACTCATATACGTCCAGATTACCAGGTATGCAATGAATTCTACGTACTGCCAGTGTTCAAGAGCCAGGAAGCAACGTGTGCATTTGGATGGAAGAAAAGGGTACAATAGCATTTTGAGTATGAAATGAGAGAATGTTTTCCTTCGCTGCAGAAAAGGAGATGGTAGGATGATGGTGTCTGAGTAGTCAGGTTGTTCACAGCATTTGTTGGAGTTCTGCTTTCTCTTCTCTCAATCTTAATTTTAATTACTCAATTATTTATTGGAGCTTAAAATAAAATGTTGCTAGGGAAATAAAAGCAAAATCACTGTGTCCTTAAGTGTGGAATTAAAACTAAGGGATTGGTACTGACATCAGTTGAATTTGGAGAACTAAAGCAGTTTACTAATTCTTTAGTACTCTGTAGTTGACCCAGAGCTCCTGGATGTTGATTCTGAACTCCAGAAACTGTCAGTGAAGAATGACCTTCAAAAGCAGAGACATTACTTTGCCAAGAAAGGTTCGTCTAGTCAAGGCTATGGTTTTTCCTATGGTCATGTATGGATGTGAGAGTTGGACTGTGAAGAAGGTTGAGCGCCTAAGAATTGATGCTTTTGAACTGTGGTGTTGGAGAAGACTCTTGAGCGTCCCTTGGACTGCAAGGAGATCCAACCAGTCCATTCTGAAGGACATCAGCCCTGGGTGTTCTTTGGAAGGAATGATGCTGAAGCTGAAACTCCAGTACTTTGGCCACCTGATGCAAAGAGTTGACTCATTGGAAAAGACTCTGATGCTGGGAGAGATTGGGGGCAAGGGGAGAAGGGGACTTCAGAGGATGAGATGGCTGGATGGCATCACTGACTCAATGGACGTGAGTCTGAGTGAACTCCGGGAGCTGGTGATGGACAGGGAGGCCTGGCGTGCTGCAATTCACGGGGTCGCAGAGAGTCAGACACGACTGAGCGAATGATCTGATCTGATCTGATCTGATATTAGGAACAATGCTAAAACAAGAGAGACAGAGCAGAAATGGATAGGAGAAGAGAGAGATTTATTGACTGCATTAAGTTTGTGTTCAAAAGGAATCCTAATAATCATTCAGAAAGACTCCCCCAAAGTATTAGTGTAAAAACCCATTTTCCTAACTGCAGTGCTCTCAATAGAGACCTTTGAGAGCAAAAAGAAGATAGGAGCTCTTTAAACTATAGTTTCATAAAATTCCAATTTTCACATGTTAGTGATATGTCTTTTTTGTGACATTTTATTGATAAAATGCCTGTGATAACTATAAAGGTATTTGAGCTGTCATCACTTCACATGGGGATCAGGGTAGCTGCTTCCAAGATGACCTGTCTTTACCCAGGCTTTCCTATTCAATCTATTCTATACACCAACAGATTTTTTTTCTTACACTTTTTTTTTTTTAATTGTCATACTTGATTTCCATGCTCTCAACTTGCAAAGGCTTAGCACTCTTTGCAGGAAGTCCAAATTCTTCACCCAGTATTTAAGATTCTCAATAATGTGTCTGTTCTCCATGTAATTTTACCTCCCACGGGTCCCTGACCAGAGCCTAAGTTCCCACTGGATACATTTTCTTCCTTCTGCCCTGTCCTCTGACCACAAGTTTGGTTCATGCTGTTTTCTCCAGTCTGTTCCAGCTCATGTGACTCTCCCTTTCTCGGAACTTTCACTGGTAAATATCCCTGCATGTGTTCCATTTGATTGAAGTCTCTTGGGGAGACAAAAACCCTGTCATTTCTTTTGTATTTCCCACATCACTGCTGTGATGAGGAAGACTGTCTGCAGAGAAAGCACTCAGGTGATTATAGAATATGTCCATTAAGTCTCCCTGGTGCAAGACCCTTACTTTATCTCCCATTATGCTTCCACGCTGAAAACTAAACAGAGGATCTGAAAAGCTCAGGATTGCAGGTGCTGCAAGGACCGAGTGTCTAATTTCCTGAACTCCTGAATAATGGGTGGGGAGAATTATTGTTTCAGTATAAAAATGAAATTGATTAGCAAATAAAATGATAATAAAAATGAGGATGATTTCTCTTAATTGAAAGAGAGGTAAAAATAATCAAAACTAGTACTTTCAAATAAAAAAAGTCAAAATGGCAAAAGCATCAAGAAGAATTTAAGAAGTTTTAGATAAGTCAGTTGGGCAATTGTCTCTAAGATGTAGAGAAAACATCTAATCATTTTGAATATGAAGTGAAATTATGGAAACATCCAAGAAAATGAGGTTTCATGTGGTTTCTTCATCCTTGCTGATCACTGCTCAGGCATCTGTCTGCAGTGCAAGAGATCCAAGTTCAATCTCTTAGTCGGGAAGATCCTTTGGAGAAGGAAATGGCAACCCACTCCAGTATTCTTGCCTGGAGAACTCCAGGGACAGAGGATCTTGGTGGGCTACAGTCCATGGGGTCACAAAGAGTCGGATATGACTGAGTGACTAACACACACACACACACACACACACACACACACACACATGGTTTGCATACCTATTTTATATTCGTCTGAATTTGGGCAAAAAACAATCTCTAGTGGGCAGGATAAAATTATTCTAGCCAGTCTGGTATTTATGAGGATAGTACATACTAAACATCTCTTTCATATTTCCTAACATCTAAAAATCAAAATGTAGGTGATTTCCATTTTTAATTTGAGGACTGAGTATATATTAGCTGTTTCAAAGAAAAGTAATTTGGCCCAGATCCAGAAAGACATCTGCCCTTGATAATAATAAGCCTTTGTTTTTATAAAGCTATATATGTTGAAAATGAAATACTTGTTGCTTAATGAATTTGTAGCAGGTGTTTATGTTTCAACTGGGCAAGAAAAAGCTGAAGGGGGAGATACCAATTCTGTGAGATGATCCTCCTTTGTTTTTCTTGATTAATACTTGATATTTTTAGAAATAATTCACAAGAGATATATAATCTTTGCATTCACTGCTTGGAAAGTTTCATATGACCTACTAAATATTGCATTGCTATATTATTTTAGCTTCTGGGGACATTTAGTATAATTGCTTTGGCTGTTCTTCATTAGATTGTGAGCCTCCCTTTGCTTCAAAAAGAATATCTTGGATACTGTTTGGGTTCAGCAAATAGATATTTGTTACTCTTAAGAGATATTGAGATTTCTGTGTTAAATGGTGTTTGGCTACCAACCCTGGACATAACAACTCTAAACTTCCCACCAAGTTGACTATAATGACCCAGAGAAAGGTGACAGTTCACAATATAGAACACAGACTGAAGGCCAACTTGCTGCTGGAATTTGGGAGGAATTCTGGATTTTTTCCCTGTATCTAGTTTCAGACAACTTCAAAAATACAGCAGCTGAAGTAATATCATAGTGAATACCTGTGTACTAACCACCTCCATCGTGTTACCACCATGTTACTCTACTTGCTTTGTCATACACGTATCCATAGCTCTGTTGTTGGAACTATATTTTTAAATGCAGCTGATGGGTTACATGTGCTATTCTTCTGAATAAAGCTAAGTAAGCAGCAGCAAGCTTCCTTGAAGCAGGAAGTAAAAACTATATTGAATCTGACTTCAAAGTTTTTCTCAATGTGAAAAGCTGGTCAACTAGGCCTATATTGTAGAAATTTTGCTTTTCAAAGTAATCCCCATCTTCAAGTACCCCCACTTATTGGTTTAAAAATCCATGCAAGAAAGTAACTGAGAGTATCAAAGAGAAATAGAGCAGAGAGAATATGTGATTACATTTTGCACCTTGCAGAGTACAGTGCCCGCAAGTTGGACACTAAAAGTGAAAGAGGACAATCGTAGGTAACAGTTTACGCTGGAGCTTCTCATTTTTGGGTTATTCAAGTTATTCTGAATGTTAGACTTCTGGGAATGGGAGAAGAATAAGATCCAGCTCAGGGATGTGGAGCTTCACCAGAGATAGTCTGCTAGATTCTAGAGCTTGAAAAGGAACCATGTACATCAATTAGCCGTAAGATCAGCTGTCACAATGCAGCAAAGAGCAAAGGATGCATTGTTTTTGTTAGTTATCATCCCAAGTTCAGTCTAGCTCCAGGCTTGTCCAAAAATACACAAACAAAAAAGTGGCATAGGAACTTCATTTTTAATAAAAACACTACAGAATTAGGTATTTAGAAGTAAATACCTGAAGAAAATACAACCGCATTTAGTGGTTTGAGGAAAAGTAGTGAGTCAAGAATTTTATAGCAGTCCAATTAACATTCATATGAGAAGGACACAAAAAGACATTTTTTATTAAACAGAAGTTTAGATAATATACCCTCATGCAACTTGCATGAATAAAGAGCTTGAAGGGGCCATGGCATTCAATTAGTTTGACATTTCAGTTTTTGGACATTTCAAAGAAAAAATTTAGTTTTCCTTTGCACATTTGGATCCCAGATCTGAGGAACTTGGGGTGCATGTTTGATAGGTAAAGCCAAGGAAAACTTGAAGTGCTATCTGTAATGCCTTTCTCCGGTGTTCTACTATTTCCTCATTTCCTGGTGCCATATGTATGAGTCTGCCAAGGCTGCCATAACAAAATACCAGAGACTTCGTGTTTTAGACAACATAAGCTTGTTGGCTAGAAGTTTGAAGATCAAGGTGCCGGTAAGTGCTTCTTCCCGAGGCCTCTCTCGTTGGCTTGCAGACGGCAGCCTTCTAGCTGTGTCCTCACATGGTCTTTCCTTTGTGATGTCTCTCTGTGTGTCAAAATTTCCTTTTCTTACTAAACCCAGGGCTCACCGTTAGGGACCCTATCTTAACATGGTCACCTTTTTAAAGGCCAAATACCATCACATTCTGAAATACTGGGGTTTAAATACAAGTTTGAGGGGAAGGAGGGGAAATTCAGCCCATAACTCCATGTTTATTCAGGTATCTGATTACCTCTCAAAACTCTACCAGATGCTATTCTTTCTTGAGCACTCAATAACAGTGGCCAACTTCTTTATGTGAGAGTACCACTCAGGGGCAGACACAGAGCACATCGATAGACTTGATTTCACTACTGCAATACACAGGCACTTGAAAATTAGCAGAACAGAAAGACACTGGAATCACAGCAATATCCTAGATGCAAAGTTCACTAAAAAGGCCTTGCTCCTAAAAGAAGGTGGCTGGTGCAGAGCCTTGTGTGATTCCACTAGTGTCCACTTTGAAAGTGTATTAGGATTGTAGCAGCCAGATGGGCATCACATCATTCAGAGTCACTTCCTAGGCAGAATCTCAACAGCACTGAAAAACAGTTCTGAGAAACCCTGGCTTCACATGACTGTGTAATACAAAGAGTCAACAGGACCTTTTTGTTGTGGAGCAGCGGGTAGCTAAGAGTTAGCAACGGCTTCCACCTAGGGAAGCCTAAGCCATAGTGAAAGGTAGACCCTAGCATGTGCCTTCACGAAACCAAGAACTCCAGCTCTTCATCAATAGCCCTCCAACTTGTTAAGAAACAGAGTTCAACAGTGGTTTCCACAAACAGTGAGGGTGAGAAGAGGAGACTGCATGGGTTTTGTGAATACATATCAATCATGGTTAGACCTTGCTCCTCATCTTGAAGGCTAAATAAATAAGAAAATTAAAAAATGTGGTGATGTTTTAGTCAGGGTTCCCTAGAGAAACAGAACAATTTGAGTTAGTGAAGGGGAGTGGATAAAAAGAAAAGAGATTTTTTTAAAGGAGTTGACTCATGGAGCTATTGAAGGCTTGTAAGTGCAGAATTCACAGGACAGACTTAAAGGCTAAAAGATGTGGCAGGAGACAATGTTGCTGTGTTGAGTCCAGAGGCTGTCTGGGAGCAGAATTCTTTGAAAGTTATTTGTCATTTCTCTTAGGGTCTTCAGCTGATTGGATGGCACCCACCCATATAATGAAGGTTAATCTGCTTTACCCAAAGTCTATTGATTAAATGTTAATTGCATCTAAACATCTTCCTTTACAGCAACATCAAGGGTGGTGTTTGCTATACAACATGGCACCAGGGCAGTATAGCTAGGTTGATACTTAACATTAACAGGCACAGGTGACTAGGAAAGGTTTGCAAATTTGATGAATGAGGAATACACTTATACTGGAGGAAGAGAGCATAATGTTGATAATATTGTAGAAAACAAAAAACAAAACTTCAGAACATATATATTGTATTCTTAGTACAACTTTTAAAAAATAAGACCTCTGAGATGAGAGCAACTAGAACTCAAGAATATTTTTCACATTATGCATGCATGTTGACATCAGTCAATGTCATGTCCAACTCTGTGACCCCGTGTACTGCAGCATGCCAGGCTTCTCTGCCCTTCACTGTCTCCTTTAGTTTGCTCAAACTCATATCCATTGAGTCAGTGATGCCAATTCAACCATATCATCCTTTGTCACCCCCTGTCTCCTCCTACCTTAGGTCTTTCCAAGCATCAGGGTCTTTTCCATTGAGTCAGCTCTTCACATCAGGTGGCTACAATATTTTCAGTTTCAGCATCAGTCCTTCCAATGAATATTCAGGATTGATCTCCTTTAAGATTGACTGGTTGGTCTCCATGTGGTCCAAGGGACTCTCATGAGTCTTCTCAAGTACCAGTTTGAAAACATCCGTTCTTTAGTGCTCAACATTCTTTATGGCTTCCTTTTCCTTCCAACTCTCACATCTGTACATGACTACTAGAAAAACCATACCTTTGACTATATGGACCTTAGTTGGCAAAATGATGTCTCTGCTTTTTAATATGCTGTTTGGTTTGTCATAGTTTTTCTTCTAAGGAGCAAGTGTTTTTAATTTCATGGCTACAATCAGTGTCCACAGTAATTTTGGAGACTAAGAAAATAAAATCTGCCACTGTTTCCACTTTTACCCCTTCTACTAGTTATGAAGTGATTGAACCACATGCCATGATCTTACCATTTTGGATATTGAATTTTAAGTCAGCTTTTTCACTGTCTCTTTCAACCTCATCAAGAGGCTCTTCAGTTCCTCTTCACTTAGAGAAGCTATAAATATGTATGTATGTTTGTTTTGGCATCTTAGAGATGCATTTGGCTGCAGGAATGGAAATATCTGCATAACCACAAATACAGTTTACTCTGCTAATCAGTAGTAAATAGATTTACTAATGAGTATTGCGATAATATTGTAATTGGAACCATTCACAGTTTAAAAAAAATTAGAACTCATGGTTTTCTAAACCTTTTTCCAATTTGGTTGCAGGGGGCAGTGTTTGAATCTTAAAATATTTGGAATTTTATACAATTCTAGTGATTTATACTTAGAAAAGCTAGAATATTTTGCATGGGGACCATTCTGGAAAATAGAGAACATAGAGTTTACTATAAGTATTTGAGATCCACAGCAGCCAATGTATTATTTTTTACTTTGAAGATTTTCCTTTAGTCATTATTCTGTACAGATGGTGATGAAAGTATTACTGTTTTATCCTTGCTTGCGGCATTGCCCTTTAACAGCATACTCATTAAGATATCCAATTTGAGTTTTTACATTGTGATATGCATTTCCTCAAAGTATAAACTCTTATCTTTTTTATCCTCCAAAAAAAGTTTACAAATGTTATCTCAGATAAAATTTTTTCATCAATTGTGTATATATATATATATATATATATAATCATATATAATCCCTTCAAAAGGATATTTCAAAGTTAAAAATAAAAGTCCAAAGTCATGCCATGTTTTGTTTTTAAAATTTTGTCCAGGCAAATGAGAAATATCGAGATTCCTAATATTCTTAAGTTTAGTCATCATCTGTGTGTGTCATATACAAAAATATGTTTTGGTTCTGATATCTATGTTAGATCTCAGAATGATACAAATTTTAAAGTGGAAGAGTTCTTAGAGATTGATTGTCAGGGTCATATTTTAAAAATCACATAGTTCTATTCATATTGTCCAAAGGAAAGTTATTATATAGAGTAAGGGGTATCAAACTAGTTTGTAAATTACATGCTAATTTCTAAATGTTCATTTCAAACATTTGATATTAAGTAGTTGGCTTTAGGGTTCCCCCAGTGGCTCAGTGGTCAAGAATCCACCTGTAGTGCAGGAGATGCAGAGATCCAGGTTCAGTCCTTGGATTGGGAAGACTCCCTGGAGGAGGAAATGGCAACCCACTCCAGTAAACTTGCCCAGAAGATTCAATAGACAGAGGAGCCTGGCAGGCTACAGTCCATGGGGTTGCAAAAGAATCAGACACAACTGAGCAACTAAACAACAAAAAGCTGTTTTTAATCTGTTCCTACATAAGTAATCTGAGCTAAAATTTTCAGCATATTCCTCTCTTCCTTAAGATTGAATTTTTGACCGTTGAAACCTTGTTAGATAGGTTTCTGTTCTACTTCATTTTGTAACCGATATGATAATGAGTCAATCTCTGACCGTTTCAGTAGCTTTTGAGTGTGTCTCTCTGTAGAGTTGCTCCCTTAACTGGAATGAAAGATGTTGACATCCAGCTGTTCAGATCTGGCTCATGGGAAAATCATTATTCTCTAGTTTATGTGTCATCAAGCTTTACAAAATGATGTGAAAATAGCTGTAATAGTTATTAGTATTTGCTAGTTCATCAATTAGACTTGCAGCATAGGGAGAACTTAGGTTGTATGTGGTGGGAAATTTTTGTGGAAGATAGAATGAATATGATAGTCATATAAAAATGAAAAGCAAATATGCTATGATCTTAACTCATGTCACTGTCCATGTAGTAATTGCATCATCTGTTGTGATTCTGGAAAAATCTATGGTAAAGATTGATACTAGTGATTTTCTCCAGAATCAGGGAAGTAACTATAACTGATGACACTGGTTCTTGTTTTAATTGTACAACCTGTAACAATTTCTATTTTTGATCTTTTATCTTATATTTCTAGTGTGTGCTTCGTCTCATTGCTTCAGTTGTAGATATAGAACATTTTGTAGTATGTGTGTGCATGTGTGTTAAGTCGCTTCAATTGTGTTTGACCCTTTGTGACCCTAAGGATTGTAGCCCACCAGGCTCCTCTGTCCATGGAATTCTCCAGACAAGAATACTGACATGGGTAGCCATTTCCTTCTCCAGGGGATCTTCCTCACCCAGGGATTGAACACACGTCTTCTGTCTCCTGCATTGGCAGGTGGGTTCTTTACCATTAGCACCACCAGAGAAGCCCATTTTGTAGCACGATGGTTTATAGATACTTGTCTGAGAAAAGTATTTAGCCTTTGAGGACAACTGTGGGAATAATTATTTAAATATTTTGTATGCAGATTATTAACCAGTATCATATTTTTCTTCAGTGTAGATATCAGAGCTAATTTTTTTTAAAAAGCTAATGACAATTTACAAATTTTGAATCACATTATCATAGCATTAGTTGTTTGTAACTTAACATTATTAAATAAAAATAATGAAAAAAATTCTAGAAGAGTTAGTCATGCTTTCTTGTAAACTGTGAGATGGTAGTTTAGAGATATCCCTTTTAAAACTTAGTCTCATTAAAAGACAAAAAGAAGGACCATTATAAAACTTCACTTGACCTGAAGGAGGGCCTTTTATTCAGCAGATGTCCTAATTTTACTTCTGGCTCGAGGGGCACTGGAAGGTTTTCAGCCCAAATAGCAGTGAGATCGGATATCTCTTCTGTACTGAGATGCTGAGATGCCTGGGAACAGAGAAGAGCTACTTTTACTGTTGAGCAGTAGTTAATAGTCTACCCGTGTCTAAATGCACACCTGTCATCCTCTCACAAGCAGATGCAGACTAGCGTGTGCTTAGTGGTGGTCTCTCACCTGACGTGTCTCCCCATAGATTTTTATTAGGTCATGTGTCCTCTATTCAGTCCCCACCTGATCACCCATGTTTTGCTACCAAGAAGCAGCTTTTCAAGCAACACACAACTGAGATTTGGAAGATAGCCAAAGTCACAATTGCTGCTCTATCTTCCAGTGACTTTGAAAGAACACCACTGCATGAATTGAATGCTCAAAACTCTGTCCCTGCACAATCTATAGTATGTTATTTCAGTTATACTTTTTACTGCCTCTTAGGGAATTGATTTTTCTTTTCAGTGTTATACCCTCCCCTCAATTGTCTTCTCTTAAAGAAAGAATGAAAAAAAAACTTATTGCACAAGGTGTTTGGAAAGAGGAGCAGACAATAGGCATTTATAATCCCATGAGAATATGAATTGGATTGAAATTATAAACAGAAAACAATAATTGCTCTTTCATGCAACAACAGATTACATAATTCTGGAGTGGAAGACTCACCCCAGAACCTTGTAGCTTTCAAACCAGCTTCCTTAAAATGTAATTCAATTATTCACTTGTTTGTGTTTCATATGGATTGTTTCCTTATTAGTTAGTCTGTTTCCAGAATCTTGAGTTTCTAAATTAGAGGTGAAATCTCCCCTTTTTCATGTATTTTGCATACCAATGCCATCCTTTTGTTTGTGGATATACAGTTTAGTGTTCAAACAGTCCCCAAGCATTTAATCGCCAAATGAATTTTCATAATTTTGACGTAGTAAGTTAAAATGACAGTAAACATGTTCAGTGCTCAACAAGATTTACAGTAAATAACCGATTTAATTTATTTAACCTAGCATTTCTTAAATTAGAAAACAAATTTAAAAAACTTTTATCCCATGATGCCTGTTTTTTCCTCACTATCTGGATTAATGTGTAGATAAGAGAATTGCACAGATTCAAAAGACGGAAAAGAATAGCTAGGACT
This sequence comes from Bos indicus, assembly GCF_029378745.1. Lineage (NCBI taxonomy): Eukaryota > Metazoa > Chordata > Mammalia > Artiodactyla > Bovidae > Bos > Bos indicus. The sequence continues at coordinate 66,407,409 of NC_091768.1, read as the reverse complement.
TGAAGAGGCAGGGATAGACAGATAAGGTGAGCCAGATTTTTAGGTCTCCAACTGGTAACTAGTGGAGAAGGGTACACCTCACTGAGATGGGACACTGGCGTATGTCACGACATTCATGTATGTCCTGGCAATAAAGTGGGCCCATTGTTTTTGTTCTATTGTCCTTGTTTTGAAAGCATGTCAGTCAGTGCATTGCAAGATTTACTGTTGAGAGCACATCCTTGGAAATAATGTAATTTTTGCAGAAAATAAATATGGTATTCTAGCTCTGTGAGGAAATCGAATTTAAATGAGTGAGTTAGAAAACTACAGAGAAAATAAACAGAACAAATTGTATTCCACATTAAGTTGCCTTAATCTTTTGATCCAAGTAGTTATTTAATTTCTGCATTATTGTCATCAAAAAATATTCCCTGATTTTGACAAAATATACCATATCATAACTCTTTCTTTATTCTCTTAAATCTTCTCACTCAACAATAGAAGCCGAGTTGTGCATTCTGAGCTGGCAAGATGATTGTCTGAATGTGACATTATCTGATGACACTCAGAAAGCCTTTAAACATAAAAGATATAGAGAAATGCTTCATTGCTTTCCTTGGATGGAATTTTTTTTTCCTTTAAGCCTAAGCAAGATTAATGTTTGCAACTGACATGATGACACATCTAGTCATGAAATGACAATGAAATGTATACAAAATGGGAGTAGGGACATGCCTAATAAAATGCACTACCTTAATTTTTTCTAAATACTATTAGTTTGAGATTGTTCTGAAGGTAATGATGTTCAACTTGTAAATGGGTTGAATATGCCATTATGTTTTTACATTTATGTGCATGCACTGATTTTGTTAGCTGTGATAGATCACCTCACTTCTGCCTTGACTCTTGTGTCTCAGAAAAGTGATGGCATTTCTTATTCCCTTCAGTTCAATTTAGCAAACATTTATTGAGTAATTTCTCTATTTAAGGTACTGTGAAACTGCCTCTTGTATGAGTATCACAGAAAGGAAGAGAAGAATCTGAGAGCATCAACTTCATTTAGACAAATATTTAATTCCTGGTGATTAAAACTAATCAGTGATTGAATGAAAAAAGTAACTAGCAGTATTACATTGAAGCAGTGGATTCTAGTTTGATTAGAAAAGCTTTTTTAAGTTTTTATACAAGCCAATTTATTACTGAAAACATGTATGTATAATACTGGTGAATATTATATCTTGAATATCTGTGATAAAAAGGATTACTCTGACAGGTATGGAGAAATTATTTGTGGAGACATTGAGCAAGGTGTGGAATAATCAGAATTACAAGAAATAAATAGATGTAGGAAAAGTCATAAGCCAACTTAAACAGGTAAAGGATAAATCAAGTTAAGGCAAATTGTGTATTTTCAAAGCAAGAATGAAGACCTGTATTCAGTCAATATCTCTGGCGCTACAAATCCTAAGTCTGTGCAGCTAGTGGAGGTATTTCCTGCTAGAATCAGTTCACGTTTACCTCACTTTTCAAAATGGACACTAGTTACACCTTTGATAGAAAGAACTCTTGTTGCAGTACTTGGATGGAGAATTGAAGTATTAAGTTTGTGTCATTTCTGTGGCTTATTTAGTTTTCATTTGTCATGCATTCCAAGAACATCTTTTTGGTACTTTACATTAGCTTGCAAATGTACTAAAGTAATTCAGTCATCCGACTTTTCCATCGAAGAACTCTGGCATTAGAGACGGTCGGTGAACCACAACTTCTGGAAAAGCCTGACTCCTTCATCTCCAATAGGACAATTCCCTTGAAAGTTTTGACTGTCTTTTAAAAATTCATGTGAATTTTCTATTTTTCTTCTAGCATTTTAGCATAATTTCTTCCCTAAGTTTTTGGAATCCAGGGAATGTTGGCCATTGTTAACTTGTGGTTTCTCCTGTTTCTTATGTACACATACACCTTCATTTGAGATACAGTATCATACAGATGCTTTTAAGGACTTTACCATGAGGATGTGAAACATTTGTTCCAGGTACTATGAGAATTCTAGGAAAGGAAATGATGGCTGGGCCTGTGTCTGTTGAGAAGGGAACTTTTCAGCAGGGCTTTGAACGATAGGAGTGCTTTTGGTAACTTGAGAAAAAGAAAAGGGGAAGACCTTCCAATTTGAAAGAAGGTGCCAGCACTTGCATAAGCTGTGTGCCTGGACAATGGAGTGAGGATCTAAAGATGAAGACAGAAGAATGAAGAGATCACCTTTTTGGCTTACTTTGAAAACTAAGGATTTTGGTCCACAGATAGTAAGTTCCTCTTTATCAGTTCAGTTCAGTTCAGTCACTCAGTTGTGTCCAACTCTTTGTGACCCCATAGACTGCAGCACACCAGGCCTTCCTGTCCATTGCCAACTCCTAGAGTTTACTCAAACTCATGTCCATTGAGTCAGTGATGCCATCCAACCATCTCATCCTGTCATCCCCTTCTCCTCCTGCCTTCAGTCTTGCCCAGCATCATGGTCTTTTCAGATGAGTGAGTTCTTCGCATCAGGTGGCCAAAGTATTGGAGTTTCAGCTTCAGCATCAGTCCTTCCAATGAATATTCAGGACTGATTTCCTTTCAGATGGACTGGTTGGATTTCCTTGCAGTCCAAGGGACTCTCAAGAGTCTTCTCCAACACCATAGTTCAAAAGCATCAATCCTCTTTATCATTGAAAGTCATTAAAAAAATTAAATCAATGTAAAAGCCCAACAGATACTTGTATAAATATATATTTATTTCAAAATATATAAATTTATAAACCAAGAATATTTTGATAAAAACAAAAATTGAACTTTGTTGTTTTAAGATGAGATCTGCTGTCTTACTGGCCTCAACATCTAGTTGATTTCTGCATTTTGTTTTGGTTTCATGGTGTCAGGAAAATCTCAGTTCATGTGGATAATTCACGTAACTGAAAAAAAAGTGCATTTTAGTAGTTTGCTTTGAATCTCAGGATAATCTCTTATAAAGCTGATCCAGAGGCTTAAAAGAATAATTGGAGGTTGTTATTTTAGTGCAAAGTCACTAAGAGCATTCAACTGCTGTACACAGTGTTCAGCAAAGAGTTCAGTTTGGGTGAAGCAAACTGAAATGCTGTGGAGTACTATTTAAAAACAGTCTCAGTTACATCAAGGTTCTACTGAATCAGATATTCAGTACAAGTTTGCAAAGTCATTTTTATCTTACTTTGTATGTTGAGTCTGAACAGCAAGTTTTAGTTTCATCAAAGACATATTCCATGCAGGTAGCATTTTGACCCTGTATCAAGAAAGTGAGTTTGTTCAGCTGAATAAAATCCTATGCCAAAACATTGCCTCTCTATCCTAGTTGAGATATTTATCTAAAAAGATCTGCTCAGCAGCAAAAATTAAAAAGTAATTATTCCTCTCATTTCCAGTTGTTGATTAACAACATGCCTCATGACCAACAGTGAGCTTTGGTTTCTTTGGTAAGAAGAAATTCTGAAAGTCCCCGCTGTAATTTATTTAAACTCCATTCATGAATATGAAATACAAGTTTTAGGCCATTATCTCACAGTGTTTGGGAAGATGCTATCCTTACTAAATAGCATGCTCTTGGCAGTACAGCACATCAGGGCTGCCGATATGTAGTTCAACCTTCACTTCTGTTCAAGCTGCCACTGTGCTTGCTCTCACCAATCCCATAGCATTATCCAAGGTGCTGGAGAATGTGGCCCTGGACAAATGAGTAGACCTCTCTATACCTCAGTTCCTTTATTGAAAATATCGTGTTCCTGGTACTATTTCATAATCCTAAGACTATTTGGGGGAAGGAAATGTCAACCCACTCCAGAATTCTTGCCTGGAGAATTCCATGGACAGAGGAACCTGGTGGGCTAAAGTCCTTGGGGTCACAAAGACTCATACACGACTGAGAGACTAATATACACACAGTGCTGTTTTATCATAATAGCTGTGAGAAAAGAATATCTGTTAAATAATTAGCCTTTTGCTTGGCAGATAGTAGGTTATAAAGGGTTCAATTGTGTCCCTTCATAAGATAGGTTGAAGTCCTAATTCCTATTACCAGTGACTGTGACCTTATTTGGAAATAGTATCTTTGAATATTAATTAAGATGAGGTCATGCTGAATTAAAGTAGAGCCTCAATCCAATCACTGATATACTTGTAGGAGGAGAGCAGAAACAGGCAAGAAGGCCATGTGAAAGTAGAGACGAAGATCGGCGTTATGCTGACACAAACCGAGGTAAAATCACCAAGGATTGCTGGCAGCTGCCAGAGATTAAGAGAAAGGCACAGAACAGTTTCATTTTCAGAGACTTTAGAAGAAACCAACTCGGACACTTTGATTTCAGATTTCTAGCCGTTACTACAAAAATGTACATTTCTGTTCTTTTAAGCTATCCATTTAGTGGTAATTTGTTATAGCAGTCCTAGAAACTAGTACAGTAAGTAATCAATGTGTTGTCACTCAGTCGTGTCTGACTCTTTGTGACCCCGTGGACTGTAGCCTACGAGGCTCCTCCATCCATGGGATTTTCCAGGCAAGAATATTGGAGGGGTTGCCATTTCCTTCTCCAGAAGATCTTCCCGACCCAGGGATTGAACCTAGGTCTCCTGCATTGCAGGCAGACGCTTTACCCTCTAAGCCACCAGGCAAGGGGCCACTGTTTTTAAAACTAAGTACACATTTAATGTCAGACATAAATTCTCTTGGTTTTTTGTAACATGGCCTTATAGAATATACGCTAAAACAAACTCAGAGCTTTGTTTTGTGCCATGTAATGTTGTAATTTTATTTCTCCATGAAATAGTTTTGCAGATTTCACTGCATTCTACACACTGAAGTGTCATATGCTTGTTATTGCCACAAGTAGTGAAACCAGATAACAGGAAATAATCATACAATTTTCCATGTTAGATGAACTTCTGCTTCTGAGTGATAATTTTGGAAATACTGCTTTTATACTTTTGTCAATATTGTTTACAGAGGTTGAAAAATTACATTGTCCAAATATGACCTGTCACTTATTTTTGATCCTTACAATTTTGACTTTTCTAACATCAGTTTCTTCAGAAATTTTCTTAGTAGTATTTATTTCAAATGAGGTGAAATGTTTTAGTATTAAAATTTAAATAAGCAATCCCCACAACTGAGGTCAAGAAGACAAAATTCATTCTAAAGTTATTTATTGGCTCCCACCTGTGTGCCAGAAAGTCATTCAAAGTACGTGGAACATGTTAGTAAACAAAACAATGATCTCTGCCCTTTGTGGGGGAAGGGCAGTGATATAGTAAATGAGTCAATTATATAATAAGTTGGAAAGTAAAAATTAGGGAAAAAGTCTTCATCATGACATGAACATGAGCCAAAGATACGTATTTCAGCTTGGTTTGAAATTTAACTGAATGCATTGAGCATATATAAAAGTAATATCCTTACCTTAGGATTGAAAATAAGGAAAAATGCCCTTTATCACCAATCTCAGTTAACAATATACAGCTGCTGCTAAGTCGCTTAAGTCGTGTCCGACTCTGTGTGACCCCATAGACGGCAACCCACCAGGCTCCCCCGTCCCTGGGATTCTCCAGGCAAGAACACTGGAGTGGGTTACCATTTCCTTCTCCAATGCATGAAAGTGAAAAGTGAAAATGAAGTCGCTCAGTCGTGTCCGACTCTTAGCGCCCCATGGACTGCAGCCTCCCAGGCTCCTCCATCCATGGGATTTTCCAGGGAGGAGTACTGGAGTGGGGTGCCATGGCCTTCTCCAAACAACATACAGCAGTGCTCCCTTATTCATGGGGGTATATATTCCAAAACGCCTGGTGGATACCTGACACCAAGGATAGTACAGAACTCTATGTACATTGTTGTTGTTCAGTTACTCAGTCACGTCCAGTCTCTTTGCAGCTCCATGGACTGCAGCATGCCAAGTTTCCCTGTCCATCACCATCTTCCAGAGTTAGCTCAAACTCATGTCCATTGAGTAGGTGATGCCATCCAACATTCTCGTCCTCTGTCATCCCTTTCTCCTCTTGCATTCAATCTTTCCCAGCATCAGGGTCATTTCCATTGAGTTGTCTCCTCACATCAGGTGGCCAGAGTGTTGGAGCTTCAGCAACAGTCCTTCCAATGAATATTCAGAACTGATTTCCTTTGGGATTGACTGGTGTGATCTCCTTTCAGTCCAAGGGACTCTCAAGAGTCTTCTCCAACACCACAGTTCAAAAGCATCATCTTCAGCACTCAGCCTTCTTTATGGTACAACTCTCACATCCATACATGATTACGGGAAAAACCATAACTTCGGCTATATGGACCTTTGTCAGCAAAGTACTGTCTCTGATTTTTAATATACTAAGTTTGTCATAGATTTTCTTCCAAGAAGCAAGTGTCTTTTAATTTCGTGGCTGAAGTCACTATATTCCCAGTGATTTTGAAGTTCAAGAAATTAAAATCTTTCACTGTTTCCATTATTCCCCTATCTATATGGCATGAAGTGATGGGAACAGATGCCATGATCTTACTTTTTTGAATGTTGAGTTTTAAACCAGCCTTTTCACTCTCCTTTTTCACCTTCATCAAGGGGCTCTTTAGTTCCTCTTCGCTTTCTGCCATAAGGGTGGTGTCATCTGCGTATCTGAGGTTGTTGATATTTCTCTTCACTGCTGAGTTTCCCAAATTTACTGACATATTGAATGAAGCACTTTAACATCATCATCTTTTATGATTTGAAATAGCTCAGCTGGAATTCCATCACCTCCCCTAGCTTTGTTTGTAGTGGTGCTTCCTAAGGCCCACTTGACTTCACACTCATCTGGCTCTAGGTGAGTGATATTATCATCATGGTTATCCGGGTCACTAAGATCTTTTTTGTATAGGTCTTCTGTGTATTCTTGACACCTGTTCCTAATATCTTCTGATTCTGTTAGATCCATACCATTTCTGTCTTTTATTGTGCCCATTTTACATGAAATGTTCCCTTGGTATCTCTAATTTTCTTGAAGAGATCTCTAGTGTTTCCCATTCTATTGTTTTCCTCTATTTCTTTGCATTGATCACTGAGGAAGGTTTTTTTTTTTTATCTCTCTTTGGTATTCTTTGGAACTCTGCATTCAGATAAGTGTATCTTTTCTCCTTTGCCTTTAGCTTCTCTTCTTTTGCCAGCTATTGTAAGCCCTCCTTTGCATTTTTGCATTTCTTTTTCTTGGGGATGGTTTTGATCACCACCTCCTGTACAGTGTTGTAAACCTTTGTCCATAGTTCTTCAGGCACTCTATCAAATCTAATACCTTGAATCTGTCACTTCCACTGTATAATTTTAAGGGATTTGATTTATTTCATACCTGAATGTACTAGTGGTTTCCCCTACTTTCTTCAATATAAGTCTGAATTTGGCAATAAGGAGTTTATGATCTGAGCCACAGTCAGCTCCCTGTCTTGTTTTTACTGACTTTATAGACCTTCTCCATCTTTGGCTGCAAAGAATATGGTCTATATGATTTCGTTTATTGACCATCTGGTGATGTCCATGTGTAGAGTTGTCTCTTGTATTGTTGGAAGAGGGTGCTTGCCATGAACAGTGCATTCTCAGCAAAACTCTGGTAGCCTTTGCCTTGCTTTACTTTGTACCCCAAGGCCAAACTTGCCTTGAAGATACTCCAGGTATCTCTTGACTTCCTACTTTTGATTCCTGTCACCTATGATGAAAAGAACATATTTGAGGGTGTTAGTTCTAGAAGGTCTTGTACGTCTTCATATAACCCTTCAACTTCAGCTTCTTCAGCATTATTGATTGGGGCATAGACTTGGATTGCTGTGATATTGAATGGATTACCTTGGAAAGAAACTGAGATCATTCTGTTGTTTTTGAGACTGCACCCAAGTACTGCATTTTGAACTCTTTTGTTGACTGTGAGGGCCACTCCATTTCTTCTAAGGGATTCCTGCCCAGTAGTAGATATAATGGTGATCTGAATTCAGTTTGCCATTCCAGTCCATTTTAATTCACTGATTTCTAAAATGTTGATGTTCACTCTTGCCATCTCCTGTTTGACCACTTCCAATTTATCTTGATTCATAGACCTAACATTTCCAGGTTCCTATTCAATATTGATCTTTACAGTATTGGACTTTACTACAGACGTGGGGAGTTCATCGGTCTGTGTCATATGGTCTTGCCTTTTTATACTCTTCATTGGGGTTCTCAACGCAAGAATGCTGAAGTGGTTTTCCATTCTTTTCTCCAGTGGACCACATTTTGTCAGAAGTCTCCACCATGTCCTGTCTGACTTGGGTGGCCCTACATGGCATGGCTTATAGTTTCATTGAGTTAGACAAGGCTGTGATTCATGTAATCAGTTTGGTTAGTTTTCTGTGACTGTGGATTTCATTGTCTCCCCTCTGATAGATGAGGATAAGAGGCTTGTGGAAACGTCCTGATGGGAGGGACTGGTTCTGAGTAATGGAGGAATGCTGTACTAGAGATCCTAGTTAGTGCAGTAAAGCAAGAAAATGTGAAAACCTATAAGCAGATTTTAAAGGAAGAAAGAACACTGTGCTTACTCAAAGATAATATAATTGTTTGTGTCTGAAAGCCCAAATAACCTACTAAAAATCTCATGAAAATAATAGCAAGCATAAAATTTCATGTGATACAAAGTGAATATTGCTTTTTTCTATAGCATCTATAAATAATTGGAATTTCAAGTTCAAAAAGCGCCCTCCCCAATGATACTCTTAGATATATAAATCTAATATAACATATACAGAATCTGCATTTGAAGAACTACAAAGCACTAATAAAAGAAGTTTTTAAGAATCTGAATAAATTGTAGAGACATTCTATGTGTATGGAATAGAAGATTCAATATTGTTAAGATGTCAGTTCTTCCTAACCTGATTTATTGGTTGAGCACAATCCCAATCTAAATCTCTGCAAGTTATTTTTTAGATGCTGATAAACTGATATTAAAGTTTATATAGAAAGGCTGCTGCTACTGCTAAGTCGCTTCAGTCGTGTCCGACTCTGTGCGACCCCACAGATAGCAGCCCACCAGGCTCCTCCGTCCCTGGGATTCTCCAGGCAAGAACACTGGAGTGGGTTGCCATTTCCTTCTCCAATTCATGAAAGGGAAAAGGGAAAGTGACACGACTCTTAGCGACCCCATGGACTGCAGCCTACTAGACTCCTCTGTCCATGGGATTTTCCAGGAAAGAGTACTGGAGTGGGGTGCCATTGCCTTCTCCGGTATAGAAAGGCAGAAGACCTCAAAAAGTCAGCATAGTTCTGAAAAAGTTAAAGAAAGTTAGAGGACTAATACTATCCAACTTCAAGAATTATTTTTAAGATATAATAATCAAGACTATGTTGTATTAGAGGAAGAATAGATACATAGATTGGTAAAATAAAATAGAGAATCCAGAAATAGACCCTCCCAATACCATCAACTGCTTCTTGAGACAATTCAGTAGAGAAGACATAATCCTTTTCAACAACTAATTCAACAGTGAGATACCACTACTCACCTATTAAAATGGCTAATATCCACTAAAAAATGAAAGTACCAATTGCTAGCAAGGATGTGGAACAACAGGAAGTTTCATTCATTTCTATTGAGAATTCAAGTTGGTACACTGGTACTTTGGAAGACAGTTTGGCTTTTTTTTTACAAAGTTAGACACAGTCTTACCATGCTATCCAGTGTTTATACTGTTACTTATTTGATTCAAAAGCTTACACCTGCACGAAAAATTACATGCAAATGTTTATAATACCTGTATTGCTAATCACACAAAATTGCAAACAACCAAAATTCCCTTCAAAATTTGAATAAATAAAGAGACTGTGGTACATCCATGCAATGGAATACTGCTTGGCAATAAAAGGGACTAGCTGTCAGACCACACACAGACAGCTGGATCTTAAATTTATGTTGTTCAGTGAAAATGATCAGAACTGTTTTTAAATGATAGTTACAAAAATAGTAAGTAATCATTTTTGAGCTCTAGCTGTTTGCTAGGCACTGACTGTGATTGCTGTACACATGTATCTCTCTTAAGCTTCATACTTCACTTATTCTTGATTTATAAATGATGAAAATGGGGCAGTGAGAAAAGAAGAAACTCACCTTAAGTCCCACAGTTAATAAATTCAGCCCTGTGTTAATAACATTTATTGCAGTTAAAATACTGCAAATACAGTGTATATTAAATATTTATACAAGTTCTGAATCCCTCTGTGGAACATGAGGATTCCAGTTTGTCTTAAAGCCTGGAGGGCTTTGAATGTTTTTTCCGCTGCTTGATATAAAATTTATCAATCTGTTTTTCTGGAATTTCCTCGTGACAGAGATCAAAAGTGCTTTTTGTGAATTTATATGATTTTATGTAGGATTTCATCTCAGTTATCTAGCAATTTTCCAGTCAACTCTTCCCTACTAAATTCATATTTCCCAGTGAAAATGACTTACTCTCTTATTTGGATTTCCCTCTCACTAGTATAATTTTCTTTTTCCTTGTACATCCACACTTATATGTCTATTTATTTATTTAATTTGTGTCCTCACCCCATAACTTAAAAATTCCATCTTAATGATGTAAAGACATAAACTCTACTATAAGCCTCTTTCTAGAGGCTAGTAAAAGTAGGTGCATGCCAAGTATATGTATATGAAGAAATAAGTAATTCAAATAGAACAATTAACAGATGGTAGGAACAATTATATATTCATGTTCCTGGCCAACAGCATTTGGTAGCTATAATTACCTTACAGGTGTTAACTGCCCTTCTATCATGGAATGAGACATCTTGAAACACTAGAGAGGCACAGTTAAATGACTGATGGCCACAAATTAGTAAAAATTCTTTTGGCTCATTTTTTTAGACATGTATCAGAAAGCTAAATGCAGTTCTTGCAGTCTAGTGCTAAGTTCAGGAAAAAAGTGAAACTTAAACAGGAGAGCAGGTGTGATGTAATCTTAATGTTGATTGCTGGGGTGGGAAAAAAGAAAAAACCTGAGCACTAAAAGATATTTAAAATTCACTCAACATTTGGAAGGTACAGAGTCTACATGGCAATCATTTAGGGAAAAGGAAGCAGCTGTTATGAATTATTCCTTTGAGTTTTAAAAATTTAGCTGAGTTTCATATGCAAATATACTATTTTCAGAAGAAGGTTCTGTGTAGATGTTTATATATATTTCATTATATACTTAAAAGTACTATACTAGAATGAAAATGTGATTTTTAATGCTGTTAATGTTCTAATCATTTTGACCAGATATTGTGAAAATGAAGACAAGCACATGCATACTCGTTAGGTTGATCTAGCATTGTGATTTTTATTTTATTTTTGTATTGTGAAGAATAAATATTTGATACTTCTATTCAACATTTTTATCAGTTGCAGCTCTCCACCCAAGGAGGTGTTAAATGAACCTCACTCGCTACCAGGAATGATAGTGTCTGATTAAAATTTGGACACTTCCTACTTCAATTCTACAGTTTAGTCAACACTGAATCTCTGAATTTGAGCTATTTTCATCAGCAGCATTTAGTGCTTATTTATATTACTGTCATTTATTTTTTCAAGTTTTGTGTTTTTAATTGTTGGTTTTATTGTTTTACAAAGTAATAGTTTTGACCACTCTTTTGTAAAGTCCTGAACATAAATACAGCTCATCTCAGTTATCTTTTTTATTGCTGAATGATAGTTGTTACTCAATAAATATTTTGATTGGTTGATAAAACATCCTAAATAAACTTTTTTATTGTATTTCTTCTCTTTAAATTCTGTAGAAGAAAAATAGAACAAAATTTTTTTCTGTAAAAATTAGGGGGAAATGGTCTTTTAATTAATTTATTACTGTAAAGTGTATTTTTTTGATAACATTTTTAAAGTTAAGTTGTTCATCTAATGTACAGAGGTAGATTATTATGGGGGAAAGTATTTATTGTGCTATATTCTCACAATGAAAAGTTTGATTTTTTAGTAATATAAATGTTATTTTTTTGAAATACTTCATGATTTTCCTTTACCATTGTATTTCCTATGATAACAGTTGAAATCAAGTATTGGTTGAAATCTTTTTAAAAAAATTAAATTGAAAAGCAGATTTTGACTTCTCAACAAACCTGATACTTTAAATTTCTCCTCTTTCTTGTGCAGTTAAAGATATACTTTTCTGCCTTGCTTCATATTAAATAGTCAATAAGTAAACCTTTTTTTTTAATTTAATTTTATTTTATTTTTAAACTTTACATAATTGTATTAGTTTTGCCAAATATCAAAATGAATCCGCCACAGGTATACATGTGTTCCCCATCCTGAACCCTCCTCCCTCCTCCCTCCCCATACCATCCCTCTGGGTCGTCCAGTATCGTGCATCGAACCAAACCTTTTTAAAAGCAAATATATAAAATACATTCATTAGCGCACACACGTAGTGTCCAGGCTATCCGTTTTGTAATACATTAGCATGAAAAGATTGTCACTCCACCTACATGGCAATGTGCAGCTAGTGTCTTTTTGACAGGTTCCAAACATAGTGGAATTACTGTATTCAAGATAAATAATCTGAAATTGAGATAAAGATTTACTTTGGTGACACTTGTTTTAGGTTGGAAACAGCTCAGAAGTTTCTGAGTTGAAAATGTCTATCAAAAATACATCAGAAGCTTTTCTAATAAACATTATAGTTACTGATTTTCCATTATACTTAAGGCCACAGCATTGCAAAATTCATATGAAAACAGGCAAAAAACATGATTGAGAAACATATAAAACTGAGGGATTTATCTTTTGGGATAAAGTCCATTTGATTTTTTTAGCAAATTCACTTTTCTAGCTATTATCTTCTCATAGACAGCTTTAGCTTATTTCTGGAAATAATTGGCAAAGTCACCAGCGCTATTAGAAATAAATCCTTTGAGAAAATACTTTCAAGCCACTATTATATAGTTCTAAATTTTTTAAATATATATAGAAGTTTGTGAAATATTTTTAGCAAGAAGACTTTTATATTTTAAGAGACTGTATTCTTCATTTGGAGAATAAAGTTTATACTTAAGTAACAATTCAACTAAAACAGAATGCCATTTTGATCTTTGAAAATTGGAAGGAATAACAATCAAAAAGTATATGTTTTTAACATATCCTCAGCTTGCCATTTTTTTGTTTAGTTATGTTTTCATGATAAAATTTTTTAAAATATGTTTTTATTACTAAAGAGAATCAAGCCCAAATAAGTATGCTTTACTACATTTTAGATTTCATTTAATTAATGGATTATGTATGAGTCTAACAGATGGATGATATTTAAATTTACTCCTGTCACTTTAATTTTTTTGCCTGACTTTTTCAAAACAGCTGATATATACTGTTAGAGTATTTAAATGTTTCTAACTGTTCTGTTCAAGACTAAATAGACCCTTGAAACGTGTAAGTCACTCAGTCGTTTCAGACTCTTTGCAACCCCATGTACTATACAGTCCATGGAATTCTCCAGGCCAGAATACTGGAGTAGGTAGTCGTTCCCCTCCAAGGGATCTTCCCAACCTTACCTGAGAGAAATCCAAGAAATGAAGTGCACTGACAAAATTATGTATGGGGAATGCTTGTGTGGTTCTGAACTTCTGAAAATGTTCTTTACAAGACAAAGCTAAGGAAAGCTGATGACAAAGGATTAACAAGGAAATTTCCTTCTCATATTTAAAATTGTATAGTTGATAGAAAGCAAGACCAGAAATAAATGGCTGGGTTCTCAAGTGGAAAGAGGTTAATAGTGGGTGCCCTCAGGATCAATTTTAGTACTGATGGTATTAAATCTATTAGTGATTTAGAAGACAAGATGGAAAAGTTTTGCTAATGTCATGATTTTATTTATTTTAGTAAAAACAGGGAAAGATTAAAAACATTGCTAATAGAAAAAGTACATTTAAAACATTAATAGTTCATTATAAACATAATAGTTAAAAGAGTGATTTGGCTATCCTTATATATGCATGTTAATCACTCAAAGTAAAGTGATGGGGGTAGTTTTTTCAAGCTTAACTGTTAACCTAAGAGAAGTGATGTGTAGTTCAGTTTTCTACTTGCTTTTCTGACTTCTGTTTTCCCTATTCATCAAAAAAGGTTTCCGTATTAGAGGGAAATAAAGCAAGGAAAAATAACACATACATATATATATATATATTTATAAACCAAAACTATACTTAGAGCCAACTGCTTGTTTTTACTAATTTGAGAATTGGGACTAGATAGAAGGCAATGGCACTCCACTCCAGTACTCTTTCCTGAAAAATCCCATGCACGGAGGAGCATGGTAGGCTGCAGTCCATGGGGTCTCTGGGAGTCGGACACGACTGAGCGCCTTCACTTTCACTTTTCACTTTAATGCATTGGAGGAGGAAATGGCAACCCACTGCAGTGTTCTTGCCTGGAGAATCCCAGGGACAGCGGGGCCTGGTGCTCTGCCATCTATGGGGTCGCACAGAGTCGGACACAACTGAAGCAACTTAGCAGCAGCAGCAGCAGCAGCAGCAGCTAACAGCAGTGCCATGGTATTTGCTCAACAGTCATGTCACGATGCAAGTCCCTGATAATCTAAATTTATTGCCATTGGACACAAATCACATCAGATTTTATTGTAAAATCTGATGGATGGAAGAATAAATTGAGTTATTTTAAACAATAGGTCACTATGATTTTTAGTTATTAGCACCATTTTTCTTTGCATATGAATGCTGTAATGAGAAAACCTTTGGATGGTACCTGGATCACTTTCTCCTCTGAGGCAGCCTCCTTGTGGAATTTGTCTATTTTCTGGCTCTTTGATCATATTTACTCAATCACAAATAAGTAGCTTAATTACGGAAACAGGAGAATCATTAGAACTTTAGAACAAGAGTATAGATACTTATATCCCCCAAACTAGACAACTTTACAAAAGAAGCTGTGTAGATCTTAATGGATCAAAATAAATTAGATTGGAGATTTAAAATACAAAAAGCTCCAGAAGGTAAGTATAATATAAAATGTCATCTTTAGGAAATGCCAATTTCTATAGACAGTGCAGTCACACATTAATTTGAGATTCTTCCTTCTAAAGCATGAAGGTCTGCACAACTGAGAATGTTATACTCTTTTCCTAAGTATTACCTAATCAATTTGTTTTTGCTCAGTTGTAATTGAATATATAGTGATCGTTATCCCAAGTTACAATCACACAAAGCTTAGTACGGAAAATTGGTTTTCAAACTGCATTTTATAGAACTGTCTTCCAGGAGGAACTTTAGTAGATCACAAATACTGTCACCCATAATTCTGGAATTCAGAATTGTTCTTCAAAACAGCTTTGCTTTCTGCCACACTTACTGTTTCTCTTTGTTTATGCTGTATATTACCTGTTCCCAGATATAATGATTAATATAGTAACATCTTCTTGTAGCATCACCTTTACAAACCTTTACATAAATCAGTTAGCTTGATGTTTTACATAGAGATCAGATAATATTGCTACTACATTTCTAAGATTAAGTATAGAAAACATTAATTAATTATAAATTGAATAAGGGAAAACAAGACATATGTAAAACTTATAAGAGGTTATGGATTCTAAATCTATATTTAGATAGTTCTATATTCCTCTTAATCTTAATCGTCTGTCACCAGGTAACAGATACTGTAGGTAGAAGATGACAGATTAAGACATCAAGTATCAAGGATAGAATTAAAAGCATCATAGATTCCCTTAAAAACATAACAAAAATAGAAAAAATGTTATGAAAAGCAACAGATCATTGAGATAAACTGTACAGAGAGTGAGACAAGCTGTGATTTGCAAATATGTTAACAGTAGTTTTTAAGGTAAGACTTGTTCAGTATAAAAGCATGTGAGTATTCAGATTTTTAATTTTAACCTCAAATCCTTTTCCATATATATTGTTTAATGTCATAACCATGTCAGCCTTGAGAGCTCTTGCAAAATAAGTATTAACATTCTCATTTTACTAGCAGAAAAAACCTTCTATAGAATTGTAGTATGAAATTTTGCTTTCACTCTTTTAATTAATCTTAAATGGTTTTGTTATTTACCAGATACTTCCATGAGTATTTTTATAATCAATTTTTCTTGATAAATAATTTTCTTGTAGCTCTATGCATACATATGTATATATGTATATGCATATATGTGTGTGCATACATATATGTGTGTATATATGCATATATATATATATATATATATATATACACACAGGCATTCTGCACATTTTAACCTAAGCATATTTTGAATTGTGCCAGGGAAACACACATGGGGAAATAGAGCCATGGTGGAGAATCCTAATTTATACATGAGTCCATGGGGTCACATAGAGTTGTTCACAACTGAGCCCCTGAGCACAGGACAGAGGTTACATTGCCTGGAAAACTTACGGGGACCTTAGTTCTGATTGTCCTACATGTATGAGCCAGAGGATCTTGGGAGGCAAGTGTGTTTGACTCAGAGACAGAGAGAGGATGTGATTATGTTCAGTCACTGAGCCATTCAGGTTGGCTGGAGTCCAGCATGACTGTGGGTTTGGTGAGAGGTGCAGGCCCAAAGTCAGAACATGCCTAGAAAGCAGAGTGTGTGTGTGCTTTCAGAGCTGTTTGTCATTATCCTGAATGTGACAGGGAGTAGAAGACTGACATGGTGGCATTACATATTAGGAATATTACTCCTGAGAACAGTATTTTCATTTGTTTTTTTCAATCCCAGAGTTAGGGCACATGCACAAACAGACTGGTGATTGCAGGAAAGCATAAAGACTGTATTCTTTTTATCTGGGCCACAACTTGATATGGGCACCACCTCTTTCATAAGCCTCATCACCTGTACTTTCCACTCCTGTATCTTGATTGTCACCACACCTGCCTTTATTTCCATGGCTTCTCTAGTCTGCCCTGTGCTCTGCCTCTGTGCCTTCAAGCTGAGCAGCCTGGATGGAATACCCCTCCTACAACTCTGATTAATCAATTCTCCTGCCCCTGGAGGATGTTACTGACATCTCTCTTCTTCAGGGGAGCTTTCTTGGTGCTTTATTATCAACTGAAGCTCCCTTATTGTATGTTGTCATAATTTCTTGCTGTTTTTCTTTAAAACAGCAATCACAAATTTAATTAAACAATATTTCTTACCATTAGGATATATGTGATAGTCACTCAGTTGTGTCTGAAACTTTGTGACCCCATGGACTGTAGCCCACTGGGCTCCTCTGTCCATGGGATTCTCCAGGTAAAAATACTGGAGTGGGTTGCCCATTCTGTCTTCAGGAGATCTTCCTGACCCAGGGACCAAACTCAGGTCTCCTGCATTGCAGGCATATACTATCTGAGCCACCAGGGAAGCCATTAAGATATATATATATATATATATATATCATACAGTATGTATGTGTGTGTTTTTATATGTACATATATATGCATATCTGTTATTGTGTGTGCAGAGAGAATAGTTAATGACCCTTTGTAATTTTTTTCTATATTTCTCTTAACTCTGTGTACATAATATGTATTGTATCTGAGTGTAGTTAATCAAAGCAATGCCATAGAAACGTTTTGTATCCATCATTGTATGACTATAAACTCAAAGTATAATTGTGATTATAAACAAAAGAAGGCAGACCTGGAGGTAAGGCGATTAATTAGGAGGCTCTTTCATTGTTCTAAGTGATAGCTGGAGGTAATAACAAAGGGATGAATTTTAGAGTAACAAATAGTAAGATCTGAAACTTGATTTGATGTGAATGTATGGAAGATAGGAAAAATTAGTTTATACAGGATGACTCTTGGGTTTGAGCAAAATGGTGGGCGATATAGGAAGAAGAACCAGTTTGGAAAGAGAAATAGGGGGAAAAAATGATGAGTTCAGTTACTGACATGAGTTTAAGTTGCTTGTAAGAAATCAAACTGCATTTACTCAGTGAATTAAACTACTTTAATTCACCACTAAAGTGAAAGCTAATGAATATGGACTTTGAACTCAGTGTGCTAAACTGCAATTTAGGTACCTTGTTTTTTAAAAAAAGCTTAGTGAATTATTAAAGGAGGTTATGACTCCTCTTCCCCTGGAGGTACTTTTTAAGTACACAGAAGCATTTCTGTGCTGTGTTTTGAAAATGATCTTGCCAAGGCAAGGGAATTGCCAGTCCAGATAACCTGTCAAGAACTCTCACACCCCAGAGCTTTGAATCTGTGATATAGACAGATAGATAGATAGAGAGTCATCACTCAGTCGTGTCCAACTCTTTGCAAGCCCATGGACTATAGCCTACCAGGCTTCTCCGTCCATGAAATTTTCCAGGCAAGAGTACCAGAGTGGGTTGCAATCTGTGATATACTTATCTTTATATTTACTCTATCACATGCTTCTAGTATACCACAGTTTTCATAAACAAATGCTTTCCCTTTGTTAAGCCAATCAAAATTCATTGTAATTTACTAAAATATGTTCTTTCCATCATAAAATTAAATGTCAAGATCTCATGTTAATTTAAAAAGTACTAACTCTTCAATACCTTGGATTTATTTTTAATGAGTCTTCATCTAGGAAAATTATATGCTTCAAATGGCGCTAGGGGTAAAGACCTTGCCTGCCAATGCAAGAGACATAAGAGATGCTGGTTCAATTCCATCATCCCTCCAGGGAAGATCCCCTGGAGGAGGGCATGACAACCCACTCCAGTATTCTTGCCTGGAGAATTCCATGGACAGAGGAGCCTGGCAGGCTACAATCCATAGGGTTGCAAAGAGTCGAACATGACTGAGGCAACTCAGCGTGCACGTACACATCTTAAATGCAATTATTTTGTTTTTTTTCATGATTCTCTTCATTGAATTGAGTTCAAGCCAAGTGCAAAAAGCAAGGGCTTGGTGGCATTTAAAAAATAGAAGTTAAATTGTTGTATTAAAAAGTTTGAATATTAAGTTAAAGTCAATTTATAAAAGTACATTTTTGGTTAATCACATCTGTAACTCATTATAACCATCCATCTGGTTCACCAAGATTTTCTTCACCTTGCTCGATCACGGATAGTAGTGAATAGAGGCACACATTTATTGAAGCTATGAAAACCTTCACCATTACCCTCACCTCTATTTTACAGGTAAAACTAAGCATTCAGTTGTAAGTCATTGTTTGATATACCTACTGTGTATTAGATATTCATTAGACTCTGAAAATGTAAAAATAAAGAAGAAATTAGAGTTGTATACATTTTAGTAGTAGAGATAAATATACACACTGATCATTTAAAAGTGTAAGTTTCATGATATCAGTGTCACAATGCATTATAAATGCAGCTAACTGAGGAAGAAGGGAATGTGGGATTAGGGAAAATTTTCCTAGAGAACATCTAAGCTCATATAAAAATAAGATACCTAATATTGAGCTAGGTGATATTCAAAAATGGCGGGGAGTAGTTAGGCAGGTGGGTTTTGAATGACAGAGGGGCAGTCAGAGAGGGGAGTATACTGAGGGACACAGCAACAACAGAATTATGGAGGTAAGAAAGATGCATGTGATATGAACTGCAGATAGCTTGGTATTCCAGCAACATTCAGAGGGAGAAAGTGGTGAGAAGACAATGAAGAGGTACATAGAGCCTGAATCTACAAGAGTATTGTATACTTTGCCAAGGAATTTCAAATTTACCCACTAGGTCAGTGTTACTCACAACTTTGGTATCTACAGATGGCATGAGTGGGTGAGTGAAAGTCACTCAGTCATCTCCAGCTCCTTGCGACCCCATGGACTGTACAGTCCATGGAATTCTCCAGGCCAGAATACTGGAGTGGGTAGCCCTTTCCCTTCCCCAGGGGATCTTCCCAACCCAGGAATCGAACCCAGGCCTCACATTGCAGGCGGATTCTTTGCCAGCTTTGCTACAATGGAAGCCCACAGATGGCATCTGGAAGTTTAATGCAATTTAGAAAATACAGATAATTTTTTAAATACAACTTTATTATAATTTAGTGATAGTTTCATATTAAAAAATATCATTAATTGCAACTTTGCTTGTTACTTGTATGTAGTTTTAAGATGAATATTCTGAGAAACATCTTAAGTTCTAAATCCACTCTGTATTTTCTCTCTTCTTTATTTTCTCTAAGTTAGTAAGTGCAACTCTTAATTATCAGATCAGATCAGATCAGTCGCCCAGTCGTGTCCGACTCTTTGCGACCCCATGAATCGCAGCATGCCAGGCCTCCCTGTCCATCACCAACTCCAGGAGTTCACTCAAACTCACATCCATTGAGTCAGTGATGACATCCAGCCATCTCATCCTCTGTCGTCCCCTTCTCCTCCTGCCCCCAATCCCTCCCAGCATCAGAGTCTTTTCCAATGAGTCAACTCTTCGCATGAGGTGGCCAAAGCACTGGAGTTTCAGCTTTAGCATCATTCCTTCCAAAGAAATCCCAGGGCTGATGTCCTTCAGAATGGACTGGTTGGATCTCCTTGCAGTCCAAGGGACTCTCAAGAGTCTTCTCCAGCACCACAGTTCAAAAGCATCAATTCTTCGGCACTTAGCCTTCTTCACAGTCCAACTCTCACATCCATACATGACCACAGGAAAAACCATAGCTTTGACTAGACAAACCTTTGTTGGCAAAGTAATGTCTCTGCTTTTGAATATACTATCTAGGTATTATAGGTCAATGGAAATGATCTCTACCGAGTCTTTAGTCTGTCAGTTCTGGATGTTTAGAGCTAGCATGGAGCCAGAGATGGTGATAGATATTTTATTGGAAAATACTTTTAACAAATTGTGTGAGTCTTAGGTTGACAGAAGCAAGACAGCTAAACAAGCAAGGGATAGGGTGAGAAGGGATGGGGGAGAGGGGTTTAGGATGTGGCGGACACATGTATACCTGTGGCTAATTCATGTTGATGTATGGCAAAAGCCATCACAATATTGTTAAGTAATAATCCTCCAATTTAATTAATAAATTTTAAAAAGTGTTTTAATGACATAATGATAAATTGGTTTTAATATACTCCTTTGTTGTATTCAGTACTAGCAATTTTTTCATGTTTTGTTTTAGCATTATATATATTTTAAAATATATATACCAAAAGAGCACCAACCTCTGTCTCCTCTGTCTCTAAAAATATTTAAAAAGAATTATGTATTGAACTAGATTAAAGTTGCAGCAGTTGTATTGTTGTTTTGCTACTCAGTCATTTTAATAAGTCTTTCTGATCCTCAGTATTAAATATGTTGATATTTTGTCTCTGATATGATAGATTTAGACTATTTAATAAATTCAATATGTTGTCAAAATTGGGCCCTTTTGGCTTGCCACTTAAAATCATTGAAATGGTCTTTAATAGCATGATCAGTGGAGGAAGAAATGTGTTTATTGCATCCTTCGTTTTGACGACCTATGTGAGCTTCTTTCCCACTGATAGGATACAACAGTATGGCAGAACAGTTTTGTATTCACTGCCCATTTCTTCATTCAGTACACAGAAAATCAAACTGAATATGTTCCCCATTTTATTATTTCCTTAAACACTGAATCAAGATCTGATAGCATTATGCTTCACTCTTGACTGTTCTCAATCAATAAAATACCTGTACTGACATATGAGTTTTATTTAATTCTCTATTCAAAGTGCCAACTTTCCCCTCTGCTTACTTGGCTGTGTTCTACCAGTGTTTAATTCACTGCCTTGTTCCTGCATCTGTGTGTAGTCCTGGTTGGGGGTGGCAACTGGTACCCAAATTTATGGAACATTGTGCTCTGAAGTTTATTCCACACAGCCATCAAGAGTACATCCTCCACACATCAGTGATTTGTTCAACTGTTGAATGGAATGTCTACTACTACTTCCAAGAGACAAGCATTGCTCTTTCACATCATATAGTTCCTCCATGACATTATGCAGTGTTGTAGGCTGCAGCCCATGGGGTCGAGAAGAGTCGGACACAACTGAGCGACTTCACTTTCACTTTTCACTTTCATGCATTGGAGAAGGAAATGGCAACCCACTCCAGTGTTCTTGCCTGGAGAATCCCAGGGATGGGGGAGCCTGGTGGGCTGCCGTCTATGGGGTCGCACAAAGTCTGACAAGACTGAAGTGACTTAGCAGCAGCAGCAGCAACAACAATATTTGCTAGTGTAGACATTCTGTCAATAGTTTTTTCTGACTTTTGAGTGTATAATATATATCTTTCATTGTCTCAGTGGCTTTGTGAAACTCCCAGAAATAGTGTGACTTTAAGTCTCTTTTGGTCCCTTCTTTTCCCTGGTGGCTCAGATCGGTAAAGTGCCTGCCTACAATGTGGGAGACCCAGGTTCAATCCCTGGGTCAGGAAGATCCTCTGGAGAAGGAAATGGCAACCCACTCCAGTACTCTTGCCTGGAAAATCCCATGGGTGGAGGAGCATGGTAGGCTACAGTCCATGAGGTCGCAAAGAGTCAGACACAACTGAGCGATTGAAAGGAACCATGTTTGCTGACTAAGTTGTCTACTTTGTCATGGAAAGCATTATTTTGCTCTTATTCTATAAAATCTTGTTTGATTTAATATGGAGTTTATTGATTTTGTTTTAAAAATGCTGTCTAAAGATCTATTTGACAGTATTTTATTATAAACAGTATAATGGGATCTAGAGATGAATGGATCACTAATATAAGACAATGCAAGTTTCAAGAACTTAAGTTGTCCTTCCCTTTTGGGGGGCTTTTTAACATCTGTGTCCTAGCACAAAAAGATTTACATTACATTTTGATGCTTGAATCTTGTTCATTCTTTATGTTAAGGACCTGGATATATTGTTCATTACTGTTTTGGGGTTTTGATAAACCACTTCTGAAATATTAATACTTTTTAATTGTTGCCATTTTAAAAAAATAACAATTTAATAACAAATTTAACATGTGTGAATAATAGCACACACAGCTTGAAAATAAATTAGATGAGAGAACTGGTCCAACAATCTTTTATGGCAGATGTGTGCCATTAATAATGTAACAATTAATAAGAATAAAAGTGAGTTACACTAAAAATCATAATTAATCTTACATTTGAAACTTTTGACATGTGAAAAAGAGCAAGGATGGAAAGGATAATCTAATTTAGGAGGCTAGTTTTACTATTCATTTGTGTTTAGCTACTCTGATGTTATTTAAAAAGCTATGGTCACAATAGTATAAATTAAATGTAAGTACTGGGGCTTAGTAGGTATTTTACATTTTAATAATGTTGCAGTAAATTGTAATCCCTTTCTGTGGAAAACTTTCTACATATTATTATTTATATTTTCTGAATTCCTTAATACAAATTCACTGTTTCTAACAGTATGTACACTGTTAGTATTGTTCTTGAGTTTGCCATAATTAGATTTGAATTCTGGCTGAACAATCAATAAGTTACTCAACTTACTTCTAGTCTCAATTTCATGTTTTATAAAATTTGAGAGGAAAATGCTACCGTTCAGAGTTTTGTGAGCATTAAATGATTTTTTTTTAACTTAAAGCTTTTCCGTGGCATGCAGCAGGTATTTAATGCTTAGATGCCTCCACTTTTTAACTTTTTCTGTGCTCTATAGCCACATCAAAAATTTTTAATTTTTTTTTGCTTTTTTTGTCACTTTAGTGGGTTTTTACTGACAGTGTTTAATTGCTTTGTTGTTCGGTCGCTAAGTCCTGTCTGACTCTTTGCAATCCCATGGACTGCAGCATGCTAGGCTTCCCTGTCCTTCACTGTCTCCTGGAGTTTGTTCAAAATCATTTCCATAGATTTGGTGATGCCATCCAACTATCTCATCTTCTGTCGTCCCCTTCTCCTCCTGCCTTCAATCTTTCCCAGCCTCAGGGTCTTTTCGAATGAGTCAGTTCTTCGCATCAGGTGGCCAAAGTATTGGAGTTTCAGCTTCAGCATCAGTCCTTCCAATGAATAGTCAGGACTGATTTCCTTTAGGATGGACTTGTTGGTTGTCCTTGCATTCCAAGGGACTCTCAAGAGTCTTCTCCAACACCACAGTTCAAAAGCATCAGTTCTTCGGCGCTCAAGTCCAGCTCTCACATTCATGCATGACTACTGGAAAAACCATAGCCTGACTAGACGGACCTTTGTTGGCAAATTGAAACCACTACATAAATTCAAAAGTCGGATATATGTCATCAATATCTTGAAGCAATAAATTTCTTATACTTTTGAACAACCTATTATTGGCATTTAAACAATACTAGCTTTTAAGACGGAGAAGGCAATGGCACCCCACTCCAGTACTCTTGCCTAGAATATCCCATGGACGGAGGAGCCTGGTGCGCTGCAGTCCGTGGGGTCGCTAAGAGTTGGACACGAATGAGCGACTTCACTTTCACTTTTCACTTTCATGCACTGGAGAAGGAAATGGCAACCCACTCCAGTGTTCTTGCCTGGAGAATCCCAGGGATGGGGGAGCCTGGTGGGTTGCTGTCTATAGGGTCACACAGAGTCGGACACGACTGAAGCGACTTAGCAGCAGCAGCTTTTAAGAATGTACTCAGGAATAACTAATTTTGACTGATGTGTGTTTTTGCTGTTTAGGGCTTTGGTATGGTTTTGACATGGCCTGGTGACATAATGAAGCAGTTGAGAGATCATTTTCAACTTCATGTAAAATTAAAAGAAAATTGCAGGGATGAGATGGTTGATAAGTGAAAAGAAATATGATTGTGTCAAAGAGAAAGTAGAGGCCTCTTGCTGCAGGGTCTTTGGCCTGTGCCCCAGAAGGGGACTGCTGTCTCGCTCAGTAGGAAATGCCATCTCGATTATGCCTCTCAACGTGAGTCCTTACTCCATGATGCAGAGCCTCACTGAGGAGACCACACATTCTATTGGAGAAACTTGAAAGCCTTTCTTTTTCCAGTTTTCACAAGTATTATTCTTCAATACAGATATTTTCCTCATATTTTCAAAAGAAACATGATGAAATAATATGTATGTAATATAAGGCAATTTGATATACAATTAACAGTTGTTTTCTTTTTTGCTTCAGTCTTTGATAACAAAACGTGATTATTTTATTTAAAATTTTATATATATATATATTTTTTTTTTTTTTACTTGAACATAAAGCTTAAAGGTGTTGAGTAAATATCATTTATTTCCCCATCACTTTTTGCATTATACTACTGGCACCCCACTCCAGCACTCTTGCCTGGAAAATCCCATGGATGGAGGAGCCTGGAAGGCTGCAGTCCATGAGATCGCTGAGGGTCGGACACGACTGAGCGACTTCACTTTCACTTTTCACTTTCATGCATTGAAGGAAATGGCATCCCACTCCAGTGTTCTTGCCTGGAGAATCCCAGGGACGGGGGAGCCTGGTGGGCTGCCGTCTATGGGGTCGCACAGAGTCGGAGACGACTGAAGTGACTTAGCAGCAGCAACTGTGGGCTTCCCTGGTGGCTCAGACCACCAGTGAAGAGTCTGCCTGCAGTGTGGGACACCCAGGTTCAGTCCCCGGGTCAGGAAGATCCCCTGGAGAAGAAAATGGCAGCCTACTCTGGTATTCTTGCCTGGAAAATCCCATGGATGGAGGAGCCTGGCAGGCACAGTCCATGGGGTCGCAAAGAGTCAGATGCAACTGAGCGACTTCACTTTCACTTTCACTTTGGGCTAGAGGTTCTGTTACATGCTTTTGTTCACTCGAGGGATATCAGTCAAAAAGATGAGATGGTTGTCTTTAAATATAACAGATTTAATGTGTTAATTACTGCAAGTTTTTTATTGTTTCATTCAATGGGTTAAATTTTAAGGAAGCCTTTACTATGTGACATTGTGTTCTAATCCTTGATGGAGTCAAAGAAATATGGCATAACTCATGTCTTCACAAAATGTTCCCTTGGAAGAGAGAGGACATTCTAAAAGTCCAACATATATTGAAATTAGAGAGTATTAACTTCACCAGGAGAGTAACAGCCACAATGATGAGCTTGAATAATTGTTTTAGTTAATATTTTCAATATAGAGTGTTTAGGATATCTGGAAAATATGGACGACATTTTTTGAAAAAGATTCCCTAAATGGTTATAATAATCAAACTGGGACTATTTTAAGAAAAATGTTTCAAAATGTCTTTAAAATATATATTTCTGATGTACTTCATTCCATGATGAGCCAGGGAAATGCATTATGCTTTACTTCAGAAAATGCACACAAAAATGCATTCTCAATGTATGTAAAAGAAAAAAAGGAGAATGAGATGGAATTGCCAAACCTCAGTTGTTGAGTATAACATTTTAGTGGTTTTCTTAAGGCCTTTCCCTTTTGATGTAATTTTTAAAAAAAGAGAGAAATCTTACATGCTAGTGAAGTTCCGTAACCTTAGTTGTTGAAATATAATTATTTGAATTTTTATATGGTTTAATCATGGGAATGTATTAGTAGAGAACTAGATATATTGTCCTGTATTCAAGGTAAGTTATTATAATTTCAGAAGAATCCAAAAATTAATCACTTGGATATTCTTTAAGTTAAATCCAGTTTTAAAGAATTCATAGTAATGTACCTTTTGTTAGTTGCTCTGATAGTTTGGGCTTGCCAAGTCTTTTTTTTTTTTTTACTTATACAAAAAGGCATGCTAAAGTGTTCCAAGAAAGCATTACTGTTTATTAGAGTATTATAAATAGCTAAAGGTTGATCATGACATTTGCTTGATGGAGATGTCCCTACCCAACCATTCAGATAGATAAATAAACAGCAAAACCTCTTAAACAACTCTCCCTATGGCTTTGCATTCAAAACAAGAATTCTTGAAATTTTCAATTCTAATGTTTAATGATTTATTGTAAACTTCACTTATAGAGAAAAAGAGTTTGTATTTACATGTAAGAAATGAATGAGTAGGCTCAAAGGATTCAGTTTCTGTTCAGCAGCATTATCTATCCTTTTGTAGAGGTCTCTGTTAGATTCCTGTTAGATTTTAGGACTGTTTTTATTCTCATTGATATGTTACTTAATACTTTACATGCATATTCTCCAAGAACCTAAAAATGGGCCATGTAATCCAGAAATCATTTTAAAAAGTTTATTTAGTTGACATTTTGAAAATTATAAATGAATGCTTTTACCTTCTGCTTGGAGAATGAAAGATGAATAAGTAGCCATAGATGACAGGTGATCCAGTTTGGGGTAGGGGTGGGTAGGGGTAGAGACTTCTTCCGAAACTTCTCTAGGATTTTATTCTTACAAGTGATAATGTTTTAGATAGATCATCAGTATAAAATTACAATAAAATTAATAGCCACATTTTATTCATAAAATGTGCCAGGTATTTTCTTAAGTACTTTATATATAGCATCTTATTTTATTCATACTACTTACTGTTGTCTGAGGTAGGTACTATTTTTTCCCGTTTTGTGGATTTGAGAATGATGCATATGGATGTTAAGTAAGCCACTGTAGTAACCAAAAGTCCGATTCCACAATCCATTCCCTTTAATCTATTTCTTACACTTGTATTGTCTATCCACGAGCTGACGTCTCTGCTCTCCTAATGTGGCTACATTCAATAAATTAAGAAGTGTACCACAAGTAAAAACACATAGAGGCTAGGGAATAGGGTTGTGAAATTTGTTTTAGGTCGCTAAAATAAACAGACTAGTATAAATATAAGCAGTGCCCAAAGGAACTTGGCCCCAGAAATCAGAGCACATGACTGACAGTAAACTCATGGTAAACAGTTCTGATGCAGGCTCTAATTATAGAACTAATTCTTTAGGTCTCTATGCAAATAAAAGAGATGTTTAATATGTGTTCAATGACAGCAGCTGTTCTACAGTGGAATCTAAAACAAAGGCAATTATTTATGAATTAAGCTCAATTTATAGAGAACATCTAATTTTTAAGCTGAAATATCAGATAATGTAGATACCAAAAGTTTATTCTTCTTATTCTTAGGTTTTGAAAATAATATCCATTAACTTCAAGAATTTTTTTTTCTGTCTTGATGAGGTTTATTTTGATATGTAATGTTCAAATCTCTTAGATTTCATAACATCTCCTTTTGGGTAAATTTCCTTAAAGTTAATATATTCATTGCTTTCTTATTCTATGCTTAGCACTGAATAAGAAATAAGTGAAGTGGTAAATGTGTTCCTTGCCCTAGAGAAACTTGCTCCCTAGTGGAGAAAATAAGAAAAATACTTGAAAGATCAATAACAATAAAAAGCAGTTCAAAATGAATATCACTAAACCAGCCTGATAGTCATTATAAATAAAATGTTAAAGTACTTTTCAAGTTTCTCACATTAAATGAACACCTCCTTCTGTCAAAGATATTCCACCTTAGTTTATTTTTATTTAATTTTTTTAATTGAAGGGTAATTGCTTTACAGAATTGTGTTGTTTTCTGCCAAATATCATCATGAATCAGCCATACGTATACGTATGCCCCCTCCCTCGTGAACCTCTCTCCCATCTCCCTCCCCATCCTACCCCTCTAGTTTATTACAGACCCCTGTTTGAGTTCCTGAATCATACAGCAAATTCCATTGGCTGGCTTTTACATATGGTAATATAAGTTTCCATGTTGCTCTTTTCATACATCTCACCTTCTCCTTCCTCCTCCCCCAAACCATGTCCATAAGTCTGTTCTCTATGTCTGTTTCTCTATTCCTGCCCTGGAAATAATTTCATTGGTACCATTTTCTAGATTCCATATATATGCATTAGTGTACAATATTATCTTTCTCCTTCTGACTTACTTTCAGTTCAGTTCAGTTCAGTCGCTCAGTCATGTCCGACTCTTTGAGACCCCATGAATCGCAGCACGCCAGGCCTCCCTGTCCATCACCAACTCCCGGAGTTCACTCAGACTCACATCCATCGAGTCAGTGATGCCATCCAGCCATCTCATCCTCTGTCGTCCCCTTCTCCTCCTGCCCCCAATCCCTCCCAGCATCAGAGTCTTTTCCTATGAGTCAACTCTTCATATGAGGTGGCCAAAGTACTGGAGTTTCAGCTTCAGCATCATTCCTTCCAAAGAAATCCCAGGGCCGATGTCCTTCAGAATGGACTGGTTGGATCTCGTTGCAGTCCAAGGTGCTCTCAAGAGTCTTCTCTAACACCACAGTTCAAAAGCATCAATTCTTCAGCGCTCAGCCTTTTTCACAGTCCAAACTCTCACATCCATACATGACCACAGGAAAAACCATAGCCTTGACTAGATGGACCTTTGTTAGCAAAGTAATGTCTCTGCTTTTTAATATGCTATCTAGGTTGGTCATAACTTCCTTCCAAGGAGTAAGCGTCTTTTAATTTCATGGCTGCAGTCACCGTCTGCAGTGATTTTGGGGCCCAAGAAAATAAAGTCTGACACTGTTTCCACTGTTTCCCCATCTATTTCCCATGAAGTGATGGGACTGGATGCCATGATCTTAGTTTTCTGAATGTTGAGCTTTAAGCCTACTTTTTCACTCTCCACTTGCACTTTCATCAAGACGCTTTTTAGTTCTTCTTCACTTTCTGCCATAAGGGTGGTGTCATCTGCATTTCTGAGGTTATTGATGTTTCTCCCGGCAATCTTAATTCCAGCTTGTGTTTCTTCCAGTCCAGCGTTTCTCATGATGTACTTTTACTGTCTATAATAAGGCTCTAGGTCCATCCACCTCATTAGAACTGACTCAAATGTGTTCCCTTTTATGGCTGAGTAGTATTCCATTGTATATATGTACCACAGCTTCTTTATCCACTCATCTGTCAATGGACATCTAAAAAATTTTGATTTTTTTAAAAATTCTGTAAAATTTATTGTAAATAATGCTGCAAGGAAATTGAGGTACATGTGTCTTTTTCAATTTTCGTTTCCTCGGGGAATATGCCTTGGAGTTGGGATTGCTGGGTCATATGGTGGTTTTATTAAAAGAATCTCCCTACCATCTTCCAAAGTAGCTGTATCAATTTGCATTCCCACAAAGAGTGCAACAGGGATCCCTTTTCTACCAATCTTCTCCAGTATTTACTGTTTATAGACTTTTTGCTGATGGCCCTTCTGACTGGTGTGTGGTGATATCTCGTTGTTGTTTTGATTTTCATTTCTTTAATAATGAGTGACGTTTAGCATCTTTCATGTGTTTGTTAGCCATCTGTATGTCTTCTTTGGAGAAATGTCTGTTTATGTCCATTACTCTAGGAGGTGGGTCATAAAGGATCTTACTTTGATTTATATCATTGAGTGTTCCTCTATGTCTTCCTCTAAGAGTTTTATAGTTTCTGGTCTTATATTTAGGTCTTTAATCCATTTTGAGTTTATCTTTGGCGAATATAGTCTCTTCAGTAAGTGGTGCTGGTTAAACTGACAGCTACATGTAAAATAATGAAATTAGAACACTTCCTAACACCATCCACCTTAGTGTTTCAAAGGTCTACAGTAACCTTTTCCCCTCCTGTCACTTGAATTCTCCCAGGAATTTCACATTTTTATCATTCAAATTGAATCTTGTCTTTGCTTCTTAAGCATGAAAACATGTTAAGGCTATTTCTAGAGGATACATGTGGTCAGTAGTTTAAATTTCATTTTATAAATAAATTTAAAGGTAGAATTTTAATGGTGACTTTTCTGTTATTAAAAGTTACCTTCAATCAGCCAAAATTTGTAGCTCATTTATTATGTGCTAGGAACTTACTGACTGCAGAAGATAGAAAGATCCATTAGTTCATCATTCATTCACTCATTCAATCATCAAGCTAAATATTTATTGAAAAATGATTATGCACCAAGCATTGTAGTATTGAAACAGGGAATAATAAAGTAAAATATAGATGATATTAGATGACAGTAAGTGTTAGGGAGAAAAATGAAGCAGTAAACAAACAATAGATTTTAAATAATGTTAATACAGAAAGTTTCAGTAACATATGACATTTGATTAAAGCCCTGTAGCAGCAGATGGCGTAAGAAAAATGGCTATCTGGGAGGATATTCTAGGCAAAAGATAGAGGAAGTGCAAAGGCCCTGCCAGAGGCGAAAGTGTGCCCTGAATACTTAAGTGGCATCTGATATGCAGATTGGGTATCCCAGGTGGCTCAGTGGTTGCAGGAAACACGGGTTTAATCCCTGGGTCAGGAAGATCTCCCAGAGGAGGAGATGGCAACCCATTCTAGTATTCTTGCCTGGAAAGTCCCATGAATTGAGGAGCCTGGTGGGATACAGTCGATGAGGTCACAAAAGAGTTAGACACTGCCTAACAGCTAAACAACAATGTGTAGATTAGACAGAGTAGAGGAAGATGAGGCCAGACAGGGAGCAAGGGTGGGGATGGGGTGGGTAGGAGAACACGCTGTACCTAGAAGCCCATTGTGATGACTGAATTTCACTCTTCCTCTGACTTAGGTGGGCATCACTGGAGGGTTTTTAGGGGTCCTTCTGACAACTAAGAGGAGCAAAAGTAGAAGCAGATGTTCATTCCAGTGTAGTCTGAGTTCAGTTTCACTAATTGCAGTCCTGGGGTGATAGTGGCTAAGATCAAAGAAGTAGCAGTGCTAGAAGTAGTGATAAGTGGTCAGAAGCTAAACATACGTTGTAGAGAGGATGGGTAAAATTGTTGATCAAATGCATGTATGGTGAGAGGTGAACAAAGTCCTTAGGATGACTCTAAGGTTTTTGACCTGGATACCTAGAATGTGGAGTTATTCTACGGAGATGGGAAAGACTTTCAAAAGTATTTAATGATAAATAGGCTGAAGAATAGCAGTAGCTTAGTTTTGCTGATTTTGTTTGAGATGCCCTTTAGCCCACTCAGTTGAGATGACTGGAGGGCAATTGGATATATGAATCCAGAGTTCAGGGAGAGAACCCGCTGGAGATTCTATTCAGAAGTGTTTGCCTTTCCAATATATATTTTGCTCCTCCCTACATGGATGAATACACTGATAGAAAAGTACTGAAAGTGTGGCTAGAGTTCTTCCCTGTCCAAAATGGCAACCAGGATTCTCTGCAACCCTGGTATTGTTTGTTTCTGAAGGCCCTTCATATCCAGTCCCTTCACTGTGAAAACATCTAATCATCCAAACGGAGCTTGATCATTACTACTATGGTGAAACAGCTTATTGTTCCTACCATTGAAGTTGTACAGTTACATCTGCCTCTTCAGCCCAAGTGTTATTTGTATCACAGTAAGATACAGCTTACCTGTGTGCGGACTTGTACCTCTCCACACTGTGAGTTGTACAGGGAAAGGGAGTCGTGTCTTATTTATTCATTTTTTTATCCTAAAGAACTAGTCTGGCCCATTTGTATTATCTGCTAGATATTTGTTAAAATTATCCTAGTAGGAGTTAGCTCTGGAGTTTATGCTGTGTTATAAAAGTGGGCTCTATATGGCAAATGTATTAGCCAATGAATTATTCTAACATTTATTTAGTTAGCATTGTTTCTTCAAGGCCTGTTTTATATGTACTATTTATTTCTATAATGGGTATATTTTCTGATTTCAAGTTTCCATATTAATATAGGAAACCTGAACACAGAGTTTCTTTTCTTTTTTTTTTTTTTTACAGTCACTCTGCTCTTTAATTCAATTCACAGAAGTGCTGAAAAAGTAGACATTTCTATCTAAAAGGAGAAAAAAGGGTTTGTATAGAAGGTATTTCTGTTATACAAGTATATTACACAGCCTGGGGCAGTACACACAGTTTCTTAAAAGATTTTAAGGTAGGAATATTCAGACCTTAAAACATGGACATAAAATATAGCACAGTTCCTTAAGAGTTTTTGAAACAGGAATATTCATAAAGCAGATTTGGTTATGAATTTTATATTCACTAGGTTATTTGCTAACTTTAAAATGATTGTATTTATTTTTCTAGTAATTAAGTTTGTCCTCGTTCCTTTATCTTAAAAAAGATTGTGAATCTTCCATTTTAATATAGGCTCAGATTTTCCCAAGTGTGAGTTAAGGAGTTCATTATTCTTATCTCTGTCAATTTCCTAAGTTACAAATGAGCTGAAGCAATTAATTCTTTCAAGTCTCCTGTAATTATTATAGTGTGAGGCAGGTTTCCTTGTGGTTTTGTAATTCTCTGTGTCACATTTTCACTGTGTTTACTATCTCGACTTGACGCTTGTTGACATGCTGATTCATGTTTTAGTGTACTGGATGGATTCTTTTCATCTGGAGGAATGCGCACAAAGAGGTCACATCTTATCATCACACTGGCATTTCTAGTATGTGTCAGCCATATATCTCCTTTTAATTTAATCTCTGAAAAATGTACAGGGATTTCTGCAGCTAAGCTGTACAAATCGATAAAATTTATAATCAAGGCTTCCTAATCTCTAAACCTAATATAAAACTTCACAACTATTGATTACATGTGAAGGATCTGCAAGCTGTTAATCATGCATGAAAGCATAGAATAAGTGGTGGCTTCAGAAATGGAAATGGACTAATAATTATCACCCCTACAGTCATCTGTCTTTTTGTTCCCCTGAAGCAAGCATGTTACCAGACACTTGCATTTTATTAAATTAAATGATGTGTTCCAGTATGTCAATAGCTACTATCTCTTTTAAAATTTGTATTACTATCGTTTTTTTCTCTTATCATTTAGAAATTTTCTTGTCTTTCTTCAGAAATGTGATCCAAAGCAAATTAGTCTGTTTTGTAAGTTTTCAGAAGGACTGAGAGCAGGATCTAAGTTAATGTATTAAAATTCTGATTTTTGTAAGGAGTGAAATGAGCCATACATACTTGGAATATCATTATAATGTAATCGTTGTAGTTTATTTTAGGGGGCTTAAAGGACTTCATGTCATAAGATAGCTTCACTTAAAATGAGCCCTCTTAACTTTTCATTTACTACTGTTGGAGTTATGTAGTTGAGGAAAACATGTACTATTTCTTTTTTTAATTTATTTATCTTAATTGGAGGCTAATTACTTTACAATATTGTAGTGGTTTTTGCCATACATTGACATGAATCAGCCATGGGTGTACATGTGTTCCCCATCCTGAACCCCCTCCCACCTCCCTCCCCATCCCATCCCTCTGGGTCATCCCAGTGCACCAGCCCTGAGCACCCTGTCTCGTGCATCAGACAAAGCAGTGTTAGAGGGATTTGGATAATGTGAAAGAAAGTGAAGTCATTCAGTCGTGTCCGACTCTTCGGTACCCCATGGACTGTAGCCTACCAGGCTCCTCCATCCATGGAATTTTCCAGGCAAGAATACTGAAGTGGGTTGCCATTTCCTTCTCCAGGGGATCTTCCTGACCCCGGGAGTGAACCTGGGACTCCCACATTGTGGGCAGATGCTTTACCAGCTGAGCCACAAGGGTAAAAATATATATAAATGTGTTTTTTTCTGTTAGACCTAGCCACTCAAAAGTAAAGAAATTTAGACTATATTCCTGATTCACTTTATATCTACCTATAAACATATTGATGTAAAAGTTAAAATATTTAGATTTATGTCTCAGTGAGGGATTAGGGTGCTAGAAACTGACTCTTAATTTTATTATAGCTTAGAATAAAGTATTGCATGTCTTATGTCTCATAGAATTATTAGGCCTATGTTAAATAAATTAGTATCTGTGAGAGCATAGTGAAGAAATGAACCTACTCTCAAAGAGCATACAGGAAATAAAGACAAAAATAAATTCATTTAAAGTCTTTTTTACGTCATATATCATACTGCCATGATATCTGGCACATGTCAAGCCCTTAATAAATGTTTATTTCAAAAGAAAAAGAATATAAATAAGTACATAGTGGCTCAGCACAATTCCGTTTTAGAGAAATAAAATTTGTTAAGTACTGTTCTATGCAGGGATCACTAATGTAATCTTCACACAAATGTTAAGGTAATTTACCACATGAGATTAGCTGAAGCTCCAATACTCTGGTCACCTGATGCAAAGAGACATCTCATTGGAGACCCTGATGCTGGGAAAGATTGAAGGCAAAAGGAGAAGAGGGCAGCAGAGGACGAAATGGTTGGATAGCATCACTGACTCAATGGCCATGAATCTGAGCAAACTCCAGGAGATAGTGAAAGACAGGGAAGCCTGGCTTGCTGCAGTTCATGGTGTCTCAGAGTTCGACACAGCTTAGTGACTAAACAGCAACAGAGTTTAAGGTGGAGCTTATATCAAAATCCTGAGCGATGATTAGCCGCAAAATCTCATCATTGGCAGAAAGCTTCCGATGATCATGTCTGGCTCACAGATCTGCTGGTGGACTGGCTATTGGCTGATCTAGACAACCTTCGCTTGTACAACGAGGTGACTAACTCAGCTGTGCTCCATATGCATCTCTTAGTCCAGAAGTGATGGTGGAGCTCACAGGACTCCTTGAGATATAGGCTGAAAATCAGCACAACACCACTTTTGCCTCATTCTGTTGACCAAAGCAAGTCATGAGGCAAGTACCAAATCAAAAGATGGGGAAATAGACTCCACATCTTTGGTGCTAAGAGTTGTAAAGTCACATGGTCAACAGTATGGATACAAAGAGAGGTGAAGAATTGGAGACATCACACACAGAATTGAGTTCTTAAGTTCTATTTTCATTAGCTCTTGAACGCAAAACATATTAAAATTAGTTGCTTTATTTTTCAGGAAATAAATGTTCCAAACATGTACTATGGGACCAACCACTTTGCTTGGTATACAAAATATTTACATCTTTTAGTTCAATGGAAGAGGTCACTTATCTTCTTTTTAGGAGTGGAGAAAGCACTGAAAATTCCCTCTAAAGTTTTGTTTGTCTTTTTCTCACTTTGTTTATTTTACATTAATTTTTAACTGGGGGGGGTTGCTTTATAGTGTTGTGTTGGTTTCTGCTGTACAACGGCACAAATCAGCCATAATTATACATCCAACGCTTCCCACTTGGGCCTCCCTCCCCTCCCTCCATCCCACTCCTGTAGGTCATCACAGAGCGTCAGGCTGGTTCCCTGTTTTGTCATAGCTGTATGCAGTACCTCTCTAGTCATCTTGTTTTATACACTGTATGTTATGAAGTAGTGTTTTACATAATAATTTTTTAAGATAATATGCAATCACTATATTTTGTGTCTGAAAAATGTTTTTGGTAAACATTTTTATGAAAAATAAAGTTTATATTATGGTAGGAGATTGTTCTTTTTTTCTTCAATAAATATTTTAAAATGCCTTTTCTTTTTCTATTTCATGTATTATCCACGTATATGTGCTTTATGTTTTAGTCTTAAGTGTTGTTTAAAGTATAACACATAAGCAGAATATGTAATATCAGAGATGAATTAAAGTGGGTTCACTGATTGTAGTTACATGTCTCTTCCAACACAGTCTAATATTATTAGATAAAAATTTAAGTGAAAAATATTAAAGAGTCCCCAAATTTTCAAGTCCCCATATTTTGAGAATTAGATTTAATAAGACAAACATTAGGATTTAACTTTTGGAAAAAGTAGTTATTTTTGTCTTTTTCTTTGTCCCTTTATGAGTATGTATTTTTGAAAAGCAAACAACATGCTTATCATTATTGTAGAGAGGATGCAAATGTTGCTAGAATTATCTGATGAGCTTCTGTCAGGCTCTTGAGAGCAGTGAAGACATATTTTGGTTTAATTTGTTGCTGTGCTTAGTATTATTCTGATGGTACTGGGTAAGTATTTCTATGACTCTGTAGGAGAGCTGAGTGAACCATGCACCCCCTGTCATTCTATATCCCCTGAGTCCAAGCATGTCATTTCAACAACACAGCCAGAAAGCCAAAAGAGCTGACAGTTGGTTTGTGATTATTCCTGGACCTGAGGCTCCCTCATGTTACAGTACTAATCAAGTCATCTCACCAACTTATCATTAACTCAATTTGACCCGTGGGAGCAGAGATGAAATCTTTTTGGCAAGACTAATGATGCTATAAGATTGAAAAGATGTGCAGTGTAAAACCTTGATTATTCTCAGTCATTACCATGAGGAAAAGAATAAAAATACAAAGCATCAAATGGCGAAAGTAAAGACAGCGTCTTCCAGAGCACTTAAGCATTTTCCTCCCCCATGGTATGCCAATGTTTCCTTCCTTTTTTTTTTTTTTTTTTTTTTTAGAAAGTCACCTTTGTTCAGACACTTCATCTCAATTATTTTTTACACTAACAAATATTTTCTCTGGCAGTCAAGAAATTCACTTCTCTTTTATTTGTTTTGATAAATGGAATGGAAATTGTACTTTGCAGTCAGCTTCTAAGCTTTCTCAGGAAAAAGCAGCCAGGAACACGGAGCTCCCTGTCATGCTTCGGCGTTCTTAGTTCATGACATCTTCGACAAGATTTTCCTTTTCTTCTTGGCATGAGCTTTGGGATAGCTTCTA
This sequence comes from Bos indicus, assembly GCF_029378745.1. Lineage (NCBI taxonomy): Eukaryota > Metazoa > Chordata > Mammalia > Artiodactyla > Bovidae > Bos > Bos indicus. Next base: position 66,370,076 of record NC_091768.1, on the reverse strand, counting down.
TTTCTCTCTGACTGACAGCTGGATAATAAGTTTTATCACTAAAAGCTGATTCTAGGGAAATGTGATCCCTGCTCTCGATTCTCTTGTATTTGTTAAAGCTTTTGTTTTCACAACTCTTTCAGAATAACCAGAGATTATCACTACAGAAGCACCTGGATATTGACCTGTCCTGGCAGGTGCTATTCAGCAAATACCACAATTTGAATTTCCTTTTAACTGTTATTTAGAACCACTTATTAACTATCCCCATCTTTTACTTCTTGGCACTGGGTGGAAATACTTAATGGCTCAACTTAGGGGCTGTTGGACGAATACATGTCCTCAAATGAGGGTCGTTTGTTCTGTGAAGAATAAGAGGCACTTTACAGAACCACTTGCTGTTGAGAAGTGACTCAAAGTAAGCACGCTCTGTCGACCCGTGTCTTAATTTTTCTTAATGTTTAGAGAGTTATTAAGTAGGTTTTCATTTTGTCCTATCAAATTGTATTAAATATTTGCCACAAAAACTATTACAGACATAAATCCCATACTCGATCTGTTTAGAATTTAAGTAAGGGCAGTGATGTTATACTTCCTTCTTTATCTGCTAATTGTACATTACTGGTCATAGATTTGATATGCCACTTTTCTGCTATATCTGTTTATTTTTTCTTGATTTCATGTCACCTTTCTCATTGTAGCAACTAGGAAATAGGTGAACAATACAAGGGAAGTGGAATGGGAAAAGTTGTTAACCCTAGCTGATCAACATTTGGCAGAAAAGATAAAGAAAACCATAGTCTACTGAAGTCACACTTCGTGGCCTCTTGCTCTCCACTAACACATTGCAGTGTTTGGATTTCTCCACTTCCATTGACGGCACCATTGACCCAACCCCCAACTTTATTTTTCTAAAGCAATTAGTTCACTGTGTTAATTTCCTGCTCTGTTACTATTTATTAGGTATAGATGAGGTTACTTTTTGTCATGACATTCAAAATTTTTCTAATCTGTTTTCAGTAAATATTTCCTATATAATCTCCTATTAGATAACTTGTATAGCAACCAAATGGGATTGCATATTTTTCCAGTTTCCTCTACATATTTATGCATCTTATTTCCTCTTCATTTGTATTATTTATCCAAACTAGTCTATAGATCTTCTTGCATTATTCATTGAGACCTAATCCAAATGTCTCTTCCATTTGACAGGTGGAAGGTTTTTCTTAAATTCCTGTAGTATCTTATTCCATTCACATACATTTCTATCATATTGTTTCAACGCTTTATCTTTTTCTTAGTTTATCACCTTTACTAAATAAGTGTTAGGCTCCTTGAAGTCTATTATTGTTTTATTCACTTCAGAATCCTCCACAGTGTCTTGTATCATATACTTACATAGTAGGCAACCCATTTTTTGTTTCATAATAAATGGATGGCTTGTTCAAAATATTTTAATATGATCCTTTGCTTCCTGAAGATCACTACCTTCCTATATTTCTTCCCAAGTTTCTGCCAAAATTTTGCTCCACAACTTTTATCAAATCCTTGTTTCTTTCCCAAATTTCATTTTGCTAGAAAAGCAAAATGAGAGAGAGAGAACATGTATGGAATACATAATAGAAATTTGAAAGTAGAAAGTTAAAAATTGGAAAGAAGAAAGAACATTTAGTAAATTTCAAAACACTGAACAGATAATGCATTAATAAGTGGGATCCCCATTGTTTTATCATCATTGTGGTGACCAGTGATGATTGTTATAAATATTAGCTACTGTGATGTCTCTACATACCATTCACCACACAAACTCATTTCTTTAAATTACTTAATCCTTTAAAAAGCACTTATGCTCAGCTTTATGCAACATAGCGCCGCCGCCGCCGCCAAGTCGCTTCAGTCGTGTCCGACTCTGTGCGACCCCACGGACTGCAGCCTACCAGGCTTCTCTGTCCATGGGATTCTCCAGGCGAGAACACTGGAGTGGGTTGCCATTTCCTTCTCCAAGTAACATATTGAGTCCTGAGTAATATCCTGCTTCCATTTATTCTATAAAAATTGTTTCAATTTTAAAGGTTAACATTTTTATTTATGCATTCATATCTCAGAAATAAATGCTATTATTGATAAGCCATAAGAATAATGGATCAGGGTGAGAAATTTATGTAATTTCATTGTCAAATTCTCTGATAGAATTTACTTTGAATGGATTTCATAGTAGTAGAACATTATCACGTCTCTACTGTTTATATTCTGATGTTTTTAAAAAACCTATGTACACATGGTTGTCAAACCATGTCAGAGTTAACAGACTTCAGAGTTGTTGCATGGCAGAGTGCCTGTTTTATGTGTGTATGTATGTGCATGTGTTAATACATGTATATGTGTATGTATACATAAATGTACACACGTGAGCACATATATAACATGTATGTAAATATAGCCAGAATGTCCAACTTCAATAAAAACTGGAAAAAATAAAGAATATGTCAATTAAGAAAAAGTTTAATTAGAGAGTGACTTCCTCTGAGTTATTGCAGATGCCTTAGAGCTCAAAGTAATTGAGTTTTGACTTTAGATGTGCTTCTGTATGTGTGTGTGTGTGTTTACTTTGTTGTATGTGGGTTTTTTACTCTAACCCAGGGCAATATTCAGATATTGCCCTGGGTTAGAGTAAAATTACATTTTAAGTCACTATGTTAGTAGTAACAATTTGTTTTGCAGCATTTATTCAAGTCATTGTGAAAAATATAGATTTTAAATACCATATTGACCATGTAGAAAGATTCTTTGCTTATTAGAAAGGTATTTCTTTTCACAAATTTTCACTTTTTATACCAGTTAATAAAGTATTCACTACTGGTATTATGATTGTGGTTTTTGCACATATGTATAGGATTTGTTAACCTACCTTTTCCAGATTTTGACTTAGAGTTTTAAAATCTAATTTATATTAGTGTCAAAGTAAGCAGCATTTAAGTACACCAAAACAAAATTCTCAAAGTGAACTCTGTATTTTTTTACATATTACATAATAAATATGTCTTTGTTCAATTCTTAAAAATGAATAAATGAGTATGGAAAGTTGTATCTTTAAGATTGTCTGGATGTACTTTTATTTTAAAAATTAAAAAATTGAAATAGAATAAAATGTGGGGAGGAGTGAGTTATTTCTGCTTTTGACAGTGAGTCCTTCAGTGCGCACACATTTTCATCTCTTCTTGCTCTTCCATGCCTAGAGAAATGCCAGGCTCCTGCAAACTCTGACTTGCTCTAGGGCTCTTCAGAATGTGAAGCAGTTCTAATAGGCAGTCAGCTAGTTGCAGCAGCTGAGCAGACCTCGAATAGCACGTACATTTCCTATTTTCAGTACTCCATAAAGTGGTTGAATAAGGGAAGCCAGAAGGCAAAAGAAATTGGATATAATGAGATTAGTTAGGAGAAGGAAATTCCTATTTATTTTTGTAGATATTTAAGTTTATAAATAGAGAAATTAATTTTTAAAATTATTTTATGATTATCTTGGGGGAAAAATGTTAATATGTAGTCAGTAATATAACAGGAAAATTTTAGTCTATGACGTATTAAGTAGCTTTTTTTTTTTTTACCATTTTGCATGTCTACTTTTTTCATACTCATATATACACTTTATTATTTCTTTCTTTTTTAAAAAGGATGCATATATGCATCTAAATTGGCTGTTCAGAAACATGGTCTCTCTATGATGACTACACCCTAAAGTCTTGTGTAACCTTTAAACCATTCCTATGATTATCTGCTTTTTTTGTTTTTTGTTCTTTGTTTTGATGGGGGGTGGCGTTTATTGGCCTTATAGTTTCTACTCATTGCCAAAGTTAGTTAGGTAAAAATTTCTTCCTCTCCTACCAAAGAAGTTGTGTCATACATCTGTAAAACAGATTCCTTTTAAAGTTTTATTTCATTGTATTTTTTAATATATTTATACCCCTTTAACTCATTTCTCTGACACCTCATCCACTGCTTTTGGCAAATGTCAATCTGTTCTCTGTAACTAATCTATGATCTTTTGGGGGAGTTATTTTTCATTTTTATTTTTAAGACCGCACATGTTAGAGACATTATGTGGTATTTGTTTTTTGCTGTCTGATTTATTTCACTTAGCATAATACCCTGGAAATCTATCCATGTTGTTGCAAAAGCCAAGGTTTCGTTCTTTTTCGTGGCTTAGTAGTGTTCTATTATACACATGCATATTTGCATATATATGCATAAATATATAGGAAATATATTTTCTTTACATATTCATCCCATGATGGATACTTGAGTTGTTTCCTTGTAAGATAGCTGCACTGAACATGGGGATGCATATATCTTTTTGAGTTAATGTTTTTATTTTCTTCAGGTACATACCCAGAATTGGAATTGCTAAATCATTTGGTAGTTCTATTTTTAATTGTTTGAGGAACTTTAATGCTATTTTCTATAGTGGCTGCACCAATTTACACTCCCAACAGTGCACAATGCGTCCCTGTTGTCAACATCCTCAGCAACACTTCCTATTTCTTGTCTTTTTGATAACAGCCATTCTGATACATATGAGGTGATATCTTATTGTACTTTTGGTTTGTATCTCCCTGATGATTAATGATATTGAACATGGTTTCATGTACATGTTGACCATCTGAATGTCTTCTTTGGAAAATATCTATTTGGATGTTCTGGCTATTTTTTAATCATTTTTTTTTTATCTTTTGAATTATAGGAGTTATTTATGTATTTTGGATGTTAACTACTTATCAGATATATGATTTGCGAATAATTTCTTCCCCTGAGGTGGTTACTTTTTCAGTTTTTTAAGTTTGATGTAGTCTCACTTTTTTTTTGCTTTTGTTGCCTTTGTTTTTGGTGTCAGATTCAAAAAAATCATTGCCCAGAACCTGTGTCAAAAAGCTTACTGCCTATGATTTTTTCCTAAAAGTTTTATGGTTTCAGGTCTTACTGTCATATATTTAGTTCATTTTGATTAATTTTTGAATATGGCATAAAAGAGTGGTTGTGTTTCATTCTTTTGCATATGACTATCTAATTTTCCCAACATCATTTAATGAAGAGATAGTTCTTTCTCCATTGTATATTCTTGACTCCTTTGTCATAAGTTAGTTGACCAGATATGTATGCATATATTTCTATGCTCTCTATTGTGTTTCTTTGATTTATGTTTCTGTTTTAATACAAGTATCATACTGTTTTAATTGTTATAACTTTGTAATATAGTTTGAAATCAGGGATCATGTTGCCTCCAGCTTTGTTCTTTCTCAAGATTGCTTTGGCTATTTGGGTTTGTGTGTGTGAGTGTGGCCCCATACAAATTTTAGTATTATTTGTTTTATTTTTTTGAAAAAAAAATGCCATTGGAATTTTGATAGAGGTGAAAATTGACTCTGTAGATCACTTTGGTAGTATGGCCATTTTAGCAATATTGATTTTTCCAATCCATGAGCATTGAATATCCTTCATTTGTATCTTCTTCAACTTCTCTTATGCTTTTCTTAGTCTTTTAAAGTTGTATTGGAATGCAGGGTAAGGGCAAATTGAATAGTGAAATAAAATGAAAAGGTGTGTGAGAGTGAGTGATCACTTGGAGAAAGAGAAATTTGTAAAGGATAAAATGTCAGATTCAAAATGAGCGGTATATGAAAAAAAAGTATATAGCTACTAGACCTAAAAAATTAAAACTGAGAAATAAATACTTATTGGTATTATCTCTTATTGCTGTATGAGATATTTTCATTATATATGCCAGGTATTTTCTGGAAAAATCTTACTTTTCATTCTGTATACTTTTCAAATAAACTATGGACTAACTGCAACAGGGTCATTCAGTTTCATGTGATTGTTACAACAATATCACAATTTATCTGGGAAATTTTGGATGATCCTATGTATGAGTGCCTGGCCAGTTTGTGGACAGTGGTGCCAAAGACTGTGTTTTCAGTCTAACTAGATGGAAATGAAAGTGTCATCATCTCACTCTTGTGCCTGGCAGGAAAAACGGTAACATAGCGGTAGACATATAAAGAGACTTTTTTTTTAATGATTAAAAACCACGTCTTTGTTCTAGCCTATTTAACATGCTAAAGAGAAACACTGAAGCAAAAGTGATAAAATAGGGAGACTGGATATTGTAAACAGTCAGAAGATCAGCAGACAGAATTTAAATCCTAAACTTTGAATTCTATCAAAAGTTTATATATATATTTGTGTGTATATATATATGTGTATATGTATATATATATATAGTCTTATGGTTTTAAATTAAATGGCCACCAGAGTGTAATTTAGGCTTGCCATCTGTGCACTATGCTGATTATTTTTACACAACTAAGATTTTAATCTTAAAAAATGAAAATTTATAAAAACACTCATGTTGGACTTTTTGGATTTTTTATTATTTTTCTTTGCTTTTTTCCTACTCATTTCTATTTTGCAAGAGCACTAACTAACAATCCCTAATGAGTTAACAGAGGCACCAACAAAGCCGTGACCTTCACCTTGACTTTGATCTCTTTGTCAAATCAATGTATTAAAGTTTTGCTGTGTATTTGTTTGTTTAGTATGTAGACTTTGCCATGGCCATGACTTTCATAGAGCAATTATTTTTATTAAGTTAGACGATTAAAGTTAGTCTTGCATGAGAAAAGTATACACTTGGGAAGCAGTGATGGATGGACTCAAGTCTTCAGAGTGTTTAGCTCTGCCAGAATTTTCCAGTTGAATGGAAATTCACCTCCCAGTTTGGTTTGGGTGACACTCTATGGATTGTCAAACCTGAGTGTTTCCTAGAGAAAGACAAAAAGAGATCAAAAAGGATAGATGACAGTGTGAATATCCACATGTGTTCTTGCAATTTTTCTCAGATATTTTTCTGCTTTGATGAACAACATCATTACTGAAATAATGTTAATTAATATCTGCGTCATTCTTGTAAATGGTAGTTTAGTGATACAATTAGACTAATTAGTATACAGCATAGCTTGGTGACATGATAAATCATAGAGCAGAACATGTTGACTCTTATCCATTATGATGTATTAGCTAATTCACTTGCTCAATAATGACAAAAGATGGGGAACAGGGCAGTAACAATAGAAACAACTATAAAAGCGTCATGGCCACATTTTCAGGTTTTTATTTTTCTACCATGTTCCTGAGAACTACGGACTATGGACCTTTTACATTTTTTTCCTTTTCTTTTTGCATTGGTAAATCATAACCCCTGAAAGAAACCTTCAAGAACAAAATCATGAGGAACTTCCCTGGTGGTCAAAGTTAAAACTCTGCTCTTCCACTGCAGGGGTGACAGGTTCAACAGGTTCAACCCTTGGTTGGGGACCTAAGATTCCATGTGCCACATGGCGTGGCCCCCCAAATAAAATAAGATCATGAGTAAATAAAGAAACAATAAACAATGACTTTCCAACTTTCCTAGGTTCACACATGTTGTGTTATGTGCAGTGTTATACTTTTTCAAGATGATTCATGGTAAAGCTGACAGCTATCTGCATATCTGATTAATTTTTCAGAACCTATGCGAACCCCAAAGACTTTAAAGATTGCTGAAATACAAGCAAGACGCATCGCTGTGGACTGGGAATCCTTGGGTTACAACATCACTCGGTGCCACACTTTTAACGTCACTATCTGCTACCATTACTTCCGTGGTCACAATGAGAGCAAGGCAGACTGCTTGGACATGGACCCCAAAGCCCCTCAGCATGTTGTGAACCATCTGCCACCTTATACAAATGTCAGCCTCAAGATGATCCTAACAAATCCAGAAGGCAGGAAGGAGAGTGAAGAGACGATTATTCAAACTGATGAGGATGGTATGGTCATACTTCTTTACTTTTTAAAGGGGAGACTATATCACAGGATTATGCATGCTCTTACAGTTTTGCCTAGAGTTCCCAAAATTGAAGTGAATCCTAAAATCTGCTAAATACTCTTAACAGGGTTAACTTTGAAAATAGTTGGTCTTAAACAAAAACCTTAATATTCTTCACAGTAGCATCAAATACTAGATGAACTCTTCCTTTACTGTTTTGTCTTTATACGGTGTTAGAAAATTGGCAACTGTACCAAAAGTCTAAATATAGATTATATTAAATGTTCAAAAATAATTTTTATTGTTCGTGGGACCATATCAATTACCTATTGGGGAAATACCCTTAACTAAAAATTTAGTTTTTTGCATTTTACAGACCAATAGTAATAGTTTTCATTTCCTTTAGATTTGAAAGCAATATTGTTTACCTGTTATATTCATTTTTAGATAGTTTTATTTAATTATAAATATAAAAGAAAGTCAAAGTTTATATATTTAAGTCTGAATAAAGGTCTGTATCAGATATTGGCAAGCTATCAACTTTTATTTATTACCACCCAAATAATTGAATTATAATTTGCCCAACTTCTGTGTGTATTACTTCTAAATTATTAAATACTAGGAAGAAACATTTATATTAATGTTATGAATTATACACACTTATACTATAGCATGTCATTAATGTGAATATGAATACAATTTTCTATTTTAAAAAATGTATCTTAGACAAAAGCAATATAATAATAACACTATATGCTTCCAAAGTAAGACATTTCATTTTCAAACCTTCCTTTTATGAATGAAAGTATGCAAGAAGGAAAAAAAGTATGCTATATAGTGAATTGAGGCAAACCTGAATTGGGAGTCAGGAACGTGAGTTTTCAATCCTGGCTCAAATAACACATGTAACCTTAGTAAGTCCTTTCACCCCTCTAATTCTCTACTTCTCGGCTCTATATGAAAAGTTTAAATTAGATGATCTCTAAGGGTCCATCCTGTTCTAAAATGTTCCTTGAATAGCTTGTTAGGATGGCTACATTTTTATTTGGGTTTCAGAAAACAGGATGTATTTCATACCCTCGTGTTCCCAATTTCCCCAGATTCTGAACTTTAGTCTCAGATGTATATTTTGATGCCTGCAAGTATGAGATTGCCATAAAATAGGTCAATAATACCAAAATTTCTAGAAATTCTCCTTATCACTTTAAACATTTTCACTCTGAAAAATGAAAATGATCTTGTATTGTTTTGCTGTTTTTGTTGAAATAAAGGGAAGCAAAAGCCTTTAAACTTCATTTAGCTCACTCAGATTTTCAAGGAAACAATCTTGTCCTAAAATTATACATATTCCTAGAATTTCAAAGACTTATTCATGATAAATGTGCTTTTGTCATTTTTGAAATAATAGAACAGATTCACCTGAAATAATTCACAGATTCATGTTTGAACTTGCACTTAATCAAAACATTAACTATATTATAAAGAACAAACCCTCTTCTAACATATAAACACATAAACATTTGTATTGCCTCCCCCACAACAACATACAACACATATGCTTATGAAAGAAAGAATGGTTGAGTGTAGCTGTTTCATAGGTAGAGAATCAAAATGGGAAGTCTAAGCATGGATTCAAAAGCTCTGAAAAAATGTCTATCTCATTTCATGAAGTGCAATAATACTATGTCTGATTACACTAGAGATTAAGTAAAGTTTGTTTACCATATTTTGTTAGTTTCAGGTGTACAGCAATGTGATTCAGATTGTTTTTTAACATTATATTCCATTATATTTTATTTGGTAGCTTCCCTGATAGCTCAGATGGTAAAAAATTTGCCTGCAATGTGGGAGACCAGGGTTCATTGCCTGGCTCAGGAAGATGCCCTAGAGCATAGTTAAAGATCAGTTCGGTCGCTCAATCATGTCCAGCTCTTTGTGATCCCATGGACTGCAGCACGCCACGTTTTCCTGTCCATCACTAATTCCAGGAGCTTGCTCAAACTCATGTCCATTGAGTTGGTGATGTCATCCTACCATCTCATCCTCTGTCGTCCCCTTCTCTTCCTGCCTTCAATCTTTCCCAGCATCAGGGTCTTTTCCAAAGATTCCGTTCTTCATATCACGTGGCCAAAGTATTGGAGTTTCAGCTTCAGCATCAGTCCTTCCAATGAATATCCAGGACTGATTTTCCTTTATGATTGACTGGTTGGATATCCTTGCTTTCCGAGGGACTCTCAAGAGTCTTCTCCAACACCACAGTTTAAAAGCATCAATTCTTCAGCACTCAGCTTTCTTTATGGCCCAACTCTCACATCCATACATGACTACTGGAAAAACCATAGCTTTGACTAGACGGTCTTTTGTTGGCAAAGTAATATCTCTGCTTTTTAATATGCTGTCTAGGTTGGTTATAACTTTCCTTCCAAGGAGCAAGTGTCTTCTAATTTCATGGTTGCAGTCACCATCTGTGGTGATTTTGGAGCCCAAGAAAATAGTCTGTCATTGTTTCCATTGTTTCCCTGTCTATATGCCATGAAGTGATGGGACAGATTCCATGATGTTCATTTTTTGAATGTTGAGTTTGAAGCCAAGTTTTTCACTCTCCTCTTTCACTTTCATCAAGAGGCACTTTAGTTCCTCTTTGCTTTCTGCCATAAAGGTGGTGCCATCTGCATATCTGAGGTTATTGATATTTCTCCCTGCAAACTTGATTCCAGCTTGCACTTCATCCAGCCCAGTTTTTCACATGATGCACTCTGCATATAATTTAAATAAGCAGGGTGACAATATATAGCCTTAACATTTTCGTTTCCCAGTTTGGAGCCAGTTCATAGTAAAATACTGAATATAATTCCCTGTGCTATGCAGTAGATTCTTGCTGCTTATCTATTTTATGTATAGTACTCTGTACCCATTAATCCCATACTCTTACTTTGTCTCTCCCTCCCTCCATCTCCCCTTTAATAACTAAGTCTCTTTCTGTTTGTATATAGATTCATTTGTGCTGTTTTTAGATTCCACATGTAAGTGATACCATATAGTATATGTCTTTCTGTGTCTGACTTCACTAATTGAAGTATTCTATAAATCCATCCATGTTGCTATAAATGACAATATTTCATTCTTTTTATGATTGAGTAATATTTCGTTGTACGTATATTTACGTGTGTATGTGTATGTTTATATCACACCTGCTTAAGTCAGATGAATCAGTGGTAAAGAATTCACCTGCAGATGGAAGAGCCGCAGGAGATGCGGGTTCAATCTCTGGGTCAGAAAGATCTCTTTGAGAAGGGAATGTCTACCCACTCCAGTATTCTTGCCTGGAGAATTCCATGGACAGAGGAGCCTGGTGGGCTACAGTCCCTGGGATCGCAAAGAGTCAGACACGACTGAGCACTCACTCACTTTCCTTAAGCCAGTTGTCTATTGAAGGGTACTTGAGTTTGTTTCCATATCTTGGCTACTGTAAATAGTGCTGCTATGAACCTTGGGATCCATGCATCTCTGAATTAGAGTTTTGTCTTTTCTGGATATATAACGAGAAGTGAGATTGCTGTATCATGTGATTGTTCTATTTTTAGTTTTTTAAGGAACCTCCATATTGTTCTCCATAGTGGCTACACCAGTTTACATTCCCACCAACAGTGTGTGAGGATTCCCTTTTCTTCACATCCTTGCCAAGATTTAGTATTTGTAAACTTTTGCTGATGGCCATTCTGACACATGTGAGGTGATACATCCTTTTGGGTTTGATTTGCATTTCTCTCATAATTAGGATGCTGAGCATCATGTCATGTGCCAGTTGGTCATCGGTATGTCCTCTTCAGCAGAATGTCTGTTTAGGTCTTCTGCCCATTTCCTGACTGGGTTGTTTGGTTTTTTTGACATTCAGTTGTACAGGCTGTTTGTATATTTGGACATTAACCCCTTGCCATTTGCATTGTTTGCAAATACTTTCGTCCATTCTCCAAGCTATCAATTAGTTTTGCTGATGGTTTCCTTTGCTGTACAAAAGGTTTTAAGTTTGATTAGGTCTCACCTATTCATTGTAGACTATATATTTTATAACTTCTGAGTTAAGTAAAAAGAATGTACTCACATGTTTTATTGCCTACACTTAAAAGTGAAAAAAACATATATTTTCTTAATTGATATTAAGTCTCCGTTATACAAGTTTTATGCTTCTTTAGTCAGTCATAGGGACTTCCCTGGGTGTTCAGAGAGTAAGGAATCTGCCTGAGATGTGGGAGACCTGGGTTAGATCCCTGAGTGGGGAAGATCCCCTGGAGAATGAAATAGCAGCCCACTCCAGTATTCTTGCCTGGAGAATTCCATGGACAGAGGATCCTTGCAGGCTACAGTCAGTCCATGGGGTCGCAAAGAATTGGACATGACTAAGCAACTGACACTTCACTTCACTTAGTCATTCTCTAAAAATATAATTTATTTTGATGGTATTATTTGGTTTGAGTTTTTAGTCTGCTTTTCTTTCCACAAACCAAAGAATGCTGTAAGGCTTTTACATTCCTTTTTCATATTGCATTCAATTTTTTAATTTATTTTTTATACATATATGACTAGATTACTAGTTGAGAAGAGAATTGCCATGGAAATTTAAGTTATGTCCTAAAGTTGATCAAACTCATGACTATTCTATTTATTTTATCTAAAAAAATTTTTGTAAAAGTAAAATGGAACTATTTAGCCTAATTTCAATATTATTTTTTACCCTCCTTTTAACCTCTTTTGAAGAATGTTTTTATTATTTGTAATGATATTGAGTTGTATATTATTATTTCATGGTAGTAGAGTTGCAAAGTAATTCCTTCTGCTATAAAGTTTTTTTTTTTTTTTTAAGTTTTGCTTTATATGTAAGACTAGATGAAGTTCAAGCTTTCTATGAAGTATTTGCAAATAATTCAGTCTTCAGATCAGAGCTCCAGTTTCTACATAGGGTATTTGATGTGTTTCAATGTTCCTGAATTGGGGGCACAGAATATCTAAATCACAATCTATTGTTGGAAGATGGATGGGTTGTGATGATCTAATTAAGTCAGTCTTACTAAATTATTGCTGCCCCATATACATAGAAAAATAATAAATTTTCAGTCATCTAGTTAAAGAATATAATTTCATGAATAGAATTCTGGGGACATCCATAAATCATGAGAGCAAAGCTAGAATGATTTCCCACCAGAACCCTAAAGTAGAAGTTATATTTAATTTATTGTATGCTTTTTTTAATGCATAGGTAGAATTTTTTGTATGAGATTTTGTTTTCATTTTTTATTCTTGCATTCATAAAAATCAATATTGTTAAGTTAACCCTGCAGGAAAACCTGGTTTGGGAATATTTTTTGGCTAATAGAAAGCTTTCTTTTAATGTGTATTTATTATATTTTAAAGGCTGTTATGCTTATTTAATATTAGCCTACCCCACTCACATTTCATTCTCCTCTCTTCCACTTTGAGAATTACATTTTAAAGGATTTTCTTATGTGAAAAAATTTTTTTTAGCTGAAGCAGCTCCCAAATAAATTACAAGCAGGGGAATAAAAGTCAGCATTCTGTTTCCATTAAAAGTTGTTGATGTGGAAATGTGAGGTGACAGTTCCTGCAATATAAAGACTGCAGTGGTGATGGTCTTAGTAACTTCATGTTGTATTTGCACAGATCATGTGTACATATAGATGTTTTTTGTATGTAGAACTATCTTCCTTCAAATGTAGAAATTATTGAACGTACTCTGTGCCCACACTCCTTTCCCTACATGTTTCATGTGTGTGTTCCCCTCTGTGTAATTCTTGCTCTCATTCACCATACTGGCCCCAGTACAAGGGCAGTAATTAGAACACTCTCGGCAATCATCTTCTCACAAACTTTTCCGTAAATGTATGAAGTGAATCCCGTTGACAGAGTAGTACATGTATAAGAAGAGCAGAAAAATACACCAATTCTGGGAAGGCTACTTTCTAATTCTACTGTTCTCTGTTCAATGCAGAATTTACTAACATTTAAAATGATCCCTATTTGTGAACAATTTGACACATCCATGCCATTTCGTTTTGTTGTTGTTGTTGTTGTTGTTGTCAAATCATGTTTGGTGAATGCCTATAGTAATTATAATACCATCAAATAAACATTTACTCATGAACTGGGGCTTTCCCTCCACCTCCTCCCAATAGCCACCCTCTATGAGAGGTGGGAAAAGATGAATAAAAGCTTTCCCTTAAGGTACAGTTGTAAGCTTATTTCATTTGGGTGGAATAGAAACAATAGATATTCTCTTGCAGAACAAACTGATGCCCTTGGTAGCCTCAGCAGATGCCACAGATTACACACAGGGGCCATCGCAGCCCCTCTACCTTGATAACTGCATAGCATGTGCCGGTAGTAGCCCTGGGAGTGAACAGGAGTGGATGCCTTTGGTTAACTTTCCCCCAAGCCCTCGGTTATTAGATGCATAAACATATCTTGTAGAGTTTAGTCCCGGCATCTTTTCTGTTTACTGTGGGTTTTTTCCTTCTGAATTCATTATTAATGTGCCAAATTATGATGGCTGTCCCAGAGGTCATAACATCATTCATTGTCTCCTTCTGGATTGAAATAAATCTTACTCCTTTGACATATCATTCAGAATTTCTTGATGCTGCTGGCCACATTGCAATGCATTTCCTTTGATCCAGTGATTTTTAATTTATTTCCATCCTCACAAAATTGCTGTAGACTCTGAAACTACATTTCTAGATAATGTCATGTGTGAAGTTTCATGTGTAACGTTTCACTGAAACGTTAGGTTAAGGAAAAATATTAATTAAAAAACTGGGTTGATATTTTCAAAAGAAAGCATACTTTCAAGCAAAGTAGGATGGATAGGATATATTTTTAAACATTAAGGGAACAAAAATGCTGGATATTTATGTAAATAAATAGCAACTAAATCTTTAAATAAAATACATAAAAGGAAAAACACAATAGTAAAGGATTTTGTATTTTGTCAATAGAAGCTGACACATCATTCATTGTTGCCACCGGGTATTGTCAGTTATATGACATTTGCAAATAAGGCCTGGAATGGTTTCTCACGTCTTGTCATACCTGGGGACACTTCAAAACTAGTTATGCTGATTGTTGAGTTCTAAAGAAGTCTGATGTTGTAAAGTGGTTTGATTCTTTGCTTTGAAAAAGGGAATTTCATTTAAAAGACTGAAGCAACAATTTTGAACCTATTCATCTAAAAGAGGTTTTTATACATTGCAATAATGCTCTTTTTTTTAAATTATAGAAATGTAATAAATGTAGCTATGAAAGACTGACTATTAATGAGCATGTTAATTCAGTACCGTATGGTTTGGCTTTTGAGTCTAAGGAGCATTAATTATTATTATTACTTATTATTTTATGAACATTGTTTATAGAGATACTTTAGGGGCTTATAATAATCTTCAAAAAATCATTCAGGGAAATCTTTCAGGGCAAGCTCTGTTCTTGAAACAAATTACAAATGAGCCTTCACATTATTAGAGGGATACAACAGAGAGAACTAGACTACACTATTTAGCTCTCTGAGGTGATAGAAAATTCTGTTGAATAAAAATAACTTTGCAGTTGTACATAATCTGCATTAGAAGCTTAGAGATTTATTTTAAATTCATATGTATTCCCACATAGTAAAAGCTTGTCATACAGCTTCTTTTCTTAGGGACACATTTTTATTTATTTTATTTACTTTTAACCTGTTTATCCAGCTTACATGTTTACTTTTTTATGTTTCTGATATAAGGATCCTTATAACCAATAATGTATTTATATGTAGTGCCTGGCCCTGTACCAGTCAATTCTCTTCAAGGAACCTCTTTTGAAAATAAGATTTTCCTGAACTGGAAAGAACCTTTGGATCCAAATGGAATCATCACTCAATATGAGGTACTGGGAGAATAGGAAGTTTAATGAAATGTGCATTGAAGGGGAGAACCAAAGAAAATGTTACAGAGAAATAATGGAAAAGAAGTAAATGAGAATTAGAGGATTAAAATCACTATTAGTTCTTCTCTGTTTTAATTTATAAATTCCTCTAAGTATCAAAATGAATATTATATGGTACCTAGACTTTTCATATTCTTAAGTAAATATTGTTTTAAAGAAGTAGGATGGAATTTGCCAACAGACTTACTGGTGGTTGTAAAAAGAATAAATTTTTACAAAATTAAGAAATTCATATTTCATACTATGAGTTAGGGAAAACCATTGAATGAAGTTGCTTTTAGGGTAGGGGAAAACACCTGAAAAGCAAAATATATCATAAACCTCTCTATTCCAGAGCTTCATCTCAACTTTGAATATAAATCATTATCTTATTTGTACATGTGAAAAGATGAAAATAAAATGTCCTTTTAATTGCACAGATATGTGGTCTGTTCTTGGGTACTAGGTGTTGTTTCCAGTATAAACTACGTTTTAGTGGCCACAGAGTGCATTATGAAAATGGAGAATTTTGCTTTTTTTCACTTTTAGTGATTGGTCTATTCAAAGTATTTTTCTTGATTCAGTTTTGGTGGGAATTTCTTGTGTTTCACATGCATTACATTATATATGACCATAAGATTTTATATAAATATGTATTCATATTTATGGCTTCCCTGGTGGCTCAGTGGTAAAGAATCCGCCTGCCAATTCAGGAGACACGGGTTCAATCCCTGGGTCAGGAAGATCCCCTGGAGAAAGAAATAGCAACCCACTCTGATATTCTTGCTTGGGAAATCCTGTGGACAGAGGATCCTGATGGGCTTCAGTCCATGGGGTCACAAAAGAGTCAGACACGACTTAGGGACTAAAAGAACAACAACATTCATACTTAATTATATTGATTTATCTTTTGATGGAAGAAAATAGATGTATATTGATCCAGTCAGATAACTCTAGGTTTATCTGTAGATAAATAGATAGAGATGGACAGACAAACAGATAATAGATACAGAATAACAGTGAAATAACCATATCAAAATGAGAAAGAAAAGAAGGGGAAAAAAATGTGATTCACTCCACACAGATGCCCTTGAGTGCTATCTTGTTTAAAGGGTTTTTTTTTTTTAGAATGTATTATGATATGTATTGGATATGTAATAGGAAATAATATTTCTTAAAACAGGTCAGTTACAGCAGCATAAGATCATTTGATCCTGCAGTTCCTGTGGCTGGACCTCCCCAGACTGTATCAAATTTATGGAACAGTACACACCATGTCTTCATGCATCTCCATCCTGGGACCACCTACCAGTTTTTCATAAGAGCCAGCACTGTCAAAGGTTTTGGGCCAGCCACAGCCATCAATGTGACCACCAATATCTCAGGTATGAAATGAATAAAGTGCAAACAGAATTGGTTTGTAATAGCATATCCTAAAGAATCACAAATACACTGAGTGTAATTCACGTCATTTTTTGAATCTTTAATATAGTTAGTCATGATTGAAATCAAAAGTTTATAAATTCTTTTTGTTCTTCCATGTTCATTTTTATTATATTTCTACGGAGCAAAACAATTCAGTACATGGATATTTGGTTTGAACTTTAAAACTTGGTTACAATCACTATATCTTGGGAACACATAATAATCAAGCTAAGGCTAATGAAATTTATGGTTAGTGTGGTTCCCAGGTGTACTTGAACTTTTAAAGTAATTTATCCCTTGAGTCTAGTAATTCTATCCTTTAGCAATTTAAAAACAATTTAGAGTGAAATTGAGGTATTGGAGGCATGATGCTTCTCAGTATGATTTATGCATATGTGTGTGTATGTATAGTGCACATGTGATATGCACACATATGTAATATAATACTCATATACATTTGTACCTATTTAGTCTGTTTATTCTGCTTCCTAAATAACTCCCAGATGCCTTGCCTCTCTCTCATGTCACCATTCCTACCTCTCCATCTGGATTGTATTAAAGCTGTCATCGACATGTCTTTCTAAGAAGCACTCTTACCCTTAGACTTACCTTGCTCCTGTGTTTTTTTTGTTTTTCTATTGATCTCTGTACAACATTTATTTCTTTCTTAATTTTTTTCAAAATCTAATATATAATATTTACTGTATTATGCCTACTATGATATTTTTACATGATTAGCATTTGTGGCACTTCATTTTATGGCCCTCTTCATCCTTTTCTCCTATCCATGGGCTTCCCTGGTGGCTCAGAGGGTAAAGCGTCTGCCTGCAATGCAGGAGACCCGGGTTCGATCCCTGGGTTGGGAAGATCCCCTGGAGAAGGCGATGGCACCCCACTCCAGTATTCTTGCCTGGAGAATCCCATGGACAGAGGAGCCTGGTGGGCTACAGTCCACGGGATCGCAGAGTCGGACACGACTGAGTGACTTCACTTTCATTCCTATCCATAAATCCAAAGTTCCATTCACAGCAAACTATTGTATTGTCCGTGTCCTTTCACATAATGGTATCTTCATATATTCTGTTTTTTTATCTCTGGTATATTTTTCCCATGTTCTCTCTTTCTGATGAGCTTTTACTCTTCTTTTAATATTCAGCTTAAGCACTGCCTAAATAGTGAAGTCCTCTCTGTTTTATCTTCCAGGTTCCCAGCACTAGTTTAGAAGAGTGTGGTCCCCCAGCATCAACTTCAAATTAAAATGTCCTAGAAATGTACATTATCAGGGCCCTCCCCAGACTTTCTGAATCAGAAACGGTAGACAAATGGGACAGCATTCTGCATTTTTATTTTAAGAGCTCTCCAGAAGTTTCTGATCTCCCTAGTCTGAGAACCACTGTCTAACTGTCTCCTATTTTGGTCACCTAAATTCTTCTATAATTTTTTGGTGTTTATGAGACTGTCACTCTTGATAAATCTGAATACCTACTTTTAACTCTATAAATGTCAAAAACCATGCTTCATTTACTTCTATATTTATAGCACTTCTTGTAAAGTTTAACACATAGTAAGTATTCAGTAAATGTTCAATGAGTGAATGCAATACTTTAAACTTTTTATTAGATACCATTTGTTCATAGTTTTTCTGGTAATGTACATATTTCACTGGTCATATCCTCCCTTAAACGTCTTTCTGCATGGAAATGATCAAAAGCCATTTAAGGTTATTCACCCAGTTCAGGATTAGGAAGCCTCCTTACCCCCCAAAATTATCAAATATTTTGAAAAAATTTAGATTTCTTCTTTTTAAGAATCTGACAGCGAGAGCACTAATTCTTGGAAATTAACAGCCAAAGTGCTCATTTCCGTTCAGCATACTTTCTAGATATGTCTCTATTGTGACCACAGTGGTGAAAGTGATCAAGATCAATGTTAGGTCATTCCACAACCTTTAGGTCGAAGCAGCACCACCTCCCGAGGCAGCCTTTTACCTAACTTCCTGCCATTTCTGTCTCCACATCTCCATGTGCAACTCCATTACCGGAACTCCCCAGAGTCTATGCTATTAACACCTTCCTCCCATCCCATCAATGCTGGTTTCAAGATCTCAGGAACCTAGAAGTTAAAACATATTCATAAAATGTTTGGAGTGTGTGTCACAAGTTGCAGATTATAATTTAAAATTTAACAAGTCTTCTTATCTTCTGCTGCTTTAGGTTCTCAGAGTTAACATTCAGTGGCATTTGTTAAGGTATAGTTTAATTTTAAGCATTAAATTGATTTTTTCCTTCATTCAGTTCAGTCGCTCAGTCGCCTGTCCGACACTTTGTGACCCCATGGACTGCAGCACACCAGGCCTCCCTGTCCATGACTAACTCCTGGAGTTTACTCAAACTCATGCCCATCACCGATGCCATCCAACTATCTCATCCTCTGTCATCCCCTTCTCCTCCCACCTTCAGTCTTTCCCAGCATCAGGGTCTTTTCAAATGAGTCAGCTCTTCTCATCAGGTGACCAAAGTATTGGAGCTTCAGCTTCAGCATCAGTCCTTCCAATGAAAATTCAGGACTTATTTCCTTTAGGATGGACTGGTTGGATCAGGATCATTTATTCAGTTTGAACTATGATATATTCTTGTTTATTGATTGAAACTTTCCCCTTCATTAATCATTTATCAGCTCCAACTTTACCTGACTACGAAGGAATTGATGCCTCTCTCAATGAAACTGCCACCACGATAACAGTCTTGTTGAGGCCAGCACAGGCGAAAGGTGCACCTATCAGGTAAGAGGGGAAAACCGTAGTCAGAGGGAAAACAGCCAGGAGAACAGATGTTTTCTCACAGCCATTCAGCAGCCAATATAGTGGTTCATCTTTAAGAGAAGTTCATTTGACAGCTCGTATCAGAATGGTTTTATTTTTGTTTTGTTTGTGTTTGTTTGTTTTTTTGGTCAAACCTATGAAGAGATTTTTAAGAGTAAAATTCTAAGGGGATTTTGAGATATTCATGAACTGAACCATTCACCTCTCTGTACTGTTTGATTTAAGAGCATTGTTCTTTGAATTTTTTCTTTCTCTAGCCCCATTTCGTTTCCCTTCCTCTGTTGGTATCTGTGGTATACGAGCTTTGAAGGTATTTGTCAAGAATAGAGTGAGAAAATAACCCCTGTCCGTTGTATTAAATCTGTTATGAATAAATTCCACATGAGTGAAATTATAGATTGAATAATAATATAGATTGCTATGCTATGCTATGCTAAGTCACTTCAGTCGTGTCCGACTCTGTGTGACCCCATAGACGGCAGCCACCAGGCTCCCCCATCCCTGGGATTCTCCAGGCAAGAACACTGGAGTGGGTTGCCATTTCCTTCTCCAATGCATGAAAGTGAAAAGTGAAAGTGAAGTCGCTCAGTCGTGTCCGACTCTTCATGACCCCATGGACTGCAGCCTACCAGGCTCCTCCATCCATGGGATTTTCCAGCAAAAGTACTGGAGTAGGGTGCCATTGCCTTCTCCGAATAATATAGATTACATAATAATAATATATTTTCATAAATATGATTGAAAAATAGGAAACTTTTAGGAAATAAAAGGAGAATAGTTAAAATGAATGTGGCTTATGTAACCTTTTAATTCCTAAATTATTGCTTATTGGAAATTTCATAGTAAATATTAAAATTCAATTTGCCATTTAACTTAACTATCTAGTATTAAAACCTCCCACATATTATCCTCATCTTGAAGAAATTATGAGCCATGTTAGTTTCATGGATTGAGTGAAATTATTTCAATGATTTTAATTCCTGTGTATTTGTAATTAGATAAATGTACAAAACTTTAGTAGGTTTCCATTTGAAACTTGTAGATTTGTTGGGTATTTTTGTTTATATCCTTTTCTGGAGAAATAAATCAAGGCACAGAAACCATTGCAGGTATATCATAATTGAGTCATCTCAAGTTGTTTACATATTCATAAAATATTAATCTTTGTGCATTATATGACACACTTGACCTTATGGGCACATATTAACCATGTAAATAATCCTGTATCACTGGAAAGGAAGAAATATGTTTGTTAATTAAAAAAGAAAATATTGATAAAGGAACCTGAGTCCATAAAGGAAACCCTTACCTCATGTCTGGCTAAAAGTCACAGTAATACCACAGCAGAGAAAAAAGAGATGATCGGATACATTTGTAATAGAGGCACTGGATACTTGAAAATGCAAAGTCTATAATATTCTTCATGAATGAGTGATCTGTGAGGAACTCTGATTTCTGATCCAAAGAAGAAAGAGAAAATGTCTGCATTCAACATCTTTTACTATTGACAAGTAATCAGAGTTATTCACATCTTCTACCTGTGATAAAATTTACTTTATACTTGTTCAGTTCTACTACTGTTGTTTAAATGAGCTGCCTTTTTAGAGTTATATTTGAGTGAACTCAGCTCTACTTAATGTAAGTTGCACACATAGTATATTATTATTATTGCACAATAGTGCCACATAATGTAGCCTAAGCTCTTTATTAATTTAATGAAATTATTATACAAATATTAATTGACCACGTATTATGTGCAAGGCACTGTGCTAAGCATTGTAAACCAAATAAAACAATCGCAACAGAGCACAGACCTTTGCCCAGATTTGTCATGGACAATCTGTGTCTGCAATGAGAGGGGTCTTCATCCTTGTAAATCTTTTTGCTCATAGTTGATGTTCACGGACTTTGTTGAATTTTTGAATATATGTATCTAAGTCACAAGTCTTTCTTTGACTTTATTTGCATTTACTTACCATTATATTTGCATTATATTTGTGAACAAATAATGTATACCCCAGTGAAAAGTCTTGTCCTAAATAATGCAGAACTTAGTATCACCAACCACTTTATTCTTCAGTATTCATTAAGACTGTGTCCATACACTAAAGTAAAATTTGTATAGTGCAGTTCTAACAAGTATGATTCTTTGACAAAATTAATTTTTGAATATATATTATTCTAATGGGCTTCCCTGGTGGCTGAGACAGTAAAGAATTTGCCTGCAATGCAGGAGACCTAGGTTCAATCACTGGGTTGGGAAAATCCCCTGGAGAAGAGAATGGCCACCCACTCCAGTATTTTTGCCTAGAGAATCCCATGGACAGAGGAGCCTGGTGGTCTACAGTCCACTGGGTCACAAAAATTCGGACACAAATGAACGACAAGCACAATCATTCTAAAGCTTGAAAGTTGCTGCTTGACTTAACTAGTCCTTTGAATCTCCTCACCAACTTTTTGAGATCTAGCCTTAAAACTGTCATTACTTGACAATCATTACTATGATTCAAAATTAATATTACCAACATTTGGAATCATTTCCCTAGAACGCATAATTTATTTTTTTCTAAAGCATTTTATATATTTCTGAAATGAATTCAGATTTTAACCTGAGTAGATATAATTATAAATTAGAATTCATAGAATGTCCCAGTTATTAAAAGACTGACCCAATGTAGCTGTGTTTTCAAATAATGAAAATAGCAGTGAAATGTTGCAAAAGCACAAGAGAAGAGTTCCTCAGTGGTGAATTCAGTTTGTTGTAAGATGTAATAAATGAATATGTGTTTTATCACACCTTTTTCCAAATATAAGCTCAGCCAGTTTTAAGCTGGCAAGAAACTATCTATTCTAAGGTATAACTAAATGTTTATTTTGTAGGCAAAACCTATTCTTGCATTTTAGAATATTAAGTACCATATATTTTAAGTTAGATAATTAGGACATAGTCATGAAATGCCATCAAAACCATCATTTTCCCCACAATTATATTAGAAAAAGAAATTATCTGATGCTCAGTGATAGCTTAATGGGCTTCCCAGGTGGTGCCAGTGGTAAAAATCCCACCTGCCAGTGCAGGAGGCATAAGAGATGTGGATTTGATCCCTGGGTCAGGAAGATCCTCTGGAGGAGGGCATGGCAACCCACTGCAGTATCCTTGCCTGGAGAGTCATGGACAGAGGAGCCTGGCAGGCTACAGTCCATGGGGTCACAAAGAGTCAGACAGAACTGAAGTGGCTTAGCACTCAAGATAGCTTAACAGGAATACAGATCAAAATACAGAACTGGGTTTAGCTGGAGTTCAAACCTTGTATATTAGAGTTACTCCCTGGGTCAGTTGGTCACTTATACACAAGTTGAAACATTATGACTACCCTCTTCCTTCATCTGCAGAATATTTCATTTCATCCCAGAATTTTAAAGAGATTAAATAATTGCACCTGAATTTTCCCACCAGTGTCACACAAGAAAACTTATTTGAATTCCAGATAAAAATGCTTTGAAATTTAAGCAAAGATGGACATAGCACTTTTCCCCCATTTCATGAGTACACAGGTCTTATGGTCCAAGTAGAATCAAATAGATGTTGTTTTAACTTAATGATTATTTCGCAAATGTTTAGGTAACAATGGTGACACAAGTTTGAATTGGATAATGTGTATTTGAAGGTAGTGAGAGCAAGATGGAGATAGAAGAATGTGGTAAGGTATTAACCCCAGTATAATGAGTACAGATTTTGACAGTGGGAGAGCATCACATAATTTTGACAAAATGGAATGTTAGAGAAATGTAGTTAATGTTCAAAGTGGTGTTTGAGCAAAATATCAGCAGTATTGAAAATAATTCTCTTTTGCCTTCTCCATGGACGCTCATGGTATATAGAGAATATTCAAAAAATAACTGACTGAATCGGTGGCTAGATAGGTGGGTGCCTAGATTACATGATGGAGAAAGGAAGGCAAGGAAACTAGGCCAGTAACATGATCATAAAGTTATCAATACTTCCCTAAGGATGGAAGCAATTGAGATGAGAAGAAATCGTATATTGCAAGGGAGCTAGAACATGATTTAAAATAAAATTTGTTAACATTAATGCCAACATTTTGAGCTTTGTTGATTCTTAAACTAGTAGTTCCTCTTACAGAAATAGGAAAGTCGTGAGAGACGTGCTTTGCACGGTTAAGAAGTGAAGAGATGCGGAGCAGGAAATGTAACGGACATCAAAATGATAATTATGTAAAGCAACTATACTCCAATAAAAATTAATTTTAAAATATGGTAATTAAGCCTTTACTCTAAAAAAAAAAAAAAAAAAGTCTTTACTCTGTGGATTATCAGAATGTTGGCACTGGGGCAGTCAATAGGAATGATGGTGGCTATGAGATCTGGGAGGTTTGTTGGTTAGAGGAATTGTAAAACATTGGAGCTAGGGAATTTCTCCTAAAGCTTTAAGGAGACATTTTCAATTAAAAAATGAGGAAGTATACACTGTATACTTTGTGACTTGGTATCACCTAGAAATCATATAAGCTAAAACTTAAATCAGAATCACAGAGGGTTTACTTACTAATGGGTTAAAAAAAAATCCATGGAAGGCAAAGGTGACTTTGCGTTCATATCCAACATTTTTAAGCGTTAAATCAGGAAGAATATCTACCATGTCTATCATATAATTGCTTTGAGTTAATGGCAAAAATCCTTATAAAGTCTTACAGCTGAAGGGAAGTTGTGTGAAAGAAGTCATTATTTAGCCTCCTAAAAAACTAAAAATGATGCCATACCAATGTTTAATCAAATTAAAGTATAGTATAATGAAATCATCCTTAGTTTTTTACCATAAAGAAATCATATTTTGAGTGTTGAGTAGATTCATGATGTCAGTATATTGATTTTAACCTAATTATAGAAATATTTTTAAAATGTAATTAAGAAGAATGGGGAAATATGAAATATAGGAAGAGTGAATAAAATTATTCATGTGGCTTTGGAATATTTAAAATTGCCAGAGTACTAAACTCAAGTAATATTTAGATCTAGCTAGACTTAAGTACCGTTAGGTAATTAGACACCACAAGAATGAAAGAGCATAGGCCAATTTCATGTAATCAGTCAAATAACTTTTAATTTGATTTCTTATTTCTTACTTTCTGCCCTTTAATTAATTTGTAGTGATAAATAAGTATCAGGGAAAAAACAACTTTAGAAAAATGAGGAGTATATGGTTAAAGAACAGCCTACTCAGACAAATTGAACAAGGAAGATAAGAAAATTTATTTTAAAAATGAACTTTATAATTTTAGTTTAGAGCTCCATCTCAAGTTCAATGAGATCTTTCCCAAAGAGCAGACTTGTCTTCTCTTATTCCTCTCCAACATCAGCAGTTTGCTTTTGTTCTTAATAGATCTGAAGAGACAAGCTGTCGTTTGTGAAGTTCTTTAATTTGGATTGTACAACCTGTGTCAGTTTAATAGAATTAGTTAAGACTGAATGTTCACTAGATGTTCTGGATTTTTCTAGAGATGTGGGCTAATTAACAAGGAATTTATTTTTAAAGATTAAGTTAAAGATTAACAAGGTTGGGTAATTATCAATATTGTCCATTAGGATAAGAATATAAGGTTAGATTTATTCGAGTAGTATGCATATGTGAGTTTATCCATATATATGAATGTATCCATAGGATATACAGATGTATAACATATAAATATGGATTCTAAATTGAAAATAAGCAGAAAAAGAAAAGACTAGGCTTGCTTAACATAACATGTGTCAGCTATGATCTTCTCTCTCTCTCGCTCTCCAAGGGCTATGCTTATGTTTCCCCGTATTTTAAAATTGACAAGTGCCTGCTCCACATACCCCTCAGAGAGCATGTATCTTGTCAATAGCATTCCTTGGAGCTTAGAGACCCAACTTGGCAGAGGTATACGGAAATAATTTCAAATAACATAGAATTCTGCCTTAGTTAACTTTCTCAAATCTCAATTTCTGACATTAGTACAATTTCTGTCCTATTTCTAAAGGAAAGGAGATTGATACCAACCTGCCTGTTTCTTAGCACAGTTTTAATGGAAAATGGGAACTTAAATAATTAGGAGGAAAAGAAAATCTTTAATATACAAATCTCCTTTCTCTTAATCTGTGCAACTTTCCTGTTTGTAAGTATGACGGAGTGTGTATTAAGTTAAACTTTTATACTCGATTCTAAACTAGCATAGAATTTAATGTTTATTGTCTTAGATGCAACTTTTATCTCTCTCTTTCTCTCTCCTTCATTTTTTGGAAGTTCATTAAAGAAAATGTTCTATTACTGCTGGCGATTCATTGAATAGCAACTATTTTCTCTATATAGAATGATCTAATTTGCCTGGAAACTCAAGATTCAAACATACAGCCCTACACACAGCTGATTTATTTTTAATTTATATGTGACCATAGTACTTTCTCTCATAATTGTCAGGAATTTAAATTACATATTTTTTACAAATTTATTATATATATATGTAATATACAATAAAACAACAACATATTAATAATGTCCATTTTCTCAGATGTACATTACCTTCAAATTTTGTACATTACCTAAAAAATGTATATTTTCCTAAAGAATGTCCTACAGAGAAAATTATTAATATACCAGTTTCAGAAATAGAATTAAAATTTTAATTAGTGGTGAGATAGATATTTACTTTAAAGTTCAATTATTTTCTCTCCTTTCCTCTGTAAAAGACTAGCTATTAGAGAAAAGTTTTAAGACTTTTAAGAAAGGTATTAGAAGCTTTAGGTTTGAGCTTTAATAGGCCAAATACCATCTGTTTCTACAGTTTGTAACATTTTATTATTAACAACTCTAGAAGAAGGAGGCAGTCTATTTCAGTGGCGAGGACAGATTTCTGTCCATCTGCGCCCGTATTGCAGCACGTCACTTGTGCTTTAGATCTGCACAGCTCTGAGCCAGTGTTGATGCCATGGCAAGGTCAAGAGGTGGAGAAGCCTGTCAGCACATCCTGTCTCTAGCGTGATGACAACCACAAGCTGTGCTTCAAGCCCCGCCCTGAGGCAGTCACTCTGTTGAGCCTTGGAGCGAGGCCTTCCACACTATGATTTCAAAGGAAAATGTTAACTTTAAACATTTTAAAATATCAGACAAAAAACTTAATGTATGATATGTCTCTGGTTAATGTCAGGTTCCTTATTAAGGGATCTCATCTCTCAACATTTAAAAATGTGCAGAGTTCTATGGTGATTTTTCTTTTCTTTCTTTTTTTTCAGGTCCTTAGTAATTACATTGGGGTTGGGGGAAGCAGAATCCATGTGAAATGCTATTTTACTGCAAATGAGCTTGAAAATCAGAATACAGGAGGTTAAGACTGACTTTAAAAGACTGAAACATTGCATGTTGATATTAAACACCCCATTCCTTTTTTTGAGAAAGCTCAGTATCTAGAATCTCTAATTGTGTGCTTTGTTTTTCCTTTTCTTTTTCCAAAAAGTGCCTATCAGATTGTTGTGGAGGAACTGCATCCCCACCGAACCAAGAGAGAAACCGGAGCCATGGAATGCTACCAGGTTCCTGTCACGTACCAGAACGCCATGAGTGGGGGTGCACCATACTACTTTGCTGCCGAACTGCCCCCAGGGAATCTTCCAGAACCTGCCCCATTCACAGTGGGCGATAACAGAACCTATCAGGGCTTTTGGAACCCCCCTTTGGCTCCACGCAAAGGATACAACATCTATTTCCAAGCCATGAGTAGTGTGGAGAAGGTGAGCGTCCTCCAAGATTTTGCTTTTTCACTGCCCTGAGGATTAGCCACAGTCAAATGTTATAAATACTCAGTAACATTTGTCAGGGGAAGAAAAAAAAAATTCAGTGTGTAGGGGGTGTTGTTTCTGTTCCTAGCAGCATGCACGGTTTGGGGCCTACTGTAGGGGTGGGGCTCCATGCCAGTTATATTGCATAGGATTCCTGTTTCCTAGTAACTGCTTCTCTTTGAGCCCTCTTCAGGAAAGCCCACAAGAGCAATTGTGAGTAAAATGATTTGAGAAGATGGGTGTACTATTGCCAGGCCTCCAGCCCCTGTAAACATAGGGCATTGTTCTGTCTTTTTTGCTCAATAGTGGCACACTTCAGGAGATTAAATTTACTACAGGATAAACAGAATGCTTGTTCCACAGCAGGCTAATAAACCCTTATAAAGTTTTCAGGGGGTACAAGCCAAATAGTAAATAACTGGTAACAATCCTCTGATTACAAAGTAATAGGGCGCCTGTGGTAGATCTGACAGAACCTAAACAGAAGGCAGCCTGGCGATGGCTGGATGCTGTGCGGTTAGAGAAGTCTGTTTTCTGTTCCCTGGCGGCCCCTCCTTTTCCCATTTTGGACACAGTTGTTTTTGAACACTGCCACGGCTCCCAAATGAATATTGAAGAGGGAAAAACAACAGAAAGTTAGAAACTACCAGCGGTTCCATATGTAGGGAAATAACCTGGGCTTTCATGTCTCATGCTGTTCTCCTGAAAGATTTTCTTTCCTAAAGCATATTTTATTTATTTATATTTTGCAGGGAGGTATAGAAAAAAAATTGAGAATGGAAACCTTCTACAACTTAAAATTCAATAGAAGAATGACAATATTATGTACTTTGTAGCTATATAGGAAATTGCTGGGTTTGAGGAATTGAGTCCCTGAGACGGGTACCTGGGAGATGATGTGGAATATCCAATTGCAGCAGTCCTATTATATCCTGGAATCATTTCATTGCACGACATAGTAATCTATTTGCATTTCTGTAAGGGATCGTGAGAACTTAGGGTATTGACTGGGTGCTTTTGAATGAAAACTTAATTTTTGTGCTTACTTGTATGGTTGGATTACAGTATAAGGAAAGGAAAATGTCCCAGAATCTTCTAAGATGTACTTCAAAGCCAGAGGCTGCTCATGATTAAAAATGCTCTTCTCATCTTCTAGTTTATTTTTATGTAAGTAGGAGTCAGCTGCCTACTTTCTACCCACACATCATTCCGTACCGCTGCCATGATGGGGCTGCTCAAATAAGAGACAACCACAGAAGTTTTATTCCATTCTGGGTATAAAGTAGCATAGTTCTGTGTTTGGGTATTCATCTTTAGAGAGGTGAGAGATTCCAAATTAACTTTTGTAACTTGGTCTGTGGTATGAGAAAAGTGTTAATAATGTCTGTTACTTATAAAGAATTTTCTCTGGCACTCTTTAAAAGCTTTGATATGAATTTTCTCTTCTAATTGTTAATATATCTACATGTGGTTTAACCAAAGTACAGAATAGCAATAGTATGTTTCACAATTATCTTGGAAAAAAAGTATTAAAATTGACATGGCTTCTACCAACAGAGACCGGTAATCCTGATGGAGTTAACAGCAATTGCTTTTAAGAAATCAAAATTCCTTTGAGCCTTTATGGTACTGTGAAATAGTCTCTTGGAGTGTACTGTGAAGGCTTTAGGTCAAAGTTAAATAATAAAAGTGCAGATTTTCATTTTTAATTACTAATTTTTCCCTCAATGCTTTACTTTAATTTAAAAATAACAAATGCTTAAGAGGAAAGTATATAAAGTCTTGGTTTATCTGTCTATAAAACTACCTAAGATGGAGTTACATACACATCTTGAAAACAAATAGCCTCTGTTCTGTTCACCGCCTTTAACATCCCATCCAACCTCTTGGATTCAAGGATATATATTCAAAGATATAAACTGAATGAACTAAATTTTGGAGGAGCAAACTGCAGACCTCGAAGTGTGTTTCACCCTCCTACTACCAGTCCACAACATTTAAAAACAAAAGGAAGAGAAAAGATTTTTTTAAATTCTGAAATGTCTTGTCCTTTCCCATTTCTCCTTCAACTTCCTGATCTCATCTGTCTAGCAAGAGGAAGAAAAATAATCCCACCAAGAAATATTTAATCCCTAGCACCTAAATTAAAAAAGAAAAAAGAGCAGATGAAATATACTGCAACTGTGATGCAATTTTATGACTTTCATCATTTAGCTCCTTAGTCATGCTAGAATCAAAGCAAAACTGTCTAGTATTCAGCTTTGGTCTGAATCTACAGGTATGAAATGAACAAGAAATTTATATTTGGGTCTGATTTGTATTAGCTTTGCAAATATATTTTTCTTTATGATCATTCAAAAAGTACAGTAAATTCAAATAGAATGCTGGATTGTTTGTCCTAGCAAGATATCCTGTTTCATTACAAGGTAAACAGAGATACCTAAGTCTTTAGAAAATACTAGTTTTTTAAAGTTATTTTACATTTTTTAGAAATCTCTGTGAAAACATCTAAAAAATAGTGTCTTTAATGCTGTGATTCTATTCCTTGGAAACCTAATTTATAACCCCAGATTAATCTTCATACTAGTTGTAGTTTATGAAATAGGAAACATTACCTATAACTGACTATTTTCATTTTTTTATAACTGACTTTTTTTTTATTCCGTCAGGAAACTAAAACCCAATGTGTACGAATTGCCACCAAAGGTAAGAGGTTTGCTTTTTTTTTTCCCCCAAATTCCATTTGCCAACTTTCTAAAATGAAAGAGCTTTGTTCCCTGCTTCAGGGCTAATTAAATGTGGCACTTCTATTACAGAGTATTTGTAGTTGGGCCCAGGTAAACTGCCAGCCAAGGTTTTTGACTCACTTGGGTGTCTTTAACAAGTAATGGTGTGCTACTTTTTATCCCCCAGTACTTGACTGGAGGAATCTTGTTATGACAATAAGAAGGATTTAGAAAACTTCAGAAGGGTTTGTTTCTGCCATTTTAGTGTCTGAGAGGTTTTGTGCTGCTGATTAGCTGCTAATTAAAACCTCAGCAATATCTGCTCAAAACAGCAAATGTCTTATTTAACAACCTCTGTTACTTTTGGTTGTAGACAATTAAACACAAAAGACTGAGCTAGTCTAGGCATATGTAATGGTAAGGATGGAAACAGGTCCATATCAGTAGAATAGATGGATTGAAGATTTTTTCCTTTTTTATTTAAAAAAATTTTTTAATCCAACTATTGCCAAGAAATTAGGTCTGGGAACAGCCAGGGCTATTTCTCCTGACACTGCATATTATAGTTTAGTTGTGTTGTTTCTTTAAGAGACAGCATTTTCATCTTTGAATGAGTATTTAGAGTTCAGAGTGGGAGAAAGTCTCCTGTATTCCACTATGTTTATAATCCTTCATTTAAGAGTTATGTAACTGTGCCAACAGGGAAAGAGAGCTACTTGGTGTATTCTAGCAAGAGAAATGAGAAAAAGCTGTCCGCACACAGACATAGGGCTCCGCAGAGGGTTGAGGCTCTGGGTGGTTTGCTGCCAGAATTAGTATTAGGTCCCCATTCATAGCAGTAGTTGATTCATTTAGAGGAAAAAATGAATGGCCATATTCTGTTTGTGCTGGCATCTTTCCTTTCATCATTTTTCTCCATCTAATCATCAATCTGCTCAATTAAGCGTTTGTTTTATACTCTTGATTTGTAAAGGCAATAACAAAAGACTTTTCCCTTGACTCATGAGGAGTAATAAAAAAGCCTCACAGAAGAGAAAGTAATATACACTTTTCAATTCAAATACTAGGATTCCTCATGATATTTTTAAAAATAAAGCAAACTTAAATGAAGGAAAAGAGAATGCATACATAGATGCATAAAGTGTGTAGGCATTTTATTTTAAAAACTTGGCATATGTATCAAGAGTTAAAATTGAAATTTTTAGAATATAATAGCAGAAGGCATTTAACTCCTAAGTTTTTCAGATTTAAAACAAAACCAGAAATGTAAAATGGTCTCATATCAGCCTTCAGGAAGTTTTTTAAATATGCATATTAGTGTTAGTCACTCTGTCCGACTCTGCAGCCCTATGGATTGCACCCCATCAGGCTCCTCTGTCCATGGGATTTTCCAGGTAAGAATACTAGAGTGGATAGCCATTCCATTTTCCAGGGGATTTTCCTGACCCAGGGATTAAACTTGCATCTCCTGCATTGCAGGCTGATTCTTTACCATCTGAACCATAAATGATTCTAAAATTTTAAGTTTTCTTGTTCAGCTATTTGGATTTATATATGCTTAAGTGTTATTTTGTCCCTCACTCATACAAATAAAATTATGATGACCAATAGCATATGATATTTTGACTTCAGGAGAATTGAAATTTTGGAAATCAGATTTACCATGTGGCAGAATATTTGCCAGAGACTCAGAGGTAATAAGATATAGTCCATTTATGGGAATTTCTTCTTTGCCTAGAAATCCAACCCTGCTGTGCTTCTGGGTCTTAGGTTGACAGTGTTGTTTCTTGAGTGAAAGAAATCTGGCCTTTGCCCCTTCTTACTGTTCTTTTAAGTTGAACAAAATAAAATAAAATTCTCATTCTAAAAATAATAATGTTAGAGTACCTCAGTTCAGCTGAGTCGCTCAGTCATGTCCAACTCTTTCCTACCCCATGAATCACAGCACGCCAAGCCTCCCTGTCCATCACCAGCTCCCGAAGTTCACCCACACTCATGTGCATCGAGTCGGTGATGCCATTCAGCCATCTCATCCTCCGTCGTTCCCTTCTCTTCCTGCCCCGACTCCCTCCCAGCATCAGGGTCTTTTCCAATGAGTCAGCTCTTCACATGAAGTGGCCAAAGTATTGGAGTTTCAGCTTCAGCATAAGTCCTTCCAATGAACACCCAGGACTAGTCTCCTTTAGGATGGACTGGTTGGATCTCCTTGCAGTCCAAGGGACTCCCGAGAGTCTTCTCCAACACCACAGTTCAAAAGCATCAATTCTTTGGTGCTCAGCTTCCTTCACAGTCCAACTCTCACATCCATACATGACCACAGGGAAAACCATAGCCTTGACTAGACAGACCTTTGTTGGCAAAGTAATGCCTCTGCTTTTGAATATGCTATCTAGGTTGGTCATAACTTTCCTTCCAAGGAGTAAGCGTCTTTTAATTTCATGGCTTCAGTCACCATCTGCAGTGATTTGGGAGCCCAGAAAAATACAGTCTGATACTGTTTCCACTGTTTCCCCATTTGTTTCCCATGAAGTGATGGGACCAGATGCCATGATCTTAGTTTTCTGAATGTTGAGCTTTAAGCCAACTTTTTCACTCTCCTCTTTCACTTTCATCAAGAGGCTTTTGAGTTCCTCTTCACTTTCTGCCATAAGGGTGGTGTCATCTGCATATCTGAGGTTATTGATATTTCTCCCAGCAATCTTGATTCCAGCTTGTGCTTCTTCCAGCCCAGCATTTCTCATGATGTACTCTGCATATATGTTAAATAAGCAGGGTGACAATATGCAGCCTTGACGTACTCCTTTTCCTATTTGGAAGTCTGTAGTTCCATGTCCAGTTCTAACTGTTGCTTCCTGATCTGCATATAGGTTTCTCAAGAGGCAGGTCAGGTGGTCTGGTATTCCCATCTCTTTGAGAATTTTCCACAGTTTATTGTGATCCATACCGTCAAAGGCTTTGGCATAGTCAATAAAGCAG
This sequence comes from Bos indicus, assembly GCF_029378745.1. Taxonomy (NCBI): domain Eukaryota; kingdom Metazoa; phylum Chordata; class Mammalia; order Artiodactyla; family Bovidae; genus Bos; species Bos indicus. Next base: position 66,336,505 of record NC_091768.1, on the reverse strand, counting down.
AAATAGATGTTTTTCTGGAACTCTCTTGCTTTTTCCATGATCCAGCAGAGGCTGGCAATTTGATCTCTGGCTCCTCTTCCTTTTCTAAATCCAGCTTAAACATCTGGAAGTTCACAGTTCACATATTACTGAAGCCTGGCTTGGAGAATTTTGAGCATTACTTTTCTAGCATGTGAGATGAGTGCAATTGTGCAGTAGTTTGAGCATTCTTTGGCATTGCCTTTCTTTGGGATTGGAATGAAAACTGACCTTTTCCAGTCCTGTGGCCACTGCTGAGTTTTCCAAATTTGCTCGCATATTGAGTGCAGCACTTTCACAGCATCATCTTTCAGGATTTGAAAGAGCTCAACTGGAATTCCATCACCTCCACTAGCTTTGTTCATATTGATGCTTTCTAAGGCCCACTTGACTTCACATTCCAGGATGTCTACCCCTTACTATTATTGTGAAGATTAAAGTAGTGTGTATATATGAAATGCCTAAATCGCACTTAGTGTAACTGTGAGTTAAGAGTTAACTGATCACCATAATTACTATATTCATTTAGCATTTTTTGCATGGAAAGAAAACACACTATTAAGGTAAAATTAACTTACCTGACTATGTTTTTATTATTATTAGAGAATAATTGCTTTACAATGTTGTATTGGTTTCTGCCATAAAACCATGCAAATCAGCCATAAATATACCTGTGTCCCCTTCCTCTTGAATCTCCCTGTCACCCTCCAACTCATCCCAACCCTCTAGATTTTCACAGATTACCGGGTTGATCTCCCTGTGTTATCCAGCCACTTCCCACTAGCTATCTATTTTGCATGTGATAATATATATGTTTCAATGCTGCTTTCTCAGTTTGTTCCACTCTCTCCTTCCCCTGCTGTGTCCGTAAGTCCGTTCTCTATGTCTGTGTCTCTATTCCTGCCCTGCAGAGTTTCACAGCATACAAGTATAGTCAGCTATGGTATATAAAACTTTTCAGTATGAAAACTAAAACTTTTGCTGCAGGGCATTTTGAAGATACACTTACTAAATGACATAACCATATTGATTAGGGAGGGATGAAGGAACCTTCTGGGCAAGGGATGATTGGATATTTCACAGGTATCTAGTATATATATGCAAAAACCTATTAAATTATATACTTAAAATTGTGTGCACTATACTGACTTAGGGCACTGAAAATTCTTTTGCGAAATGTGAAAGAATTTAAAAGCCAAGAGCCACGCACCTATGGACACCTTATCTTTGACAAAAGAGGCAAAAATATACAATAGATTAACAACAATCTCTTTAACAAGTGGTTCTGGGAAAACTGGTCAACCACCTGTAAAAGAATGAAACTAGAACACTTTCTAACACCATACACAAAAATAAACTCAAAATGGATTAAAGATCTAAACATAAGACCAGAAACTATAAAACTACTATAAAACTCCTAGAGGAGAACATAGGCAAAACACTCTCCAACATACATCACAGCAGGATCCTCTATGACCCACCTCCCAGAATATTGGAAATAAAAGCAAAAATAAACAAATGGGGCCTAATTAAACTTAAAAGCTTCTGCACAACAAAGGAAACTGTAAGCAAGGTGAAAAGACAGCCTTCAGAATGGGAGAAAATAATAGCAAATGAAGCAACTGACAAACAACTAATCTCAAAAATATACAAGCAACTCCTGAATCTCAATTCCAGAAAAATAAACGACCCAATCAAAAAATGGGCCAAAGAACAAAATAGATATTTCTCCAAAGAAGACATACAGATGGCTAACAAACACATGAAAAGATGCTCAACATCACTCATTATCAGAGAAATGCAAATCAAAACCACAATGAGGTATCATTTCACTCCAGTCAGAATGGCTGCGATCCAAAAGTCTACAAGCAATAAATGCTGGAGAGGGTGTGGAGAAAAGGGAACCCTCTTACACTGTTGGTGGGAATGCGAACTAGTATAGCCACTATGGAGAACAGTGTGGAGATTCCTTAAAAAACAAAGTAGAACTGCCTTATGACCCAGCAATCCCACTTCTGGGCATACACACCGAGGAAACCAGAATTGAAAGAGACACGTGTACCCCGGTGTTCATCACAGCACTGTTTATAATAGTCAGGACATGGAAGCAACCTAGGTGTGCATCAGCAGATGAATGGATAAGAAAGCTGTGGTATATATACACAATGGAGTATTACTCAGCCATTAAAAAGAACACATTTGAATCAGTTTTAATGAGGTGGATGAAACCTGAGCCGATTATACAGAGTGAAGAAAGCCAGAAAGAAAAACACCAGTACAGTATACTAACACATATATATGGAATTTAGAAAGATGGTAACGATAACCCTGTATGCAAGACAGCAAAAGAGACACAGATGTATAGAACAGTCTTTTGGACTCTGTGGGAGAGGAGAGGGTGGGATGATTTGGGAGAATGGCATTGAAACTTGTATAATATCATATATGAAATGAATTGCCAGTCCAGGTTCGATGCATGATATTGGATGCTTGGGGCTGGTGCACTGGGATGACCCAGAGGGATGGTACAGGGAGGGAGGTGGGAGAGGGGTTCAGGATAGGGAACACATGTATACCTGTGGCAGATTCGTGTTGATGTATGGCAAAATCAATACAATATTGTAAAGTAATTAACCTCCAATTAAAATAAATTTATATTTAGAGGAAAGTAGAAAAAATAAATAAATAAAAGCCAAGAGCAAATAGTCCATACACTAGAACAGCACGATCATTTTGAAAATATTTTAACCTGTGAAAATTATCTAAAAATCGTCCTGTGTTTCCTGCTTTCTCGGAAGTCACATCTGAAAGCAACACATAAAGAGAAAACAGGTGTTTATTTGACTGGTAGAGAAAACATGTATAATCAATGTCATAATTTCTAAAATAAATAGTGATATGAATATATATTATGAGACAAAAGAAGTGTTCTGGGAGTTAGGGTCATTGATGTTGGGATCATTGATCCTGCTCTCTGACTCACAATTATATTAAGAAGTCTTTGAGACATATGTGTCAGGAATGGAGTGGAAGCATTTAATATAAATTGCGCTGGAAATCATGAAAGTCATAAACTGTTTATAAAATAGCATATCCAAAGCCAAAACTATGAACATACAAAAAGGAATTTAGTCCAGTGTTATCTTTGAAAAGCAAAAAGGAGAATAAGTCTCAGGAAAGGTTCTTGTGGTACATTAAGAAAAGGAGGCAACCTTAAAAAGTCACTTGTCCAGTGAAGAGCACTGTGCAGCCTGGATACTCAGCATGTATAGGCACAAGTCTCTCGGATCACTGAAACATCACTGTTTTAGGCTGCTATCGGTTTGCTTTCTGTCATTTTACTTATAATTACCTATAATGGTCTAAATTGGTATACACCCACAAAATTATTTTTAAATTAGCAGCTAAGAATCTGGTGCCATGGTACCATAAAGAATATATACCATGATAATTTTATTTTTTTTTCTCAAGGAAATTATGCTGTGAGTGGTATTTTAAAAATAATATACAAATTATAATAGAAATCACTCAATGGATTTTAAAAAGTACTTCTCTGGAAATATGTTTTATCTGTGTTTAACACTAGAATATTATATCATTTAAAATGTTCTCAATATGAAATAATCATTTATGTAACCATGTACTCATTTACATAAAATTATTCTACAGGCAAGCAAGCATTGATGAGTAATCAAGATATCAAATAATTCCCTAGAATAAAACTAAGAAATAAGACCAATAGTATATGAAATTGAAAGTATTATCATCTGTTTATATAAGTAATTTGATTTACACTTTGAACCTATATTTTGTTCAGTTTTCCCTCAGATGAATTTCTGGTTTTCTAAAAGAAAACTGGCAACTTAAATTTTTAATTTCATGGTGGTTTCTATGTTGATTAAATCTGTCCATTCCAATAAAAAGTATCAAATCTGATAAAACAGAAAAGTGTAGTATAAGTAAATTTATTGGAACAGAGCATTTAAGGTGAGAAAGGAGTTTCTTTTTTTAAGTTACTGAAATACAGCTATTTTTTTACGTTATAACAAACACAAGTTTTCCGGTCAGAAATGATTTTATTCCAGATCTCCATTTGTAAGTAGTTTGCTTTGGCAAACTGCTGTTTGTCTACCCATTAACCATTCTTTGACTTATTCCAATTTCATTTGGATGTCAATATGCCAGCCATATATCTAGCATTTATCTAATACCTGTTATACACCAAAAATTCTAGGTTCTGGGGACAGAGCAGTGAATAAATATAGACAAAGTCCTACCTTCTGTGAACTTAAATTCCAGTAGAGGGAAACACACCAGACAGAAACACATATGTGATATGGTGAGGGTAGGGGATGAGGAAATGTGTGTCTAGGGCATTGCTATTTTGTGTACGTTTATCAGAGAAAGAGGGACAACAGAGGAAGAGGTGATTGGATGGTATCACCAACTCAATGGACATGAGTTTAAGCAAGCTCTGGGAGATGGTGAAGGACAGTGAAGCCTCGTGCCCTGTAGTCCATGGGGTCTCAAAGAATCGGACACAACTGAGAGATTGAACAACAACAACAACATCAGAGAAAGACACTCTGTTAAGGTGAAGGAAACAAGGGAGGGACCCATGCAGGGGAGTCCTCACAGCAGAGGGAAGGTGGCCTCAGCCTCAGGGGATGAATCAGACTGGTCCTAATTAGTGATTGCCAACAAAGGTCCATATAATCAAAGCTATGGTTTTTCCAGTAGTCATGTATGGAGGTGAGAGTTGGAACATAAAGGAGGCTGAGCACCGAAGAATTGATGCTTTTGAACTGTGGTGTTGGAGAAGACTCTTAAGAGTCCCTTGGACTGCAAGCAGATCAAACTAGCCCATCCTAAAGGAAATCAGTCCTGAATATTCATTGGAAGGACTGATGCTGAAACTCCCATACTTTGGCCACCTGATGCGAAGAACCACCTCATTAGAAAAGACCCTGTTGCTGGGAAAGATTGAAGGCAGGAGGAGAAGAGGACGACAGAGACTGTTGGATGGTATCACCGACTCGATGGACATGAGTTTGAGCAAGCTCTGGGAGGTGGTGAAGGACAGGGAAGCCTGACATGCTGCGGTCCCTAGGGTCTCAAAGAGTTGGACATGAATGAGCACTGAACAACAACAACAACAACATTAGCTTAGTCAGAACAACCTGGAGGGCTTCGAGAAATGGATTGTTGGGCATCAGCTCCAGAGTTTCTGAATTAGTAGGCCTGGAGAGAGGCCCAAGAATGTGCATTTCTCACAGGCTTATGCCGACACTGATTCTGCTACTACTCAGATGATCACGCTTTGAGATCAATCACTGGGCTTCTAAGAAAATGTTTTCTTCCTGAATTTTAGAAGGAGAGATGGCAAAGACAACCACCAACTCATCCATCTTATCATGAGCATTATGTTGTAAGGATTTGATATTTAAAAAGTGGAGAGCCAAATTGGCTAACAAGAGGAGAACAGCAAAGAAAACAAGCCAACTCGGAGACCTAACAACTCTGAGCTGAGCAAGCCATTGCTGGAACTCCTTAAACTGTATATTTAAATGTGAAACAAATAAATGTCCTTATTATCAAAACCACTAGTGGTGGGTAATCTGTTACCTGCAGCAGGTATTGTCTAAACTGATGTTTGGTTTTTATTTTCCCTTAGTAGTGAAAAATAAAATTGACATTTAAAAATATGGAATCTCTTATTAGGTATCAGTCTAGAGTATCAGTTTAGTTCAGTTCAGTCACTCAGTCATGTCCAACTCTTTGTGACCCCATGGACTGAAGCACACCAGGCCTCCCTATCCATCACCAACTCCTGGAGTTTACTCAAACTCATTTCCATTGAGTCGGTGATGCCATCCAACCATCTCATCCTCTATTGTCCCCTTCTCCTCCTGCCTTCAATCTTTCCCAGCATCGGGGTCTTTTCAAATGAGTCAGTTCTTCACATCAGGTGACTAAAGTATTGGAGTTTCAGCTTCAGCATCAGTCCTTCCAATGAATACCCAGGACTGATCTCCTTTAGGACGGACTGGTTGGATCTCCTTGCAGTCCAAGGGACTCTCAAGAGTCTTCTCCAACACCACAGTTCAAAAGCATCAAATATTTGGCACTCAGCTTTCTTTATAGAGTATCAGGAATCCATTTGCCTCTTGGATGTAGGTACTTTGATAGGATTTATCCTAAGTCCCTGAGAGCTGGGAAGGAAGAACCAACATGGTTCTCCGAGAAGCCAAGGGAAGAGAATTCCAACCACTGAATTATTCATATCTCCATTCACCCATTTATTTAGTATCAGCTTATTTATTCTTTTGATAAACCCAAGGTTGACCTGTAATTGTGAAAGGTGTTCGTTTAACTCTTGTAAGTTCCCATCCCAGGAATGGTCTAAATCAGATCATTATTAATTCAGAGTATTACTAATGTTAAACAATGATGATATAGATCTTTGCCAGTCCCTCAAAATAATGTGACTTCAGTGCTAGCATACATTTTAAGTGTGCATTCCAATATTAAGAAAAATTTACTTGTCACAAAGGTGTAGGTGTGGATAGATTTTATTAATAATATATGACAAAACATATAAATTCTGGTGATATTTTATTTACTTTATTCTTTCTTCCCTCCTTTGCTATCTTTCCTCTAATTACTGGATAAGATTAGTTTTTTAAAAAAAGAATTTGCTTTATAGTTTTAATTTTGTCTTATGCTGCTTTTGTCAAATTTTTCATTGGTGCCCTTTTCTCTGAGTGTGCAGATGGGTAAAAGTTCTTTTTTAAGTGATCAGGCATTCAGAAATAACAAGCATGAGAAGAAAAAGAACTCTAAGTCTGTCAAGAAGTTACAGTAATACCATAGAAGCTCCATTTGGTTGTACCATGTGTGTGGAATCTTTCTGACTGAATTCATTCCCACCATATTTATCACAGATGAACTTGAGTGCATCTCAACAATCTTGGCTCTTAAATTGCACTCTTGTGCTGTTTTTACAACTGCAACAAAGGGGGATTTGAAAGTAGGAGTGAGGTCTGAAGAAAAAAATATATTTAATTGGGTCTCAGGCTCTAAAATCTTAACCCTAGTTTCTTAAATTGTGCAAAGATGCTTTATATTTTGCCAGGTATATGTGGAAGGAAATGGTAAAGCATCAGAAAGAAATTTTCAGATCTGCTTACACTGCTTTTTATACTGATGGAGGGGCTTCCCTGGTGGTGCTCATGTGAAGAATCTGCCTTCCAGTGCAGGAGTTGCAAGGGATGTGGGTTCAATCCCTGGGTTGGGATGACCCCTGGAGTAGGAAAGGCACTCCACTCCAGTATTCTTGCCTGGAAAATTCCATGGACAGAGGAGTCTGGCCGTCTACAGTTCAGGGGGCCGTAAAGAGTCGAACATAACTGAGCAACTGAGCACATACTGGTCAGTCTAAGGTCAACTGTGATAGTTCAGTTTGGCTAGTAAGAAATTCTGGATGGGGTTGGGCTTTTATTGGTCCCTAGGATTGAATTATCTTTGAGAAAGCTGCCAGCTCTTCTGAAAATTTGTAATCAGTGAGAATAATTTTATTGTTCTTCCTCTCAATGCCTAAGTACTCCTGCTGGTACTCATACTCCTTTGTCTTGCAAGGGAGAAAAACTGTACATCATTTTTCCAGCCAATTGTATGTCTGTCCTCGTTTTCAAAAATTAGTCTGATTTGAGGTTTCATTCTTCTTCAACTCAGAAGGGAGGGAATTGCAAGAAAGTATATTAGTAATAGACTACAGCCTGAGGAAAATGAAATTATATCTATGTGAAACCAAGCAGGGAACAAGTACACTTTTAATAAAGCTTAAATCAGTGGTTCATAGCTTGGAACTAACTTCTGTTAGGCAGCAGTATTTCCTTGTGCTCTGTCAAAGACCTTATCATTGTAAATTTTTTCTTTCAATATAGAGCAAGTTACTAAAAATTCGCAGCTAGTAGATTTTTTCAACTTATTTGCAAAACTAAAATATCCCTTTGCTTTAAAAAAAACTATAGTAGAATGAAAATGTAATATTTCTACAGTGAAGTTAAAGGCTAATGATTCTCCAAATTATATATTATCCAGAAATCTCTTAGGATAAAGACCTGTCTAGATCAACTGTAAGGTTTATGAGAGTAAGGGCGGTATCTGGTTATATTTATGAAGTCCATGCCTGATATTTAATACAAATGCAATCTTTTTGGAATGAATGTTGTTGTTTTCTAGAATTATTCCACTTTTCAGTGCCTTTAAGATGTATTGGTCATGTTTTTTTACTACGTTTTTATTAACATACTTTAGACATAATTTGAAGTATTTGATTTCTTTATGAATAAAAACTTTGTCCTCTTGGTAGTCTTGTCAGTTTTTGCTTCCCTTCCATCTAAATTATGCTACACTATTAGAATGGGAAAAAAATGTAAAAAGAAAAATTTTGCTTGAGTGACTAATATCATTATTTCAAATATTAATTTTCACCTTTATTCTTTAGGAGAAAAATAAGTTTAAAAAGTGAAGACTACAAAAAATAGAATAAAAATTGTGTATGTAGTGTAAGTATGTATGCTATATAAGTATTCTAAAGTAATGGGAAGCTTTCCAAAACTGCAAAGTTACTGATGGGAAGTTTCTGGCCAGTGATGATTTTTAATCTAAGAAGTCAATTGAACTTTATTTACTTATTATTATATTTATTTTATTATAACTTTAGCAATTGTATATTAAGAATATTAGTAGACATTATAGAAATTTGAAAAGCATTTACTCTATTTTTTAATAAACTATTTTTTTAAATTGAAAATAATGCTAGCATACACAACTTTGTTATATGTAGAATATTAACATAAGCCAAGGAATGCAGGTGGCCTCAGGAAACTAGAAAAAGCAAGAAAAACAATTTTCCCCTTTGAATCTCCAGAAGGAACACAGGCCTGCCAAATCTTAATTTCAGTATTGTATGATTCATTTATGGGCTTCCCAAGTAGCACTAGTAAAGAACTCATCTGCCAATCCTGGAAACATAAGATAGGTGGGTTTGATTCCTGGGTCAGGAAGATCCCTTGGAGGAGGGCATGGCAACCCCATCCAGTATTCTTGCCTGGAGAATCCTATGGACAGATAAGCCGACAGGCTATAGTACATAGGGTCACAACGAACTGGACATGATTGAAGTGACTTAGCACACAAGATTCATTTAGGACTTCTAACTGCTAGAACCATAAATAATAAATTTGTGCTTTTTTAGCACACAAATGTATGGCAATTTGTTACAGCATAAAAAGTAACTAATACAATTTTGGTACCTGGAAGATGAGTCTTACTGAAAAAATTACCAAAAAATATGGACATGAGTTTGGAATTGAGCAGAGGTTTGGAAAAATTTTGAGGAGCAAGACAGGAAAAGCTTGGATTGCCTTTAACAGACTGTCAGTAGAAATATGAATATTGGGGAAGAGTCAAGATGACAGAATAGGAGGACATGGAATTTATATCTCCTCGCAACTATATCAAGAATACATCTACGAACGAAACAGTTATCACAGAACACCTGCTAAACCCTAGCAGAAGGTCAGACACCTAAAAGAACAAGAAGAATCCCCATGCAACCAGGTAGGATGAAAGAAAGAAAAAACAAAAAGAGGAAACAGGAAGGGACCAGCACCCCTGGAGGGGAACTGAAAGTGAAGAGAGGTTCCCACGCTCAGAAAAGCCCATTCACAGTGGGGAAATCAGCTAGGGCAGAAAGAGGATTGGTGAGAAATGCTGCAACTGGTCTGTGAAAGGCAGGACACAGTAAGAACTGTGCCCATGATCTGTGCTGCTGCCTGCATACCCCAGCCTGAGTCCGGTGTCTCCTGGTGCGGACAGGGGCTGAGTGATGGAAAGTGGTGTTTGAAGAATGGACCCAGGGAGGGGACAACTGCTGGCTGTGAAAAGACAGCATGAAGGAATAGGAGTAAGGAGTTCCACAACTGGGAATGTTTTCAGAAGAAGCTACACAAACATTCTGACTTTTCTAGAAGAAACTATAGAAGCACTTCTCTGGGTCACCATAGAAGCAAGGTACCATCGCTGAGTGGCATGCAAGGGGGGGGCCTCCACAGCAACCTCCTTCCCTCCCAGCCAGCCTCATGGCTCCATGGGTGCTAGGAGGGGCACCTGATCTAAGCATGCTTGTCCACTTCTAAGCCAAGGAATCCTCTGTCCACACAAGCTCCAGAGACCACCAACAAATACAAAAGACCATAAGAGACTACATGCCCCCCAAAATGACCAACCTAGAATAATGGACACATTTTTAGGAAAGTGTAACCTTCCAAGACTGAACCAGGAAGAAACATGAAAATATGAACAAACCCATCATAAATAATGAAATTGAAACTGTGATTAAAAATCTTCTGGCAAACAAAAAGTCCAGGACCAGATGGCTTCACTAGTGAATTCTATCAAACATTTACAGAAGAGCTACAACCTATCTTTCTCAAAATCTTCCCAAAAATTGCAGAGGGAGGAATACTCCCAAACTCATTCTATGAGTCCACCATGATTCTAATACCAAAACCATACGAAGATATCTCACACAGAAAAGAATATTACAGGCCATTAATCACTGATGAATATAGACACAAAAACCCTCAACAAAATACTAACAGACAGAATTCATTAAAGGAACACACACATTAAAAGGACAATACACCACAATCAAGTGGGATTTAACCCAGGGATGCAAGGATTCTTTACACAAATCAGTCAATGTGATACACCATATTAACTGAAGAATGAATATGATAATCTCAATAGACACAGAAAAAGCTTTTGACAAAATTCAGCACTCATTTATGGTAAAAACTCAGGAAGTGGACATAGAGGGACCCTACATCAACATAATAAAACTTGTACACGACAGACCCACAGCAAACAACATTCTCAGTGGTGAAAAATTGAAAGCATTTCCTCTCAGGTCAGAAACAAGACAAGGATGTTTACTCTTACCACTTTTATTCATCATAGTTTTGGAAATTCTAGCCCTGGCAATCAGAGAAGAAAAAGAAATGAAAGGAATCCAAATTAAAGAAAAGAAGTAAAATTGAAACTGTTTGCAAATGACATTACACATAGAAAATCCTAAAAATACCATCAGAAAAACTACTACAGCTCTTCAATGAATTGGTGAAGTTTCAGGTTATAAAATTAATACACAGAAATCTGCATTTCTTTATACTCCTGAACAATGAAAAATCAGAGAAATTAAGGAAGCTATCTGATTTACCATCACAACAAAAAGAATACCTAGGAATAAACCTACCTAGAGAGGCAAAGGATCTGTACTCAGAAAACTATAAGATACTGATGAAAGAAATCAAAGATGATGCAAACACATGGAGAGATATACCATGTCCTTGGATTGGAAAAATCAATATTGTGAAAATAATTATACTACCCAAAGCAATCTACAGATTCAAGGCAATCTTTATCAAATCACCAAGAGCATTTTCACAGAATTATAACACTTAAATGTACCATTTGTATGGAAACTCAAAAGACCCCCACATAGCTAAAGCAATCTTGCAAAAGAAAAATGGAGCTGGAGGAAATCAGGCTCCTTGACTTCAGACTATATTACAAAGCTACAGTGATCATGACAGCATAGTACTGGCACAAAAACAGAAATATAGATTGATAGAATAGGTAGACAGCCCAGAGATAAACTCGTGCAGCTGTGGTCACCTAATCTAATCCAGAGGCTAGAACATACAATGGTGAAAAAACAGTCTCTTCAGGGAGCGGTGCTGGGAAAACTTGACAGCTCCGTGTGAAAAGAATGAAATTAGGAATGAACATTCCCTAACACCATACACACATAAAAAAAACCTCAAAATGGACTGACATGTAAGGCTGAACACTATAAACCTCTTAGAGGAAAGCATAGAACACTTTGACATTAATCACAACAAGATCTTTTTTGACCTATCTCCTCCTTTTCATAATCTTCTAGAGTAATGAAAATAAAACAAAAGTAAACAAATGGGACCTAATTAAACTTGAAAGATTTTGCACAGCAAAGGAAACCATAAACAAGACAAAAAGATAGCCCTCAGAATGGGAGAAAATATTTGCAAACAAAGCAAGGCAATACTGATTCCCTATTTTAATCCTTTGTTGAAAAAGGCAAATGCTGAGTGATAGAAAATTAAATTATTTTTATTCTTAGCAATTAAAAACAGGTCTTTAGAGTGAATCCCCACATCAAAAGGATTGCATTATTTTTATTGCAGTGTTATGGTAACATGAACTCTGCCTCTCTTTTTTTTCTGTATTTATCCTATTGCAGGAATAAAAGATTAAAATCCAGTTTGGCCTCATTGAAACACATTTACAGAGTGTTATAGAGAATTGGTTTATGATTATTATCCCATAATAGACAAAGTATCCTTTATCCTCTATCAGTTTAGTGTCTGAAATTATGCATTCTATTCATTTTTTAATGAAATGTGGATTAAAGATTCTCTAATTTAATAAATGGCATAAGAGTCAAAAGTTAATTGGATCTTTGTTGAATGAGCAGTGACCACTGTGTGTGATTGATGGGAGGAAAAGTCAGTGAATTACATTTTTAATTTGTTTTATGTATTTAAAACTTTTAGATTAGTAAAATGTGTATTTTTTTATCAGTTTTCTCAAGTAAATTATGTAGCACTAATTATTCTTATAAAAATCATGGTAAAATCCTAATTTCTTTCAAAAATAAAAATTTCTCAGATTCTGCAAATCCGAGATATAAAAAATGCCACATGCTTGAGTACATTTGAGTATACATTGAGTACATTGAGTATAGTTTATTATGTTTTCATTTTAAAGACAGAAAATGAATGTTATTACCAAGACATATAAACAGTTCTAGATTTGTCTCCTGCTGTTTTTTATGAGTTTCAACCAAACTTTAAAGTTTGCAATCTTGTTTAATTCTTACCTTGTGGCTCAGATGGTAAAGCATCTGCCTGCAGTGCGGGAGACCTGGGTTCGATCCCTGGGTTGGGAAGATCCCCTGGAGAAGGAAATGGCAACCCACTCCAGCACTCTTGCCTGGAAAATCCCATGGATGGAGGAGCCTGGAAGGCTACAGTCCATGGGGTCACAAAGAGTCGGACACGACTGAGCGACTTCACTTTTCACTTTCTATTCTTTATTCTTAGAGCTCCTGCTGAATTTACTGGGAAAGAGGTTACCATCTCCAAGCGCTTGTTTTAGGAAATGCAGAAATTCACATTTGCAAATACCATGGTGAAGGTGACAAAGTGATTGTCACCACATTTTGCATAACCCTGGTGGTAGCAGAAGGAATTTTACAATTTAAGTATCACTGACCTTTCATGAAATATACAGATTGTCCTTTTAAACCTCTTGGTGATAGATGTTTGTGTGTGCAGACTTGCCTTCCATATTGTAAATTCAAAAGGACAGTGTATTCATTGCTGTCCATTGCTGTTACATAAGTTCCCTATATGCAAACCTTCAACTTGCAAACTTTCAAAGACCTGAACATATGTTTGCATATCCAGTCCCGTACGTGTAGTTCACATGTCTGACGTACATCATATGTGTGCATCCTCTACAAGCAGTTGTGCTTTTGTGTACTTTTTGTACAATACTGTAAAGAGTACAGTAATACAGTATGTTTATTTCAATCCTAAGATGTCTAGATGGAGAAGACAATGGCATCCCACTCCAGTACTCTTGCCTGGAAAATCCCATGGACGGAAGAGCCTGGTGGGCTGCAGTCCATGAGGTCGCTAAGAGTCGGACACGACTGAGCGACTTCACTTTGACTTTTCACTTTCACGCATTGGAGAAGGAAATGGCAACCCACTCCAGTATTCTTGCCTGGAGAATCCCAGGGACGGGGCAGCCTGGTGGGCTGCCGTCTATGGGGTCGCACAGAGTCGGACACGACTGAAGCGACTTAGCAGCAGCAGCAGCAAGATGTCTAGAAACAAGCATAAAAGCAGTGGTAATATTGTTGGAACTGCCAGCAGCCCCAACAGGGAGGCCTGGCGTGCTGCGATTCATGGGGTCACAAAGAGTCAGACACGACTGAGTGACTGAACTGACTGACTGTACTTTTCAAGGTACTTTTAAGATTTAGTGTTTTCTCTATTTTTTGCTATGTGTTTGTTTTTTATGTACTTTTTGTGTGTGTGAAAAGTATTGAAACCTTTACAGTACAGTACTATATAGCCGACTGTGTTGTTTGAGCACCTAGGCTGACTTTGTTGGGCTTAGGAATAAATTGGACTTAGGAACATACTCTTGGAACAGAACTTGTTTATATGTAGGGGGCTTACCTGGTGGCTCAGGTGGTAAAGAATCTGCCTGTAATGCAGGAGACCCTTGTTCAATCTCTGGGTCAGGCAGATCCCCTGGAGAAGGGAATGGCTACCCACTCTGATATTCTTGCCTGGAGAATTCTATGGATAGAGGAGCCTGGCAGGCTACAGTCCATGGGGTCTTAGAGAGTTGGACACTGCTGAGCGACTAACACTTTCACACTTTCACTACCGTATTTATAACACCTGTGCCTCTTAAAGTCCCAGTCTTTGCCTTTAAGGGAACCATCAGTTCTTGATACCTCCTGCTCTCTTGGTCTCTTTGCTGCTATCTTCCCAGGTGAAAATTCACCTGGGCTGTGCCTTTGAGGTAGGGTTTCACTGTATTGGTAAAGCTTTCCTCTGCTCTCCCTGTTAACCATCATCTCAGTTCTGACTTCTTTATAAAAAGTTGCTTTGTATTGGCCAGGTATTCTGCCGACATGTCCAGCCAGTAGGGAAGATAGTTTGAAGTAAATGTGGTTCATTGGTGGTGATCTGACAGTGCACTAAAGATAAGAGCAAGTAAGAAAGTTGTTGTTGTTTTTTTGTGTGTGTGAAGAAATAAAGAAGAAAGAAAACTAAAGGTCCTAAGAAATATGTAGCTAACACTTCACCTCACATAATTCAGTTTTTCTCAAGGCTGGCTACTGGGCTTCCCAGGTGATGTTAACAATAAAGAATCCACCTGCCAATGCAGGAGACCAGGAGGAGGGCATGGCAATCCACTCCAGTCTTCTTGCCTGGAGAATCCCGTGGAGAGAGGAGCCCAGCGGTCTGTGGTTCATAGTGTCACAAAGAGTAGGGCATGACTGCAGTGACTTCACACACATGCTAGGCTTCCACCATATCAATTTTTAGAAGTGATCATGGTAGCAACTACTTTGTTAACCTGTGATTTAAAAAAGAAAAATTGTTTTACATCATCATTGTGAACAGTACTCATCCCTTGATTACATCTTTGTCCATTGCTTACTTCCCTACACCTACCTGTTCCACCAGCTGTTAAACACTGACAATTTGGTCATCCATCTGCATTGTTTATTGTCTGCCTACTCTCTTGTCAGGCACTAAGCCTGATGTTGAACTTCAAGGGAGCCAGGCATGGGATGCAGGGCAGGACACCTGTATGCAGTTACTATGCAGAGCAGATTTGGGGTACAAATAGTCATTGGCCACATCTGTCTTAAATCACGAGCTATTATCTTCCTCATGGAGATTCCTCAACTCTACCAACATCTGTTCTTGGAAATAAAATCCTCCCCTTTTCATTTTGGTAGGATAGTTACAGTCTATGTTATATAGTTGCTATAATCTGGATTTAGCTCATAACTTCCATTTAAACAAATATCTTCCCATCTGAAAACTATGGACGTGTTTCTGTTCAGATTTTAGAAAACAAATCACCAATCTAATTTGTGTGTTTTAGACACAAAATTGTACATATTTACCTAATGTGGGGATTTTTTTCCAGACTTATTTATGATCATAGAGGCATACCTATATTTCTCTATATTTGACCTAGAGATAGATTTTTTTAAATACCATCATCCTAAGATAGTGGTCTGAAGCTTACATTTTTTAACTTCAAACATTTTGGACATATTTTCCAGTTAGAAAATACAGATATTTCATTGTGTGAATGTATTTTTAATTCTTCACCTTTTGAGAGACAGGCATCACCAACATGGCATCACCAAAGCAGTGGACATGAGTTTGAGTAGACTCCGGGAGTTGGTGAGGGACAGGGAAGCCTAACATGCTGCAGTCCATGGGGTCACAGAGTCAGACACGACTGAGCAACTGAACTGAACTGAAAAGCCTTGTGTTGCATGCAATTATGAATTAAACATTGTCTGTCATAGGACAAATTCCTAAAAGTGGTATTTCTAAGTTTTATACATATGTATTATATAGTATATTTATTTAATATATATTTTAATATTTTAAAATATATTTACTATATTAAATATTAATATATAACATATACATATATATTTTAAAATATTACAGCCAAATTACACTCAAAAAGAATTATACAAATTTATATTTCAAACAGTGTACTAGAATTCTGCTTTCTCTATACCTTTATTACTACTAACTGAAATCAGTCTTTAAGATTTTGCTTATCTAATCAGTTCAGTTCAATCACTCAGTCCTGTCCAACTTTTTGCGATGCCATGCACTGCAGCATGCCAGGCCTCCCTGTCCATCACCAACTCCCGAAGTCCACTCAAACTCATGTCCATTGCGTAGGTGATGCCATCCAACCATCTCATCCTCTTTTGTCCCCTTCTCCTCCTCCCCTCAATCTTTCCCAGCATCAGGGTCTTTCCAAATGAGTCAGTTCTTCGCATCAGGTGGCCAAAGTATTGGAGTTTCAGCTTCAGCATCTGTTCTTTCAGTGAATATTCAGGACTGATTTCCTTTAGGATGGACTGGTTGGATCTCCTTGCAGTCCAAGGGACGCTCAAGAGCCTTCTCCAACACCACAGTTCAAAAGTTTCAATTCTTTGGCACTCAGCTTTGTTTATAGTCCAACTCTCACATCCATACATGACTACTGGAAAAAACCATAGCTTTGACTAGACAGACCTTTGTTGGCAAAGTAATATCTCTGCTTTTTAATATGCTGCCTAGGTTGGTCATAGCTTTTCTTCCAAGGAGCAAGCATCTTTTAATTTCATGGCTGCAGTCACTATGTGCAGTGATTTTGGAGCCCCCCAAAATAAAGTCTGTCACCATTTCCATTGTTTCCCCGTCTATTTGCCATGAAGTGATGGGACTGGATGCCATGATCTTCATTTTCTGAATGTTGAGTATTAAGCCAACTTTTTCAGTCTCCTCTTTCACTTTCATCAAGAGGCTCTTTAGTTCCTCTTCGCTTTCTGCCATAAGGGTGGTGTCATCTGCGTATCTGAGGTTATCTAATGGACAGTGTTTTATTGTATTATAATGAGATCCACATAATGATACCACTGATAGTTTTTTTTAAATCATCCAGTGAAGAATGAAGACATGACCACATGAACACAGTTAACTATTCAATTTATGTGATGCATTTTGTTTCAAGTTGATGAATGAAAAAAGTTAACAAATATTCCAAACTCTTATTTTGAAGTCTACTACTTTGGGAAAGCCTGGAAATACTTCAGAATATTTCAAGTGCATAGTGGTGTTGTCACGTTTCCCAAGCTACAGTAGATTTAAAATCGTCTTGAATTATGATATGCTTTTATTAATCACCGATAGTCTGATTTCCAAGTTCTTCAGACATTCTTTCATTGACTGAGGCAATATTCGTAGAAGTTGTGAAAACTACACTTTTTATTCTTTAAAAGCAAATAAGGCGTGTCAAAAAATAACCAAAGTCGAGGAAATTATGAGGAACCACAAGAATAAGTTGGGGTTCATCAAGTAAGACTGTTGGCAGAAGCAAATGTGCAGAATGTTTTTAAATTCACTGCTAAGAAATCTTTTTAAATCCAGTTTTGAGTATTTGAAAGTCACATAATACTTCGCAGAATGACAACAAGACAAATGTCACAATAATCACAAAAATACATAAAGTACATTCTTATTTTAAATTTCTCCTTTAAAAGAGATATATAACCCAGGCAAAAAAAAAAGTTAAAACAATATGCACATCACCAGCTAAGTTCAGTTTGACTTCTGTTTACCAGATGTTTTGATAGAAATCTTCTTCAGTGTTCAATATAATAATGTCTTTGAAACATTGCTGTGAAACTTCTAAGCCATTTATCCTGTTTGTTGATAAGGAATATATGGATTGGGGAATCAGTGTTAAGACCACACGGACATTTATTGTAAAACAAAAATTAAAGTATTACTCTCAATATAATAATTGTTTTAAGAGTCTTAATAAATAAAGACAAATTTCAACATGATATATACAGTCATCTAGAGCAATATAGTATGGAGAAAATAGAAAAATATTTCCCCTTGCTGAACTGTGGATTACTTCTGCTTTAGTTTCGGAGGAATTCAGTTTTAGAACTGACCTATGGGGTGCTCATGTCCTTACTCTATTGCCATGATCACAAGATTATTTATTTACCAAAATGATGCTAAAAATCTTTGTAGATGTCTATACATGACTGCCTTCTCTCTAATTTTCTTTACATAAAGACATCAATGAAATAAATATGTAGTGAAATCCTGATTATACTAGACTTAAATGTGTTTTTTAAATATGCCTTCTTAAGCCTTGATAGGCCAGGGTCTAGGAGACTCCACTGGAGAACTCTCAAAGGCCTGACTTGCCCCATATTTTGTCATGCTTTTATTTGGATTCATTCACAATAACAGCTGCTCATCATGCAGGGTATTGGAGAATGACCTAAATTAACTTTTCTGCAGGAAGTAAAGGGACCTCAGGATAGGAGACTGCAGTTTCAAATTTCCCCTGAGATGTAAATTAATTCAGTCTTTATCTGGGATGACTTAAAGGACTTCGTATATAATGTCTCTTGTTTCTCTCAAAGAGGATCTATCAGCATCAGACACCTAGGTCGAGTCATCAAATACACAGGTCTACTTACTGAGAAAAATCTGATTAGTTCAGAATAAAAGGGTGAGGGGAGAGGCACTGTGAACAAGGCTCACTTCCAAAAAGAATGGGTTAGGAAGAAGACTAAAAGAAATCAGGTCATTTATTTAGGGGGTTAAAAAAAAAAAAACATGGATGATTAGCAGTCCCTTTTAAGGAAACTTTATAATTTTATGAGGTACTTTTCTTTGCCATTTTGTTAATTCTTTATTTCCAAAATTTATTTCAATATGTTATTAAGAACTTGTCATCCTGTATATTAAGTATAAACAATCTCAGGAGAACAAGGATGAATAAAATATGTTTATTGATCAGTAGGCACTCACATGCTACTTTTCTACATTCATTTTCTTGCCGTTTTCCATTGATGAAGGCTATTTATCTTCTCTTTTTTTTTGGCTTGTAACTATAATTTCTGCTCTTAAATTTTTTGGTTTTTTGATAACCATTTCTTAGGGCTTTCCAGGTGGCACAGCGGCAAAGGCTCCACCTGCCAGTGCAGGAGACACAGAAGACACAGGTTCAGTCCCTGGGTCGAGAAGATGCCTGGGGTAGGAAATGGCAACCCACTCCAATATCCTTGCCTGGAAAATTGCATGGAGCGAGGAGCCTGGTGGGCTACAGTCCATGGGGTCGAAAAGGGTCAGACACAACTGAACAACTGAGCATAAAGTCATTTCTTAACCTATAAAGTTAGTGTTCTTTACACAGCTGTTACTGTCTTAGAGTTTGCTTATCTGAAAGATTAAATGTCTCCAAAGATCTCCTGAACAGAGCTGCTCCCAGGACTATGATGTGGCCGCTACAAAAAATAAGATCTTATAAAACTCAATGGTTTTGTTGGACTTGTTATCCTCTGGCTCTTGCATTCCCTGTGCCTTGATTGGCAGGGACTCTTTTTGTTCATATTTTGAGGAATTTTTATGGAGCAGAGATTCCTAAACATAGTTTTCAAAACAATAACTCGTCCTCAAAATAACAACTATTTTGTAAAACCTTTACTGTCATGAAACAAAATCCATTTAGTGTACCAACATACATAATTCTTTAAAGTCCCCAACCCTAATATATAAAAGAGCTAAAGGAAATAAAATAAAATGTTCTTCATTACCTAAATGACTGAACTCAACCATTTAACAGACACACCGAATACTGATGCTTATTGCTATTCTTAGAATCATAGAATACAACATGTATTAATGCAGACCACCCTGCCCTCCCCCAAATAAATTTTATAGATCCTCGGCTCTAATCATTGGGAGACTCAAATGTCTCTACACATTTCCTAGACGCTTCCAGAAGTCACTAGCTGCCTTATTGAGAACCAGTTATAGAACATAACCTTCAGTGCATATTTTTGATGTGTGTTTCTATTTGTTTGCTCCAAGGAAGGCTATGTTGTGAAGCTTCTGTGAGCATAGAATCATAGCATATTTTCTTTTTCGAGTCACTGAAATAGAACCCAGACATGCCACACGTGGGCCTGATATATTTTAGTAAATATATCTTCAAGTGGTATATCGTAAATTGAAAATCTGAATTTCCTAGTATGATCACTGTGTTGCCATCATGGGTCAAGATGAATTGGCAGAAACCACTTACTGAAGGATTTGATAATGTTTCATGAAAAGAGAATTAATATGATTGTTTTTAATAAGTAATGTCCTATGAGTGGCAAGATAGCATTTTACAGGGAAAAAAAAAATGAGAACTCCCCAAATTTTTTAACCAACACAAACATTAACTAGTTTCAAAATCATGTCTATTTCACTTTCATCTTTCTCCTTGCTACTATTTCTTTGTCACACAGCTCATATATCCATGAAACACAACTTTTTATAGCCATGAAACAATTTCCTTCACATACGTGCTTCTTCACCAAATTTTTCACTGTATAACACTTCAAGTTCATTTTACTCAAATGAATCCACAAATATTAAGGACTTAGTACTTTACATAACTCCAGTTCATGTTTCAACATATCTTGCCCATCTACTTTTGATTTCCCCGTCCCTTTTCTTCAGATTAAAAACAAAATAAAAATAACATCTGACACAACTACTCTACTCTCCAAAGAGGAATTGTAAAGTGTAAAACTTTAACAGTTTTAAATGCTGAAACTGTTAACATTTTAAAATGTTAAAACCTTTTTTGATGGTCTGTTTTAAAATCTGTGGAGCCTATAGTTTTCACAAAACTCAGATCCTTTGTCTTCTTTGTTATCAAGCTCTGTATCACCTTATTTACTTTATAGTATCCTGAATATTTATTATTTTTGCACCAGCTCCATGAACGAATGAGTGAGTGAATGAATAGAACATGTTTGTTAAACATGCAAATATAAAATCTAAACAAGTAAATATATTTATTCAGTCAAGATTTTAATGATTCTTCTCCTTTACCAAAGGGAAGCTTGTACCAAACACCTTGGTTGAAATACTGCTGATCACAAACAGGCCCCATCATTTTGAATGTATGTCATAGCTTTGTTGTTGGATTATTTTCTGAAAACCTAAGAAGTGGATTAGCTTCCTTCCTTAGCTGCTTTTCTCTATAGTGAGGCGCATTTAGACTTTAATTGCTCTAACAACGTCTATAGTTTTGTTTTTTTTTTTTAAATGCACTACCCTTTGTATATCGGAGAAGTCAATGACACCCCACTCCAGTACTCTTGCCTGGAAAATCCCATGGACGGAGGAGCCTGGTGGGCTGCAGTCCATGGGGTCGCTAAGAGTCAGACACGACTGAGTGACTTCACTTTCACTTTTCACTTTCATGCATTGGAAAAGGAAATGGCAACCCACTCCAGTGTTCTTGCCTGGAGAATCCCAGGGAAGGGGGAGCCTGGTGGGCTGCTGTCTCTGGGGTCGCACAGAGTCAGACACGACTGAAGCGACTTAGCAACAGCAGCAGCTTTGTATATAAAAAAAATAGTATGCATAACATAATTTTGAAAATGATTTACTTACCATGTCTACATTTTGACCAGGACATAGCTTGTATTGGAGAACGTACCTGGATTCAAGAAACAGGTCATATGTGTAAAAGAGTATTTCTTTTTCTGCGAAGACATGTGATACCTGAGGGGTTCAAGTTCTTGTTGGCATTTTTAGGACCCTACTCAGGTCCAATATTGTGTATAATATTATTCATAACTTGTGAAATTGACCTTTAATCACCAGTGCTACTTTACAATACAAAATCTTTCATTAAATGTATAACCACCATTTCATTTAACTTCTAACTCTGTATGTCAGTAAAATAAAACAAAAATTTAGCTTAATGCAGTAATAGCACACATATGCTGTTCTATTCTAAAATCCTCAGAAATCTGGCAAGGTGAAAATTGGGAACATAGCTATGATCTCATGAAGTTTGAATACAGTCCTAAACGTTTTGGAAAGACTTGCCAGCTGGATTTTCATGCTCTAAGTCTGACTTCAATAATTGCTATTTTCTACCACAGTTTAGCCAGTATACCTCAGTATCTCCAGACATTCCCACCAAAACCCACTTTAAAACTAAGCACAGCTCTGGCATCTATGCTTCCATCGTGTACCAAACTCAATAGTTCTTTTCTGTGCTACTAATCAAGTTATGCAAACAACTGGAAACAATTTAGAAATACTGGAAATATGTTCTGTCTTTTCGTAACTTCTTCATACCTCCTACTTCCTCTGCTTCTCAAAAGCCCCATGTTATCTCCACCCACATTCCCATCAGTTGTCCAGACAGAAAAACTCAGGTGCTTTCTTTCTGGGAAGAAACATAGCCTAGAACTGGTTCAAGGTACACCTCTGGGTTACCAAAATCAATCTTTAAAAAAATACTTATCAACCCGAATAAGACCTGTTGTCAAGTGCAGAAATTCCATCCTGGCTGTGCTTTTGCTTCTCACATGGTGAACCTCACTGCCGACAACATTCCTTCAGCAGCCAGACCTACATCTGCACCAGGAGTGATTGACTCCTTTCTCCATGGGACTGATTTAAAATTAAAAAAAAAAAACTGTAGATCCTACATAACCTTCCAACTCTTGGAAATAAGAATTACTGCATCTATTCATCCTCTTAAAGAGGTGAATGTTTTCACCCTGATAGTTTGACTGTTTGTATTTGATGCTTGATTTTTTAAGTTTAATTATAATCAGTTTATAGGCGCGTAAGACATTATAATAATGACCTTTATATTTCGTTGAAAATTTCATGTATTATAATCAGAGTTTAGAATTACTGTCCTAGAAGTATGACTTGATGAAGCTATTGGAGCAGTGACCTTTACAAACTTTTAACAAAATAGTGAAACTCCTGTTTGTTGTTGTTGTTCAGTTGCTAAACTGTGTCAGACTCTTTAAAATCCCGTGGACTGCAGCACACCAGGCTTCCCTGCCCTTCATTATTTCCTGGAATTTGCTCAAACTCATGTCCATTGAGTCGGTGATGCAAGTTTACATGCTGGAGGTGAGAGGCAGCAGCCAGAGGAAGCCACCAAAGTCTGTCTTCTGCAGAAACTGGTAATTAGGAACAGGTCAGAGGTCAAAAGCAGATAGAACAGGCAAAACAAGCAAGAAACACTTGAACTTCTGCTCTTGTGACTGCTGCTAGACTGCCCCCTGCTGGAGGCTGAAGCAGTGCAGCTTGCTAGCTTGTCACACCTGACCCTAAAGGTCCTTGTGTGTTAGTTGCTCAGTTGTGTCCCACTCTTTGCGACCCCATGGACTTTAGACCACCAGGCCCCTCTGTCCATGAGATTCTCCAGGCAAGAATACTGGAATGGGTTGACATTTCCTTCTCCAGGGGAAAGATGCAGCCAAAGACAGGGCCTGACCTTGAGTGCTTTAATTCAAACAGGTCACTAGACCAACAGGTCAGGTGCTTTTCTTATAGAAAAAGAAAGTAAGTGGGTGACACATCTCTTAGTCACTTTGAATTTTAGTATTTCTTAAGCTATCTTAAAGAGCTTCGCATATGGCTCAGTGGTAAAGAATCCACCAGCAATGCAGGAGCCGCAGGATCAAACACAGGAGTTTGATCCCTGGGTCTGGAAGATCCCCTGGAGAGGGAACTGGCAGCCCACTCCAGTATTCTTGCCTAGGAAATCCCATGGACAGAGGAGGGTGTTGGGCTATATTCTGCAGGGTCCTAAGAATTGGATGTAACTGAAGTGACTTAGCATGCACCAGCACAAGCTATCTTAGTTCAAAATCTACAAACTGAAATACAAAGGAAAAGATAAGGAAAATGAGAAAAGAAAGAAAGGCTCAATGTTTCTGATTGCAGAAACATTTAGGGGAATGGGTTATTGGAGAACAGAAGCATTGGTGATTTTTAAAAATGAAAATAACAGTTTGATTACTTGGCTTTTTCTCATTATCTGTCTCCTCCTTGCAAAACCCCCCACAAAAAAGGTAATTACCACAGTCTAGTCTTACATAGAACATTCAGAAATTTATACTGACACTGAAGTTACTTCATTAGTTTTTTTCTGAGAGTGACTCAGGAGAGTTCAGTTTCACATCTCTCCTCTTCTGAAGTTCCACCATTTAGTCTGCAGCATTTGTATAGTGTTATCGTCACACAACTTGTATTATCTTTTTGTGCATTTTATTTCCAGACAAGGGGCAAAGTTTCAGGAGACAAAAGCCATATCTTTAAGCTGTAATGTGGAAAAAAAAAATGCACCAGGCTTTGGAATCAGGCAATCCGAGTTTTACAAATCAAGTTGTGTGGCTCTAGCCAAATCACCAGTCAACAGCATTACCTAAACTTTAAATTCAGTTAGATGAGTGGTTTTTAAGGATGTGGGGCAAGATGAAGTTAAAGAGCATTCAAAGCTTAGCTTCCTTATCACTACTTCAGCTACTGTGTCTGCTCTCTCATTTATTTCCTTTCTTGGGTTTCTACATCAGATTTTTAATTTTTTTATTTTTAATTTTTTTTTTAATTCCTTGCTATTAAAAGTTTTTATGATTTGGCAGTGTATAATATAAGTTCCAAATCTGGACTTTCATTTCATCTGCCAGACATATATTTAGTGTCTTTCTTTACCTAATGAGTGTCCAGTAAATATTTGTTAGGGGATAAAAATGACTGCTGAAATTCAGCTATTCAATCATGCAGTGTTCAGGTGTTTATAACAATTTCCATGCAAAAACTTTAGTACAGCCTATAACAAATGACATTTTCAGCTTTTGAAGAGAACTCCTTTCATGTCAGTTTGAAATTCTTCTTGAATTTGATCTCTGAGTTATGGAAATAAGAAGCAGACCTGATGTGCACATGCTTTGTGCAGAGAATGAGCTGCTTTTAAGTGAATACTTTTAGCCACCATCTGATCAACCATGTAGGACTGATTCTGTGGAAATGGAGAAACTTTCCTTTCTCGTCTGAGTCACACATATGAAGGCTTTGATAAGATTAAAATAATCCAAGGAAGCAATTTCAAGATGCACAGCTAGAAACAGGAGCTAAGAAACATCCATGTCTCACATGACACAATCACCTAAGGGAAGAATCAGGTTTTAAGGACCGTCTACAGATAACGTCAGGATATACAGATAAATATGAACAGCTTCTGGCTGAGCTGGCAACACTACTGGCTAACTAAGGAATCTCAAGATGTGTATCATTCAAAATATCTCTTGCTGCTTTAGAGTCTGTGTTTTAAAGAGCCGGTTATGCTGTCATTTGAAGGTTGTACTTTTTTGTGACTCTTGTCACTTTCCGTGCTTTGTCTTTCACCAAGCCTGTGGACCCATTCCCCAGTTTCTGTGAGTGTTAGCTGCCTGTGGCTCACAACTCCCCTCTGCCCTCAAAATCATTTCTGGTTCCAAAGCACTTGCATTTCCAAGGGCTTTATGTGCTCACCTCTCAACTCTGGCAGCCTACTGGCAGCAACTAACTGACATGGAGGTAGAGAAGCCAGCTCCCTCATTTCAAGGTGAAGTCAACTTTAGGGGCAGTTCATGCTCCTCACCCCTCTCCCCAGTGGGAGCAGGCTAAAGTTAGACTCCAGCTGAGACCACAGTCTTACCCAGCTTCTTTCCCTGTCTGATCCTGCTTTCCTCTCCTTTTCTCCTGAAAGCACTCATTTAAGTCATGTGTGCCCAAATCCTTGTCCCAGGCTCTGCTTCTCGGGAATCTAACATAGTGCAAGTGATACACTGGAGGGCACAAATCCTGTTTTCTTTATCCCTTCTTCTCAGTATCAGCACTTCTGGAACACAATACTCACAAGTATTTTGAAGAGTGGGCAAAGTTTAAAAAATTGATCCTCTGCTGGCCACGTTCTCATGGTGAAATATGGATAATTGAAGTCACAAGTAGTCTTACACAATTCTAACCTTATTTTAAGTTGGAAATCTTAGCTCACTAAAGATTTAGGAAGTTGGCAGAATAGGGGAGCAGAATGATAATGTCAAAATGAAATCCAGTTACCATCCTCATCTGCCATCAGAAACTATCAAGACATCATGTCAAAGAGCAAACATTCTCACTTATGGAAGTATATAAGAATATTTAATTAACATAATTATGTTGCACACCTACTCTCTGCCACATTGAAAAATAAAATAAGATGTGGCTCATACTCTCAGTGGATTGTGAATAGGGAGAGAGCCTGACAAATGAGCCAATAATTATGACAGAATTTGCCAAGACAAAAAGCAGAGTGCTGTGCAAAATGGCACTTCAGCTTGTCGAAAGACCAGAGACCTTTTCTAAAATAGGGACCAGTATAAACAAAGTTAATGAAATGTTTAGGGAGGAATAAGTAGAGAAATTAGGCTAAAAGGTGTGTTGATGCAGAGTTATGAAAGGATTACACTCTTCCATAGTCCTTTAAGAGTCAGGATTAAACTTAATCTTGAGAGTGGGGGTCAGCTATCAATAATTCTTCAGGGTTTCATTTTCTCCTCTGCTTTAAAAATTATTAAAACAGCTTATTAATAAAAAGTGTCTTGAAACAATATCCTTAAACAACTATTATCATTTTTGCTTGTTTCCTTTCTCTGATCAAATGCTTACATATTTTCCAAAATTGTAGCAGTTGTGATTTCTCATTACTTTTACTTATTGTTGAATCATGAGTTTCTCCCATATGATATATTTTCCTTTTAGGTGGCTAAATACTGTTATTTACTTTAAATTACATTATCATTTTCATTTTCCCTGAAAATTTTGTAAGATATTAAACAGGCCAATAGTAGGATCATATTTGGGTTTTAGAAAAGCCACACATGAATGCTGGAGATAGATCAAGATAAGCAGAACTTGGAATCAGAAACTTCAGTAAGGGAAGCACTACCAGATAGACCAGGGAAGAGGTGATGCCATCCTCTGTGACTTATCCTCATCTGTAAATAAAGATACAAATATCTGCCTTACCAGCCTTGTAGGTTCTTGTGAAAGTTAGTTGAAATAATATATTAAAAGAACTTAGCATTTATGAAGCTCTTAAGTAATCATTCATTCAACAGAGGAAGTTGCTTTAAAAAATTGTTTTAAAGGTCTCTATGACTTTTGGGCACACAATATCCTGGAAAACACATTGAAGGCAGGTGCTTTCTTACTCATTTTCATGTGGCTAACTATGCCATTTGACCTATATTTTTACCCAGTGTACATATTTCTTCAGTGAATAAACTAATGAACAGTCAGACAATAATTACCTGTTTCTACATGGACAAACAGTTCTGTCTATGGGGAATCATGGTTTTCTTAGAATCTGCTTCTAAGAAAAATGATGTATGCATTATTCCAAGAAACCATGAATAAGTGAAAATGCTTTAGTCATCACATGGTGATAGTTCAATGTTTTCTTCTGTCTTAAGTGAAAGTGGGTATTAGCTGTGTGCATTGGTGGGACCACACAAGTGATTGGTGTAAATTGTGAAACAAGTGGTGAGAACCTTCAAGAATCCAGAGTTCTCTGGGTGCCATGAAATATATGGCAAGGCTGGAGAAGAAGTGAATCGTTTATTCCTTTGTGGCACTGAACTCAGTTACAATTTTTTGTGTAATGTCTACCTCCTCTTCTGGACTGCAGGCTCCATGAGAGCAGAGCTTCAGTCACCCTGAGTTTGCCCTCAGCGGCTGTCACAGCAGGTACCCAAAACTATTTATTAAATGAATTAACAAATACAAACTGAATGAGTGAAATGGGGCGATGTTTAGAGTGTCGGGTAAGCCACAGTTTCACTGTGAGGATATGTTCTATTTATTGCAGTGGGAAGGGAAGCAATATAAGATGATTAATACCTTCCTCATCTACTACTGAATCCCTGCTTCATTCTAAAAATAGTTTTTAAAAGGTTTGCATGAGACATTCTATGTAAAAAAATGCTGACAATATTTTTTCAAAATTATATAGTCTTACCAAACTGTATTATGTGTTGCAACTGCATGTCAGTATCTTTTTTACTCCATAATATTAATACTTAATGTAAGTTCCATATACATGCAAAGCACTTCCAGATATATATTCAGTGATCTAAATGTATATTCAGTGATCTTCAAAACAAACCTGGAGAAGATTTATCCCAAGTTGAGAAAACTGGGTCTCAACAAAACAGAATAACTTGCCCAGAGTACATGGCAATTTTTCCTGCTGCCTTTTTGATGTGTAAAACGATGTCATATTTGATTCTTTGGCTATTCTAATAACAGCAGAACAAGTCTGTAAAGTTATTCTAAGATATTTAGATAGAGATCTCTTAAAAATACAAACTAGACATAATATGATTTTCATCATTATAATACACAACCACATATGTAGATGAAAGTTTCATGGACCATAAACTTTCAGAGAACTATTGATAAATTATCAACTGCTTTGTCAACTTTTCCCCCAAAATGCTCCTTGTCAATTTCTAGTTGCTATCTGTAAGTGGATTATAAGCTTTAGATATATCATACTTAGTAACTCTTTATTCAGTGCATGACATTTAAAATAATATATATATTATTTCTATTAACAAAGGAATTAAGTCTTTTTTACAGTCTGAAAATGTCCGAATAAGCCAAATAAACATGTCCCTTACCCTCTAGTTCTCAGACTGAAAAATAACAATTAAAAATAACCTTTGAGTAAATACTTCCCCTGTTTATCCAAACTTAGAACAGGACTAAGCCAAGAGTTTTGCTTTCCTTGGCTTCTTCCATAATAACCAACTATCGCGGTTGGTTAGGTTTTCTATTTTTTTTCATCCACAATTTCTTAGCATGTTTTGTTAGCTTTTCCTCCTTTTTTGGTGTTTCTTGGGGCTTGGATAATGGCCTGTCTCCTCTTCTTACTTGTATTCACTGTACAAGACTTTACCATAGCTGCAATCATGCTCAGTTTTAAGACGGCTTTCAGACCTGTATCTCTTAGATATCTCTTCTGAATTACAGCCCTGTAGCTGTCATATCTTTCTCGCTGGCACATAGACTCAAGGTCAAAACTAACCTGATTCCGCCCCCCCACCACTAAAATCTGCCCCTAGTCCAGTGTTCTTTATCTCAGTTTCTATCACTACTATCCACTGAGTGCCTCAGATACTTGGTTTTTTTCTCTTCCTAACATCCCCTATCCAGCCAGTTACCAAGCACAATTAGTCCACTGCCTACACTTCTGGAATCTGCCTGCTTTTCTTCCCCAGGTCCACTGCTGCTAGTTCAAAGCTACTCTCATCTCTTGCTTGAAGCACTATAGTATCACTGCAGCTGGTCCTTCCAATATGCCACTGCCTTCTTCCTACTGACTCTTCATATGATAGGCAGAGAGAGCATGGAAAAATACAGATCTGTTTATGACACTTTAAAATACTTGTTTTGGTTTCCAAATGCTGTTAAAATAAAGGTTAAAGCCTTTAATCTGCCCTACAAAGCCATGCATTATCTGGTTGTAACCTAGTGTTAAACTGTGGCCTGTGTCACTTACTACTAATTAGCCACACTAAGCTGTCTTGAATTTCTTGTTGCAAGAAGGCCTTTGAACCTGCCCGAAATGCTTACCCAACATGTTACCTTCATTTTTAATCACTACTCAGGGCTTGGACCTGGGCCGCCTTCCCCATACTCTTGCTAGAAGATTTCAGTACAGCTGCAATCATTATACTGTGCTACACTACAATTCTATACTAGGATGCCTTGAAAACCTGTTTCTTCTATGTCAGGCCCTCTTCAGAGCTGCAGCCCTATGACTGCAGTATCATCTTTGTCTCACTGGCACGTACCCTGAGGCCTCAGTATAATTATCCTTTCCTTATTCCCCAAACTAGATTAGAGTGTTCTTATGATATCCTGTTTTTTATGTCAGAAGATTGATCACAGTTAGTTGTGTAGTCTTTTGTCCTTTAAGCTAAAAAGCTGAGTTCTAGATCTTACAGGCTGATACATCCCCAACAAGTACCCAGTGCCTGGCATGTAAAACCATGTAGGTATTTGTTGAGTAAATAAAGATGCCATATTGCTTGGTTTGGATAACATAAATTTATCTATGATCTTTTATATTTTGAAACTTTTAAAATGGTGTGCTATTTTAAGAGTATGTATTATTTGAATATGCACTTTAAAAGACTATTGTTTTCCCAGAGAAATTATATATTTGAAAGAAATTATATCATTTGAAAGACTATAATGGACTACTTTAACAGTTATTGCTCTTCTTTGAAATGATAATTTTTATTCTGGGTAGTTATTTTAAAATAACCAATTTCCAGTATAAAGCTTGCCCTATTTAGTCATTCAAACCCTTAAGAACTATATGTAAATATTATATATATATATATATAAAATGCTAACTAACAGTATCATTGTAACTATCCTTTTTACTAAGAAGAGGTAATCTTTCTCCTTTGTAATTTGACTGGGGAAGCAAAGTCATATAGTCAGAACTACTTTACCCAAAGAGAACAAGCTTAGTCAGTTGAACAGTTATAGAACCTCAGCACTATGAAAGTCTCTCTAGCAAGATGTGGATGGGGAGAGATGGGGAACAGGTGAGAGAACATTAGTCCTGAATAAGACAGCCCTTCCTTGCCTTTACAGAGCTTATAATGTAATGGGGAACACACACATATATTTAACTAAGTATGAATCAAATAGTAATCAAGACCGTTTAAAAAAAGACTATGAGATTCTAATTTTAAGAAGATATTTTTAAAAGATCATGAGATTTTCATACATGAAGTGTTAATTTGTTACCAGGCAAGTGGTGAAAGCATTTATAGAAACATGGATTGGAGGTAGACATTGAAGGAACAAAGGCCTTGCAACAAAAAGACGAGGCAGGACAGCAGCTTGAAATGTGTATGTTTGGAACATATCAGAAAGCATGAGGAAGTGAGGTATTGGATTCCTTTCATTATATTAAGGACTTTGTGAAAATAAGGTTGGAGCACATGAATGATTCTCAGATTTTTTCCAAATACAGCCCTTCATCTGTTGAGAAATAGCTATTATGCCTGGATTGTGTTATCTTACCTGATTTAAAGGAAAGACGATTTTGGTTCATATACATATAGAATAATAAAGTTTTGAAGCACATTGCAGGCCCTTATCTCTTTAGGTACTATGTGTATGAATATGTTTCCAATGAGGAGAGGTTCTGTTAGCAATAGAAACAAATAACTAACAATGGGAATTAAGAGAAGCAGACCCGCGACAGGAACTGTCAAAGGTGGTAAATGATCATCTCTGTCTTCTCGGTTCCCTTCGACTCAGCATTATCACTTTGATTTCTTTCCCGTGGGATTCTCTTGTTTACTTAACACGTGTGTCTTGAAAAATGCTGTTTAAAATACATTGGAAAGCATATTGATTTTATTAGGCTGAACAATGTGTGCTCAGTCACTTCTGTTGTGTCCGACTCTTTGCAAACTTATGAACCATAGCCTGCCAGGCTCCTCTGTCCACAGGATTCTCCAGGCAAGAATACTGGAGTGAGTTGCCATGCCCTTCTGCAGGGGATTTTCCCAACCTAGGGATCGAACTTGCATCTCTCGTGTCTCCTGCATTGCAGGTGGATTCTTCACGCACTGAGCTAAGCTGAATAGCCACCTAAAAATATCAAGTTTTTATCTCTGGAACCTGTAAATGTTACCTCATAAGCAAAAAGAATATCTGAAGATTTGAGTAAGTTAAGCCTCTGAACAGGAGGAGATTATCTATATTAACTGGGTGTCTATTATAAGAAGGAGGAAAAGTAAAGACTTAACATACAGAAAAGAAGACAGTGTGACCACACAGGCTGAGATTGGAAGTGATGTGATGCTAACTGTCAGCAAAGTTGGAAGAGACAAGGAACCCTCTTCTCCCCTAGAGCCTTTGAAGAGATCATAGCCAGGCCAGTACTTTGATTTTGACCCAGTTATACTGCTTTTGTACTTCCGGGCCCCAGACCTATGAGAGAATGAATGGGTGTTGTCTTAAGACACCAAGTCTGTGGTATAGCAGCAGTTGGAAACAGGTATGTAGATGGGAAATTACTCTATGAACTTTTCTCTTAGATGTGGCTGTTTGGTCAGCATTTTATCTTACCTGAGGATGTAATCAGGGATTTTCTAAACTACAAACCTTTGATTTTCATCTTTATTTAAATGTGTTTATGTTTTCTTTCTCTATAGGGTACAACAGTTTTGCAAAAGATTTATAAGAATGTCTTGTCTCCTTTGAGGTTCAGCTTAGATACCTTTGATATCGTAAAAGTTGGGGAAAACAATCTGTCTACATCAGAGACTTTGGAATATTAATTCATAGAAACTAATGAAAAAAAAAACAAAACTTGGCCTCATGGGGATAGAATGTCTTATGCAAATCTTTGTTGTCAGCCAAGTTCACATACGCAGAATACAAAACTCTGTTTCACTGTTTATTGGGGATTTGGAAATAGCTTGAGATAATCTAAAGGGGCTGGTAAATTCCTCTAGCTTTGTAGAATTTATTCCACACATGTCACAGATATATGTGTACTTAGTATACTGCGAAATAAACTAGCACCTTGTACTAGTTTGAAAAGGTAAATATTGCTGTTACATTTTGTTCTCTCATATTCCTTTTATTGGTACATGTTAGTGAACTGCAAAAATGTACTGGTAATACTGCAAAGTATACTGGTAAATTCTGGGAATTATCAGAGATTAGTCCAAACAAAGCTCTACTTTTATATACTACAAAACTATTAAATTATTCATTTCTACTCCTGCTACTGAATTTATATCTTTGGTCAGTGCAAACTTATGTAATAGAAATTATTAATACTTTCTTTTCTCTTAAAAATGTTCAAGGTGGACAAGAGGGTTTGTAAAATCGTGGTTTACTGATGCCATAGCAACATGATCTTATATTGAGAACATCATCTGTTACATTGCAGGTGGCTGTGGTCATGCGCTTAGATTAGACTTTCAGTTCTAAAGTACATGGTGATACAATAGGATAAGATTTATCCGGATGTTTATGCAGCACTTACAAGGAGATATTTTCACATGTTCATATGGGTTGAAATGTCATATACTTAAAGGACTGAGTTACTGTTATGAATTGGAATATTTATGTAGCTTTGAACTTCAGGTGTAGGTTAAAATGCTTATTTTGCAAAGAAAAATATGGGTAGATAGAAACCAAAATCTGTGAACAATCTGATTGCTGAAGAGATGATCTCTAATGGCAAAAATAAGAGATTAAGTGATTCTCTTTTAAAATATACTACATGAGAAGTGATTGTTTCTTTATTTTTATCATATTTTTCAAAAAGAATATTTCCCAGCAGAGTCTTAATAGGAAACCAGAGCAAAATGTAGAACATTCAAACACATTAGGGGCAAATTCAGTGCTGGATATAGTGACTGGTTGCATATTACTCAGAGTTCTCCAGAGATATGAAACCAGTAAGAAATTAGTAGGGAAGGAATTCTGAACAGATGAGTGGGTCTGAGGTTGTCTGATCCTCTCTAAAGAGTGGGTACTAGATTCACCTAAATACACGTTTAGGTCATAAAGATTCCCAAGTGAGCGGTACCCACTGATGTCTCAGAAACTCCCACCTTCCTCTCAGTTCTTGGTTGCAACACCAAGGCACCAATAGCTGGGCACCCTGTCTGTTCCTCTCCATGAGTCCCTTCCCTTAGCTATGCAGTCCAATATGCTTACTTTTACCATGATGTTCTGCATAAAATTCCCTGTAAATTCTCTGATAAATTCTAGTAGTTTTCAGAAATTAGTTAAAATGTGGTTCTAGTTTTGTGTCTTATGAAAATAACACATTTTAAATTTGATACTAAATTTATACATTTATTGTATTGCAAACATAATAGGGAATTATTAATCTTGTCTTTTTCCTTTAAAATGTGACTGGAAAACAAGAAGATTTATAAGGTCATAGTTTGCTGACCAATTTTAAAAACCAGCTGGCTTTCCAGAGTAAGTCAGGCACATCCCTTCTCACCCATGTACCCATCCCGTTTTGTTCCACCAGATTAAATGATTCAAATAGCAGCACGGTTAGCCAAGGTCCCGTCAGGAAGGAAGATTGTAATGGTGAAGAAGGGATAGATATAGGAATTTTATTTGACCTAAGTATACTTAGTTCCTTTACCATCAGTGAGATGCATGCTTCTAAACTTAGGCCTTCCATAAGGGATTTTCCTTAAGGACACTCCTCTTCCTTCCTTCCCTATTTCTTCCTTCTTAAAGCTATCCTGAGAGTCTGCAGACTCTCCGTCCTTCTTTCAGAAGCCATCAAATGTACTCTCAAAAGAATATGTCACACTTGGCATCCTTTCACGCTACAAACAGGAGCCCTAAGTCATCAGTCAGATATTCTGCTTCTTCAGGTGTGTGAGGTTAGACATACTGAGAGGATAAATTGAGGTGGATTATAATATCATGCAGAGAAGGCAATGGCACCCCACTCCAGTACTCTTGCCTGGAAAATCCCATGGACGGAGGAGCCTGGTAGACTGCAGTCCATGGGTTCGCGAAGACTGAGCGACTTCACTTTCACTTTCCACTTTCATGCATTGGAGAAGGAAATGGCAACCCACTCCAGTGTTCTTGCCTGGAGAATCCCAGGGACGGGGGAGCCTGGTGGGCTGCCGTCTCTGGGGTCGCACAGAGTCGGACACGACTGAAGCAACTTAGCAGCAGCAGCAGCATAATATCATGACTAGAAGGATTTCCTTTCCCGGGAGAGTTGTGTCATAATTGGTTCCTTTTATGAAATCCCTTGTGATGTAAGGGCACCTTGGAAAGAAAAGAATATTCTTTCTTTGAATACAGCATGGTTGAAACCCAGGACAGTTTATCTCCTATCAGCATGTTTTGGGGCTCACCATTTAGTAAAATCAGATCTACCCATTCCCACTGTCCATGGGCATCAGGTAAATATGTCTATAATTGTGCAAAAAATTTGCACTGCCTGAGAACTGCCTGTTCACAAGAGTATTTACATTCCTTGTCAAGGCTCATTCATTTTGCCACCAGAAAGGAACAGGACCAGCTTTCTTATGTGGATTTGGATTGAAATCCTTTTGACTCTGAGTTCACTTCTGACGAAAGAGTGGTGGGTGGACTTTTGCCAGCTCACCCGCTGTAAATGCGGCTTGGAAATCACTGATGCAGCACGGATGTGCAGCTGAGAGTGTAGAGCTTGTTTGAGGCACTCGCACGTATCCTGCTCTTGTTTCCTGCAGATTCAAGACTCGATTGTTGGAGACAACTCACAGGTCCAGCATGGATCTGGAAAGGAGATGGGAAGCAAGCCAAATGAACCTAATCTAGGGAAATGAAAGGAAGAAAAGTTGAAAGGAGGAAATAAAAGAATTAGAGTAGAGGCTTATCTTTATTTTTGCAAAATAGAAGGAATTATTATGTTGCAAAAACCAATCAGAAAAACAGGGTGGAGCCTGTGTTTACCTGACACTTCACTTGTAATTTCACCTTTTTTTTTTTTTTTGGTCAAAGCAATTAGAAATCAATCTTCAGTTAAGAATCTTGGGATAATTAATATGCACATGATGTTGTTAATAACTTATTGACTATTTTTGAGGATCACAGTTTCTCAAATTATACTTGATTATCCAGATTTTAGTCTTTGCTTTACCTGTGTTGGCCTTTTCCTGGCTTCTGCTGATCCCACAACTCAGTTCTCTACAGGTCAGAAAAGTTCAGTAGTCTTAAAGAAGAAAAATGTATTGAGGGTGGGATTTCATGATGTAGATTTGTAATCTCTGTGTCAGCGCATGTTGGTTTATGTAGTGATCTCCAGCAGTCAAGATTAGGCAGGATCTAGCACATAATCTGCCGTCTATGGGGTCGCACACAGTCGGACACAACTAAAGTGACTTAGCAGTAGCAGCACATGATCTACCAAGTATGTGTACACTTTGTAGAAGAGCACAGTTGTCCTTTGAAATGTTTGGTTTTCTATATCTCCAAAACATGAAAATGTGTTAGTTTGTGAGGACTGAAAAATAATATGTTTATAAAGTCTAAGGCTTAGCAAAGCCCATGGGAAAGAGTAAGTTCACCTTGAGATTAATGGAAGAAGAGTTGATCAGTGTCGTCCAAGACCAGCAGTTCTGCCAGGGAGTATTGAGGACTGGGAACGTAATGTGGGCTCTGTGATACTGGGGCACATGGCCTCAGAGATCTCTTCGGAATAAATGAATGTTTTTCTTTTTCTCCATAAGCCAGGAGTCCCTGACTGTAGCAGGACTCACTTGGAATGAGGTGCTTAGAAACCAGCTCTAAGGAATTCAAAACAGTAAGTGGAAAAAGTATGTGAGCAGTGGATTCCGTGAGCTTGGAGGTCACTGAAAAAGCAAATATACTAAAGGTCGAAGGAAAATGAGACCACTTGTTTGAGGGCTCTGAGAATTAGAATTTAAGGGAAGAAAAGTAAAGGACCAAAAGTTGGGATGTCGAAAAAGTGAAAAGATAAAACAAACAGACAAAAAACTCTCAGTGGTTTAAAAGTTAGTCACCGTGCAGGACTGGAAAAGGTCAGTTTTCATTCCAATCCCAAAGAAAGGCAATGCCAAAGAATGCTCAAACTACCACACAATTGCACTCATCTCACACACTAGTAAAGTAATGCTCAAAATTCTCCAAGCCAGGCTTCAGCAATATGTGAACCATGAACTTCCCGATGTTCAAGCTCGTTTTAGAAAAGGCAGAGGAATTAGAGATCAAATTGCCAACATCTGCTGGATCATAGAAAAAGCAAGAGAGTTCCAGAAAAACATCTATTTCTGCTTTATTGACTATGCCAAAGCCTTTGTGTGGATCACAATAAACTGTGGAAAATTCTGAAAGAGATGGGAATACCAGACCACCTGACCTGCCTCTTGAGAAATTTGTATGCAGGTCAAGAAGCAACAGTTAGAACTGGACATGGAACAACAGACTGGTCCCAAATAGGAAAAGGAGTTCGTCAAGGCTGTATATTGTCACCCTGTTAATTTAACTTCTATGCAGAGTACATTATGAGAAATGCTGGGCTGGAAGAAGCACAAGCTAGAATCAAGATTGCCGGGAGAAATATCAATAACCTCAGATATGCAGATGACACCACCCTTATGGCAGAAAGTGAAGAGGAACTCAAAAGCCTCTTGATGAAAGTGAAAGTGGAGAGTGAAAAAGTTGGCTTAAAGCTCAACATTCAGAAAACGAAGATCATGGCATCCGGTCCCACCACTTCATGGGAAATAGATGGGGAAACAGTGGAAACAGTGTCAAACTTTATTTTTCTGGGCTCCAAAATAACTGCAGATGGTGACTGCAGCCATGAAATTAAAAGATGCTTACTCCTTGGAAGGAAAGTTATGATCAACCTAGATAGCATATTCAAAAGCAAAGACATTACTTTGCCAACAAAGGTTCGTCTAGTCAAGGCTATGGTTTTTCCAGTGGTCATGTATGGATGTGAGAGTTGGACTATGAAGAAGGCTGAGCACCGAAGAATTGATGCTTTTCAACTGTGGTGTTGGAGAAGACTCTTGAGAGTCCCTTGGACTGCAAGGAGATCCAACCAGTCCATTCTGAAGGAGATCAGCCCTGGGATTTCTTTGGAAGCAATGATGCTAAAGCTGAAACTCCAGTACTTTGGCCACATCATGCGAAGAGTTGACTCATTGGAAAAGACTCTGATGCTGGGAGGGATTGGGGGCAGAAGGAGAAGGGGACGACAGAGGATGAGATGGCTGGATGGCATCACTGACTCGATGGACGTGAGTCTGAGTGAACTCCTGGAGTTGGTGATAGACAGGGAGGCCTAGCGTGCTGCGATTCATGGGGTCACAAAGAGTCAGACACGACTGAGTGACTGATCTGATCTGATCTGAAAGGAGAAAAGGATATTTCTCAGGGTATGGGAAAGCTGAAGGCACCACCAATGGACATTCTTCTGAGAATGAATTTTTACCAAGCACATACCTTTAAAAATAGTGGGCAAAAAGTTAAGTAGGCTATTTGCATTTACACTATAAAACTCTATCTCACAAGCAATGTCCTGTAGATTGTTGGTGGTTAAATCTGTGACACATGTGAGGGATTTGGAGATCAAGCATTTCCTGATTCCCTGCAGTTTTTGAGAGAGGGAGATGCTGATGTATGCCCATAAAGAATAAAGATACACACACCTAGGAAACACACATAGGAAACAAACCTTAATGAGCCTTCTTTAAGGTTATCTCATTTACTCTTTCAGTTCAGTTCAGTTCAGGGCCTCAGTCGTGTCCAACTTTTTACAACCCCATGAATCGCAGCACACCAGGCCTCCCTGTCCATCACCCATTCCCGAAGTTTACTCAAACACATGTCGGTGATGCCATCCAGCCATCTCATCCTCTGTCGTCCCCTTCTCCTCCTGCCCCCAATCCCTCCCAGCATCAGAGTCTTTTCCAATGAGTCAACTCTTCGCATGAGGTGGCCAAAATATTGGAGTTTCAGCTTTAGCATCAGTCCTTCCAAAGAACATCCAGGACTGGTCTCCTTTAGGATGGACTGGTTGGACCTCCTTGCAGTCCAAGAAACTCTCAAGAGTCTTCTCCAACACCACAGTTCAAAAGCATCAATTCTTTGGCGATCAGCTTTCTTCACAGTCCAACTCTCACATCCATACATGACCACATTTACTCTTTAATATGTATGAAAATAGGCTTCCCTTGTAGCCCAGCTGGTAAAGAATCTACCTGCAATGCTGGACACCCTGGTTCAATTCCTGGGTTGGGAAGTTCCCCTAGAGAAGGGATAGGCTGTGCACTCCAGTACTGGGCTTCCCTGGTGGCTCAGATGGTAAAGAATCCGCCTGCAATGCAGGAAACCTGGGTTTGATCCCTAGGTTCGGAAGATGCCCTGGAGGAGGGAATGGCAACCCACTCTAGTATTGTTGCCTGGAGATTCGCCATGGACAGAAGAGCCTAGCAGGCTACAGACCAGGGGGTCGGAAAGAGTTGGATGTGACTAAGCACAGCACAGCACATGTATAAAAATATTATTGCCCTGTTTCATAAAAGAAATTGATATTCACAGAAGATATCTAACCTCTCCAAGTTCATATAATCAGTGAATTTAACCTGTTGTTTAGCTGCTCAGTCGTGTCCAACACTTTGTGACCCCATGGACTGTAGCCCAACAGACATCTCTGTCCATGGGATTTCCCAACCAAGAATACCTGAGTGTGTTGTTATTTCCTTCTACAAATATTAATCTCACTCCTCCTCAAACTCCACCATACTTCCGTTAGGCTGTGACTTACAGTACAGGTAAGAAACAGCCTGTAAGTGTGTAGAAATTCAGAAGCAGGTGAAACTGAAGAACAGAGGAAAGCCTCACTAAAGTGACAGAAGTTTGCTATTGAAAGGGTCCTATTTAAACAAGGGAAGGGCTTTGAGTGTAAAAAAAAAAAAAATTTACTATCTAGAAGTGGACCAAATGTAGTCAATTAAGTATCTTGAGTGTAAGTGTTTGCTAGATATTTTGAGATATTTCATAAAAATTGTGAAATATAGCCAGTGCTTAGGTAATTTTCAATGATCAAGAAACATTTAAAAATGTGACTCCTATCTGTTCACTCACAGCCAAAAGATATTTTAGGATTAAAACCAATCTCAAGTTCTAAAACATTTATTAATAATTTAGACTTTATACTAAATTATCTTGGAATAGCTGGAACTCAAATAAAATCACTTTTTAATCTGGCTCCTCTGTGCAATATTAAGGCAGTCTCTAATTTAGTAAATAAACACCTGAGAAAATTGCACTGCAACCTCTATTAATATGATTTAAAGCATGTTGTGTGTTCTTCTGAGATATGCCAGATTAATGAATTTTCCAAGCCTTGGTGGAAAATGACCTGCTGAAAATGAAAGTGGAATTCATAAGTAAAAGCAGCCGAAAGCAGCTAATCTTAACCCATTTTACAAATAAGGAAAGTGGAAATAGGTTAAAAGTAGGTCATATTTATTTTGGGTTATGTCACATCTTTATAATTTGAGCACTAATAAAGGTTTTGTTTGGTTTCTACTTCTTTCTCTATTATTTTAAAGTATATTACATTCATGTGTGTGTGTGTGTGTGCCCTGTTTGTGTTGTAACTGGCATATTTGGATGACTGGCCCAGATCTGGCATTTTGAGTTCTGTGCCAACAAAAATGTCAAGTGCATTTGCCTTTTAATTAAATGTAATGCCTAGATTTTAATATTCCATTTTTTTCCCCTGAAGAAGAGACTTTCCTGATCTTATAGTTTATAGGAGGAAAAAAAAAAAATCACTGACATTATCATGAAGCGATTTCCCCCAACAACTCCAGATATCCACGTTATCACTTGGTAAACATTTTACATTAAGGTTCAGATTTTAGTTCTCTAGCCTACTTTGCTGTAAACACTGTGTGTGGATACATGATCCGGCATTGTCTGTTTTAATGTATTTTCCTTATTTCTCAGTAATACTTAGCTCACTCTATTTTACTCTTAATAGGGCACTACTGCTTGAATGTCCCACATGTAATAATCAGTATGCAGAAAATGTAGTTCCTTATTTTACACTTGACTTACCACTTCCTGTACTTTTGGTATAAATGTGGTCTTTCTTATTCCCCAGGGCCATAGCATTATATTATTTGCCTTCTTATTTTTTTACTTCCCCAAGTAAGTCATTTTTAATTCACTCTGTTGTTATTCTCTGATCACCTTTATTACTTGAGGTTTAAAGAAAACCCTTTTTTTAAATCAAGTAGACAGCTCTAAAATCTCTGAACCCCATTTGTTACCCAGTTGATAGACAAGGCAGGGCTTCCCTGGTGGTTCAGATGGTAAAGAATCTGCCTGTTATTCAGGAATCTGTTTGAATCATTGGGTCAGGAAGATGCCCTGGAGAAGGAAATGGCAATCTACTCCAGCATTCCTGTTTGGAGAATACCATGAACAGAGGAGCCTGGTGGGCTACAATCTATGGGATCACAGAGTCAGACATGATGGAGTGACTAACACTTTGACTTTCTAGATAAGGCATTTGATGCATTTTGCTACTGATATGATACACTCGTCCTTTTCTCAGTAAAAAGCCACGCTGTCTACCTCTAGGTTGTTCAGAGAAATCTTCCTTCACCTTTGAATCTAAAGAGTCACTGTGGTCTTCTGTCTCACCCCCTATTTCAATTCTCAGTGTAGAACTTCTCACTATCAGATGATGCTTATTTACTTATATCTTACATCTTCACAACATGAATGTAAATTGCATGAGCGCAGAGATATTATCTGTCTTATTCAGTGATGAATGTTTGTGTGTGTGTCCTGTCATGTCTGACTCTGTGACCCCATGGACTATAACCCGACAGGCTTCTGTGTCCATGGGATTTTCCAGGCAAGAATACTGGAGTGGGTTGCCATTTCCTTCTCCAGGGGATCTTCTCGACCCAGGGATCAAACCCATGTCTCCTATGCATCTCCTGCATTGCAGGCAGATTCTTTACTGCTGGGCCACCAAAGAAGCCCGGATGAATCTTAAGAGGCTGGAATTGTTTCAGGAACATGCCAGGAACAACAGTTAATTATTTATTAAAGGAAGGAAACACATTCCTTCTTCATGGATATAAGATTCCATTCATCCATGTATCTCCTCATGACTGCTTTTTCTAGAAAGAATTTTATCTGACTGCCATTTTATTGGTATTTTTATTTCTCCAACTTTACTCCTTTTTTTATGTTTGTGATTAGACTTCTCTTGATTTGATGCTCTTTATTTGAACACATACTAGCTGTGGTTCAAAACTCTAGATTTGTAAAAAGAGTTATTTGAATTTAATTCTGTTTTATAGAGTTATTACACTTACTGAGGCCTTATATACCAAGATTTGTCCTGAGGACTTTATGTATTTTAGCGGATGTATCTTTCCTTCAACCTGGAACCTAGGTACCTATATCATTTCTTTTTTTACTGATAAGAAAACTGAGGAAAGCTGTGGTTAAATCACTTCCTCAAGTTTACCCAGCTAGTGAGCAGCAGAGCTGGGACTGAAACCCAGATCAATATCTTTGTTATAAAAATATGGAGCTGATCCTCTTAAGGGATGCAGAGGCAGTCCATGTCCTGTGTCACCTCATGATTACTGGCAGAAGCTGATGCAGGTTCTCTTTTTTAGGTGAAGGCATGATCAATCTAGGTCTGAAGCATTCTCACAGACTAACCTAAAGCAATTAACTCACAAGCAAAGGTCACCAATCATTCATGAAAGTAATCACTGTGAAGTATAGCAAAAAAAAAAAAAAAAAAAGCAGATCTTAATTCTCAAAGGACTGCAGGGATTGGGTTGTTGGGTACAGAATAGGAAAGAACTAAGAGCTCTGTACAAATTATTTAAAGAAACAAAAAATGCAAACCACAAAGATTAGCAAGATGCTATCAAGAGTAACTAAACAAAGAACCATTTGCAAAAAGATCAAATGGAATGTTTCCACAGTTTTGAAATTTAAAAATAACTCCTTGGATGGATTACTTTGACAGCAGCATTGACAGAAGTGAGGGGATCATTTATCAGCCAAACTTTAACCTGAAGAAGTTATCCATAGCAAAATATAAAGACCAGCCAAGATACTTCAGAAGGAGAGGACTACACATGGAAACATGCCCATGATATATCATAACATATTATAGAGCTATACTAACCTAAAACAATGTTATATCAGCACACAGTATTTCCTTTTGGGAAATAATGGAAAATCTGTAAACTGAATTCCTGCATTTACGTAATTTAGATGTAAGACATAAGTGGTTTTGTAGATCATTGGATCAATTGAAAAGTTGTCCACAGAAACTGGATGTTTATTTAAGGTGGAGGGGACTGAAATACCTTCCTACTGTATATTATACTCAGGAAGCAATTCCATATAGATCCAGGGTTAAATATTAAGTGCACAGTTTTAAAACTTTTAGAGAAAAAAAGAAGACATTGTTTTTATTAATTCAAATAAGTGATTAGTATATTTGACTTCATTAAAATTAAGAACTGCTGTATCAAGATATTCTATATATAAAGTAAAAGAAACATCACCCAATGGAAGGTATTTGCAGCACATATAACTAGCAAAGAATTAGTGTACACACATAAAATATTACTGTAAATCAATAAGAAAAAGATGAAAACCAAATGGAAAAAATAAATGGGTCAAAGTTATACACCAAGCATTTCAGAAAAGTAATAGGTATAAATACTTCAAATAAGTATCTCAAAGATGATTTTAGTAATCAAAGGCATAATAGATATCATTTTCTAGCCCTAAATTGGCAAAAATTACAAAATTCTGATAATGCAAAATATTAAGGTGTAATTTAAACAGGGATACACTGCTGCTGCTGCTGCTAAGTCACATCAGTCGTGTCTGACTCTGTGTGACCCCACAGACAGCAGCCCACCAGGCTCCTCTGTCCCTGGGATTCTTCAGGCAAGAATACTGGAGTGGGTTGCCATTTCCTTCTCCAATACGTGCATGCTAAGTCGCTGCTGTGAGTATGTTAAATTGGTAACAATTTGGCATTATCTTATAAAGTTGAATATTTGCAATCATGTAATAGTTACAGTCAAAATCTGCTGGATGCATTCTATGGGGCCACAGTTTGCCAACCCCTGGAATAAGATCAAGGAGTATTTTGGGTATTTGAGGAATGGCTGAAGCTTTTAATTGATTCTGGTTTAAGATACCCTAAAGTGATTGTCAGCAGATGAGATCAAAAAGGTTGATTAGAGCTTCATTTTGAAAGGCCTTATATGTCATGCCAAGAACTTCTGCCA
This sequence comes from Bos indicus, assembly GCF_029378745.1. Lineage (NCBI taxonomy): Eukaryota > Metazoa > Chordata > Mammalia > Artiodactyla > Bovidae > Bos > Bos indicus. The sequence continues at coordinate 66,292,266 of NC_091768.1, read as the reverse complement.
TTCCTCTTGAGTAGAAAGCAGTTAAAGGACTCATTTAATCACCTTTGCATTTTCAAAAACTCATTTTGGTGGCAATGTAGAGGATAAATCTGAAGAGGCCTACATGGGAAGCAGAAAGGCTTAGTGAAAAAGCAAGATGACTGAGTCTTGATCTGAGTTAGTGAGAAGATGCAATCAAGAATTAATGACAGATTTCAGAGGTAACATAGCAGACAGACTCAATTGTGTTTAAGAAGAGAACACCTAAATCTGTATTTTACCCAATTGATTAAATTGAAATGGGAAGCTTAATGAAAAATCCATAGGTAAAATTAAATTTGCCCTTCATTGAATACTATGAAGTGAAAAATCATATTTTATGTAGTTTTTGACCCTTAAGTACTTTTCTGAAATGTATTACTTATTTCTTTTGCTTTTACAAAAAGTATTTCTATTATTTCTTCAGGATTTTATGTAACATTTTGAACTATGGGTTTAAAAACAAATTTAGAGAGTCTAAGACTTCAAAAAGATGCCTTAAGCAGTGTGAAATTAATTTAAAATATTTGTAATATTAATCTATACTTCTATATCATAGTTGTTTAAAGCCTCCATAGACTTCTTCACTGTTATTTTCCACATTAGAAATTTTGAGATAATGTCCATATCTTTATTAAGCAAAAACAAAACTATATTCTTGTTTTCATTTTTTAAAAAAGGTGTGACACATAGCCATGTTCACTTTTCACCAATATAAAACTCTGATAGACCCTGTTTTTTAATCAATAATCTAAGACTAGACAAGTTTCATAAAATCATATGACATGATGAAGCAAGTGACTTCAAAGGATCACTGAGTTAAATAATGCATGATTCAAGATGCCCTTAAGGCTTAGCCGTCCACTGTGGCGGACTATTTAATTAATAACATGTACTTTACAAAACTCATCATTATATATTTATACAATAGACTGCTAAGATTTTTTTAAAACTGTTTTTCAGTAATATCAGTTCCCCTATTCATAACTTTTAATTTTTTATATGATAGACCCAAAGGGCTAATATCTAGGCTGTCTCCATCCAAAGCAGCAGAATGTATTAATACTTCTACTTTCCACTACACATGCTTCAGTTTATAAAAAAAAACTTTCCCCATCATTACGATTTGTGTGTGTGTATGCTCAGTCACATCCAACTCTGCGACACCATGGACTGTAGACCACCAGGCTTCTCTGGCCATGGAATTTTCCAAGCAAGAATAATGGAGTGGGTTGCCATTTCCTACTTCAGGAGATCTTCCTAACCCGGGGATCAAACCTGCATCTCTTGTGTCTTCTGTACTGGCAAGTGAATTCCTTACCGGTAGCGCACCTGGGAAGCCACGTTATGTCAATTACTATCCCTAAAAACCATATAAGAAGTTCATCTTATGCCAATACTCAAAAACCAGCCCCCCCCCCCCAAAAAAAAACAACAGCATATATGCCTGGTCATATATATCCTTGTGTTTTTTTAAGCCAACTGATTTTCTTTGTATCATTATAATCAACCGTAGGCAAGTTTAGTTTTATCCTTTTATTTATTCAACCAATATTTTGTACTATTACACCCTTCCAGGTCCTATTAGAAATATGGTGGTAAGCAAAATAATACATGGTCCCTGCTTTCATGGACTTAGCCACAATGGGAAGCCTTGGAGAGTTCTAGTTGACATGATCTAGTGACATGATACAGTTGAAGTCTTAGAAAGACTTTGTGCTGCAATGTGGGTTTTGATGTGGATTAGGCAGAGAATGCAGTCAGGGAGCAGAGAAGGCAATGGCACCCCACTCCATTACTCTTACCTGGAAAATCCCATGGATGGAGGAGCCTAGTAGGCTGCAGTCCATGGGGTTGCAAAGAGTCAGACACAACTGAGCGACTTCACTTTCACTTTTCACTTTCATGAAAGAAAGGAAGAAGGAAATGGAGAAGGAAATGGCAACCCACTCCAGTGTTCTTGCCTGGAGAATCCCAGGGACGGGGGAGCCTGGTGGGCTGCCGTCTATGGGGTCGCACAAAGTCGGACATGACTGAAATGACTTAGCAGCAGCGGCAGCAGCAGTCAGGGAGATAAAACATGTGGCTTCTGTGTAATCGGGGTAAAGGGTGATGTTGACCAGAGTTAAGTAGTAGTCAGACATGACTGAAGTGACTTAGCAGCAGCAGCAGCAGTAGCAGTGGAGATAGAAAAACTAGAGACAGGGGATACTTTTTTTTTTTTTTAATTGGAGGCTAATTACAATATTGTGGCGGTTTTTGCCATACATTGACATGAATCAGCTATGGGTGTACACGCGTCCCCCATCCTGAACCCCCTTCCCACCTCCCACCCCATCCCATCCCTCAGGATCATCCCAGTGCACAGGCCCTGAGCGCCCGAGACAGAAGATACTTAAGTAGTAGTACTCTGCAGTTAATTGTATGAGGGGAAAAATGTCAAGTGATCACGCATGCCAGTTTGCCCAGGACAATTCTAGTTTTTGCCTTTTGTTCTGTCATAATTATTGAGTATCCCCCTTCACTTTCAAACGCATTCCAATTGAATGATAAATTAGATGTTAATCCTAGATATAAGGAGAGAGAGGAACATTCAAAAATGATGCTCAGCTTTCTGTTTGAATGCTGTATAGAAAGTTGTGTCTTCTGAAAGTGTAGATACACTAGGGAGGAACTGATATAAGGGTAAGATTATGAGTTCAGATTTGGATATGGTGTGTTGAAAGTGACTTTCCTACATTGAATGCAGACATATAAAAGAATCCAATGACTACATGGGTCAGGAACTCAGATTGGTGTCCTTGGTTAGAGATATGTGAATGTGGTATATATCTCTTTCTCAAAATATCTTATGGCATATACCCTTCTTCTTGCAATGACGTGAGGTGATAAGATGCCTGCTTGATAAGGTGAGGCAAGATAAATGACATAAACATTGTGTCTTAGCATTAGGCTACTGTTGACCTTCTAGTGATGTGTCAGAAGGAGGATCATCTGCTTAGGATGATCCTGAGTCATGCAGCCATGATGAGGCTGATGGTTGGATGTCAGGAGCTGATGATGTGATGGTTAGGGTTTCTGAGTGGGATGGATTGGGAAGGTGCAAAATTTCATCATGCTACTCAGTGTGCAAGTTAAAACTTATCAATCATTTATTTCTGGAATTTTCCGTTTAATATTTTTGGATGACAGTGTGCTACAGGTAACTGAAACAGTAGAAAATGAAACTGAATTGGAAGGAGGGGGCTACTGTATATTGATCTGAGAGTGATCAGCATGGATAGCAACTGAAGTGATAGAAGCAGATGAAATCACCAAGCCAAAAGTATGGAAACCTGTGTCAGAAGGTTCAGGTCATCACTGAGGAACTCAAAGCAGCATCTATGTTCTAAAGGAAATGAGGGAGGGACTCACAATGGAGATTTGGAAAGAAAAAGCCTGCGTCATAGGAAAATTGGGAGATGATCAAATAATGGAAGCCCCAGGAAGGAATGTTTCAGGAAAATAGAGTAGACAGCAGTGTCAGATGCTATCAAGAGGTTGCGTGAAATAAGTATACATTGAACTCAGTAACTAGTCTGTCATTAGAGACGTTGGTGATGGTGGATTGGTGCCATTGGGGGACATCAGCCTGGTTATAAGTAATAAGTAATAACTGGGAAGTTAAGTATGAACAATTTTCCAGAATTATAACTGAAGAGGAGAGAAAGCATTATTGAAATACCTGGAGGATTTGCAGTATGATGGTGTCTCTAAAGACACTATGAGATCACCTAATATATTGTACTTAGAGGCTTCTATCTTTAATATCCATCATGAAAATGGATTGTACTTGTATGATTGCCGCTATTGTGTAATTTTCTTAATTAAATTTATGTATTTTTTAGGTATTTGTATGTTTTTTACCTAAGTAAAGTTACTTCAACTATTTTTGCCCCCAAAAAATGCATCTCATAAATTTGTTCCATAAACATAAAATACTGCCTTAGTTATTTTCCTGCTGTCCAGAGAATGATGTTGCTCTTGGCTTCAGAACACTGGGGACTCTTGGAATATCCTTTGGCAGATAAGAAAGGTGAAGATTTATGGCAAAGGAAAGCGTTTCTGAAAAAGGTGCTCCACATTGCCTTTGTGTATGTGCAGAAATTATAAACGGGGCTCAGGGGTGCAGTCACTGTAATAGCTTTTTGCTCTCTTTGAAGAAAATAGAAAATGCTCACTTAGGGGCTACTGCTTGTGTTTCCATTAATGAATCTTCTAAGCTTGAATGATTTTAAATAGAATATTTATGTTCCTTGGTTTAGTAGGGCAAAAACTTGGAGAAATGCATGGGATTAAGTATCTAATGTAATAAATTTATGCAGACATTTCATAAAAAATGCTGTTGGTAATAATAAGTCATAACTAAAGACTTTGAGGACGATTCACAATCAGTGGAAAATAACCACCAAATCGTATCTTCCTGAAGAATTTGATTACCTTCTCCACTCAAGATTTAAACTGATTTGAAGCATTGAAACAGTGGCTGACTTTATTTTTGGGGGCTCCAAAATCACTGCAGATAGTGATTGCAGCCATGAAATTAAAAGACGCTTACTCCTTGGAAGGAAAGTTATGACCAACCTAGATAGCATATTCAAAAGCAGAGACATTACTTTGCCAACAAAGGTCCATCTAGTCAAGGCTATGGTTTTTCCAGTGGTCATGTATGGATGTGAGAGTTGGACTGTGAAGAAAGCTGAGCACTGAAGAATTGGTGCTTTTGAAGTGTGGTGTTGGAGAAGACTCTTGAGAGTCCCTTGGGCTGCAAGGAGATCCAACCAGTCCATCCTAAAGGAGATCAGTCCTGGGTGTTCACTGGAAGGACTGATGCTGAAGATGAAACGCCAATACTTTGGCCACCTCATGCGAAGAGTTGACTCATTGGAAAAGACCCTGATGCTAGGAAGGATTGGGGGCAGGAGGAGAAGGGGACGACAGAGGATAAGATGGCTGGATGGCATCACCGACTCGATGGACATGAGTCTGGGTGAACTCTGGGAGTTGGTGATGGACAGGGAGGCCTGGCGTGCTGCAATTCATGGGGTTGCAGAGTCGGATATGACTGATCGACTGAACTGAACTGAAGCATTGACAAACAACTCTTTTGCACAAGACTTGTAATCATGACAAACAAGCTGTCTTACCCAACTCAGATGAAGAAGCTTTGTTTTGGGGGGTTTTTTTTTGTTTTTTTCTTAGCTACTTGGTTAATATTAATTGAAGTCCAGTGTTTTATAAGGACATATATTCTATGACTTTAAAGTAGTAACACTGTTTTACATAATAAATTATAAATGTTTCACTACTTTGCACCCTGAATACACCTGCAGGGTTTCAGTATCTTTGGTCAGAAGTTTACTTTTAGATTTGACTATTATTTCTGGAAATATGTTTAGATTAACTCATGAGAAAATCAGTGTTATTAAATGAAACTTCTAAAACTTTTCAGTCTTCTGTATTTGAAATTATTTAGCCATCACCTGCATGTCACTTTTGTTATATAATTACTAATCGCAGTTAGTATTAAGGCTGGCTGTTCATACTGTGTATATGGTGAGAGATGTCTACCTTTGGATGATCCTAGTAGTTCTGAAGATTCTTATGAAATATAACATGTGCTACTTAAAGCATAATATCCTTGTAAGTTTATCTCATAATAGCATTTGTTTAATTGAATTAAAATGCTATATTAAAAATAGATTTACCTCATTAAACAAGAAATAATCTTCCAAAGCATTGCAAAAAGATTAATTCTGGGAGTTACGGCAGAAAATCACAAAGGAATTATGCATACCCTCTGAAAGGCATGTGTCGGAGAAGGCAATGGCACCCCACTCCAGTACTGTTGCCTGTAAAATCCCATGGATGGAGGAGCCTGGTAGGCTGCAGTCCCTGGGGTCGCTAAGAGTCGGACACGACTGAGTGACTTCACTTTCACTTCTCACTTTCATGCATTGGAGAAGGAAATGGCAACCCACTCCAGTGTTCTTGCCTGGAGAATCCCAGGGATGGGGGAGCCTGGTGGGCTACTGTCTATGGGGTCACACACAGTCGGACACGACTGAAGTGACTTAGCAGCAGCAGCTGAAAGGCATGTATAACATAGAACCTTATTAGAGAAAGCTTTAAATCGTGAATCATGATGATTTGTTGCATGCCCTAAAGTTTATTCTAGAGATTTCTACATCAAACATTCTGTCTCCCTATCTCAAGCAGTAACTGTGTCAAGCCAATCCAATTTGACAAACAATTTATTGCAAACAATAAATATATTCCTTTTAGTTTTATATCCAACTTTGAAATATACTCCCCCTGCTTTTATTGAATATCTATGTATATGTAGATAAATATGTAAATATAGTTACATAAACATGCACAGTGACATACGTGTGCATTCCTGATGTGGCTGTTGGGAAAGAAGAGATCTCCAATATATTTAATGCATGTTTTGATGAATTGATGAACCTTAACATGTAGTTTGAAATGTGGTAAGAAATTCAGTCTGAGTCAGACTTGCCTGTGGATCTCCAGGAGGTGAGGGTCGACAGTTTGGCCTCAAGCCAAACAACAGGGAGGAACACAGCCCCAACCATCAACAGAAAATTAGATTAAAGATTAACTGAGCATGGCCCCACACATCAGAACAAGACCCAGTTTCCCATACAGTCAGTTTCCCATCAGGAATCTTCCATAAGCCTCTTATCCTTATCCATCAAAGGACAGACAGAATGAAAACCACAGTCAGAGAACACTAACCAAACTGATCACATGGACCACAGCCTTGTCTCACTCAATGAAACTATGAGCCATGCAATATAGGGCCAACTAAGACTGATGGGTCATGGTGGAGAGTTCTGACAAAACGTGGTCCACTGGAGAAGGGAATGGCAAACCACTTCAGTATTCTTGCCTTGAGAACCCCATGAACAGTATGAAAAGGCAAAAAGATAGGACACTGAAAGATGAACTCCCCAGATCAGTAGGTCCCCATTATGCTACTGGAGAAGAGTGGAGAAATAACTCTAGAAAGAATGAAGAGACAGAAACAAAGCAAAAACAATGCCCAGTTGTGGATATGACTGGTGATGGAAGGAAAGTCTGATGCTATAAAGAACAGTATTGCATAGGAACCTGAAATGTTAGGTCCATGAATCAAGGCAAATTGGAAGTGGTCAAACAGGAGATGGCAAGAGTGAACATTGACATTTTAGGAATCAGTGAACTAAAATGGACTGGAATGGGTGAATTTATTCAGATGACCATTATATCTACTACTGAGGGCGAGAATCCCTTAGAAGAAATGGAGTAGCCCTCATAGTCAACAAAAGAGTCTGAAATGCAGTACTTGGGTGCAATCTCAAAAATGACAGAATGATCTCTGTTCATTTCCAAGGCAAACCATTCAATATCACAGTAATCCAAGTATATGCCCCAACCGCTAATGTTGAAGAAGCTGAAGTTGAACGATTCTGTGATAACCTACAAGACCTTGTAAAATTAACACCAAAAAGGATGTCCTTTTCATCATAGGGGACTGGAATGCAAAGGTAGGAAGTCAAGAGATACCTGGAGTAACAGGCAAGTTTGGCCTTGGAGTACAAAATGAAGCAAAGGCTAACAGAGTTTTGCCAAGAGAACACACTGGTCATAGCAAACACCCTCTTCCAACAACACAAGAGATGATTTTACACATGGACATCACCAAATGGCCAATACTGAAATCAGATTGATTATATTCTTTGCAGCTGAAGATGGAGAAGCTCTATAGAGTCAGCAAAAAACAAGACCTGGAGCTGACTGTGGCTCAGATCCTGAATTCCTTATTGCAAAATTCAGAGTTAAACTGAAGTAGGGAAAATCACTAGACCATTCAGGTATGACCTAAATCAAATCCCTAAACGATTATACAGTGGAAGTGACAGATAGATTCAAGGGATTAAATCTGATAGACAGAGTGCCTGAAGAACTATGGACAGAGGTTTGTGACATTGTACAGGAAACAGTGATCAAGACCATCCCCAAGAAAAAAAAATGCAGAAAGGCAAAATGGTTGTCTGAGAAGACCTTACAAATAGCTGAGAAACGAAGAGAAGTGAAAGGCAAAGGAGAAAAGGAAAGATATACCCATTTGAATGCAGAGTTACAAAGAATAGCAAGGGAGATAAGAAAGCCTTCCTCAGTGATCAATACAAAGAAGTAGAGGAAAACAGTAGAATGGGAAAGACTAGAGATCCTTCAAGAAAATTAGAGATACCAAGGAAATATTTCATGCAAAGATGAGCACAATAAGACAGAAATGGTATGGACCTAACAGAAGCAGAAGATATTAAGAAAAGGTGGCAAGAAAACACAGAAGAACTGTACAAAAAAGATCTTCACAACCCAGATAATCACGATGGTGTGATCACTCACCTAGAGCTGGACATCCTGGAATGCGAAGTCAAGTGCCCTTAGGAAGCATCACTACAAACAAAGCTAGAGGAGGTGATAGAATTCCAGTTGAGCTATTTCAAATCCTAAAAGATGATGCTGTGAAAGTGTTGCACTTTGCACATATGCCAGCACATTTGGAAAACTCAGGAGTGACCACAGGACTAGAAAAGGTCAGTTTTCATTCCAATCCCAAAGAAAGACAATGCCAAATAGTGTTCAAACTACTGCACAATTGCACTCATCGCACACGCTAGTAAAGTAATGCTTCAAATTCTCCAAGCCAGACTTAAGCAATATGTGAACCATGAACTTCCAGATGTTCAAGCTGTTTTTAGAAAAGGCAGGGGAACCAGACATCAAATTACCAACATTCGTTGGATCATAGAAAAAGCAAGAGTTGCAGAAAAACATCTACTTTTGCTTTGTTGACTACACAAAGGCCTTTGACTGTGTGGATCACAACAAACTGTGGAAAATTCTTCAAGAGATGGGAATACCAGACCACCTTACCTGCCTCCTGAGAAATATGTATGCAGGTCAAGAAGCAACAATTAGAACCAGACATGGAACAAAGGACTGACTCCAAATTGGGAAAGGAGTACATCAAAGCTGTATATTGTTACCTTGGTTATTTATCTTATATGCAGAGTATATCATACGAAGTGCCAGGTTTGATGAAGCACAAGCTGGAATCCAGAATGCCAGGAGAAATATCAATAACCTCAGATATGCAAATGACACCACCCTTAGGACAGAAAGCAAAAAGGAACTGAAGAGCCTCTTGATGAAAGTGGAAGAGGAGAGTGAAAAAGCAGGCTTAAAACTCAACATTCAAAAAACTAAGATCATGGCATCCATTCCCATCACTTCATAGCTAATAGGTGGGAAAACAATGGAAACAGTGACAGACTTTATTTTCTTAGGCTCCAAAATCACTGCAGATGGTGACTGCAGCCATGAAATTAAAAGATGTTTGCTCCTTGGAGAAAAAAAAAGCTATGGCCAATCTAGATAGCATATTTAAAAGCAGAGACATTACTTTGCCGACAAAAGTCCACTAGTCAAAGCTATGGTTTTTCTAACAGTCATGTACGGATGTGAGAGTTGGACTATAAAGAAAGCTGAGCACCGAAGAATTGATGCTTTTAAACTGTGGTATTGCAGAAGACTCTTTAGAGTCCCTTGGACTGCATGGAGATCAAACCAGTCAATCCTGGAAGGAAATCAGTCCTGAATATTCATTGGAAAGACTGATGCTGAAACTGAAACTGCATACTTTGGCCACCTAATGCAAAGTATTGACTCACTGGAAAAGCCCCTGATACTGTGAAAGATTGAAGGCAGGAGAAGGGGATGACAGAGGATGAGATGGTTGGATGGCATCACTGAATTAATGGGCATGAGTTTGAGCAAGCTGTGGGAGTTGATGATGGACAGGGAAGCGTGGCGTGCTGCAGTCCGAGGGGGTCTCAGAGTCAGAAGCGACTGAGCGAATGAACTGAACTGAACTTCTAGTTGAGATTGGAAATTCCCTGAAGGCTGGATACATGGCAAGTGTCGTCAGAAAGGATAACTCCCTTGCTTAATGAAGAAGCAACTGAAGGCTTGCTTTTCTTTCTTGAGAATTATAATTATCAGATACTGGTCCATGGGGAATTTTATCCTATCCAATCGAAATAATATGTTAAGATGGTTATAGTGAATTACTTTGGAGAGTTAACTGTGTTATCTGTAACACTTTTCTTCAAACTATGTTTCCTACTGATTTACCTTTAAATTGCCATTTTATGAAATGATGCTGATACTGGATTTATTTGTTCTTTTTCATTTACTCCTTGGATAAATTAAAAGTTAACCTGTGTCAGTCCCCTTTGGGAGGAGACTGTGTCTAGTTGAAACACTGGAGCAGATATTTAAATGTGTGGGTTTGTAGAGAAAGAAGAGGTTGGAAGTAGAAGCCAAGAGAGAAAAGCTAAAGAAGAAAGGATTGAATATAGAAAAATGGATACTTGTTAAAACGGAATTTAATTATCCACTAGAAAGGTCTGAGATCAGATATAGGGATCCCCTTGTTTGTTCATTCAGCCATCATCTCTTGACACTGCTTTAAGGCAGTTTCCTAAATGTGCGTAATTCTAAGAATCACCTGTTCTCTTGTCACATCGATTCTTAGCAAGAAGGGGCCATGGACCTGGAAACATTGAGAAATGCTGCTTTAGAAGATGTGTTAGATTTTGTCTCTGTTCTTGAGGAATTTACAATTTATTCCGTATCTCTAAGCCTCAGGTTTTTTTTTTTTTAATCTGTAAAATGTAGATAATAACGTTTTCCTTGCCAGTTTTCAAGGCAAATAAAAGAAAAATGTCTTCGGAGGTCTACTGGAGCTTGTAGATTGTTTAAGATTTGTAATATTAATTGTTTTTGTATGTGAGAAACGGTGGTTGCTTTGAGAAAGAAAGAAAGTGAGGAGATACAAAGAATTAAAAAAAAACTTTAATCTTCTCAATGTTCTGTTTTTCAAGTTTATATTCTGGATTTTATTTGTTAAGAGGATGTGAAATATTCCTTGACAAATTTGTTTTCCATTGGTTATTCTTGTCTTCCTCCAAACCAGCAATTTATTTCAAATCTTTTAAATCATATCATAAACTCACACCTCCAGCACTTACACTGTAATCCCTTGTGTCCCAGATAAATGCCATTGGCACTACCTTAATGGGTCATGCATGGCACCTTGCAGCTGAGCAGAGAAGGACTTGTTGAATGAAGTGGTAAAAGAATGAATCTCTAAATCCAACCGCATCTCTTTCCAGTATACTCATGGCTAAAAATCCTGTGTCCTTACTTTTAAGGACACTTGAAGAAAAATAGTTCATCATTCCTTTTATTTTTTTTATGTTAGCAACATCCCTTTTCAAAAAACACTTCCCTTAACCTTAAATCGCTCATGTTGGAGTTTAGCATGCTACCATATTTATATTTTCAAGTTACTTTTATTCAAATAAAATAAATTGGCTTTCTGTAGTAATCTTTAGCTGGGAATAATTTTCCTTTCTGTGATAATTAGCTGCTTTCAGTAATTTATTTTTTGATTCATTTAGCAGCAGCAACAGAAGAACCAGAAGTGATTCCAGACCCAGCCAAGCAGACTGACAGAGTAGTGAAAATCGCAGGAATTAGTGCTGGGATTTTGGTGTTCATCCTCCTGCTCCTAGTAGTCATATTAATTGTAAAAAAGAGGTAAGACCTGATTTTGTTCTGTCCCACTCATTCACTGTTTATGTCATGGTTACTAGTTTTCAGACACTTCTTTGTTTCCCTGAGCTCTTTTTAAATGAGAATAAACAACAGAATTGAATTTTAGCAATATTGCCAGCATCTAAGTATATTTCTCCTATTTGGAAAATAATTTCTAATTGGTTATTTGCAGTTTAATTTTGGATATAAAATTTGCTTTTGTCAATTTAACCTTGAAATCAATGTATGAATTAAATTCCGCAAATGCTTGAGATATTAATGTATCTTATATTTTGAAGTTTTTTTTATTACACATGGCAAAATAAGAGTTTCTTATGATATTTGGTCTATGAATTATTTTGCACTTTTACTGTTTTTCTAAATGTTGACTACAAATAAGATATGAGAAATATGAACATTATTTTATGAAGTTGTATATTAATATTCACTGACTAAATACTTTAGCACTTTAATATGAAGAACCAAATTTTTAAATTGAGCATTAGTGTGTTATACTATATCAACGAATATCGCCATCTTCTGGAATTATATGAAGATATTAAGACCTACAGGAATTTAAATTGAATTATATTTGGTACATTAAGGTATACATCTACCAGAAAGCATTTCAAAGAATACAGTTTTTATCATTTGAACTTTTTCTTATTCTATAAAATATCATTATCTGTAAGGCATTGCTTTAGAAATTAATGGAGCTCTCCAATCCTTCCAATCATATGTTTTAAACAATATTACAATCTGGAAGGATTACTAAAAAACCTTTGCTAAGTATAGTTCTAAAATATTGGTGTATAGATGTATTTCTCATTCATTAATTATATTGAATATAATAAAAGATGTTGCTTACTTTATACTAAATCATATAATATACTATTTTGATTGTTATTTTGTACTCAAAATAAATCATGAATAATATAGATGACTCATACTACATGTTTAATGATTCCATAAGAGTTTATTTTAATGTATTGCCTCTTTACAATTACCCCCTGGAGATATATATGTTGGAGAAGACACATCTGCATTAGAAACATTAGGTATGCATTATAGTGTTTTGTGTTAAATTAGCTACATACGTGCTTTCCCCAATAGTGCTTTCTCTTTTTGCTGTTGTCTACCTCTGTGGTTGGAAATTATATCATATTTGAGACAGGAAGGTTTAAACATTTTACTAATAAATTTGCCAATCAAGATCAATAAAATCATTGAATACAACTTTCAGATCTTATGTTTCTACTTAGTTTAAATTTATATTTGGAGAGTTAAACTAAACTCTCTATATTTAGAGAGTTAACTTTGCTTTAGAGTTAAAAGTATTTCAGCTACTTCAGGCTGGATATGAAAACATGAAAATGGCCTCTGGTTTTGTCTTAGTTAAAATTGGGTTAATACTGGTTTTATGGGTTAATTATTTGAAAACACTTATTTGTTGTGGTAGCCTTTCTAATCTGTGGCTGTTTGTTTCAAAAATAACCAAAAACGAAACATAAATTTTCTAAAGTACATCAAAACAATCTCCAAGCATGATTTTTTGGTGTGGTTAAAATGTTCTGACAACTCTCTAAAACTGCCTAACGCATCAAATTCTTTTCCTGGTTCATATTTTAAATGGTTGGATAAATGAGCCTCTCTATTAAAATGTTTAATGTTTGAGTTTTCATAATTATGCTTTAATTGATTGTCTCCTACTAGGAAGTATGCTAGGGTTTTTGTTTTTTTATTTTCTCTTCCTCATCACTACCTCTAGGACTAGAGAAGTTGCAATTTTATAGGTAGATAAAGTTACATGCTTAGGTATATTATCTTCTGTATAATATAACCAAGAATCCCTTACGTATCTAAGAAACCTCATAATAACTTTTAGTTATATGTAGTATATCACACATATACTGTGTATGATTTAATCATAAATATGTTTGTTATACATACACAAAAGTATAGGTATTATAACAATGTTAGATAGCATCAAAGTTAACAATTTTAGTATATCATGTAGTCTCCCTATATGATATGCTAATATACAAATTTATAATAAAAATAATGGAAAAGTAAATCATTTTAGCCTTGCATTATCTTTACTTTTATGGGAAATTGTTAATTTTAAGAGACTTTATCTCTTACTAGGAGTAATATATGTAGGTATATTTCTCACGTTGAAAAAAATTTCTGTGTATTTTTGGTTGTTATATAAAGAAATGGTTTGGAATTTAGTAAAATTCTGCAGTGAAGGGTCTATATAAAGTAAGTTTTTAGGCTAAGAAAAGGGATATTGCATCTTTCAAAACGCAAAGTCATTTTAATTTAATCACTGTTGAATTATTTCCAAATGTATGCCATTTTTTCATTGGTTATGTATTATTTTAAATTTGCAGCATGAATACATTAATAATTCCAAACATAAATTTGAAATTATGTTTCAGTACAGTAAATGTATATGATATCATGGTCACATACATCTGCTGTAGAAATGCCTTTGTGCATATATAGTATATGGTGCATATGTATATTCACATAATATATGTATGTACCTGTGTATTAATAAGATATAATGACTTATTTATAGAAATTAATGTGTCATTCTGCATATATTCTATATTAACCTAATAGATCTTTATGTTTTGTATTTAAAGAAAAATAGTCAATTTAGTGTAGAAGTTCTATACACAGCTATTCCATCTGTCATGACATTTAGATGGTAATGGATGATATTATGCTTAACTGCATGTTAAAAATACACAATCCATTTAATTTTTCAATTTTTTTGGCTATAGAAAAGTCAGCATGTTATTTTTTCCAAATTATGTATTTTAAATTTTATTTTCTATTGCGTATCTGTCTGTTTAATTGCATGGCGAAAGATATCTAACCAATGCATGAGCAAATTGAAATCCAAACAACAACAACAAAAAAACATGAATTTTATTTTATTTTATTTTACTTTTTAACGCACATTTTTCTGCTTTATTGAATGTGACAGAGTCACGCTTTTCATTCACCATTGCTTCTCTTTTTCCACTGTCTGTGATTTGCTTGCCAGGAGGAGCTACTATTCTTACTCCTACTACCTGTAAGTAGAAAATGGGTGATATACGACTTTACATGTGTTAAAGATGCAGTATCCCTTTTCAAAAAAAAACAACAAACCAAAAACAGAATGTTTGCAATTTTGATGACTGCAAAAAAAGTATTTTTCTGGACTCTAAAGCTATAAAGTTTACTTATTAACCTATTTTATTAATAGGTTATTTTTAAAAAGGGATATTGTATTTCTGTATGTTCAGCTACTTTTAATTTTTATTTACGATTTTCCATAAGTAGTCATAGTCTATAGCCCAAAGCATCATTTACATACTTAAGTCAAACCTGTACATTATCAATATGATATCTCACTCATCCGGTAGAGATAGTGGTTGCAATTCACTAATACCTATTTTTACATGTGTGTGCTTTAGTTGCTCAGTCGTGTCCGACTCTTTGCAATCCCATGGACTGTAGTCCGCCAGGCTCATCTGTCCATAGGGATTCTCCAGGCAAGAATACTGGAGTGGGTTGCCTTGCCCTCTTCCAGGGGATCTTCCCAACCCAGGGCTCAAACCCAAGTCTCCCCCATTGCAGGCGGATTCTTTACCGTCCGAGCCACACTGTTATATCTGAAAAAAATGACCCAACTGATGTATTCATAGAAGAACATTCAAAATGCCTTCACAGAATGCAAATCAGGTCAGGTCTGACTGTGATAACTTCTCTCCACATTTCCAGGAATCCGGGATGGGTTGTGACTTCAGAACACCTTTGGTTTAGCTATGTAGGCAATCAGTATGCTCTGGTGAAAACGAATGGATAAAAATTATAATGTGGCAGTGATAAATAAAAAAATCTTTTTAGAGAAGAAATTTCGAGTTTATTTATTATGACTTAAATAGGACAATGATTTTGTAAAACCAAGATGAAAAAAGAAAGGCTGTCAACCTAAACAAAACATAATAGGTGTTACATATCCTTTTTTGTGCTCCAAAGTTTTAGCTCTTCCTATGCTTAAGTATGAAATGCTACTCTAGATGAGGAAGGAGAGTGTTGTCCAGTCTGTTTCAATAATCATTCTCAGCTTATTACCTTAAATTCCAGCATATACATTCAGTCCAAAGGAATGATACAACAGAGTATTCTTGGTCATTGCTTGATCAATATTTGATCCACCAAATTTTGAGAGTCAAGGATTTTGATTAAGTATTTGGTGCACATATCCCACAGTATTTACTTCACTAAGTAAATTTAAGTTAGCTTTACAGAAAGATTTGGTGAGAGTCTCAATGACTATAACAGAATTCTGCCAACAGTTTAAATATTATAAACATTTGGCTTTTCAAAATCTGATAAAATAAGCAGGTGTAAAGTAACAGTGCTCCTAGCTTATTGTGATGGATCATAATATCCTTGTTAAATCATGTTTGATGAAGCCAAAGGTAATTAAATGTACCGTTTCATACAATGATGGAGCACTTTTCCTCTTTATAGCCCACCCATATATCCACCTGCAGAAGTTTATGCTGTTGGCTGCTTTGATAATGAAAGTCATTTGCACATCTGTCAAACTCAAGTAGTTGCAAAATGATCTGCTTAACTGTCCTGAAGCGTACATTATATATGCTGGTTTCTCAGATGGAGACAAAATATCAAACATGCAGGAATCAATAAATATTTAATTCTGAGAACATCAATAAGGTTACCATTAGTCATCCATTTATCTATAATATTAGGATTAGATTGCCTTTTTATAGACGTGTGGCATTTCTGTATTCTAGACTGTGCATTAGGCTTTGATACTGTTACTGAAGTACTTAGGGTTCCTGGCATTATCAATCATAATTAGAAAAAAGTTTAACAGACTTATGTTTTTAAAAGCTGCTTAAACAGATCTAGTGAAGCAAATCTAAATTAGACAGTTTTTAAAAGAAATGTAGAAATAAATTATAGTAAAATTTAAAAGAAAACCAGATGTAATCTTTGAAGTAAAAATTCATTGGCATCATCATAGTAACTGTCAGTTCTTGATCAAAGCACTTAACTCTAGTGATAATATTTATTTCTTTTGTAATAACCTGAAATAAAGCCTACCTCACAGGGTTGTTGTGAGGATTAAGGTATAAAAAAAAGCTGACAATACATGGTTGGCAGATATCAACAAAGGTTTTATATATATTCTCTCATAATCTATCTACTAACAAAGGTTTGTGAATCTGAAAAGTAAAAGTCCTTCATTGCTATGAAATCTTTTACCTGTCATGCATTTGACAAGTTCATTACTTCTTATTTTTTCTCAATCATAAAATGTTTAAATTATATATTTTAAGGTAAAGCCTCAAAATTTAAACGTCTTTACCATTTGCTTCAATCTATCTGTCTTCAAATTTTTACATTGTTTTTAATCCAAATTTCAAGTTGTCTTATTTTTAGCCACGTCAATCTCTCAGAATTTTTGAGGAATGAATTTATTCTTTCTTCTTATCCAAGAAACAAAGACTGAAAGTTATTTCTTCAACTCTTTTTTAAACTTTAAAATGGCAAAGCATTTGTGCTACATCCACATTCTTCTCAAATTTATAACAACTAATCTTTAACTCTTAGAGCAGTGACTGCTTCATATTATAATACACATGGTAATGTGACAATTAAAAAAAAGTAACTGGATATAGTATAAGGGCTTAGGCCTTGGAACCAGGTCATTCTTTACTGCATATTAGATTAATAACCTTGGGCAAGATACTTAACTTGTAAGCCTCAGTGAACTCATCTATACAATTAGAAATCTCATGCCTCCTTCAGTTCATTGATTTGAGAATTAATTGAGTTAACAAATGACAAGTGCCGAGCATATAAGAGACCTAATTCATCCATTCGATCAAGTATTTAGTGAGTGTCTGCTATGTGCCGGACACTGCTCGGAGTGCTAGGGCTATACAGAGGGTTCTTCCCTTCATGGAACACACAGTGGGAAAAACAAAAGGATCCTTGCAATGATAATGTGATAAGTATTATTATAGGCAGAAAACATGGTGCTTTAAAAATACCTACCAGGGAAACCTAGTCTGAGAAAGGTTGTATATGCTCAGTTAGAGAAGTCTCCCTGATGAGGCAAGACAGAATTGGAAGTTAACCAGATATTAGAGGTAAAAGAACAATGTAGGCCGAAGAACAAATAGCCTATAGGCAAGTTTGGAACTATCCTAGAGGTAAGTTTGAAAAGTGAAGGCTGTAGAATAACCTATGACCTACTGATGTATAATTTGCCCCATCAGTTCAGTTCAGTTCAGTCACTCAATCGTGTCCGACTCTTTGCGACCCCATGAATCGCAGCACGCTAGGCCTCCCTGTCCATCACAAACTCCCAGAGTTCACTCAGACTCACGTCCATAGAGTCAGTGATGCCATCCAGCCATCTCATCCTCTGTCGTCCCCTTCTCCTCCTGCCCCCAATCCCTCCCAGCGTCAGAGTCTTTTCCAATGAGTCAACTCTTCTCATGAGGTGGCGAAAGTACTGGAGTTTCAGCTTTAGCATCATTCCTTCCAAAGAAATCCCAGGGCTGATCTCCTTTAGGATGGACTGATTGGATCTCCTTGCAGTCCAAGGGACTCTTAAGAGTCTTCTCCAACACCACAGTTGAAAAGCATCAATTCTTTGGCGCTCAGCCTTCCTCACAGTCCAACTCTCGCATCCATACATGACCACAGGAAAAACCATAGCCTTGACTAGACAGACATTTGTTGGCAAACTAATGTCTCTGCTTTTGAATATACTATCTAGGTTTGTCATAACTTTCCTTCCAAGGAGTAAGCGTCTTTTAATTTCACATACACTCTTCCAAAAAATAGGACCACTTGAAAGAATAAGAAAATATACATATTTAGATTTGTGACTTCTCTTCAAAAATAATTTTAAAATTAGAAACTACTCTGGGATCAAGTGCCAATGTTCACTTAGGTAATTTGCCCCCTAAATTACTCTCCAATTCCCCACAATCCCCACCCTTCTTTGTGCTGTCTCACTATGGGAAGCAACACTTTTATATTCCCTGTCTAAAACCTGTTAGGAGTTTTACAGAGCTTTTGCCCACTAGCCTAGAAAAAAGAGGTAAGAGATCTTTCAATGAATAGAGCAAATATTGCTGCTAAATAATGGTGGTGGTGACGTGGTTGTGACGATGTAGTGGTCGTGGTAGTGGTGGTGGTAGTTTTTGTTATACTTTTGTCATTGTTTTATTATTGATAATACTATCCTTATCATTGTTATTATTTCTAAAATGTATGCCATTTCCATCTCTAAAGCTTAGTTTATGACTATCTTAGGTGTCATGTATGCTATGTCAATATATTGGATATTGTTGGGTATGTATGCTTGAGGCTAAGGACTATAATTCTCAGAGAAAAATGTCCTACACATGAGTAGCTATCAAATTAATAGATTAATTTTCTAAAGGAAAAGCTTTTGGACATAAACACAACTACTAAATAAATAACTTTTTTTAACATATTTGTAGTATATCAGTATATTTATTCTAGTACAGATACTAATGAGAATCAGAAAAATTTACCCTAGTTAATAATCCAGCTGAGAAATGGTATTCTTAAAATAACTAAAATGTATTTCCAAGGCCTCTAAACTGCTGCCATAAACTTAGAACATAATCTGGCAAACTGTAGGCATTGAGAGTCCCTTTCTTTTTATTAATATGAGATGAATTTTATATACCTTAAATAGTTTTTTAATTGCATGTTTCATGTGTAACATTCACAACGAACCAGATTGTATTTAACATCCTTGGTATGTAAGATAAAGATGTCAGTGTCTGAGGAGCTCAAAAGTCTAACTCTGCTCATTTCCAAATCTCCTGTGTCATTTATGTAGCTGCATCTGTGAGGCCATTTGTAGTTGGCACTCTGCCATGGGGTTCTGAAACATATTTTTAGGATCTGACCATGTTTATTATTCAATATTATGATCATTTGCATAATACCTCTACACAGCATTTTCCAAACTCTTCTCAAAGTACTTTTCTTATAAAGTACATAATTTCCCCATATATTCCTGAGTATTTGCCTTGTATCAAGCTGCAGTTGATTCTACAAATTTCCTGATTAGGTTTGGATTAATGTTATATAAATATATTTAAAAGTGTTAATTCTACACACTGCACTTTTACTGAACAAAAAGACAAAGAGTGAAGAATAGAGTTTGTCTATTTTAACTGGATGACTGTAATAAAATAAACTTGAAAAAGTAGTCATGTTATTTCCACAGAACATCTTCTGAAATTTTGATCAAGCGTGTTAATCACCCAGAAGGAAAACCAAAATTTAGCATTAACTTTTCTTTGAACAACACTACTAAGGAAGCATTTACTTACTGTTTTAATAAAGTATAGTTATGCTTTATGATAATTTATTGTAATGATAAAATACAAGAAGTGATGAGACATTTGGGTTGACAGCTTGAATGTTAAAATATCCATATGACAAATAAAACAGTTTTATAGCAATCAACAGATATTGTTTGGATGTCAAACTTAATTCCTGAAATTATGACATATTCTTAGAGTTTCTAAACCAAATCTATATCTTTACCCTCGGGCTTTCCTGAACTACTTACTGCTGGTGTCAGTTCTCCTTCAAGCCTCACACTAAGGTTTCCCTTTTGTATTTGTCTTGGCAGCAAGCTTGCTAAGAAACGCAAAGATGCTATGGGGAACACCCGGCAGGAAATGACACACATGGTAAATGCTATGGATCGAAGCTATGCTGATCAAAGCACTCTGCATGCAGAAGACCCTCTTTCCATCACCTTCATGGACCAACATAATTTTAGTCCAAGATGTAAGTTCTTTACCAAAATTTTGATCAATGACTTTTAAAGCTATTTAATTTCTCTCGAATTCAACACATTAGCTTTTGAATAGTGAGGGGAAATAAGACAGAGAGTGGAAGAAGAAACTGGAAATAGAAAAAGTGATATGGAATAAACGAGTTTATCAGAAGACTTCAGTCTTGATATTTGATTTAGTTTAACTTCAAACTGTATGAATTTTATTACTATAAGAGACATTCATACACCACTCAGACCAAATCTTATTGCTTTAAGTTAAAATAGATTGCCTACATAAAATTAGCTCATGTCAGAATTTATAATTGTTTTGTATTTGAATCTTCCATTGTGTAAGGGTAAGTCTTTGAGATATGAGATATCATAATTCTTTCTGGGAATTATTGGCATGGGAAGTCATTCTATTTAATTATTCTATAGATGCCTCAAGAGTTTCAGTAATAAAAAGTTAACCAGAGAAAAAAGAAATCTACATACTGTTAAGTATCTGGTGTGAAGTCCAAAAATTTACTTGAACTGAGGGATTGACAGGGAATGGTGAAATCCATCTATTCACTCATCTATGTTAAGAATTGCAAATGTTTATCTGTGGAGGCATATCTTTTAAAACAGTTCCTCTGAAGTATTGTTTAATGCCCCATGATCAGTATTACTGTTTATCGTCAAATTTTCTAGAATTTTGTTTATCCCATTCCGTAGCACTGTGTTTATTTTGTTACTTAAAATTAAGTTCAATTACCTGACTGTCTCTTCAAATAAATAAGTGAAATTGGTACTTGAGGAAAGCAAATTGTGTTTATCCTTGGCCTTGTGTTCACAGAGGCATTTGCCACAGATCCCAGTTTGGGAAAAACTGTATAAGGAAAGAAGTAAACAATAGAAGTGTTATTTTTGATACAGATTATAAAAATATGTAGTGGTAAGACTGAGAAAATAAAGTATTTGTAGGTTTATGCATTTATGGCTTTTCAAAAGGGGATGTTTTTTCTGAAATGTTCAGCTTAGTGCAAACTTTTTAAAAATTATTGGCCATGATTTTCCCTGATTTGTACCTATATCACATTAGTAGTTAAGGATATTATAATGAGTCATTTTGGAATTTAGTTTTCATAGTGATAAGGACTTTCTGATCTGTTCTATTTTTTTTTCACTGTAAGATAAATAATAGAGAAAAACATAAAACGTTGCTATTGAAAGTTTTGCTAAAAGTATAGATGTATCATTTCTCTAACCACTTGATTTAAAATTAATTAAAGATTTGAAAGAATTTTTGTTTCCAAAGCTTTTCTATCTAATGCCTGTATACCTTATTATGAAGTTTGAATTTAGAAGTATATCTATAAATATACACTTATGAACTTGGAGAAAGGATTAAATCTATTTTCCAAAGTTAGCTAAAGTGGAATGAATATAATTACCTCTCTAAGTACCTCTCACTGGATAGATCTAAATGCATTTTTCCCCCTAATTTTATAATCTTTATAAATTGAAGTTGAATCTTCTTGGTTTTTAAAATTGGACTGACTACTGAACTATAATTATAGATGTACCTTTCCTGATATTTTGAGGTAACCCAAGTTGAGAAAGAGAATGGTCCCTTTGCAGGTTATAGTAATAAAGAAAGTTTAATATTTATATTTCTTAAGAAATGATAAATCTATTTTAAAGGAAAAAAGACTATGAAATACAACTTTAGGGCAATATATTCCTTCATGAGCTTTGTTTTCCTGCAGTGCCCAATGATCCACTTGTGCCGACCGCTGTGTTAGGTGAGGCCCTAATTCTTTGTCATCTTTTTTTGCATGGATCACACCTCCTTGCATGGGTTACAGCTTTGTCTACACAGTATTTACAGGGCAGAAGCAGTTTGATTTTGAAAATGTAGTCCTGATTTTATCAAAGAGAGCAATTGTGATCAACCCAATTAGATCTAGTACATTTCAAATTAGTTGGGTATACTTTTTAAAAACAACTTATCCTTTAATTCTTGGTTCTGTTAGATTTGGAGTGAGTACAAGGACCCTTAATATGAAATATATAACTAATGTTTATATTTGCAAGTTAGTAGAATGAATCCAAATGTACACATTTCAGGGGCCAGTGCTACCAGAATCGCTAGTGTATATATATAAAATATACCTGATTAAAAGGGATTTTTCTAAATCCTCCTAATTTTATAACCACTAAAGAATGCATTTCCAAGTAAACATTTGGCATTTGTGCATTTGCTTTAGTTTTGTCTTAGTTGAGAATTTATAAATGCAGGTAAAATTGCTATAGTATTAATAATGGAGTTTTGCATTCTATATGCACTTTACATGATAAGTGTTATCTGTCAAAAAATTTACATTAAGCCAAGATTTACCACCACATTGGAGAAGGAAATGGCCCACTCCAGAATTCTTGGCTGGAGAATTTCATGAACAGAGAAGCCTGGCGGCCTACAGTCCATGGAGTCGCAAAGAGTTGGCCACGACTGAGCAATTAACACTACCAGTGCATAACATCTAAGACAGCTAGTATTGCTAGTAATAAATAAGACCTTTTCAGCTGTAAAATTAAATAAATCTTTAACAATATATTTAAGAATGCAATGGGTTTCATTTCGATTTGTGCTCTATCCCTTGACTAATTACACAGCAATGATTCATGACCAGCTGGCTTGTATGTTCACAAGTCGTCTTATCAGTTTGTCCCCCGTGCTTCTAATATTTAAAATTTAATCAGAGAAATGTAGAAATTGCCAGATAAATGTACCTTTAAAATTCCCAGTTCTCATGTTTTATATTTAAATTTCTTTGAACATAAGACATCAGTTTACACATATTTTTATTATCAACATATTTAATGTTTAATTATATTTTCAAAATATGTTAGGACAATACAACTAACTCAGTTAAGTAAAATATACCTTTTTGACTAAAATAGTTATTAAAAGCTAAAATTTTAAAATACAAGGGTATATTCTAAAAGAATCTGTAAGTCAGTGTTTTCTGTCTCTGACTGCACTCTCCCTTTGATATTCCCACCAATAAGGTCAGGGAAGTGAGCTGGGGAATTTGCCCCAAAGGATGGCCTGATCATATAGGGAGGAGCCAGGAATTATGGTCTTTGAGAGGCATCAAATTCCTCTGAAAATGTCATCTTCTGTTGAGCACTGTAGAATAAGGTCAGCATCAAGCTCATAAGTTAAATTCAATGAAGTTATTAAAAATTCAAGGAAAAAGATAGTTACCTGTTAAAATTTCATTATGGTAATATTCAAAGACATGTAAAATTGGGTCTAATAAGTCTCAGTCCGCCTGTGAACTCACAAATATGAACTCACGAAAATATTCATGAAAAATGTCTTTGCTTCCTCTTCAATAAAATGATATAATAATTCTTACCATACCTTCTCCACAGAGCTTAGTAAAGAGAAAATGAGATAATATATAAAGTTTAAAATATTATTGTAATAATTTTCCCATGAAAGAGGATATTTATTTTTAAGGAAGGCTAGAGTTAACACAATAGAATTATAAATCTATTCATTTAAAAAATCATTGTGCATTTTATTTCATTTCGTAAGTCAAGCTGGTTGATATTTTTTATATTTCTTCTTTGAAAGCTAAATAGCTTGTTAATCATACCAAATTTAGAAATGATTTGTTGCATTCTTCATCATTCTTGGAATCACCGTGTTTATAGTTGTTTTACATCAGTTGATTTTGTATTTATAAAGCAATTTTTGAAATCACTTCAAATATTGCTTGATATTAATATCTGCTTACTGATTTAAAAAGAAGTCAGAAACTTTTGTATTGATTCATATTTTTGTTTTCTTGTGTTTTACTGCTGCATTGGGTTAAAGTCCCTATTACTGGTAAGTGTATTGCAAAGAACTATAGAGGACCTTTCCATCAAAGAAATATTTAAAGTTATTCTTAAATGTGTAGTAAGGATAATAATTAGTACATGTACTCTTGCTTCTAGTCGCATTGTTAGGTAATTCAATGAGGTGAGGTAGAAATGTATAGATATTAATAATTCATATGTAATTATTTAAAAAAAATACTGCTCATTGTACTACTGTATTAAAGCCTAATGCAAAGCAAAAGGCACTGTCTACCTCATCTTGAGACGTAATCATGTAAGATCTGGAATACGGATGAATCCTCTGTTTCTTACTGAGCCTTTTACAAATGTAAATATTCCACTGCTCCAGCAAGTACAATGTGAGCTCAGGTCTGCTTCACAGAGCACTGACTACCTTTATTCCAGCTTGGGTGATTGCATTTTGCCTTCCTGACATTCTGTTCTCTTTACTTCTTATCCTAAGCTGTATGTTCTGTGATAGTGCCCCAATCAGTGGCTTCTGGATTTAATTTTACAGGGGAGATGTATATTTCTTTATGTCAGTCTATTGATTGCAGTATTTTAGCAAAGGCAGACCAATTGAGTGTCATCTCATAGAAAAAATAGTAAACGCTCATGAATCATGGTTGCTAGCAAATGTTTGTGTGTAGAGGGGTGGGAAACCAGAGTAAAAAGTGTCAATTCTTTTGGGTATTTTTAGGTCACAACAGAATCCAACAGAATTTTTTTTTTTTTAATTCAATGTGGAGTTTTAGAAGTAAATGCAAAAGAAAAAACTACGTTCAGTCTAGTAAGAGAAAATAAAGTAAATGCAATCAAGCTAAATTATAGAAGCACACAAATCTGATTGTGGGGTTCTTTTTCTTTTTTTTTTTTTTTTTTCCTTCTCCAGGAAGAAAAAATGTTTATCATGGGGACAACAATTCATTTTTTGCCATATCCTATTTGTAGAGTTGGTGATAGAACAGGCAAATGTACCAGCACTTGAAATATGTTTAACTGTTAACTAAATATCGTTCTCTACAGTATGCAGTATCATTAAAACAAAAGTTCCCCTAAGAGTGTACTTTCTCTTCTGTTAATGAGTATGGCAGTATAATGTTTGCCAAAGTAACACCCCTTAAAACATTTGTTTTTTTTTAAAGATGGTAAGTTTAAATGTGATCATTATAAGCATGCTTCTTCTCGTTGTAATGATTAGCACTATGGTCATTAAAATAATATTTATTTTTCAGAGGTAAAATGTTCTTGTTCTTTTCTTCCTTCTTATGACAGAGACTTAAGAGTTTCTTTTCATTTTAAGCTAACAACACAGTTGGGATGGGGCCTGCACTTAAATGTGGGTGGTGAGGGATTTAATGGATTTGTAACTAATTGATTCATTGAAATATTGAAATATTTATTGAGTGACTGCTTTTACCAGGCATTAAGAATAAAAAGAAAAATATGACTCTTGTCTCTACATGCTAAGCATTTAGAGTTTAGTTAGAAAAAGAGATCAAGAAATAAATGATTAAAATATATTGTAAGTGAAATGAATGTAGGAGAACAGAAGGCCATGGGAATGTAAAGCAGGCGCTGTGTAACTCAGCCAAGATGGGCCATGGAGGAATTCCAGAAAAAGTATCTAAATATTTTGTCCCAGAGACAAACCAAGGTTTCTTGTACACAGTAACCAGAAGAGTCAAAATGTATCAGCAATAAAAAACAGCAATAATAGTAAACCAAGGGAGTAGAGATGAAGTGTAAATGCACATGTAACCTGGCTGGCAGACATAGTGGGCTGTGGGCAGATTCTGTAAATGTTCAAGTTTATGGGTCTGGAGTATTTCATGGTAAAAAGTCCCAGGTGGAAGGGCATAGTAGGACCACAGTGGGGATGGGTTGCCTATATAGGGAGGTTGGGATATGGGTGGGAAAGAATTTGTTCAATTTAATCAACAATGAAAACACCTGTCCAATTGACAACTTGATCTTCTGGTCTCACAATATACTACTATGACTGCAGATACAAGAAAAAAGTCAAAACTCAGCAAAATCTCCCACTTATACTTCTTTAAAGTGGATCAGCTGTTTCTCTACATCTCACAGCATCTGTTGTCTTGCTTGTATACACATATTAATAATATTCCCTTACCTCCTACCTGGAGCTGAAGTAAAAGGCTTTGTCTTTATAGGGATGCTGCCCGAGGTCTGTACTATATTTCTTTCTTCCTCCTATTATCAGAAAGATCATAAGATCTTAAAATCTGCTTTGCATAGATATATATTAAACAAGGTAACTTTGTCTTTTTTTTAATCTTCTGGAATCTGAAACATGGCAGATGAGAACCACAGTGCTACAGCAGAATCCAGTCGTCTTCTTGATGTACCTCGCTACCTGTGTGAGGGGACAGAATCCCCTTACCAGACGGGACAGCTGCACCCAGCCATCAGGGTAGCCGACTTACTACAGCACATTAATCTCATGAAGACATCAGACAGCTATGGGTTCAAAGAGGAATATGAGGTGAAAGTTTCAATACTATGTTGAATCTTACTTCTAACCATGATACTCAGCAGAATTTAGCAGCTTTTCCTCCCATTTACATAGCAAGCACTGGAATACTCTGTAGACCCTCTAATCCTTTGTCTATGAACAATCTAGTGGGCATTTGAGGAGAAGGATGTAGATGATTGAAAAAAGGATACTTCCTGGAGGTATAGCTGGGTCAAAATTCATTTTAATAAAAAATATTGGATTCCATAATTTATTTTACTATGCTACTTAGAGACCAGTTTGTTAGACCTTATGTTTTCCCCACTCAAAAATCCATAGCAGAATATCTTGAGTCCTAGTGTACCTTTGCAGTTTCTGCCATTTGAATGACCTAAGCAGTGGATACTTGTCTGCCTCTTTGCGTGTTGACCCTCTGTTGAAAATAAGATCAAGCTATGGGTGTTAAATGTGTTACTTGTCACTCTGAGTTTTGTTTTGAGGATTATAGGTTGAGGGTGGCTGGGAAGAAAAACAGAGTACTGCAAATTCAGACAACAAAAAGCAGCCCAAAAAAAGGTGTGGGAAATTCTTTCATCCTTATTTCCCCTTCCTACCCAAAGTAAAACAGCAAGATTATACTACAGAGGAAGTTATTTAACTAAACATCCCAATGTACATAATATAGCAAAAAGGAAATAGTTCTTTTGCTACTTTTCACTTATGAGAAATGTCACTCTGGGGTGTAGATGTACCTCCACCACCAAACACACACAGTTAAAATGAAAGAAGCCAAGGGGTACCTTACTTTGAAAGACCACCTAAAATATAATACCTTTAACTTCATAAGGAATCTTCTAAACATCGCCTTTTATTCACAGATTACTTGTTATACCTTAGTTTGGGAGTGAATGAAATTATTTTTGAATTTTGAATGTCGGTTTTAGATATAGGCTGGAAACACTATGCTGTGGTGACAAAATAGCACAAGGAATTACAATATTCTGTCAGAACTATTTGTTGTTGTTGTTCATTGCATGTGTATTCCTGTGTACCTCACTTCAAAGACCATTGGCTCTTTGAAGACCCCCTTTCTTGTGTTGAGCAAAGTTTTTAAGTTTTTCTGCAAAAATATATCTATACCCATATTTTAAATTGCTGCATATGGTAATTAAACCAATCAACAAATTCATCTGTTCCAAGATTCTTGGAGATGGTGACTCTTTTTAATTTTCATATGGTCTCTTGTTGTGGAGACTGAGTCCTTTTCATGATCTTCAAAGAAACTAAAATGTGATGTATTGCACATGATTTAATGAATAATTATGGGAGAAAACAGGTTTTCTTTGTCCTGTTAGAAATGCTAAAGGAAGCATATTTTTGAAAGATGCTCATTAAAAGTAGTTTTGAAGTCTCTGATGGTTTCTCTACTTCCGTCTCACAAAGCTGCAGTGATGTTAAATTTGAAATACTTTCAAGGCTCCCCGCCCCCCTGCTTTTTTTCCCCTAAAGTTGTTTCTTGTCCTCAATTTGAACTCAGTCCAATCCAAGATGAACAAGTATGAGTCCAACAAACAAGCTTTGAGGTCTGAAAATTGATCTTGTTCACTGCTGTAGGACTCCCTTCCTCCCTGAGAAAGTGGCTTTTACTATTTTAGTCTTTAAAACAGACAGACTTGATTCAAGGAAAGGAATTAAATTCAGTGTGCTTGTTAATTGTGCTTTTTTCTAGAGCTTCTTTGAAGGACAGTCAGCATCTTGGGATGTAGCTAAAAAAGATCAAAATAGAGCAAAAAACAGATATGGAAACATTATAGCATGTAAGTTCTCTTATGAGTCTTGATAAATGTAAAAACCAGGTGTAGAAGATAAAGGGTAAATTTTCAGTTACTCCTTCTATGGTTTTAAACTTTAAAAACAATCCCAGAGGATGGCGATCTGTATGAAGTAAGCTTTTTAATATTATAATAGCATTGGATATTGGCAGCAATTCTGAAATTGTCATCATTCTCATTAATTGACTCAGATTCTTCATCTTGTGGTGATAATGTGCTGCTGGATTTTATGTTTGCACATAAATGCCTGGAGGTGTCATTAACAACTGAAAATATTAGGATAATGAATATGAAGGATTTTTTTCATGCTAAATTACTATAACTGTTCCACCAAACACATTCAAGGTGGGAGTGTTATTCCTTCCATATACCTTGTTTCCTTTCTTGGAGCCAGTGCCTGAATCCCATTTGCTCCAAGTTATTTATCATTAGGGACTTCCTCCTGATTAAGTCTTCAAGGTGTATTCATGAGATAAATAAATTGATTTTATTCATATGAAACCGTAGGAGCAGTAAGAAAAGTGACAGATAGTTTAGCTTGTAACTAGCTGCCGATTTTACTTAGACTACTTTATTCTCAATTTAAATTATTTTACACTCTCTTTTGAATACATCAGAGTTTAACCTTTGTGAGAGTAACCATAACTCTCACAAAATAAGAAGTTGAGAGTAGGGTTTCGAAATTCACTCCCTAATTCTGTGGCCCATTTGCTGTAAAGTACAGGGAGAAAAGATCCCACCCATTTAAAATCATGCCTAACAAGCAAAATTAGGAGTTAAGGCAAGTTTAGTAATTCAGAAAAATTTATGACTGAAATGATGATTTATCAGACATTACTATCATGTCTACTAAAAATTTCCTAACTATGAAGATGCTAGTCATTGAAGCTTTCTTAACAAAATATTATCATCAAAATAAGTAATGAGTTCATTAAAGTTCTTGCATTTTTTCAAATGACTGGTATCCAATGAAATTTTGAAAGTATATTATGGATAATCTGTTGTTAACCACTGAATTATGTTAAGTTTCTACTAGGGTCATTGTCTCAAAACAGGGGGGAATTTTAATAGCTTTTATTTTATCCTTTAAAAATCTCAGATGATCACTCCAGAGTAATTTTGCAACCTGTTGAGGACGATCCTTCTTCAGATTACATTAATGCCAACTATATAGATGTAAGTATTTTTATCCTGCAGTATGCCCAATTTATTGGCTTATATATATATGTATATATATAAATCTTTTCCTTGTTATTACCTATAAAGTGATTGCTAGCTTTTTAAAATAAAGAACAAACTGTACACTTTTCTTTGTTCTGCGTCCTAGTACTTACTGACGTTGTTGTGCTTTCTTTCACACCTGACTTTGGTTTGGGCTGTAGATTTGGCTGTACAGGGATGTAAGTACCACTATATGTAAATAACAGCACCCTATTATAAATACTTAATGTAACTACTCTTAACTACAGTTTTTCCTAATGCTTACTACTAGTTCTCTCTGCATGCTTCACCTAACTAGCCTCATACAGTATATCTATGTTCATTTTTCTGTAACTCCTTTACATGTGTAAAGATCTATTTTACCTCCCTCCCTTTTCTATGTTTAGAAAAGCAGGATCATTTTTAGCTTTTGACAATTTATTATGTACTCGAGTTTTATTTGTTGATGGTTTCTGTTTCTGGCTTTTATCCTACCCTTCCCTAAACATATGTGAGAAGCTGGATAGTATGATGTGTATTAGTGTTTCTGAAATTTTACCTTTTTACATTTGACTTCTGATGTTAAAAATGGGTAGGGAGACTATTTTGTGGTGTGTGGTATTGGTTTGTAAAGTATTAAAATTACCCAGGCAAAATAATTATAAAATTGCATTTATAAAATACACATATCACACATATATATTGAATCATAAAAATGAAAGTTTGTTTTAATATACATTCCACTGTTCAGTGTTGGTTAAGACATATGTACATGCAAATCCTTTGTTTAATGCAAGTAATTATCAAATAAAATAAAATATTAAGGATGCAGTATATTACATCCAAGAAGGACAGGCTCTGTTCATATTTCTTGGTTCAAAATCACACTGGAAATTGCAAGAATTAATTCATCCCTCTGTCCCTCACTTTCCTCATCTTTACAATGGGGATAATAACAATACCACTAACCTCATCATTTTATTGTGAGAATTAAATGAAGTAATTCATGTTGATCATTTAGCACGATGCCTAGCACATATTAAGCACTCATTAAACTTCACTATTTAAAAAAATAGTTCAGGCATACTGAAATGAATTAATTCTAAATTTGTATTACTTGTAAGGCAAAAGATAGAAATATCAACAATTGCAGCATATATGATACATTTATAGATATGCAAAATATATGTATGATTAGGATCTACTTTTTATAATTTCTATAAATAAGAAATAATTTTATCACATTTATTAAGTTCATGTTTTATAGTTATTTTGTGACTTGTCATTATTTATATATTTGAATTAATGAATTTTATTAACTATAGTCTTTGAGTATATTGGTTAAATTTTTGATCATTATTTTACTCTCATTCAATATGGAAAACTAAACAGTCTACTCTCTAGAATAAAAATATCAACAGTTCTCTGACAAATTCGTACTTGTTCTTACCTGTTTAGTTTAACCTTGGTTTTCTGCCAAGACCCTGGCAGGACATTTGGTCCTATCCAAAACATCCGTTAAAGACATTTGGTCCATACCAAAACATCCTTGATTTTTGCTCCTTTCCAAAATGTCCATGGAGACATTTGGTCTATGCCAGAAGTCCTTGATATTTGGTGCCATCCAATACTATTTGGCATGGACCAAGTATGCTTATGGACATTTTGGATAGGAACAATTTTTAAGGACCTTTTGGCATGGACCAAATGTCTTATGGACATTTTGGGCACAACCGAGGGTCCTATAAATATCAACAATTTTTGGTATGCACCAAATGTCTTACAGATGTTTTGGATAGGACCAGATGGTCTGCTAACTCAGGCTTTTACTAAAGCCCTTTGCTGAAGACACAACAAAGACAAAGCTTAACCCTATTAACATTTTTGCTACTAATGATCTATTGAAATTTAAATCAATTGAAAGCAACTGACAACTTATCTTTTATTGG
Organism: Bos indicus; assembly: GCF_029378745.1. NCBI lineage: Eukaryota > Metazoa > Chordata > Mammalia > Artiodactyla > Bovidae > Bos > Bos indicus. The sequence continues at coordinate 66,260,322 of NC_091768.1, read as the reverse complement.
AGTAATTTCTTTATGGAACAATATCAAGTCCTTAACTATATAAAACTCTTGGCACACTATAAAAAGAAAGAAAAAAGTACTAAATGTTTTGTTCAGGATAAGATGCATTTTTTAAAAGATTTTTTTCCCTATATATGTGTGTACCTATAATTATGTGTGTGTAAATTAATATTATCAGCACATACAAAATAGTTTTGGCAGATTCCTGAACATATTATCAAATAGAAGTATTCTCTAAAAAAAATCTCAGCAGGACTTTGACTTGATGCACACATGCATTGTCCAGCTCTAACATTGGAATGTTCTGTTATTTTTTTATGGTTCTAATATGTCGTTGTCCATTTGTAATGCAGTGTGTTGTACTTTTGGATGATAAAATAAGAATTAATATTTTTGGACACAGTTTTGCCAGGAATGAAACTAAAGATTAACATGAAGGCATAAACATTGTAGTGAAACCAAACAAAATCTATAAAGTTATTTTCCAGCAAGCAAAACTCAATTGTGCAATATTTATTCTAATCAGACCCCTTAAAATATTTAATTTTTGTTTTATTTTTACCTTTCAGATAACCTAGGTTTGAGAAGTGAACTATGAGTTCACTACTCATTTCTGGACTTTTTACTATAACTTAATCTTAACAGGTGGTTGTCTTCATCTTTTTATGCCTTCATTCATTTATTTCTGACACTGATATAAAATGATGACCACTTTGTTCTCCTATTTTAGGGCTACCAGAGACCAAGCCACTACATTGCAACTCAAGGTAAAACTTTGCCTTTTTAAATAGAGTAGAATAACCAAATGATAATAGAGTAGAATAACCAAATGATAACAGAGTAATCAAACTTGCTTAATTCATCTATATGATGTTTTCTTGAAATTTGATCTGAGTTAAAAAAAAAAATCAGCTCTTCCAGTTAACACTGTTCTTTATTCATCTGTATAATACAGATTGTTTTATCTCTTTAACATGTATATAAATTAAACCTTGGTTTACTTTTTTAATTAAAAGTAAAATAGAACCTGCTGGTAGTCTTTGAGATTTGGTTCTTGGTATCTGGATGTCCCAGAGCACTAGTAAACAGTGCTGGGCAGAGAAATTACTTATTTTTGATGAAAGCAACTGAGATCTCATCTTATATAAGGTGCCTGTTTCCTTGCAACAGAGTTTGTTGGCCTGGCATGTAATAGTACCCAAGGCCAACATTGCTATAATGAGATGTTGGACTGTCTTGCAACAATTTTTTTTTTTTCAAGTCAAGACTAAGACATAGAAAAGGGCTGAAGGGAACTTATTTGAGTTCATTCTTCGTGGAAAAGTAGAAGAAAGTGAAGAAATCTTGTTAGAGTGGCACACTGGAGAATAAAAGTATCCTAACGACCATACCAAGACCACCTCTAGTTATCTCCCCAAACTGACCATTGACCATCAGATAAGAAAACTGCACATCTTCTTTTATAAAAAAGGAAAGTAAAACAAAAGTTAATTTGCTGTTTTTACAGAGGTTATTTCCTAAGTGTTTTTCACATATCTTTGGAGTTACTGAGTTTAATTAATTATAAACTCTTTAAAGTTAGAAAGATCATCCATGGTGAATGATATTCTTGTTTCATGCTATAGGGTAAAGTTTAGCCCAGTAGATGCTTTTGCAGCTCAGAGATGATACCATAAATTAGAACATGTCCTTATGTATCTGATCAGAGAAGGTGATGGCACCCCACTCCAGTACTCTTGCCTGGAAAATCCCATGGACGTAGGAGCCTGGTAGGCTGCAATCCATGGGGTCTCGAAGAGTCGGACACGACTGCGCGACTTCACTTTATATATCTGATAGTTCTTCATTAACCCCTAAACTTCACTGTTTATAAATGATGTGTGTATATTTAATTAGTAATGTGTGCTGTTTGGTTGATGGTGGCATAAGACTTCCTATTTTCCCATTTACATGAAGATGAATTAAAGTAACTTAGAGAGAGATATGGAGAAGGCAATGGCATCCCACTCCAGTACTTTTGCCTGGAAAATCCCATGGACAGAGGAGTCTGGTGGGCTGCAGTCCATGGGGTTGCTAGAGTTTGACACGACTGAGTGACTGCACTTTCACTTTTCACTTTCATGCATTGGAGAAGGAAATGGCAACCCACTCCAGTGTTCTTGCCTGGAGAATCCCAAGGACAAGGGAGCCTGGTGGGCTGCCATCTATGGGGTCGCACAGAGTTGGACACGATTGAAGCGACTTAGCAGCAGCAGCAGCAGAGACAGATATAGCCCCTGCTTCCCTGGTGGCTCAGTGAATAAAGAATCTGCCTGCTAATGCAAGAGACACAAGTTTGATCACGGGGTCAGGAAGATCCCCTGGAGAAGAAATGGCAACCCACTTCAGTATTCTTGCCTGGGAAATCCCATGATCAGAAGAGCCTAGTGGGCTATTGTCCATGGGGTTGCAAAGAGTTGGACATGACTGAGTGGCCTATACAACAACAACAGAGACAGATATAAGTACCCTAAAAATTAGTGGTGTCTTCTGAATTTGAAAACACAGAAGGCAAACTGAAGCAAACAAACTTGTATATATCTATTTTTTTGCCTTTAGTGTGAATTTAGATATGAATTGAATTGAAATACTTTTAATGACATTTTGTGCTAGGCCTTTATGTTTTCTACTTTGGTTCATTTAGTTTATATTGTCCTTTTTCTTATCTACACTTCTTTTTAACTACAAAATTTCTCTGATAACATACTATTCAAATTCATTTTTTATAGGCCCAGTTCATGAAACAGTGTATGATTTCTGGAGAATGATCTGGCAAGAACAGTCTGCATGCATTGTGATGGTCACAAATTTAGTTGAAGTTGGCCGGGTAAGAGGCAAAAAACACCCTGTGTATTATAAAATATGAGTATAAGTTGAATAGCAATCCATAACACACTTAGAATAGAATACCATTCAATTGTTTGAAAAACTTTCTTAGGCATAGCATTTCAACTGAGTGCTCCTAAGTGAGTCTTTGATTGCTAAGAAATTATTTGATTTCTCATTTATTAAAGTAAATAAACTTTGATTTTATGTTAGAATCTAGTTGCATTGTCAGGCTTGTATGTTTTTATGAGATTACACAAAATCTTTCTATCTGTTGTGTTACAGATTATTTTATTTATGTATTTTTTTTATTATTTATGGATTTTTAAACTGTTTTTTAACTATGACCTGAAGAGTTATCACTGAAATTAAATCATCTTGGTTAATGTGTATTATATATTCAGGTTGACCTATATATACTTTTTGTCATTTAGGTTAAATGCTATAAGTATTGGCCTGATGATACCGAAGTTTATGGTGACTTCAAAGTAACTTGTGTAGAAATGGAACCACTGGCTGAATATGTAGTTAGGACATTCACCCTGGAAAGGGTAAGTACCCTAACGTTCTACAATATTAAGTATATTGAAATTGTTTCTTTTTTTTTCTTTTTTTAAAATATAAACTTATTTATTTTAATTGGAGGTTAATTACTTTACAATATTGTATTGGTTTTGCCATACATCCCTGTCAAGAGTTGTTTTAAGGATGCTATAAAATCCATCTATTTATTTATTCATTTCACAAGTATTTATTTGAGAGCATAACACGTACCAGGCATGTTTCTGAACCTTAAGACACATTAAACCCTTTCTTTTGTGGAGCTTATAATCTGTTGAGGGGAAAAAGGCAGTAAAAGTTAATAAATAAATACATCATATAGTTTGAAAAGTACCGTGTATAAAAATAATGTTGGGAATGGAAACAGGGAACATTGCTGAGGTAGAGGAAGGAATAGTTTACAGTTTTAAAAGAATGATCGGGAAAGGAGTAGTTGAAAAAGTAACATGTGATAAAGGCTTGAAGGAAATGAGGGAAAGAGTAATATATCCCATGGAAGGATTATATCCCAGGGTGAGTGTCCCTGGCAGAATATTCCTGATGGAGGGAACAGTGATTTCATAGACCTAGAGGCATGATATTCCTGTCGCAGTGAGAAATATACTGGAGTCTAGGGTATTGAGAGATAGGTAAATGAAAGGGAAAGAAATGTGATTTAAAGTCAGGGAAATTACAGAGCCAGATAAGTGAGGTCTTGTGAGCCACTATGATGATTTTAGTTTGTATGAAAGGTAAAAGTAGCCGGCCATTGGAGGGTTTGAGCCCAGGAGTAATATAATCTGACTTTTTTTTTTAAATAGGTTCAGAAAGACTAAAGCTAGTGGGCAGTGTGAGAGGACTAAAGTAAGACATAAAAGCAATAACATACATTGTTACAGAAAAGTTTAATAAATTTGACCACACAAAAGTATAAAATTATCTGTATCAAAATAATTAATTAAAAGATGTACACACAACAAAGAAATTGTGATTATTTACTATTCTTAACTCATAGCTTTAATATAAATATAAAGGAAATACTAGAATCTCTGCCCCACAAAAAAGCAACTGCTAACATGCCTATTGAAAATGTTTAACCTCATGTGCTGATATACCATTTTTTTCCTTTTTTTTTAATAAAAATTTATTTATTTTAATTGGAGGTTAATTATTTTACAATATTGTATTGGATTTGCCATACATCAACATGAATCCACCACAGGTATACACGTGTTCCCCATCCCGAACAGCAAGCACTTTTAGAAAAATAATAATAATTCGGATTGATTTTAAGAGTATGATGAGACATATTTTCATGTGTTGCTGATCATATTTAAATTGCCATAAACCCTCTGGCTTTCCAGGTGACACTAGTGGGAAAGAACATGCCTGCCAATACAGGAGACATAAGGGACATGGGTTCAATCCCTGGGTCGGGAAGATCCCCTAGAGAAGGGCATGGCAACCCACTCCAGTATTCCTTCCTGGAAAATCCCATGGACAGAGGACCCTGGCAGGCTATAGTCCATAGGGTCGCACAGAGTTGGACACAACTGAAGCAACTTAGCACACATGCACACAAGCTCTCTGTAAATCAGTAAAGCAATTTATCTACAGAATTTTAAAATATTGATATCATTTGACCACTAATTTTACCTTCCATGCACCTATCCTAAGAAATTTATTTAAACTACAATTGACTTCATGGGCTTCCCTAATTGTTCGGTTGGTAAAGAACCCATCTGCAATGAGGGAGATCCGGGTTCCATTCCTGGGTTGGGAAGATCTCCTGGAGAAGGGAAAGGCTACCCACTCCAGTATTCTGGCCTGGAGAATTCCATGGACTGTATAGCCCACGGGGTCGCAAAAGTCAGACACGGATGAGCGACTTTGACTTTCAGTTCACAATGACTTCATATATAGTCGTAGATATTTTACATAGCCGTAAATGTCCACAATAAAGTTATACATCCATGATCTAGAAATACCACTCTTTATAAATGATATTTAAAAGTAATTTTACAAACATAAAAAATAATTAGGGGAAATATTAAGTGGAAAATTACCAGTATACAGAGCAATATAATTATGATTATCACATTTATAAAGTATGTATGAGAATTTCTTAGACAAATCAAGCAAAATAAGCAAAGATGTAGGAGATTTCAAGAAAAGAACCATCAAACATGATTTAATGAATAGCTAGATTCCATTACCATCAAAAGAATTTGGAATATATATTCTTCTTATAACTTCATTTAAGCTTATGAAAAGTCAATCATGCCTTTGCTGTCCACCTGGAACTATCATAACACGGTTCATCGGCTCTGCGTGCATGCTAAGTCGCATCAGTGGTGTCCGAGTCTCTGTGGCCATATGGGCTGTAGCCTGCCAGTCTCTTCTGTTCATGGGATTCTGCAGGCAACAAAATGAACTGGGTTGCCATGCCCTCCTCCAGGAGGTCCTCCCCACCCAGGGATTGATCCCACCTCTCTTATGTCTCCTGCATTGGCAGACAGGTTCTTTACCACTAGCGCTACCTGGGAAGCCCCTCATTGGCTATACTCCATTATAAAATAAAGAGTTAAAAAGAAATCAATCACAAACTTAGTTATAAAGGAAACTTAAATACATAATAAAAATCCAAAATGTTTCCAAAATCCAGTGGAAAACAACAACAAATCACTGACCAGCAACTCCCTAAATTAGACTCAGAAATCACCAAAGTCCTCTTGTGAATAATCTTTGAATGAACTATTGCCTTCTGATGCAAAGAGCCGACTCATTAGAAAAGACCCTGATGCTGGGAAAGATTGAAGGCAGGAGGAGAAGGTGATGACAGAGGATGAGATGGTTGGATAGCATCACTGACTCAATGGACATGAGTTTGAGCAGGCTCTGGGAGATGGTGAAGGACAGGGAAGCCTGGCATGCTTCAGTCCATGGGGTCGCAAAGAGTCAGACACGACTGAGTGACTGAACAACAATTGCCTCAGAACTAAAATTATATTATGAAGATAAATAATTTTATATCAAAATATTCTACAAGTTAGGAGAAAAATATATAATCAAAAGTGATTTCTATTTTGAAAGATAGTCTAAATCTTTAAAAAAAAAAAACAATTAAACTAGAATATCAGGAAAAAAGTCAATAAAACAAAGGGAAAAATAAATATAAAAATGCTGCTGCTGCTGCTAAGTCGCTTCAGTCGTGTCCGACTCTGTGTGACCCCATAGACGGCAGCCCACCAGGCTCCCCTGTCCCTGGGATTCTCCAGGCAAGAACACTGGAGTGGGTTGCCATTTCCTTCTCCAATGCATGAAAGTGAAAAGTGAAAGTGAAGTCTCTCAGTTGTGTCCCACTCGTAGTGACCCCACGGACTGCAGCCTACCAGGTTCCTCCATCCATGGGATTTTCCAGGCAAGGATACTGGAGTGGGGTGCCATTGCCTTCTCCAATATAAAAATGAGACACTGACAAAAAAGAATAAATTTAATCAAAAATCTATTTCCTTGAAAAGATCGATAAAGTAACTAAACTACTTGTCAATTCCAAATGAAGAGCAATCAAAACAAAATATGTGACAAAAGGGACAGAGCTCTAGCTATACCTGCTATTAAGAAAGTTATATTATGTGTGAACTTAGAGACAGATCTTAGTCTAGATACAATGAAATCCTAGGAAATAATAATTTCCAGTATTTAACCCAAAGAGAGATCAGGATCTGAACAGCTGGTAAAAGAAAATAAGAGTGTTGAAATTTGCCATTAAAATTGCATTATGGGTTCATAATTGAGGTGTCTTTAACCTCTAAAGAATAACTAAGGAATAGCTAATGCCTAAGTTAATCAAACTATTTAGGCCGTAGAAAAACCATTAAAACCAACTAAATATATTTTAAAAGCAAGCAGAACTGTGATGACAGAACCACATAAAGATAGGACTCTCTCAAGCTCTTCTCTGTCTCTCTTTTTAGATCTCTGCCTGTTTCTCTTTCTCAAGTATGCACACATACATACATTGCAGACCAGTTTAATTCAGGATATACTGAAAATGTGAATCCAGGACTGAATTAAGATCACTACATGATTTATCATGATTATTTTTTTAAGAATTCAAGGATTTTACAACTGTGGTAGGAAATCTAGAAGAATATTTCATTATCTCAGTGCATTAAAGGAACAAAATCCTGTGATTTCATTAATAAATATTGTAATGCACTTAGTTTTATTTAAAAGACATTTATAGTAATACTCTAATTATATTAGAAAGAATAAGGAGACTCCCTAAACATGATAAAGCTGTTTCAACAATAACCAGTAGCACACATATTAAGGAGTGAAAAACTAGAGGCATTGAAGTTATTAATATAATCAGAGATGTAATGTGGATAATCATGCTCACTAGTGTCCAACATTTTTGGAAGCTCTAGGAAATTAAATAAGACAACAAAAGGAATAAATGGCAAAACTATTAAAAAGGGTGAAATTATTTTAAGGTGTAATGATTTTATACAAAAAAAAGCTAGTTAGAAAATTTAAAAAAAGAAAATCAAAATTAGTTAAGTGACTAATTCAAGACATATTTCATTATATTATTAATAAAGATATAGATTTTTAAAAATCTCTTTCATAATAACAAAAATTCTTAAGTGTCTGTTATTGTTGTTGTCCAATTCTTTGTGACCTCATAGATTGTAGCCCACCAGGCTCCTCTGTCCATGGAATTCTCGAGGCAAGAATACTAGAGTGGGTTGCCATTTCCTTCTACAGGGGAGCATTGCAACACAGGGATTGAACCTACATCTCCTGTATTGCAGGCAGATTCTTCACCACTGAGAAACCTGAGAAGCCCTCTGAAGGATCTAGAAATATATTTAGCAAGAAAAAAAACAGGTCCTAAGTGAATAAAACCATTACAAATGTGTTGAAGGACACAAAGATATGAATAAATGGAGACATGCCCCATGTCCCAGAATGAGAATACTTGGCATTAATACCTCCTTATGGAGTTGATACAATACTAATTATAACATTCAGTTCAGTCGCTCAGTCATGTCCGACTCTTTGCGACCCCATGAATCGCAGCACGCCACGCCTCCCTGTCCATCACCAACTCCCGGAGTTCACTCAGACTCACGTCCATCGAGTCAGTGATGCCATCCAGCCATCTCATCCTCTGTCATCCCCTCTTCCTCCTGCCCCCAATCCCTCCCAGCATCAGAGTCTTTTCCAATGAGTCAACTCTTCACATGAGGTGGCCAAAGTACTGGAGTTTCAGCTTTAGCATCATTCCTTCCAAAGAAATCCCAGGGCTGATCTCCTTCAGAATGGACTGGTTGGATCTCCTTGCAGTCCAAGGGACTCTCAAGAGTCTTCTCCAACACCACAGTTCAAAAGCATCAATTCTTCAGCGCTCAGCCTTCTTCACAGTGCAACTGTCACATCCATACATGACCACAGGAAAAACCGTAGCCTCATTACTAGGGTTTATTTTTAATTTATTTTCCTCATATAAAAAACACTGGAAAAGAGTAATTTTTTAAAAAACCATATATTTGAAAATTACTCAGGAAAGTTTAAGTAAAATGAAAAATAAGAAAACATGCACTGCCAGATATTAAAATTTTCTAAAAAGAGCAATACCCTTACAGCAACTCCAGCAAAAGGATCAATGCTGAGGAGATGGTCTTTGAACAATGTATGGCCTTCCTCAGTAAAGTTGACTTCAAAAGTACTTAAGAAAGTGATTTTACTTGTATGATTCCATAGTGATGTTTATCATTGTTACTGTTATACTTATTTGTTGAGCCCTGCTTTGTGTGGGGTTTTGTACTTGGAACAGAAAAGAAAAAGAATTATAAGATGTGATCTCTGGCTTCCAAGGCTTTGGTGATATTTAGGATAGAATCTAAAGATAAAATTTCTCATTTAGTTCATTTATTTCATGCAATTTTTTCTACCTTTTCTGAGGAACAAGTGAGATTGAGATTTCACAGAGCTCATAGTAGAGTTGTAAATATATAGACTATAGTGGTGCTTGAGGGGCCACAAATGTGGATTCTTAAAAATAAACTCTGCAGCATCTCATATGAATTTTCCAAGTGCTGTTCATACAATCTATGGGCTTCTTTTAACAAAAAGGAAGGGAAAAGTTTGAAATGTGCATTTAAATGTCTCTCTAAAAATTAACCCAATAGGAGAAAAGCACAGCGATGGATGTTTGCTTCTTTCAGTTTGTGTTTTTGTTGCTATAAATAATCCTTTGTGTGCTGATTTATTTCACAGAGTTAAGAAAATAGGCTGGCCAAAGAACAGTTTAGCTGTCTGTATATTTTTACAAACCCATCTAGAGTAGCACTGTTCTGGAAAATCCCTACATGCCATGCTTCAAAACCATTTTCAACATGGATAAGCAAAGCATTAAAATCTCTTTGTGAGGTGAGAAGCAGAAAGTTGCTTTTATACACCACTTGAGAACTCAGTGCGTTGGGTCAACAGGGCAGCATTTTAACTTCCCATTTCTTCCTTTTCCCCTAATCATTTTATGTGTTGTCATTCCAAATAAGGAACAGACTGTCAGGGTAAATAAAATTTACCCAGACTTACAGAACTGAGCAAGACTTCTTATTTTCTTTCTTTGGCAGTTGTCTGAAAATAAAGGTAAGCTCCTAGGCCATGTCAGCATCCTTTTTCAGCAAAAGCAGTATTTTTGATAAATTTCTTATGTTTTTTCATTGTCAGTCAGGTCTAGTACCCATGGTTGTCTTTAATGGCTCTATTTTGGTCCTTGAAAACACTTCTTTATGTCTTTGCACAGAGGGGATACAATGAGATCCGTGAAGTTAAACAGTTCCATTTCACTGGCTGGCCTGACCATGGCGTGCCCTACCACGCTACTGGCCTCCTGTCCTTCATCCGGCGGGTCAAATTCTCCAACCCTCCCAGCGCTGGTCCCATCGTTGTGCATTGCAGGTGAGTGGTGGTCCAATCGACATTGACTTTGTGCAGCCAGCTTTTTTAAAGTATCCAAACAAGGCTTGTAAACACAAAAACTAATGCATGCTTACAAGGTTCCAGTTTGCAAGTATAACAGATAAGGTAAAACAGCAATAAAATAAAAGTTAGCTTCTAAGGAGGATATAAAAGAAACTTCAGAAATAAATGCATTCATCTTAATGTGTGTAGTATTGTCCATAATTGCGAGTGTAGAAACTCTGCCTTTTAGTGGCAACATCTGCATATGTGTTGTGGTTTTTTTTAATCACTTTTGCAAAGCCTATATAGTATGGAATAGTAGGTAAAGCCAGAGAGTTCTTGCCAATGTAGTAAATTCCTAATAGAATCCCAGCTTTTAGAACTATATTTGAGGCATACAAAGTTATTAAACGGCCTAAATTACAAGAATTTGTGCTGTAAAACATCTACTTCAAGAATTTTTTTAAAAGCCATCCCTCAGAGGACCTTGAAAACTACATTAGTAAAATCCAGCATATATATGCCAGAAAAATGTGAATATTATCCAGACTTTCTTTTGATTAGAAACTTCTCTTAAAACAAGTACCCAGAGACACTAAAAGCAAATTACATGGCCTCATTTTGAGATATGAATAGAAAAATATATACTGAATTTGAAAAGCTTTTCCTAAATGCTGCACACCATTCTCAAATACTATCCCTTCCAAGGTACATAATAGGTTGTGCTTAAGCATTTTTCTTTCCCTGAAAGTCCAACCTATTCAGTATTTAAATGACCACATATGAAAGGGGAAAAATAAAACAACAAAGAATGAAATAAAAGTAAGGCGTCTCATTAGGATCAGATACTGTGTACCTTGAAAAAAAAAAAAAATCTACAATTCAATCCTCCTCAACAAATCTGATGTACTCTTCAATTACTTTCCTGTCTCAAACCCTGGGAACAGTGACTGAGAAGATGGTAGGCAAGAAAAAGAAACAGAGATAGCCACAATACCTTTGACTTAAATTTCTTAAAGAACAATTAAGTTTAAGAGAAATGACCAAATCCAGACTTCAAAGAAATAATGTTAATAGTCTATCTGTGCATTTAGAAAATGAGATAAATGGGTTTTCAATTATGTAGTGTCTTGACTTATCATAGAGTTTTCCTTTCCTGTGAATTGCCTGCTTCAGTAGTGCTCCAACAGTCTCAGATATGCTCTCGAAACACAAGTGTCATTTTCTACTTCCACTTGGGCATCTGAACTTACGGAAGAGAGGGAGCTGACTACAAAGTGATTTTTCCATAAAAATCCAAACTATACCTTTTTGCTCCATTGACTTATATGTATAAAACTGGAGAAATCTTCCCAATGGGTAAAATAATCAACAGTATATTATGATTCGACTACTGAATTAAATACAGGAAGATAGTATTATCTTTGTGACCTGTTAAGAATTATATTTCATACTTAACAATTTATTTTCATTTTTTCTTTGGATCACCATGTAAATATTCTTTCTACTGTTGGTCTCCTCCCCAGTAATAACGAACATTTTCATCCCCACCCTCACTATTAACACTTCCCCTGAAATGTGACTCCTCAGATTTTCCATTTAAAGGTTTTAGATTAATGTTCTTTTGCCTTGACCAGAAATTGTCTTCCTAAGACAGCACCGCTGCATTTTGCTAGAGTGCCCACAACGACATCAGTATGAGTCTTTCTATCTCAGATGAAATTTTAAAGCATAAATCCATTCCTTGATCAATTCTATGAGCTTGAAATTTTTGTAAAATGAAGACTGTGTATAAGAGCTGTGAAACTTCAGTGCCATCTATACATGATTTTCAAAACACAATTTGATTTACAAAGTTTATATTTTTTAATTTGTTCCAATTCTCAGTTTACACCAAAGTAGGTTCTCTACATTGAAGCTATTTGTTCATTAACAAGCATTTACACAATACATACAAATTATGTCTTATACTTTGTTGAATCAATTTGATTCCACTTATTTGAAAATCGGATGGGTCTTTCAATTTGTATAGACATGCTTCCTGCAGTTCTTTAGATCTGCTTATTTTTCAGTGCTGGTGCTGGACGAACTGGTTGTTACATTGTGATTGACATCATGCTGGACATGGCTGAAAGAGAGGGTGTTGTTGACATCTACAACTGTGTCAAAGCCTTAAGATCTCGTCGTATCAATATGGTCCAGACAGAGGTGTGTTGATTGTTGATTAACCTCAGGTGGTCTTTCTTGGTTTGCTTTCCAACATTTATCAAACTAAATAGTAGGTATTTGTCCCATAGAATCAATAGTAACTCATCAAGTCATAGAAAAAATATTGGTATTTTTATTAATATTTTTATATAGAGAAAATTCTTTGATGACAGGAAACTTGTATTAAAATATGAAAATTTTATTTCTTTTGATAGGAACAGTACATTTTTATTCATGATGCCATTTTAGAGGCCTGCTTATGTGGAGAAACTGCTATACCTGTTTGTGAATTTAAAGCTGCATATTTTGATATGATTAGAATAGACTCCCAGACAAACTCTTCACATCTCAAAGATGAATTCCAGGTATTTATTATTTCTAGAGATTTTTTATGAGTAACTTATTACAATTTGTCCTGGACATTCCTAATTCTTCCAAGGAATGTCTTTCAAGTCAAATTTATAACCTTTGACCCTATTTTAAGTATAATATAATACATGTCTCTTTCATTATACAGTTATACAAAGTTATAGAGTCAACTTTTGTATTAATGAGCTCATATCATATCTGCTGTATTTTGAAGGACGAATGAATTCAGACTCAGGGAAAAGTATGGGGAAAAGGTACCATAAAAGTCAAATTTAGTGATAATTTGTGTGTATTTACAATCTTTTTTAAAATGCAGTCTTATAGATTTTGACCTTCTGTGTCACTCAAGCACGTTAATAATAATAGCTGGAGTTTGTGCAAAACATCATCTCTAAATAATCCCAAATGTTTTCACTGCCCTTAAAACATCCCCAAAACTGTTGACTATGAAATCAAGAATAACTCTAAAAACCTAATACTTTGATTCTTTGCCCAGTGCTCTTGGCCATAGCGTGTCCTCAAATCTGGCACATTAAAATGTTATTACAAATTATAAATTTGATGATGGGGCATCATCATGGGCTGCTCTGACTGCATTTTCTTTGGTTAGACAATACCTTTCGCAGGTTGCTGTGTTGTTTAGCATCCCTTTCCCTTGTCACTTCTCAGGCTTTAGGAGCTTTAACTACGAAGTCTGTCAGCCTGTCATCATGGCAAATGTCATTGACTTGCACAAATCCTTTTCTTTTTACTTGGCCTCCTAAATGCCTGATAGATCTGTGTTATGCTATGAAATGGGTCACTGTCTTTTAACCTGGGTTCCCTTTTCTTTCCAGACCTTGAATTCAGTCACCCCTCGACTACAAGCTGAGGACTGCAGTATAGCATGCCTGCCAAGGAACCATGACAAGAACCGTTTTATGGACATGCTGCCACCTGACAGATGTCTGCCTTTTTTAATTACAATTGATGGGGAGAGTAGTAACTACATCAATGCTGCTCTTATGGATGTAAGAGACTGCTCTCTTTGTTAGTGTAAAATGTAATGAAAAGCTGCAAAATTGATGAACACTGGCTAGGTTCTCTTTTCAAGAAAATTTAAATGGCCTAAAAAGGAAAAGTAGAAACATTCATTGTAATACAAAATTTTTTGGACAATGATTTTGAATTTCCCTTACAATGGTTCTTAGGCACTATAAATTTTAGGCTTGACTATAAGTTTGACAGTTGATTTTCAATTGTTATAAAGTTTTTGTACAAGAAATATCTGCAGGTGATAGTTTTCATCCTGGTTATTTTCAGGAAAGAGAGTCATGCTTATCTAGTTTGAATATAGTTGGGAATGAATTTTTTAAATCACAGAGTGTCATATTCTACTGAAATTGTGTTAATTTGGAAACTTTCATCTCTGACACTAATAATTTATAGCTAACTAATAATTATTCCAATAATTTATAGCTAACTTGTTTCATTTATTATTAATTAATAAGATATAAGCGAAGGCATGGAAGATACCATGTTAACACATCAATCATCATGAAAAGAACTCTCTTGCCCTACTCCAGTCTTTGTATTGTAGATGGTACAGCATGTACTCACATGTCAGCATCCCAAAGACACACCAATATGGAAATGGAATTTTAAAGTAGTCTTTTCCCATCTTGTTTTGCTTACCTTGGGAAGAAGCAAGAAGGGTTTTAAGTTCAGCATCCTTTTGGTTTATCACCTTCCTTCATAGGCATCTCTAGTTTTTGCCCTTTAGACTATGGAGCCTTAATAAGGAGAAACCAGAGTCAGGGTTCATTCTTGGGTGATGAATAATGAAGCTTTCTAAGTTATTGCTCCTACTGAGTTCTGCAAAATTAGTTTCTGATAGTAGAGGCTTGTCAAAGCCTATGTGCCACTTCTAATTTTCACCCAGTTACTTTGCTTTTCTTAATTCTACAGAGCAGAATAGTTTAAAGGTAAGCTCAAGTGGAAAGCTACTACTCTTGCTGTGACCAGAGTCTTGCCTAGTTATTACTCTTGTCCCCTGAAGTCACACTAGATCCTCATTATACTTTTTCTTGCCTTTTAATCATCTGCAAAGTCAAACATACTAAATATAGAGAAAACACACAGACCTTTTTTTTTTTTTTTTTTTTTTCTGAGTCAGTCTATGTTTAGAATGAAAAAGGGTGAGAAAAAGAAAATAACATTGGGAAAGATATTTAGGCATTTTTTGTCTTTGACATCTCTTTTAAATTTTTTAATTTCCAGGTGGTTTTCTGGTCAGTATGAAGACAGAACCTTGTATTCTATGTGTTCCTATCTTCTGTTTAACTCACTGTGATTCAACACATATATTTTATAGTCGAAACTGCCCTGTGGATTTGGTAGTGTGGTTGGGACTACAGAAAAGTTAGGTTTGGTTTGGCTTATAAGAACGGGGCTCATTGTTCAACACTCTCACCTTCCCTTCCTCTCTACCCCATTGTAAGTGTCGTACACCCTTTCTCATGCCTGTGAAGATTATGAGGTGTGGCCAAGAATCATGTGATATCAAACCCTTAGATGTACTCTTGCACTTAGAGAGGAAAGAAATAGGAAATCTTCAGTCTTCTCTCATATCGTCTTCTCTTCTTCTGTCTCCCCACCCCTATGACTCAAAAAAGGAATAAAAGGCTTTTCATCTCCCTTGACTTACTTTCCTATGGAGCAGACATTTAATTGGAAGGAAAGTTTATTTCTTTCTTCTGATCCTTTCTCATAAGCCTTCATATCTTCCTTAGGAGGGCACTCACCCCAGCTACAGGTGTGACTTTTTGAGGTCTTAAGGTCAAGTAGAAGCTGTTGGTGAATTACTGTCTCCCCAGATTTATCCTGTAGTCATCCATGGAGTGAAATGCTATGGTTAGCAGCATTTCCCAAATGGTGATAGAATCTATGAAGCTCAAAGGTCAGTTTCTACACTAGTGTTGAGACACCTGAAGGAATTAAAGAGTAATATGATAAAACTGAGTTAGCAGATCACTGACAATTTTTATCAGCATTAAAGAAATCTATCTCAGGCAGCTGTCTAGTTATATTTTTACAAATACTTAGTTTATTACATAGAAATATATATTTCTGTTTCAGTGTAGATCATTAGTCTGTAGAATGACAGATTATCTGGCCAGATCAATCTATCCTCTTTCTGGGAAGAGAGAATGCATTGTGTCCCAATCAGGGGGCCTTGGGTCAATAAGGAGTCATTCCCTCTTACCTGGGGCCAGGGAATGCATTAGTTTTACTCTGTGGCACTTGAAAAATCTTTTTATTTATTTATTTATTTTAATTGGAGACTAATTACTTTACAATATTGTAGTGGTTTTGCCATACATTGACAAAAATCAACCATAGGTGTACATGTGTTCCCCATCCTCAACCCCCCTCCCACCTCCCTCCCCATCCCATCCTTTAGGGTCATCCCAGTGCACCAGCTCTGAGCACCCTGTCTCATGCATTGAACCTGGACTGGCGATCTGTTTCACATATGATAATATATATGTTTCAATGCTATTCTCTCAAATCATCCCACCCTCACTTAAATGATTGAAACTATCATTCTGATCATTGATATACATTAGAAATTCCTAGAAAACTATGGGATGTGAATTGCCTACAAGATGTGTTGATAATGTCAATATAAAATAAAAGCACATGAGTTTGAGGCACATGTGGTTTTTCTTATTTGGAGTGGAGAAGAGCCAGCCAGACAGTTCTATAACAGTTGATAGCTGATAGACATATATTCATAGACAGACACACACACAGAAATTTTATGTCTTTGGAAGACTAAGAGCCTTCTAAACTTAGTCTTCTAGACTAAGACTAAAACAGCCCAACAGGTACCTCACAAAGGATCTTAGCCTCAAGAAGTTTTTGGTTGGTTTTTTTTTGTTGTTGTTTTTGTGTTTTTTTTTGGTATTTGTCGTATATTTACTTTTATCAACAAAATTAATTCTTGGCTTGAATTGCTGCTGAGGCATCAAAAGCATACTATCAGACTGACTACTTACTAGTTGCAGTATGTTTCAGTGGTCCAAATCTGTTATTCCACGGCTGGAGCAGCAGGCTGACTTCATCTCCATATGAAGATGTTGAGTCTCCCCAGCCCTACCTTGAAGTGTATTGAATCTGCTTGTACAACTGATTATTCATTCTAAGTTATTATTTTTCCCTGTCTACCTTGTTTTTTTCACAGAGCTACAGGCAACCAGCTGCTTTCATCGTCACACAATACCCTCTGCCAAACACTGTGAAAGATTTCTGGAGATTAGTGTATGATTATGGCTGTACCTCCATTGTGATGTTAAATGAAGTCGACTTGTCCCAGGTTAATGGTTATGGGTTTCTTTTGTATACTTACACATGACTTAATAAAGTAGTAATAAAATGCTAACATCTGCTTTATGCTATCCTAATTAGAAAAAAAATAAGGCTCATTTTATTTTTCTTTCAAAAATATTCACATCTAGGGCTGCCCTCAGTACTGGCCAGAAGAAGGGACGCTACGATATGGTCCTATCCAAGTGGAATGTATGTCTTGTTCAATGGATTGTGATGTAATAAACCGAATTTTTAGGATATGCAATCTAACAAGAGTAAGTCATTAATGCTTTTAACTGAATTGATCGAGAACAGGTGATTACAAACATAGTGTGGTACATTTCCTTTCAGACAAAAGAGAGAGTAAAATTAATAGAAATTATATAATCAATCCCAAAGCTACTAATCATCTTATGATTTAGAACGGCAATAAAAATGCATGCTAAAGACAGGAAATCAGAAATCCTGGAAGCTAGGTTTCTGGGTCAGTTACTAGCCTATTGTATTCTATGTGGAAATCAAAATGCAGATTCCCTGGTTCAGTTGAGTTTGATTGTCTGGGCCTGGCCTCTGAGTATATGTAGATTTATCTCAACGTTAACTTCAAGTCTTATTAGCATTGATATCCAGCCCAGAAGAGGTATGCAGTTGAAAAACAGGAATATAATATTGATGACAGGAGAAAGTGACGTGTTGGATCAGCCATTATAGAAGGGATCTGTGTCGCTATTCCAGTTCTGCTTAAATCACATATGTCCCTGACTCTCCTCCTACAACTCATCTACAATTTCATCGCTCTGAATGGCTCAGCCTCTGGCTCTGCCCAGATATGTAGCTCGATGCAGTGCTGCTAGCCCTTGCCTTTTCCCAGCAGCAAAGTAGCAACTGTCCTTCGGGAACCTTTCTTTCCTTGATATTTCCTGTGTTTTGCCATCAGTGACAAACTGCCTGGGGTCTGTCCTTCAAAAGACCAAAAAGTACTAATAAAATCTGTCTAGATTATGTAACCACATAGCAAGGAGAATTTGAAAAGAAATCAGTAGTACCTCCCATGGAATTATGGAATTTTCTCCTTTTTAAAGACAAAGATTACTCTTTTCTAGAGCAGCAGTTCTATGTACGTGTATTATTTTCAGTGTGTAATTAAAATTGTCATGTTACAGTGTTCCTCACATCAAAATGACTATATGTGCTTCTGATTAATGTCTATATGTGTATAAGTAGAGAATAAAATCATATCCAGTTCTATTGTTCATTTCAGTGGGGGAAGAAAAGGATAACTTCAATCATGTCATAATACTCATGCATATCTTAGATGTTAATTTAAAGAATCTCATTATGTCTGCACATCTGTTACATTATGGTTCTACTAATATTTTAGCTGAGAAACTGTAGCTACTAAACTAAGAAAGTAGAACCTACCTGTTAATCGAACTGTTTATATGAAAAATACTCTAGGAACAGGAACTGAAATTTGTTTTACTTTTTTTGGGGGGGTCAGCATATTTATTTTCATCTATATTTGGTACTCAAGCACTTATTAGTGTGTGATTTTTCTTTCTTTTCCTATTACCATTATTTAATATCTTTCACCTCACCATATATTTAGTATATGC
This sequence comes from Bos indicus, assembly GCF_029378745.1. Taxonomy (NCBI): domain Eukaryota; kingdom Metazoa; phylum Chordata; class Mammalia; order Artiodactyla; family Bovidae; genus Bos; species Bos indicus. The sequence goes on along the minus strand of NC_091768.1, from coordinate 66,241,396 downwards.
CAACTAGAGGTTGGGTGCTAAACTCGGTAGTTCCTTGTCCCACCAAAGGATGTATGACCCTTGCATGTGGAGCTTCAGGTCTGATGCCTTATGATATGGCTCACTTGCACATACAAATTCTTCCTTGTATTTTCACTTGAGGGTTTAATGTCTTGATTCATTTATTCAACAATACTATTACTTGGAAAGTAGTTTTGCTAGGTTCTAGTGATAAGAGATTTTAAGGGAAAAAGAGGTTTTCTTGTCCTTAAAGAATTTATATTTTATCAGGGAAGATAAACATTAAACAACTTGTACAATCATTTATCTACAAATAAATGAAATTTTTATAGAGAAAAAGTACAAAATACAGAGGCTTTGGGTGATCTAACAAAGCTGGATGATCAGAGAAGACTTCTTTGAGGCCATGATATTTAAGACAAAATTTGAAAAATTAGTAGGAGCTATTTGGGCATGGGATAGCCAGCTACCTTGGTTTACACAGGACAGAAAGTTTTCCTAGAATACATGAATTTAGGCACAAAGACCAGAAAAGTCCAAGGCAAACCTAAAGCAAGTTGATCACTCTGTTTGGGACTGAGAAAGGCAAAGGGTTCCGTATATGCAAAGTTCCCAAGATAAGAAATGACTTGGTAAATAGATTAAGAGAAGGCAAATGTGTCTAGACCTTGACTAGCTTATTAGAATAAAGGGAAATTGAAGGAAGAAGTGGAGCCTTATCATACAGGTATTTTTAAATGATGGCAGCAGTTTGGGTTTTATGCTAAGATCATTTGGAAGATATTAAATCAAGAAGTGACATGATCATATTTGCATTTAAATCATGATGTCTACAATAAGAATGGTTTGAAAGGATATCAAAGTTTGTTCAAGGAGATCAACTAGGAAGTAATTATTATGATTTGTGATTTGAGAATACAATGATATCAGTGGCAATAAAGAAAAGATGAATTTGAAAGTTATTTAAGTATAATCATAGTAATTGATTATTGAATATGGAGTATCAGGGAGAATCTTATATGAAGATAATTCTCATGTAATTTAGAATCTTCCTGCCCTGGCATGTACATATTTTGGACATTCATTAGCTAGATTCAGTCTAATGTGTCATTTATGTCATAGTGTAAATTGGTATGAAACTTGTTTGCACTCTCAGTCTCTAAGTCGTGTCTGACTCTGTGTGACCTCATAGACTATAGTCTGCCAGACTGGAGTGAATTGCCATTTCCTCCTCCAGGGATCTTTCTGACCCAGGGATCAAACCAGCATCTTCTGCATTAGAAGGTGGATTCTTTATGACTGACCCACCTGGGAAGCCATGAACCTTTTACTTTCTAGTAAAAATTCTAGCCCTAACTTATTTACATAGAAATATTTTTTCCCTCAACAGCCACAAGAAGGTTATCTGATGGTGCAGCAGTTTCAATATCTAGGCTGGGCTTCTCATCGAGAAGTGCCTGGCTCCAAACGGTCATTTTTGAAGCTGATCCTGCAGGTGGAAAAATGGCAGGAGGAATGTGAGGAAGGGGAGGGCCGGACGATCATCCACTGCCTGTGAGTATGGCGTCTTGGCTGGGCCATTCAGGGGGCCATGGTGCTCGTTCCATCATTAGCCTTCTTTTTTTCCTCTGCTAAAGAGTAACTCCCATCTTACAGACCTCAACTAGATATTCTTCTAAAACAATCTTCCTGTTTCACAATTCTATAATTCACTACTACAACTTTTGTATTTTTCAAACTGATTTTATATAGTTATCATATAAGCTCTTGAACACTACTCTAAGTAACTTTTCTGATTTACACTATGCACAAATCTATAAAAATCTCAAAGTATCTAGCTTGCAGCAATCTATGCCTATAGCGTGTCCCGGCCCTAAGCATAAGCTGTTAATACCATCCTCAAGTATCTTCCTCTCTGCCCTCCACACAAACATGTACACATGTGAAGCAAAATTAAAACACAAGGGGGAAATTAAAAACATAATATTTTCTTTTCCAAAACATATATGATTGTGTGACCTATGGTCACCAAAAATGTCCATCTAGAAAACACCTTTGTTTTCTTTGCTTTCAGAAATGGTGGCGGGCGAAGTGGCATGTTCTGTGCTATAGGCATTGTTGTTGAAATGGTGAAACGCCAAAATGTTGTTGACGTGTTCCATGCAGTCAAGACACTAAGGAACAGCAAGCCAAACATGGTGGAAGCCCCGGTGAGTCACGGTCTTGGATGCTGAAGTGGGGGGTAGAGGTTAATCAGTCATATACCTACTTGTTGATCTGACTTCATTCCCAGGGAATGAAATATGTAAATGAGTCTTTGTGGGGACCTTCCTGCTCTAACTGATGAATTGCCAAGTAACTCCTTCTACACCCATAAGCTTAGTCACATATTGTATAAACTGCTAATGATGAAAACTAATTTCATTTAACTTGGAAAATGTATAGGATTTTTTTTTATTTTGAGCAATAAATATTTGTTACAGTAAACTTCGATAAATGGTTCTGTAATAAGAAAAATCCTGTCATCTCGGTTTTATTCTTGGTATTTCTTAAAGCATATTGAGTTAACTGGTAAAACATTTTGAGGGATATACTTCTAGATTGTATCTAGCGCTTTAGACACCCAGTGTTTTTAAAGGGCAAATGCAATTTATTTTAGTCATTATCTATAATTCCTCCTTTCTGGTCACATTATAATTTTTTAAACTATTGCCATTGATAGTTTTCACCTTTTACCAATTTTAGATTGTAGTCATGTGATTTTACTTGAATTAGCCATGGCTCATAAAATCAAAATTCAGATTACAAAATAAGAGCAGGGAGGTGTTAATATGTGTATGTAGGAACTCATCTGTTTGAAGCTATGTGCAGAGGAAGAAAGCAAGTTAAACTTTTAGCATGTTCAACGTCTAAAGCGATGTCTGTGAGTTATACATATGTGAATGGTGGGAATAGGTCAGGAGCAGCTGTGTAGTTTATGCTCACAGAGAAGTAAACCAGAAAAACCAAGACATCATTGTTGCTTGCCCTACATTTATCAAGATGATCAGATAACTAAAATGAGCAATTCAATAAACCTTTAAAGTATTTTCACCACTTCCTGCTCATGGATTGTTCACACAAGTGGTACGTTGCTTCCTGAGACAAAATCTGAAGAGTTACATTTATACGGTTTCATTTTTAAGAGCAAGTCACAGACTTCTTCCCCTTTGACAAGTCTTCAAAGCCCCTGTCTTCCAGCTCATACCTTAGGTATTGCTGTATCCCAGTAAGATGGTAATGGCTTTGACCGGGGTGTTGGCAATGGAGATGGAGGAAGGCGGATAGATTTGAGGGATTTTTAGGTAAAACTCTGAGGTCTGTTTACAAAATGGGCTGGTAATGGTTAGGTCTTTAAACTCTCTGCCTTCTGAATATTTTTTCATATAAGTCTGCCTCTGTCTCTCAGATCAAGTCTTCCTAAAATCATCAGCAAGATCACTTCTGGCCTCAGAATTCAAATTATACTTCCAAATTTAACTGATTTCTTACTGTTCCTTAAAAAAAAAAAAAGCCTATGATTAAACTCTGCCATTCTAGAACCTTCTTGCTACTAAGTCACTTCAGTCGTGTGAACCCACCAGGCTCCCCTGTCCCTGGGGTTCTCCAGGCAAGAACACTGGAGTGGGTTGCCATTTCCTTCTCCAATGCATGAAAGTGAAAAGTGAAAGTGAAGTCGCTCAGTCATGTCTGACTCTTAGCGACCCCATGGACTGCAGCCTACCAGGCTTCTCCATCCATGGGATTTTCCAGGCAAGAGTACTGGCGTGGGGTGCCATTTCCTTCTCCCAGAACCTTCTTAAGAGTTACTATTTACCTTTACACTCATGTCCCATGAATCTTGTCTAAACACCCAGTCCTTTGATTTGTTTTTAATCAAGGTTAATGATTAGTTCCTTGTGATGCTGAATTGAACTGACGAGTTTGGTAAGAAAATACAGAATGTAAACCAATTTGCTAGAGACTGATTAAAGAGATGTAACTGTTCACAAGCACTTTTTGGTTCTTGAGGTGTACTTGCCACAGTGGTAGACTAATTTAAATCACACCTACTTGATAATTAGGGTAGGATTGATAATAGGGTAGGACTGCTTGGGGAAAACTTTTACTTCCCTCTTTTATTGCTCAAGATACCCGAAAGTTCTCTTTTGAAATAGCATGAGTTTTAGATTGTTTTCTAATTCAGCCTAAATTTTACCCACTTGGACTGAATTGAGAAGATTTTACTACATGTTACAAGTCATAATTTGTAATGCAGTCTCCGAATTTTTCTAAATTCTTCATAACAGAGCAGCATATAGATGGACTGAGAGGAAAAGCGGTTTTAACTCAAAAAAGTTTTATTGTCAGCCAAGTTATCTTAAATAAAGGCAGCAGAAATAATTTTTCTGATAAAAGTAGGCTCAGAAAAAGTTAGGAACCACTAACCATTTTTGAAACTTTTAATTAAATACTCTGGTGGAACAAAAAACTATGTCAAAAATTAAGAATTTAGATATTCACATATGTAAGTCAAATCATTATGCTGTACACCTTAAACATAAACAGTGCTATATATCAATTACATCTCAGTAAAACTGGAAGAAGAAATTAAGAATGTGGAATTGTGGAATGGCAGTTTGAAATAACTGGCTTATTTATACCACTAAGGAAAATACATAAAGTGTGGAGAAAAATTACTTGCATGTTCACTCTAGGATTATTTAAAATTAATAAAAAATAAATGTCATCTTATAGTCAATCCATATATTGGACTTTATGTATATTAAAAGAGGTGTTAAATAACATGAGAAAAAATATATAACAATGCTAAACAACAGAAAATAAAATATAAAATCATATCCTCAAATATAGGTATGCAATTATATTTATTCTAAAATACTATTTCAAGCATGCATTAAAATGGTCTGAAGCTAAGGTAGAATTTTAAAACAGTTATTTCTGATAATAGATTTATAGAAACTTTTTCTGATTCGTAATCTTTCTATACTTGGAAATTTTTCTGTACTGATCAGGTATTACTGTTATAATCAAATAAGCAATACTGATGTTTTTTTAATTTGATACAGAATATGAGGCAAAGACAATATATATTTTTACATCAACTTCCTTTTTCTTAAACAGCAATCATTAGACTCAAATGTAAAATAGTATATGCCTTGATGTTAAACTTGTCTATGGAAAAAAAAGTTCGTAATTCTTGAATAATCTAAATTGAATGTGTTCTCCATTCTTTGCCTTTTTCTTGACTTCAGTCCACCTTTCTGTTTTAACATCTTTCAGGAGCAGTACCGTTTCTGCTATGACGTGGCTTTGGAGTACCTGGAGTCGTCTTAGTTGGAGACTTCAGAGTGCATCCCAACAGAACCCATTCATCTGTTGAGCCAGCAGCTGTTGTACCTGTCACACCTGTGCAGAAAGATTTTAATGTGGGGGGGTGGGGGCGGGAGACTTTTACATTTGAGAGGTAAAAGTATTTTTCTTATGAAGTTGTGTATCTTAATAAAAAGGACTCACTCAATTAGTTTCTATTACTGTATGAGAACATCAACATTTCATGCCACATAAATTATATTTCATAAGCAGCAGATTCACATGAAAACTTATCAGTGTTTGTACAGTGAATAGGCAGCGTTTTCTCTCCTGGTTTTGGTACAGCAGCCAACACGTGTTGCATGAATTAATACTTTCTTTGTGGCATTTTTCTCCCTTTTTCAGATAAAAGATGTTAAAACTTTCAAGGAAGAAGAAAGAAAAGCTGTGCAAATTCATAGGAAAGTTCATTTTTTATATGTTTCAAGTGTAGCAGATCTCTATATAAATATATAAATATATATAACTGGCTTATTTTCTTTTAATGTGCAATGATGGATGGATCATTTAAAGTTCTTTCTTAAAAACAAAAAACCATAAGCCAAAGACTCAAGTGTAAATATGTCTATATGGAGAAAGCACATTATATTTATTGGTTACTTACATTCCTTTTTTGATGGCTAAAATACTACCACCACACAATCTTTTTTTTTTTTTTTTTTTGAAGAAAGGTTTTTCTTTCACTAAAATCAATTGTAAACAATTTTTGTAGATTATTTTTTGTATGTTTAGTGTAAGTAGAGGATAAACTTTTTAATTCATAAATCAGGAAGCAATGTTCTTTAAAGTGATTCTCTTGTGTACATGCTTGTGAATTAAATTTATGTAAAACACCTTGGCATTTGGGTCTTTTAATGTAGGACCAAATTAAAACATTTTGCTGAAAATATATAATTTTTCATGATTTCCTTAGGTCAGTATGGTTTGGTAATCATTATAAGAACTGCACACATTCAAAGGCCTTGCTGTTGACTTGTGTAATGTTGAACATAACCTTTAAGCATCATTTAAATTTTAAAGGGATTGGTCTTTTCAGCCTATGACCAAGCACTGGTCAAAAAATCAAAACTGCAACATTTATGCTTCTACAGTCAAGTGTTAGCAAACTGTAAACTGTCAAGGTGATCCAGTGTTTCTTTTGATGTTTACATGCACAAGCTTTGAGTTCTGAGCAAGGTGTGAACGAATCGATGCCAGATTCCTATTTTGTGCATCATCATGGGATTCTCAAGTGAACCTTTTTAAATGTGATCTTGTACACTTGCTCCGTGTAGCTGTAATTTCACATCATCAGCTTGCAGTTTGTTATTGACTAAAGCATTCTAGTATCCTCTTTTTAGATTGCCAGTTCATGACATGGTGCTTATGAAGATTTAATTAAAGTAAGAGTGAAATAAAACTTTTATAATTACAGCAGTTATTGTTTACACATCATTTTCTCCCCTTAATTTTCATGCCTTCACTCCCAAATAAATACCCTATTCTCCGTGACAAAAGTAGACAACATGAAATCTATTAAAAATAAAACTGATGTCCAGATACAAATTTCTTTCATTTTTACTCTTTAACTTGAATTTTCAAAATTCCAAATGAGTGGAGAGAAAAAAAGGACAGGGAATTAACACCAACTTTTTTTTTTTAAGTTACTGTATTTATATGTCACTACCATTTTATGTAATATAAATTTCCTTATTTCTCCATATAACACAAATAGTAATTGTCATCCCAATTTTACCAGTGATAAAATTGAATCTGAGAGGGTAAATGTTTTGTCAACAGATGTAAATCTGAGTCTGAGGCTTCCCTAATGACTCAGTGGTAAGGAATCCACGTGCCAGTGCAGGAGACATGTGTTTGATCCCTGATCCAGTAAGATCCCACGTGTCACTTAGCAACTAAGCCTGTTGAGCTGTACTCTAGAGCCTGGGAACCACAACTACTGAGCCCATGCACCATAGAGCCCGTGCTCCCAAACAAGAGAAGCCACTGCAATGAGAAGCCCACACATAGCAACTAGAGAATAGTCCCCACTCACCACAACCAGAGAAAAGCCCGTGCAGCAATGAAGACCCAGCACAGCCAAAGAAAAAAGAAAAAAATCTGAGTCTGATAAATTACTCTCTTCCACTGAACACATTGCTTCCCCGATGGCATGGCAAGGAAAATTTGGCACTTCATTCTTACTGTTCCTCATTAATTGATTTTCTCATAAAGCATTATCATTATGGCCATCTTCCATTTGCTTTGTACATTATTAAAACATTTGTGACGTTCATTAGTAAGAATTTAGATAAGGGAACTCATCTTTTCCTAGGGAGACTAATTTTCATTTAAACACGGATGCATTTAACAAAAAAATTACAAACTCACCCAAGATTGGGTTTCCCAGTAATGTTCAATGTTAATTGAAGGATTCTGCTTTGCTACATGACCCTGATTTCCTTTCTAGTCACAGGATTAAACTCACACCTAACCAAAGTCACCAAGAATACTACTGACCACAAAGCTCAGAGGTCTGTGTGGCCTCCAAAATTCAAGCAAAGAACAAAAGGAGTCCTTTTTGTCTCCAACAGGAAATAAAAATGTCATGCTTGCTCTGTACAGGCACCACCACAGAGGCCAGTTCATCCAGAGACACTTGGATTAGGGAGAAGGATGGGACACTAAATCTGTTTTTTATTTTAATACTCGTATTCAAAATTGATACTTTATACTATTGTGGAGTTCCCTGTGGAGTCCATGTCCATGGCCATGTCCCACTCAGCTGTGTCCTTCTAAGCAGGAGATGTCTTGGTAGAATTCTTAAAAAGTGACCATGCTTTTCACAATTAAAGGCCTCCTATGTCCATGTCAGTTACTTCTTAAATGGCTGTCATAATATGGAATTTTATAGATCCCTTTCCCATGTATTATCACTAGGAAAATGTTGGAAGTGGGTGGGCAGAGACACACAGCAACTGAGAATTTGAGTTCTAACCTTAAAAATAAGTTTTCACCTTCTTGTCTGAGCTGCCTAGCCTTTTTTCTAATATTTAGTCTTTAAAGAAAGAAAAGGATTTTGCATGAATGTGTTGCTGTTTTGCAAACAAATGGTCTCTAACATTGGGAGATACACAAAAAGGAAAGTATTTCTACCTGGACCAGGAGAGAGAAAAGACATGTTTACCTCTTTACTGACGAGCTCATTTACTATTCATCTGGAGATCTCTTGGGTTCCAGGTCCTTACGTAATAAGCTTAGAAGTCAGACATCAACAGTTGCTCCCTCTCAACTCTGCTCTGTTGCCAGAAAATGGTGTACCTAAAGTTCTCAGGATCTAAAAACCTTACTAGACACCTACAAATGTTAAAATGCAAGAGAGAAATATCTGTAGCCCAGCTACAGATAAGAGATAATCTGTTAGCTTTGCAAGACAATTCTTGATATATGCCTAACTTTCATAGGGGAGTGACATATATATGTATATTTTATTTCTATGCACTTGAGTAAGCATTTTTTACACCAAAATAGCCAGAAATTAATATACTGTCCCATACCTTGTGTAATATGTAGAATATTTACTCTATAAGATATTTCCATAGGCAGACATGCCACAACCTTCCTAAATTCATTTCAGTGTTTTAGGAAACACCCCTATTTAATGTAAGGGTGATAAGCTATTTTTATCAACACTGTCATAAGTGAAGACAGAAGATAGCTGACTGGGCCTCCTGTTAGGATTTCTACTTACCTATTATTTCAGAAAGTCTTCCCACAGCTTAGGGAAGCTTGGAGTGGGAGAGATACTATCTTAATTTGTTCACAACTCTGCTCTATTCAAGCGGTCTGCAGAGTATTAGATTATCTCTCTGAAGCAAAAAAGGAAAGCTCTGTCTTGAAATCTGCTTTAAGTAAGCTATAAGTGGCTTCTAGAATATAAATTATCCAAAAATCAATGGAAATATGGTAGATATATGACACTTCTGAACTTCCAGCTTTTTCCAAAGTGAACTGAAATGCTAACCTGGAAGATAACAAACACCATAGAGATACTGTTATCAAATTCTGAAAAAAAAGCAATGGAACTGATTTCTAAACTGTTGAAGCAACATAAAGTCACTATGGAATATCAGCAAGCTTTCTTTAATATTAAGATCTGCTCAGGGAGGGAGTGGTAGGGAGATTTTATGACAAATACCATCTCTTTATCATGCACTTGCCAATTGTAGAAAGGCAGTTACAATACTTGAAATCTAACCCAGAAACTTGTGTGCTGATTTGATCTGATGTCGTGTTCATTTCAACTTAGTCTTATATGTTTTATCAATCTTAAATCAGATAGGGGGTATATAGCATTTAGGACAAAAATACAAACCCTCAGTATGGATGAACCTATAAGCCTATTATACAGAGTGAAGTTGGTAAGAGAAAAACAAATATTGTATATTAACGCATATATATGTTATCTAGAAAAATGGTGCTGAGGAACTGATTTGCAGGGCAAGAATAGAGACACAGACATAGAGAATGGATTTGTGAACACAGTGGGTGCAGGAGACGGTGGGGCCAATTGAGAGAGTAGCACTGACACATACACATTACCTTGTGTAAATAGCTTCCTTCCCTCCGCACCCCTCCAGGTCCTCACAGAGTACCATTCTGAGCTCCCTGTGTTATAGAGCAGCTTCCCATTAGCCATCTATTTAACACATGGCAATGTGTATGTGTCAGCCTCATTGCTGGTTAGCTCAGTTGGTTAGACCATGTGTGAAATAGATAGCTAATGGGAAGCTGCTGTACAACACAGGAAGCTCAGACTGGTACTCTTGTGAAGACCTGGAGAGTGTGGGGAGGAAAGAGAGTGGGAGGGAGGGGATATATGGATACTTATGGCGGATTAGTTTCCTCCCTAACAACAACGGAATTTTTATAATATCTGAAAACTGAGGGGACTTCCCTGGTGGCTCAGACAGTAAAGAATCCACCTGCAATGTAGGAAATGTGGGTTCGATCCCTGGGTCAGGAAGATCCCTTGGAGAAGGAAATGGCAACCCTCTCCAGTACTCTTGCCTGGAGAATCGCTTGGACAGAGGAGCCTGGTGGGCTACAGTCCATGTGGTCGCAAGAGTCGGATATGGCTGAGGGACTGACACACACATGGCTGATTAACGTACGACAAACCAACACAACATTGTAAAGCAATTATCCTCCAACTAAAAATAAATTTTAACAAAGCAGCATAAAAATATACAAACCCTCAGTACTCAGATGCAATCTAAGTAGATGCAGAATATGAAAAGCAAACATATCTAAACTGAATCACCAATGAGTTATTTTCTTAAATAGATGTTAGAATACACAGATGAACAAAGGCCATGCACTCCCACTATGTTGCATGGTCTAAGAGACAAAATCAAACTGGGAAAGTAGAGAAAACAAGATCGTTATGGCCCCCACTTGTTATTTTTGAGAAAGAGGAGATGCCTGCAGAGCCAGCAGGGTACTCTGAGTGAGATAAATAGGCCAGGTATATCATTGCGGTTGTATTATTACAGCAGACATCTTTAGCGTATGCATTTTTGTAGGGATTGTTTTCATCTCTACAAAAATATATCTGCCTCCATTTTTATATTAAAACACATATTCCTTCTGTTCATTTTGCATTTCCTTCCTTTCAGTTGAAAAATGGATAGTACATATTCTGCCATCTTCAGCTCTGCTACAAGAAGCACAATACCATGAAACTGATGATAAACTGCTGCTTGACATGGGGACCAGAGGGAACGATGTGAGGAGGCCAACTCCCACTTGGATGTGAAAGTGGACCTGGACAAATGCCCAAAGAGAAGGGCATCCATCTCCCAGCAGTTTGCTGCATGGGGATATGGGCCCTACAGTGTCTCCTCTCTCAAGAGGGTGTGGAACTCTAAACCTTTGTGTGGATGCTTAAAATTTTTGAATATTAGCGACCAATTAAATTCAAAACCAAAAATATGCCTCCAGCCCAACTCTGTAAAAAACAAAATTAGTCAGGAGGTTTCCTCTGGTTGTCTGTTGTGACCTCCACTGTAGAATAGCTATTGTTTTACTTTGAATTTTTTTTAAATGTATTTTAAAGAAACATGAGTTTTGGTTGTCTTTAAGTAGCTATCAGAACTATTTTTCATACCTGTTCTTGGTTTATATTTACCTTATTTTCTCACATATTTTTCTGTTTTAAAAATATCTGTAGTTGAGTCTTGACTCTAAAGATGAAAAAAAAAAAAAAAATGAATGTCAGTGTCTCTGGTCCCTTCTACCTGGACTAAATTCAGAAGAACATATTTCAGAGAGTAATTCACACATTTCACCTAACAAAAAGCCCCAAAATGATGACTAGAAGATAATTCTTCTGGAAATAATAATATTGAAAGCTCAAAAGGGGAGCCCTTGTTCTGTGAGCCGTGGGATGGCCTGACCTTAGTCACAAGTGCAGTAAACCATCTGTGGAAGCACCACCTTCCAGATTGTGATGGTACACGCTGACTTCCATGGCAGGTGCAAAACAGTGTGGGCTCCTGCCAGCCCACAGTGGGGACCTGAACTCCAGTTCCATAAATCTAATTATCTGAAGCACAGTCAACAGACTGGAATTGATTTCTCTTCACCTTCATGTTATAATCTTGGCATGATAAAGTAAGTATTTGTTAATCACTTGCTTTCCAGTGTTAAATTCTGTATTGCCAGAGTGTTCAAATGTGGTCACTGAATAACTTCACGTAAGAAACCTTCATGAAGTCATGGAAGTATGAGAGATATTACAGATGATCAAATCCAAAGCCCTTAGGATTTAGCCCTGCTAAATTTAAGAAATTAAAGCTAACAGGAGTCATGTGTATTAGTAAAGGATAAGATAAAAAATATTTTAAGTTTGCCCACCATTAGTCTTCATTACCTTTGTTATTGCTGCTCCTGCTGCTAAGTCGCTTCAGTCGTGTCCGACTCTGTGCAACCCCATAGACGGCAGCCCACCAGCCTCCCCCATCCCTGGGATTCTCCAGGCAAGAACACTGGAGTGGGTTGCCATTCCCTTCTCCAATGCATGAAAGTGAAAAGTGAAAGTGAAGTCGCTCAGTCATGTCCGACTCTTCACAACCCCATGGACTGCAGCCTACCAGGCTCCTCTGTCCGTGGGATTTTCCAGGCAAGAGTACTGGAGTGGGGTGCCATTGCCTTCTCTGACCTTGGTTATTAGACCTCCCTTAAAGAATGATTAAAGGACATTCTTCAAACAAAAAAAAGAAATAATAAAAAAGGAAATTTCCAGCATCAAAAAGGTAGAAAGGACAATGCAAGAGCAGAATTATGGGCATATACAATAGAATATTCCTTTCCTCATGCATATGTTTTATAAATTACATTTGATGATTGAAACAAAAATTACAATGCCATCTGACATTCAAGAAAATAATATTTTAAAGTGGGAAAGAACAAGGAATATAAATAAAAGTAAGATTTCCATACTTTACTGAAAGTGGTAAAATAATGATGCCATTAGTTTATAATAAGTCACATACTGTTACACCCAGAGAAACCACTGGGAAAACTACACCAAGAGATACGCTAAAAACATTATAAATGAATGAAGATGAAATCTTAAAACCTGTTTAAACAACACAAGGAATTAAGAGAAGAAAAACTGGGGTAAGAACCAGAGAAAATAAGACTTAAGTGCTAACATGCCAAACTTGAAAAAGACAATACAAAAATGTTAAATTACAGACAATATATCTCATGAATTTTACATAAAAATATTAATAAAATATTAGCAAACTGAATCCAACATAGTATAAAGAAATTATGTACATAACCAAGTGGGATGATTTTTATGTATGTAAGGCTATGTATGATTGATTTGAAAATCAATCAATGTTATATACCATATATCAACAAACTAAAGAAAAACAAAAGCATGTGATTATACTTAGAAAAAGCATTTAATAAAATCCACCACTTATTCATGATTAAAATCTCTCTAGTGGGGAACTTCCCCAACTTGATAAAATTCTCTAAACTTGATCTAAAAAAATCTATGGTTAACTTCATAGTAAATGGTCTAAAACTGAATGCTTTCTCCCTCATCCGAGGGACAAGCAAAGATGTCCTCTCTCACTACTTTATTCAACATGTACTGGAATTTCTAGTTTTCAATAAAGCAAGAAAAAGAAACAAAAGTTATACAAATTTTAAGTATAAAACTTTTCCTGTTTGCAGATGGCATGATTATCTATGTAGAAAATCCCAAAGAACCTATAAAAAGTCCTAACAAAAATAAGTGAATTAAATAAGTTCACATGATAAAAATCAACACAAAAATGTTGATTGCATTCCTATATGTTAAAAATAAATATGATGAACTGAAAAACACAGTGTCATTTAAAACTGGTAACAAAATGAAATACTTAGATACATATTTATCCAAACATGTACAGGATTTACCTGCTGAAATTATAAAATTCTGATAAAAGGAATCAAATTATACCTAGACAAATGGAAATATATATAAGTTTAGGGATTAGAAGATTCAAGATAGTAAAAATGCCTGTTCTTTCCAACTGATCTATAGGTTCAGTGTAATTTCTATAAAAATAACAATAAGAATTTTTTTTAGAATTTTACAAGCTTATTGTAAAATTCATATCGAAGGACATAGGCACTAACTAAAATAATTTTAACTAAGAATAAAAAATGAAGGGAATCACTCCATCCAGCATTGAGGCTTCCATATTACTATATTAATCATAAGAGTACAATATTAGTTTTAGAAAAAAACAGAAGGATTTCTGGATTTAGGCATAAACAGTATTCTTAGATTTAGCCACCAAAGTATGATCCCTTAAAACTAAAAATTGCTAATCTGAACCTCATCACGATTAAAGTCTTTTGCTCTGTGAAAACCCAAGTGAAGAGGATGAAAGACAAGATTACAAGAAAATATTTACAAATTATATATCCAATAAAAAGACCAGCATCTAGAATACATAAAGAACTCTCAAAACTTAGCAGCCAAAAAAAAAGAAAATTAGAAAATGTGCCTAAGACAAAAACAGACATCTCACTGAAGAGGATATGACAAGCTTATTGAAAAACTGTCTAGCATTCGTATCTGTTAGGAAAATGAGCACTACTACACATGCATCTGAATGGCTAAGATAAAAATGACAACTGCTGCTAAGTCGCTTCAGTCGTGTCCGACTCTGTGAGACCCCACAGACGGCAGCCCACCAGGCTCCTCCGTCCGTGGGATTCTCCAGGCAAGAACACTGGAGTGGGTTGCCATTTCCTTCTCCAATGCAGGAAAGTGAAAAGTGAAAGTGAAGTTGCTCAGTCGTGTCCAACTCTTCACTACCCCATGGACTGCAGCCTACCAGGCTCCTCCGTCCGTGGGATTTTCCAGGCAAGAGTACTGGAGTGGGGTGCCATCACCTTCTCCAAAAAATGACAACACCAAACATCAAATGCTGGTGAGGATGCAGAGAAACTGGACCAGCATACATTGCTGGCAGAATAGCAGGGCCATTCTGTGAGCATGACAGATGGCAGGGCCAGTCTATGAGAGCCTGACAGATTCTTATAAAACTTAACATGCTATAACATACAACCCAGAAATTGTGTTCTAGGCATTTATCCCTCCGCAAGTGAAAACTTAATGTTCACACAAAAATCTGCACATGCGTTTTCATAGCAACTTTACTTGAAAAAACCCCAAACTGGTAAGAGCCTAAGGTCCTACACCAGGTAAATGGTTAAACAAACTGCGGTACATCCGTACTATGCAACACAACTCAGCAATTTAAAAAATAACTACTGATTTAGGCAATGACTTGATAGAATCTCCAGGGAATTATACTAAGTGAAAAAAGCCAATCCTGATAAGGCATATGCTCTTTGACCCTTTATATAACTTAAGGACAGAATTTTAGCAATGGAGAATAGTTGTTGCCAGGGATTAGGAACGTGGGTTGGTGGGTGAATGAGGGGTGAGTGTAGCTATAAAAGAGAAACATAAAGGATCCTTGTGGTGATGGAACCATTGAGTGTCTCGGCTGTAGTGGTGTATGCATGAGCCTACACAATGTGACAAAACCGCAAAGAATTAAACACACACACACACAAATGAGTAAATGCAAAACTGGACAAGTCTGAATAAGATTAGTGCGTTGTATCACTGGATGTCATATTGTACTTTAGTTCGGAAAAGACTTTAAGCTTCCCTAGAAGATGAGATTCAACAAGAGAGATTACTCTTCTGACCAAAGATATGCCACAGCACACACATCACCTACCAGTGATCCAACCTACAATAATAAAATGTTTTAACCACTCCTCAGGGGAAAATAATCCAAAGCCATCTCCCCGTTTATTAAATCTAGCAGAAAATATTAGGTAGTCACTAACTCCTGAGCCCATAATCTCTTCTTCGAATGTAAAAAGTACCCATTTCTAGCCCATTTCTTTTCTTATTGTTGCATTGGTAATAGCATCAAAAAGAAAGAGAATACAAAACCGGATTTTAATCCACATCTTGAGTTTGTCCAGAATCATGTTCAAAAGAGTGAAGTTAGATAGAAAAGACAAAATATAGAAAGCAGATAAACAGTAAAAACAAATGCCTATTGATATGTGCTCTGTAGAGGATTACAATGGATGATTTTTCAACAAATTTAGCTAAAGCTGCAGATAAGAGAGAATTCTTTCAGTCCACGGCCCCAGAATAGGAAGAAGCTGAATGTGTACAAGAAAGAGAAAGTGGCCAGTGAGATTGGCGCCCCCCGGGCAAAGTAGTATAATGTGAAATTAGCAAGAGTGGTCCACGGCATGTGGGTTTAGTACACCAGAGCCAAGAGTTTGAATATGTTACTCATTTTGGCCCTTCACTCTCTCCACCCTCGCAATGTAAAATTCAGGCCTTAACACATTGTATCATACATGGTAGATTTCAATAAATGTTTATTAGATGTAATTCAAGCCAGACTTAGAATCTAAGCCTCTTTTTTCTTCTGTTTTCCTCACAACACCACACAGTGTTTTTGATTAAAAAAAAAAAACAAAAAACGGACAAATAAATGAAACCCACAGACATCTGCTTCTGGGAATCTTCCAGGATTTTCCTTTGAGTACACTGGTAGTTCTTTCCCCTAAGTACTTTGGCAATTCATATATAGTATTCATGAATTCAATGAGCTGTTTAGCGAGTCATTTGACTCTGGAGCATGAGAAACAAAAAATAAATCTGGGTCTAAGGAGATTATGGCAATCCATCCAGTTCACTATCACTGATGAAATATAAGCAAAATCTTTCTCCATT
Organism: Bos indicus; assembly: GCF_029378745.1. Classification (NCBI taxonomy): domain Eukaryota; kingdom Metazoa; phylum Chordata; class Mammalia; order Artiodactyla; family Bovidae; genus Bos; species Bos indicus. The sequence goes on along the minus strand of NC_091768.1, from coordinate 66,224,658 downwards.
CTAGTCCAAACACAAAAATGACAGTAACATATAAACCTAAAAACATAGAGCCTATATAAAAACTGGAAATGAAATCTCAGCAATCAGAGTGTGGAGGCTTTCTTCAAAAGCATATGGAACCCTGCAGCAATGAGGGGGTTGAACAGTGTAACCTCTGGTGTCAGGGAAGATGGGCTAGCCCCAAACCAAAGTCACAGGACTGACTGTGGGTTCTTGGACACCACTGTGTCTACATTGTATCAGGACCCCATTGGAGCCTAAATTGTATCAGGGTAGGAGAAAAACAGACTGCCCTTGATTGAAAGATGTCATCGCCACTTGAACCTATTGGGAACTCACAGTCTAGAAGCATGGTACTTACTCTGGGTAAGAATCCTGAAATGGTACTAGATTCTTAGGGCTTCTGTAGTAAATTACTACAAACCATGTAGCTTAGAACAACAGAAATTTATTGTTTTAGTTCTGGAAGTTAGAAGTCTGAAATCTAGGTGCAGGCCCGGTCACATGCTCTTTGACATCTACAATCTATGGGGAGAATTCTCTAGGTATTCTAGCTTCTGGTGGGTTACCAGCAATCCTTAACATTCTTTGTCTTGCAATTCCATGACTTTATAATCTCTATGTTCATCTTCATATGGTGTTTCTCCTGTGTCTCTTCTCCTCTTACGATACCAGTCCTGTTGGATTAAGGGCCCACCCTATACATTATGGCCTCATTCTAATGTCGCTAATTGCATCTGCAATGATCCTATTTCCTAATAAGTTCATATTCTGAGATACTGGAGGGTAGGACTGCAACGTGTCTTTTGGAGGACACAGTTCAAGCCACAGCACACAGCATTAGACAAGACATCCAATCAGACTCCGCAAGTGTGAGGAGAGAATGAAGATATTTTCAGAAACAGTCATCCCCTAACAGTGATATATACAGAACTGCATCCTCCATGGTTACTGCTACAGTATCCCCTTTCTCCATATTTATGCATCCATAAAATATGGTTTTACTGGATTTTAAATGTTATATAAATGTTACAGTGTGGGTATCCTGCTGCTGCTTCCTGTTTTCACTTGTTATATTTTTGAATTTAGTTACTTTGTAAAGCAAGTCCAGTTTTTAAAATTTTATATGGTATTTAATTGTAGAGATATAACTTACTTTATCAAAATTTTCTCTTGTGGAGGACTGTATGTTATCCCCTAGTCTCCTTGCAAAAGTGCATAGTTTTCTCTACTGGTCTTTTCAGAGTCATCCCCTGCCCTTCTCTGCCTGGCTGTGTGTACTGGGAGGCTGACCTCTAGGCTTGCATCACTGGAACTCCCTGGCTGTCTGACTTAGCGCTGGGTGTGGCCAAGGCCAGGCACCAATGGGAGGTCAGCTGGCAGGAAGACATGGTGGTGGTGCTTCCCACTGCTGGTCCACATTTTTTATAGTGGCTGCATTCCTCACCAATCGTTCAGCTCTGACTTTAGCTCCCCAAATTCCAGTAACACTGCTTCATCCTTTGGATCTCAGCTGACAATGACTGCCATCCCTTGCCACTTCCTGGGTGTTTAAGCAATCTTTATTGGTCCCTCAAACTTGCTAAATTTGTAAATAATATATTTTTCTAATCCCTCAATTTACTGGTTTGAGTACCATCATCCATTTCTTGTCAAAATCTGGACCGATACACTAACTGATTCCAGAAGTTGTCCTAACACTGGGTCCATCAAATTGGATTAAGTATTAGGTTATTTATACATCTGAGGAGTGTATGGATGATCTCTTTGCCTATGGGAAATGGGCCCTTGGTAATCTGAGGCAAGCGATAGCTGGTATCTTTACTAAAACAAATCTGCCTCTGGCAAGTGGTATGTGCCTACTGCCCCAGCAAATGCTTTTCTTTTAGTTTTCATCAGTTAGTAAAACCTGAAACATCTCACCCTTGCCCAGCAGTTCAGCAGTGCACCTTTGCTGTCTTTTATCAAAGCTCCATCTGATCTCTGTCATATTAGAGTCTAGACTAGAGCAGTGATCCTCACCCAGTGTCATTTGTGAACTGGTTTCTGGCCCCTGTTTCTTCCTTGTCCCCAGTGAATTAGGAAGCTTGTGCCAGAATGTGAACTATGGCATTAAGTACATTGTTCTGTTCAGCTGACAATGTTTTTTAGCAAGACTTTTTTTTTGTTTTCATAAGGGAGCAGCACCTTGATTTACATTCTGGTGTAAGCTCTTTTCCTCATTGTTACAGACAAGGGTTTTGAATAGCTGATATTCTGGTCTGGGTTGGCAGAGGGGGTTGATTACCTTGACATGCAACAGAATATCATGTTGGGGCACCAGGAAGAAACTAACAAACAGATGCCTTAGGAAGACAGCACAGTTGAGGGAGGGCAGAACCCACGTAAAAGGCTCCCAGACCTCTGATGTTATGAAGTTCCTAGTAGGACAATGGTACAAAAACGCCAATACACTCCCTCTTAAATGAGAGACAAGTTGCTTCACTTTGCAGAGCCCACAGCAGAAGGAGCCCGAGGACTTAGTTTACCTAAGGCTTTATATTTGGGTATACGGCTCTGATCCATCTACTCGGTAACCCATAAGGCTCCTGTTTAAAGAGATATGTGGAGCAAGAGAAGATCTGCAGTAGATCCAGGCTTTTGCACAGGTAACCTGTCACTTAGACCTGTGACCCAACAGATTGAGTGGTACTTGACAAAATATATGGAGGAACTGAATGAAGTATGTGCCAGCAATAGTAACATCACAAAGCAGATTCCTGAGGTTTTGGAAAGAAGACTATTTCCTCTTCTGTCAACCACTATTTTCCAGTGGCAGATTTGCTTTGTGTTTGCTACCAAGCTACAACAGAAAAGGAACAACCCAATATAGTATGAAATACCACATGACTCTAAGAATGGACTATAAGTGTGTCTACCATCAACTGAAGACATTAGGAAGTTGGATGCATGCAACAGCATTCATTCCCCCATGAAATATGATTGGTATGCATGTGTGTGTAAGACTGAGCCTGAGCAAGTCAAGAAACCACAAGTAAATTTCAATAGTGATGGCCCAGCACCCCCTGACATGTGCTGCTACTGTTTACTTTCTCTTCCCTAACTTTTCTGGCCATATTGAGATCCTAAAATCCTTGTGGTCTTATTAGGTAGTGACCAGATTGTCCATTGGTATATCAGCACCATATGTAGCCTTCCGGCTTTGCAGAATCTATGATAAAGGTTGGCAAACAACTACCTCTAGCCTAAATTCAGCCTGCCACCTGCTTCATACCGCTAAGAGCTGAGAATGGTTTTTACAACTGTAAATGGTTTGGGGGAAAAAAATCAAAAGAAAAACATGAGCTTATAACATGTAAACACTATCTGAGATTCAAATTTCAGTGTCTATGTATATACTTCTCACACTATGATGACAAAGCCTAAAATATTCACCATCTGGTCTGTGATAGAAAAATTGTGTTGATCCTGATTTGGAAGCCTAGAAATTATATTGTCCCAAATTCCTAGTAGATTAGATTCCACTAATGGGAGGTTCTCATGGGAGATTCAGAAATAAGAAAAGAAGCAGAAGGCAGTTTTCTCCTACAAGGGGTAAGGAAACTTCACGAGCTGTGGCAAACAGCTGATAGGTGTCACCAGCAGTTTCTAGGCTTTCCCTTGTGAATTAGCCACAAAAGTAGAAGAGAGATCCCAAGTGACTCCTGTACTTTATCATGTCTTGATTTCAAATGGCATTTTCCCTAGGTTTCACTCTTCCCACTCTTCCAAAGTCTTGTGTGGGCTTTGCATTCTCCTATTGAATTCCTTATTCCTAGAAATACTTACATTTTTATTTCTGGTCTTCTGTGCAAACCTCTACGGACCCAAAAAGAAAAGCACAGAATCACTGAATGAAAGAGAGTAACTAGCACATCAGTTCAGGTCAGTTCAGTTGCTCAGTTGTGTCCAACTCGTTGTGACCCCATGGACTGCAGCACATCAGGTCTCCCTGTCTATCACCAACTCCTGGAGTTTACCCAAACTCAAGTACACTGAGTTGGTGATGCTATCCAACCATCTCATCCTCTGTCATCCCCTTCTCCTCCCACCTTCAATCTTTCCCAGCATCTTGGTCTTTTCAAATGAGTCAGTTCTTCGCATCAGGTGGCCAAAGTATTGGAGTTTCAGCTTCAGCATCAATTCTTCCAATGAATATTTAGGACTGATTTCCTTTAGGATGGACTGGTTTGATCTCCTTGCTGTCCAAAGGACTCTCAAGAGTCTTCTTCTACACCACAGTCAAAAGCATCAATTCTTCAGCACTCAGCTTTCTTTATGGTCCAACTCTCACATCCATACATGACTACAGGAAAAACCATAGTTTTTACTAGACGGATCATTGTTGGCAAAGTAATGTCTCTGCTTTTTAATATGTTGTCTAGGTTGGTCATAGGAGCAACCTATGATCAAGTAGCAGGCGTCTTTTAATTTCATGGCTGCAGTCACCATCTGCAATGATTTTGGAGCCCAGAAAAATAAAGTCTCTCACTGTTTTCCCATCTATTTGCCATGAAATAATGGGACCAGATGCCATGATCTTAGCTTTCTGAATGTTGAGCTTTAAGCCAACTTTTCCACTCTCCTCTTTCACTTTCATCAAGAGGCTCCTTAGTCCTTCACTTTCTGCCATAAGGATGGTGTCATCTGCATATCTGAGGTTATTCATATTTCTCCCGGCAATCTTGATTCCAGCTTGTGCTTCATCTAGCCCAGCATTTCCCATGATGTACTCTGCATATAAGTTAAATAAACAGTGTGACAATATACAGCCTATCCATATTTGGAACAGTCTGTTGTTCCATGTCCAGTTCTAACTGTTGCTTCCTGACCTGCATACAGATTTCTCAAGAGGCAGGTCAGGTGGTCTGGTATTCCTATCTCTTTAAAAATTTTCCACATTTATTGTGATCCACAGTCAAAAGCTTTGGTGTAGTCAATAAAGCTGAAGTAGATGTTTTTCTGGAACTCTCTTGCTTTTTCCATGATCCAACGGATGTTGGCAATTTGATCTCTAGTTCCTCTTCCTTTTCTAAATCCAGCTTGAACATTTGGAAGTTCACAGTTCACGTACTGTTGAAGCCTGGCTTGGAGAATTTTGAGCATTACTTTGCTAGCATGTGAGATGAGTGCAATTGTGCGGTAGTTTGAACATTGCTTGGCATTGCCTTTCTTTGGGATTGGAATGAAAATGGACCTTTTCCAGCCTTGTGCACACTGCTGAGTTTTTCCAAATTTGCTGGCATATTGAGTGCAGCACTTTCACAGCATCATCTTTTAGGATTTGAAATAGCTCAACTATAATTCCATCACCCCCACTAGCTTCCTTCCTAGTGATGCTTCCTAAGGCCCACTTGACTTCACATTCCAGGATGTCTGGAATGTGAGTGATCATACCATTGTGATTATCTGGGTTGTGAAGATCTTTTCTGTATAGTTCTTCTGTGTATTCTTGCCACCTTTTCTTAATATCTTCTGCTTCTGTTAGGTCCGTACCATTTCTGTCCTTTATTGTGCCCATCTTTGCATGAAATATTCCTTTGGTATCTCTAATTTTCTTGAAGAGCTCTCTAGTCTTTCCCATTCTATTGTTTTCCTCTATTTCTTTGCATTGATCACTGATCACTAGCACATAGCTGCTGCCATAACTGAAACGGCATGTCTTGTGAGAAAATGAAAAAAAGGAGTTCTTACCTATTCTGAGAAATCAGGTAAAGTTGACCTGAGGAAGTGAAGACTCATCTTAGGTCTGAAAGAATAAGAATTAACCAGGCAAAGAGCTGAAATTTTCAGGCCAGAGGAAGTGTTATAGGAATTAGTAGAGGTGGAGGTTAAGTCACTAAGTCGTGTCTGACTCTTGCGACCCCATGGACTGTAGTCTGCCAGGCTCCTTTGTCCATGGGATTCTCCAGGCAAGAGTACTGGAGTGGGTTGCCATTTCTTTCTCCAGGGGATCTTCCTGACCCCGGAATCGAACCCGGGTCTTCTGCATTGCAGTCAGATTCTTTACCGACTGAGCTATAAGGACATAGCATAGAAATGGGACTGGTGTATGAGTAACCCTTAGGAAGAAGAATATGGTGCTATAAAGGGGGATATGCCCTTGGGATGAAATCTCCAGAGCAACATGCAAGATAAAGCAAGAAAGAGAGAGAAAGGCCATAGAATGCAGAAGCTTTTAGGCTGTGTTAAGGATTAGGGTCTTTCTCCCATGAGCTATGGGAAATATTTTCATGACCTCTGTAGATCATAAAAACTTTATGGAAGCAATGACATGAGAGATGTGATGGGCCAGTGGGTAGAAGAGAGGAGGGCATTCAAAATAGGACAAGAAAGGTTAGTGAGTTGTGTATTAGCCAGTGTAGCTGGAATAGAGTTGAGTGGGGATTAATTTAAAGACAAAGTAAAGAACCTAACATGGCAAGAGTTTGGATTTTATTTTGTTGTCAATCAAATGTTATTCAGGCAACCATAACCACATTTCTGGAGATGGTTTTTGTAGTAAACTTAAACTGAAATATCAAATTCAAATTTAGGTTGAGAAATACTGTTGGCTTTGTTAATGACTGTTTTTGTGGTTCTTAAAATGAGACAAAGAGGCTTAAAGATACAGGAAATTGGTGGCTTTGGTAAAGACTTTACATTGTTTTATATTTTTAAAAAGATCCGCTGCAGAGAGTAGGGTGTTCCTTATGCCAGGGCTGTAGAAATAAAGGAAATAGATTACTGTACTTTTTAATAATCGATGAGTATGTGAACTCCTAGGCTGTGTTTTCAGTACCCAGCTCTGGCAATCTTATCTCACAAAGAAGGCAAGGAAAGGATGCTAACTGAAATTTGACATGCAGGTCTTTGAAAGACATGAAAGAATCACTTAAGTATATATTTAAAATTATCATTTCTTGTTTAGAAAGAATGACTTCAACAACATAATTTTGTGCACATTTACAACAGCTAGCTAAGACAAAACAATTATCATTTTAACAGAGTTAGGAAATGTTGCAGATCAGTTTCCCTGACAAGAGACCCTGAATTGGAGACTGGCTTGCAAGCAAGCAGTTTATTTGGAAGTGGTCTTGAGAATAGCACATGAGAGGGGTGAGGAACACAGGATTGGGAAGAGGGAAAAGTTTAATGATGATACAGCAGCAACAGAGCTGGGATGGATCTTCAGAGTTGCAGGTCACCCCCACTGAGGCAGAGGTCAGTTTTCCTAACTGCGTATCAACCGGTCACTGGTGGCAATCTACCCAGAGGGAAGGCACATAACCCTGGAAGAGGAAGCTTCCACAAACCAAGTGTAGTTCTTAGAGAAGGGCTCAGCTGAGAGCCATCAATAGTCAACACCTCTGACAGCTGGGGTATAGGCACATGGGCTCCAAGGAGGGACCTGCGAGGTACACCATTGCATTTATTACAGTTCACCCCTGGTGTCTGTTAGATCCATTGACTTCACATGATTTCTCCCATCTGAAATCAGCTCTTCCAAGATTCTGGTTGGTCTCTATTACCAGAAAAAAAAAAAAAAAAAAAAACACGTGTGAGGACAGTTAACAGTACAAACTGAAGAACCCACTGCTGCAGCTAATTTCAGGGATACACATGACCTTCCTCCTCTACTACTTATTCTAGATTTGCTTCATCCTTGACTAGCTCTCTGTAGGTCTTGTTGGCTTATGTGTTTGAGGGATGCAGACTCTTACCCTTAAGGGATGAAAGTCCCTAGTCCTATGCATTTCCCAAGAAATAGCTGCTGTTCTTGACTACTTACTCTCAATAATGGATATAGGAGAACCAACAGATGACCCAGTGGACCAGCTGGCTGCCAAATGAACTCTTCCCTGTCCCTGTTGTATACCAGCGGCCTTGCCTCCCCAGGAATATCAAAATCAATTATACCTGCCATGAAGTTGCTAACATTGCTTACCTGCTGAATTCTGGGTACAAGAAGTTTGAAGTGTCCAGGAATCAATTTTGACTTAAAGTTTGGTGGGACTCCTACTGTGTCTTCTGACAGAGGGGTTCTCTGTTTGGAAACCAGAATATCTAGAGCCATGGAGCCTAGAGTTAAAGGTGTAGGAAGCAAAACTACAAGTAGGTCACTGAGACTGATGATCACTAGAGCCACTCTTATTTGCACCCCTTAGTTCTTGTGCCCATGTGAGTATATGTTGGTGACCCAAAACAATGCAACAGATATTGATTTGGGGTGTGTTTTATATCACCAGGGATGGTGCCCCATTATCCAAGCTGGCGTCTCATCTGCACCTTCCATCACCCCACCAAGTTGGTAGGTTCTGGGTAATACAGAATGTAACAGGAGCAATGGAACCCATGAGCATGTGCTCATGGCTGAATCACTTTTGCTTTAAAATAGTTTCTCTGGCTTTGTTTGTTGTTTTGAGGAATCCCATATTGGTAGATCAAAACTCTATAATTGGATAGTGGTAATAGTTGAGGTCCTGAAATCAATAAAGGTAAACCATACCCAGAATAACTGTTGGTTCCAGTCAACATAAATCACCGGTTTTTGCAGTGTATAAGGAATCCAATGTATTCAACTTGCCACCAAATGACTGGTTCATCTCCTCAAGGGATTTTACCATACTGGAGGCTCAGCACTGGTCTCAGTTGCTGTCAGATTAGACATTTGCCAGTGGCTAAAGACACAGGCTGTGTAAGCATCAGTTAACTGTTGTATTCTGTCCACTTGGTTGCATGGATATTCTCTGGTATTAGCATACAATACAAGGATCTTCATACTCCATATCCTCTCTGATACATGTTGCCAATACATCTTTTCCAAATTTCCTTGCCTGAAATCTTCCAACTTTTCTCATACCAGGACCCCAAAGAAATAGCCAAGCCATTCATCACTGTCCATGAATCAGTGTATTAATATATCCATACATGACTATTTTTCTTTCCATAAAATGTCAATGACCAGGAGCACTGCTCAAAACTTGATTAAGTGCTATAGCTTTCTCTAACCACTTTCTTTCAAGGCCACCACTAAGCAGGGTTATAGTGAAATAGCAGTTTATTTCCAGCTTATACCCATATACTGAGTCAACCAATTCATGAATTTAACTTGGCCTTTTCTCTCCCAATTTTAACTGGTCACTTCTCCCTTAGCTATTGCTAGTTGATGAGAGAAGAGTACTTGTGCAACAGTAATAGGTGACATGGTGGTCTGCACTAGTTCACCAATATCTCATTACAATTCAATATTGGTAAAAATTCTAAGAATTGCACAGCAAATGATGAAGTCCTTATTGCCAGATGGCCAGCTGTGGATCTGGCTCCAAAATCACATTACTGAGTTTGCTTCCTAGGCATACTTCTAGCACCAAATTTCTTAGGTCAAATTCCCCAGTAAGCAAACTCTAAGACACCAGGATTTGCTTGCAGGTTTATCAAGGAGTGCCTTTACTGGGGAACAACAAGGGTGAGCAATGAGGAAGGCAAAATAGGGCAGAGGATGAAATTGAATTGTGATTAGTTGCAACAGAGGCCTCACCTGATCCTATGGAGATTTCTGAAACTGGGATAGTCTTTCAGAATTATCTCAACTGAGTCAAGAGGATCAAAAACTTTGTACCATAACTATGACTACCCAGTAAGTTCCAGCTGGCCTCAAAGAAGTGTTTTAATATTAACTGAGGCTACTTCTTTCAACTGAGGATAATTTCCAGAGATGAACTCAATTAAGAGTCCCTGGCAGCAACACTCCTAGTAGCTAAGAGAATGAATGCACTAGTTTTGAGCCTTTAACATTTATTTCAACTGAAGTTTTACTAAAGTAATAATCAAAAGTATGAAACCAATATATATTTGGGCTTTTTAAAAAGAAAAAATATGCATAAATGTGTAATCTTGTCATATTTGTATTACAAGAAGTAAGTGGAAAGATAAAAGAACAGAGGCAGTAAGCCTTTGGGGCCCATCCACCTTTAATGATTAATATTTTCCCTCCAGCTAAATTTGACTTTAAAGAAATCCCTGCTCACTATACTGAGTTTGTAGACCAAGAAAAGACAAGCACAGAGAAATTTATAATAATGCTACAATCAACTTTGGGCAGAGGAAAATTTTTAAAACCGACACCTCTGACACTAGTAGTTCCGGTTCTTAGTGAAACACAGGGGAACTCTCTTTTAACTTCATAAGTACTTTTAAAGAATTTTGACTAGTTCTGTTTTGCCACTTGAGACATCTCTTTTACATAAAAATTAGAAGAAACATAGACTGTATCCAAAACGCTTGGTTTCAAGTCTTGTCTGCTACCTAACAGCTGGATTACAAATGAGTTTTCTAATCTCTCTATGCCTCAGTTTTCTCATATTTAAATGTATGGGGATGATAGTGAACCTGTGTCATAGGTTAAGAAGTACTTTGTATAGTGACTGACATTACTCCATCAATGACCATGGTTATTATTTTGTCATCTAAGCATATGTTTTGCTATCCCTTCACACATAATTTGATAATTTATGGTCTCTTAGCAGAAAGTCTTTGTTGTGTTGTGTTGATCTTTATTGTATATTTCAGATTCCACATATGGCTGCTGGAGCAAATGCAAACTGGTTCACTGAGATTAACTGTGGAATCTGTGTCAAAAAATAATCCATTAATGCCAAGACTAACACTACAAATCTAGACGCTTGGTGCCAAACTAGGAATGGATTCTTAGCCCAGATTTTGCCATATTTTTTAGAGATAATTAAGATTATGCTATATTCCTTTTAATTATTTATTTTTGGATATATTAAGGCTAGATAAAGTATAAGTGTTATCAATATTACTTTTTTACAGAATAATCCAATCTTGGTAGGGTACAAACAGGAAAGTTTAATTTTTCTTCACTACTGCTTTCAACCTGTTTGCTTTGATGTACCCTTCTTCATCCCTTGATGATATCTAGAGCAGACAGATATCATAGCTCCCATACAACTTTCAACTGAAAGAAGTTTATGTGTTATAAATTCCATGACAGACTACAACATGACCAACATCTTAATCCAGTTTTTAAAAACAGCTTCCTTCCCTGTCCTAACTCATGCTGACCTGGAGTTTGTGGACTTGAATTAGTGGGGGATCTATTTATTTATTCCTTTACTTCCTTTTGTATGTATGTGTGTGTATGTTTGGTAGGTTTATTCCACAGTCTATCAGTTTTGAGCTTCTACTACCAGCAGTCCATCTTCATAAACGAGGAACTTCAACGTGGATTCATCCTGGCTCTGTCACACCAAACTGTTGGGAGTTTTGGATGTTTATGGCTCCCTGCCTTCAGGCCCTGCAAAAGAGGCTGCTTCAGTTAGCTTCAGTCTTATCCAGATAAGAGGTAGATATCTAATTCTATGTCCATGAATGCTCCTGAACTCCAGAGGACACAGGTGAAGCTATTGAGTGTTCTCTCACTGCACCCCACCTTGGTTCAGTGAGCTCAAAGGTCTGTAAGTTTCTGAAGCTCAGCAGGTATGGGAGTGAGATAATCATCTTTGGATTCTTTTCTTGGGGAGAATAGCTTTCGAGTGGAAGGGACATGTGAAAAGGATAAAGGCATATAGGAAAAGCCACAGTCCTTTCCTTTAATCTAATAATGACTATTGATAATGACTAATAATAAAAAAAACACATAAAAAATAAAACACCATACCTGCCAGAGATGCTTGGAGGGATCAAACAAAACCTGTACACAATAGGAGACCCCACAGAGACTGAGTCAGACTTGCTTTTGAGTGTTTGAGTGTCTCCTGCAGAGGTATGGGTCAGCAATGGCCTGTCCATAGGGGAAGGGGTTCTGGGTGCAGCACATCTGGATATGGCATAAGCCCTCTTGGAGGAGGTTGCCATTAACCCCACCATAGAGATGCCAGAACTTACACAGGACTGGGGAAACAGACTCTTGGAGGGCACAAACAAAACCTTGAACCAGGACCCAGGAGTAAGGATCAGTGACCCAACAAGAGACTGACCCAGACTTGCCAGTGAGTGTCCAGGAGTCTCTGGCAGAGGCATGGGTCAGCAATGGCCTGCTGTAGGGTCAGAGGCACTGAATGTGGCAATGCCTTTTGAAGGATTATCTTCATTACCTCCAACATAGTTGGGCCTCAGGTCAAACAACGGGGAGGGAACACAGCCCCATTCATCAAAAGAAATTTGGATTAAAGATTTACTGAGCATGGCCCTGCCCATCAGAAAAAGACCTGGATTCTCCTTCAGTCAGTCTCTCCCATCAGGAAGTTTCCTTAAACCTTTTGTCCTTGTCCACTGGAGGGAAGAGAGAATGAAAACCACAATCACAGAAAATTAATCATACTGAGCACATGGACCACAGCTTTGTCTAACTCAATGAAACTATGAGCCATGCTGTGTAGGGCTACCCAAGATGGATGGGTCATGGTGGAGAGTTCTGACAAAACATGGTCCACTGGAGAAGTGAATGGCAAACCACTTCAGTATCCTTGCCTTGAGAACCCCAGGAACAATATGAAAAAGCAAAAAGATAGGAGACTGAAAGATGAACTCCCCAGGTCAGTAGGTCCCCAATATACTACTGGAGAAGAGTGGAGAAATAACTCTAAAAAGAATGAAGAGTTTGTTTCTGAAACAAAACAACAACAACTCCCAGTTGTGGATGTGACTGGTAATGGAACCAACGTCCAATACTGTAAAAAACAATATTGCATAGGAACCTGGAATGTTAGGTTTATGAATCAAGGTGAGTTGGAAGTGGTCAAAGAGGAGATGGCAAGAGTGAACATCAACATATTAGGAATGTTTATATCAGTGAACTAAAATGGACTGGAATGGGTGAATTTAATTCAGATGACCATTATATCTACTACTGAGGGCAAGAATCCCTTAGAAGAAATGGAGTAGCCCTCATAGTCAACAAAAGAGTCTGAAATGCAGTGCTAAGTTGCTTCAGTTGTGTCCGACTCTGTGCGACCCCATAGATGGCAGCCCACCAGGCTCCCCTGTCCCTGGGATTCTCCAGGCAAGAACACTAGAGTGGGTTGCCATTTCCTTCTCCAATGCGTGAAAGTGAAAAGTGAAAGTGAAGTCGCTCAGTCGTGTCTGACTCTTCGCGACCCCATGGACTGCAGCCCACCAGGCTCCTCCGTCCATGGGATTTTCCAGGCAAGAGTACTGGAGTGGGGTGCCATTGCCTTCTCCATGAAATGCAGTACTTGGGTGCAATCTCAAAAATGACAGAATGATCTCTGTTCATTTCCAAGGCAAACCATTCAATATCACAGTAATCCCAGTCCATGCCCTAACCAATAATGCTTAAGATGCTGAAGTTGAATGGTTCTATGAAGACCTACAAGACTGTCTAGGCTAGCAACCAAAAAAGGTGTCCTTTTCATTATAGGGGATTTGAATGCAAAAGTAGAAAGTCAAGAGATACTTGAAGAAGAGAGAAATTTGGCCTTGGAGTACAAAATGAAGTGGGGCAAAATCTAACCCAAGAGAACACACTGGTCATAGCAAACACCCTCTTCCAACAACACAAGAGAAGACTCTTCACCTGGACATCATCAGATGGTCAATACTGAAATCAGATTGATTATATTCTTTGCAGCCAAAGATGGAGAACCTCTATAGAGTCAGCCAAAACAAGACTGGGAGCTGACTGTGGCTCAGACCATGAACTCCTTTTGCAATATTCAGACTTAGATTGAGGAAGTAGGGAAAACCATTAGACCATCGAGGTATGACCTAAATCAAATCCCTTAATGATTATACAGTGGAAGTAACAGAAAGATTCAAGGGATTATTTCTGATAGACAGAAAGTCTGAAGAACTATAGACAGAGGTTTCTGACATTGTACAGGAGGCAGTGATCAAGACCATCCCCAAGAAAAAGAAATGCAAAAGAAAGGCAAAATGGTTGTCTGAGGAGGCCTTACAAATAGCTGAGAAAAGAAGAGAAGCAAAAGGCCAAGGAGAAAAGGAAAGATACACCCATTTGCATGCAGGGTACCAACGAATAGGAAGGAGAGATAAGAAAGCCTTCCTCAATGATCAAGGCAAAGATATAGAGGAAATGGAATAGAATGGGAAAGACTAGAGAGCTCTTCAAGAAAATCAGAGATACCAAGGGAACATTTCATGCAACAATGGGCACAATAAAGGACAGAAATGTTAAGCACCTAACAGAAGAAGATGATATTAGTAAGAGGTGGCAAGAATACACAGAAGAACTATACAAAAAAGATCTTCACGACCTAGATAACCACAATGGTATCATCACTCATCTAGAGCCAGATACCCTGTAATGTGAAGTCAAGCGGGCCTTAGGAAGCATCACTGTGAACAAAGCTAGTGGAGGTGACGGAATTCCAGTTGAGCTACTTCAAATCCTAAAAGATGATGCTGTGAATGTGCTGCATTCAGTATGCCAGCAAATTTGGAAAAACTCAGCAGTGTGCACAGGACTGGAAAAGGTCAGTTTTCATTCCAATCCCAAAGAAAGGCAATGCCAAGGAATGTTCAAACTACCACACAATTGCACTCATCTCACATGCTAGCAAGGACTTCCCTGGTGGCTCAGATGGTAAAGCGTCTGCCTACAATGCAGGAGACCTGGGTTCAATCCCTGGGTCGGGAAGATCCCCTGGAGAAGGAAATGGCAACCCACTCCAGTACTCTTGCCTGGAGAATCCCATGGATGGAGGAGCCTGGTGGGCTACAGTGCATGGGCTTGCAAAGAGTCGGATACAACGAGAGACTTCACTTTCACATGCTAGCAAAGTAATGCTCAAAATTCTCCAAGCCAGGCTTCAACAGTATGTGAACCGTGAACTTCCAGATATTCAAGCTAGATTTAGAAAAGGCAGAGGAACCAGAGATCAAATTGCCAACACCCGTTGGATCATCGAAAAACCAAGAGTTCCAGAAAAACATCTACTTCTGCTTTATTGACTATGCCAAAGCCTTTGACTATTCCTTGGAAGAAAAGCTATGACCAACTTGGACAGCATATTAAAAAACAGAGACATTATTTGACAATAAAGGTCTGTCTAGTCAAAGCTATGGTTTTTGCAGTAGTCGTGTATGGATGTGAGAGCTGGACTATAAAGAAAGCTTAGTACTGAAGAACTGATGGTTTTGAACTGTGGTATTGGAAAAGACTCTTGAGAGTCCCTTGGACAGCAAGGAGATCAAACCAGTCCATCCTAAATGAAATCAATCCTAAATATTCATTGGAAGGACTGATGCTGAAGCTGAAACTCCAATAGTTTGGCCACCTGATGGGAAGAACTGACTCTTTGGAAAAGACCCTGATGCTGGGAAAGATGGATGGCGGGAGGAGAAGAGAATGACAGAGGATGAGATGGTTGGATGGCATCACCCACTCGATGGACATGAGTTTGAGTAAGCTCCTGGAATTGGTGATGGACAGGGAAGCCTGGCATGCTGCAGACCATGGGGTCGTAGGGTCGGACATGACTGAACGACTGAACTGAACTGAATAATGACTCTCTGAAATGACAACTGTTTTACTTCCAGAAAACCCTTTCCAAGCTTTCAGTCTTTCCGTTATATACTCTGGACATGTGTGACAGTCTGATGATGGTAGGATTGTTTGGCATATCTTCAAAAGGTCCCTCAGATGTGTGTATTAATAATTAACTCTTCTTTAGGCTAAGTGGGTCCCTATCCTTTCTGTTTTACAAGTTTGGTGTTTAGCCAAAATTCTAGAAGACCTAAAAAAAAAAGTTCAGACTCAGGGGTATGCTGGATGATTCATCTCTTTGTTCTTTAGTGTTATAATTTTCAAAAGGGATAATAGTGCCTACAAAGAGAGTTGTTGTGAAACTTAAATAGGTAATCCATGTAAAATCTACAGATATTTAGCACAGTTTTTTGTTTTTTGTTTCTTTTTCTTTTAAACAAAGCAGATGTAAAAACAAAAAGGCAAACAAATCCAGCAAACCTAGCCCCTGCCTGGGCTGCACTGTGTCGGCAGGAGCCCTTCCTGAACTCAGGGATGAGCAGTGGCCTGCACCAGTGGGTATGGCTGTGCCTGTATGATTGCTGGCAGCCTTGGCGGCCTGCTCACGTTCGGCATGACACACTTCACTGTCCACTAGATAGATGCCTTCCCTCAGCCTTTGCCCCCTGAGGGCCGAGTGGGTGGGTATCGAGCTGTCATTCTTGCAGAATTTGGAGATGCAGTCTGAATGCAGTCTAGATGTTGCAGTTAGACAAATCGATACATCCTGCCTGCTGGCTGGAATCAGGATGGGGACATCATTCAGCGCCTCACTCAAGACCATCTTCTCCAGTGCTTGGACTCAGACTGTCCCTCCTGGCTGTGTCTGTCCTCGGACAGCCTCTCTTCTCTATGGACTCCATAATGTGCAGGAGCCGTGGGCCTCAGCTTGGCCTTGTCCCACAAATACTGCAGTTATTCCTGCCTCCTCTGGAGCACGAGGCAAGCATTTCTTGTGGTCACATAGCCGATGTTTAGACCCACGGTTGTGGTGATTTGGGGCAGACTCATTCTTCTGGAGTTACTGGTAAACCAGGTGTTTGACTGCTCCAAGAAGACAGTCCTCTTCTGGCAACGTCTAGAAATGCAGGATCAGGATGCAGTAGTGGCCCTGAAGAAGCATGTCCTTGTACAAGTTTCCAGTCCATGTGTACCTCTGTGCCTGCACCACCAGGGCTGCCACGTTCCTGGCCCACTGACCCCACGGTGACCTCGCACTGACCTCACGTGGGGCTGGATGGGATGCTTGCAAGGGCCTAGCACAGCTCTTAGTACAGGGTGAGAATTTAGGCAATCTTACAGTCTGGTATCTTTATTTCTCTATAAATAAATGTTTATGACGTGTTTATTTATTCATTTACTTAACATGTATTTGTTGTCGATTTGTCGCCATTGTTGTTCAGTTGCCCAGTTGTGTGTGACTCTTGCCCACTCTATGGACTGTACCCGCCCAGTCTCCTCTGTCCGTAGGAATTCTCCAGGCAAGAATACTGGACTGAGTTGCCATTTCCTTCTCCCAGGAGGTCTTCCTGACAGAGGGATCCAACCCAAGTCTCTTATGCCTCCTGCATTGGCAGGTGGATTCTTTACCACTAGCACTGCCTGGGAAGCCCAACATATATTTAGCAAACACTTAATTGTCAGAGGCACTTTGGGCAGGGGTGGGTAATTAACAAACAAGACAGATGTCATGAATCTTACATTATCGACAGGGGAGGCAAAAAATAAACACTCGAGTAAGATTTTCTAGCAGATCACTTGCAGAAGGGAATGGCAACCCACTCCAGTGTTCTTGCCTGGAGAATCCCAAAGACAGACGAGCCTGGCCGGCTACAGTTCATGGGGCTGCAAAGACTCAGACACAACTGAGCCATTAATGCTTTCACTTTCAAGATTTATAATGTGTCAGGTGAACACATATATCCTACAAAGAAATATAAACAGGGAAAGTGGATCAGGAGTGTGGAGAAGTGCTGCTATTTTAAGTGCTGTGGGGACTCATGACTGAAGTGACTTTGCAGCAGCAGCAGCAGCAGGGACTCATTGATGAGGTGACATTTGAGCAGAGATCTGAGATAAAGAATATTATTCAGTATGTTGGCAGAAAATGTGTTAATTAAATTCAGGATAACAATCTCCAAAAGTTTGATATTATTTACAACTCAAAGGGGTAACTAAGTCTTATGCCCAATGAAGAAAAATATTACCTGGAATTGAGTAGATTAATTCAGTTCTTCAGGAGATAGTTTATATTAAAAATATATATTGGTCCAACCTGAAAATCTTCCTTTCTCTTTCCTTTAGCTTTCCTTGTGATTTTTTTGTTTGTTTGTTTAAGGTCAGGCATGAACTAATAGGAATTGTAAACAGGCTCTAGTGTGAAGTTCTGTGTTCCTCTGGCTAGAAGCTGAGCTGTGTTTAATGTTTGCTCTAGCCATAGGTGCCACTGGCTTTAGATTCCTGAAGTGTCCTAGCTTTTCTCTCCCTCTTTTTGGAAGTTTCCCTAAGAACTCCTCCTTAGATAAAGTCTGCATATTGCAGCTCTTTCATTATTATCATTGTTTTCATTGCTATTACACTGGAGTCCTGTTGGTGTGATAGAAAGGTGTGGCGGAGGAAAAGTAATCTATAATTTTATGACGTAAAGTCATTTAATGTACCCATGTCCCCAATTTTTGACTTTGATTTTTCTTTGCTTTCTTATTTCCCTCTTAGGTGAAACAGGAAGGCTAGAGGGACCTGAAGTTGGGTGAAGGCCCTTCCCTTTACATAGACTAAGGTGCTGGTAGAGTCTTTTCCCTTGGACAGTAGGCCTTTGATAACAGAGAATGCTCTGGATATATTTCAGAATGGTTACTTTTCCTCCCCCTGCTAGAGGCAAGATGGAATAATTCATAGCTCTTCACTAAAAGCCTGGATGGGTCCCAGAAACCCATGAAAACATAGGGGCAAGAGCTTATTAAAAAAAATAAAAAAGAATTATTGAGGTAAAGCTTATGTGGTTTCTTAGGTGGTGCAGTGGTAAACAATCTGTCTGCCAGTGCAGGAAACGTGGGTTTGATCCCTTTGTCAGGAAGATCCCCTGGAGAAGACAATGGCAACCCACTCCCGTATTCTTACCTGGAAAATCCCATGGACAGAGGATCCTGGCAGGCTACAGTCCATGAAGTCAAAAAGAGTCAGACACGACTGATAAGCTTAGCTTATATAGAGATATGTACACATCATAATTATACAGCTCAATACATTTCCAACAAGAAAAAATACCCATGTAACCAGCACCTGATCAAGAAATACAATATTGGCAGCATCCCAGAACCCCACGAATAACAACTTGCAGTCACTGTGCTCACAAAGTAATCATTATCCTAACTTCTCATAGCATAGATTAATTTTGCCCATTTTTAAACTTTATATAAATGGAATAAAAAAAGAACGGATTATTTGTGTTTGGCTTTATTTCAATCAATATAATGTTTGTAAGATTAAACCGTGCAATTGCATGTAGAAGTAGTTCATCACTCTCATTACTGCATTTATTCATTCATTCTGCCTTGTTGAACGTTTGAATTGTTTCTTGTTTTACTCTATTAAGTATATGCTGCTATGCACTAGTGTACTTGCCTTTTTTCATGAGCGTATATAGTTATTTCTGCTAAATGTATACCCAAGTTTATATCTAAGAGTAGAATATATGCATTTGTTACTAGTGGATATTGAGTGCCAAATAGATGTGCAGATGGCTATAACACTTTAAACCTCTGAGTGTTTGAGTCACTCCACATGTTTACCAATACTTGTTATGATCAGTCTTTTTTAATGTAGCCATTTTTGTGGATGTGATGTGAGAAGAGCAGCTGATAAAATATAAAGCCTATCTGTTAATTTTGAAGATTGCCGTGTGGCAGTCTTGAACTCTTGAGTTTTATCTCTTCAGCACCTTGATATTTTCACAAGTTTTCTGTGGGTTCCTTGCCTTTTTGCAAGTGTCTCCTGACTAGACCCATTATCCAGAATCTTGGTCTCTCACTGTGCTCTATAAATTGGCAGATTTCCTGAAGAAAGTATGTTTTCCATCTCTCCTTTTAATGTCTTTCTTTCTGTGGCTTGAAACAACAATCTTTACTTTGTTATTGATCACAGTTTCTGTGAGTAAAAAATTTGGAGAGATTCAGCTCAGGCTATTCCATGATGTTGCAGTCAGTGATGTGGAGCTGAGACAGTGGGTGCTGGAGCAGCTGGGGACAGGCTCTTCATGGAATGCTGGGGCCTCTCTTTTCAGGTAGTTTTGAGTATCTCCATCTGGATTCTACATGTGGTCTAGTTTGGGCTTCTTACAGCACGGTGTCCTCAGTGCAGTTGGACTGCTTATGTGGTGGCAGTAGAACTTGACTTCTTAAGTTCTGTGCTTCACCAGTACTCCAACACTGTCAAAATTATATCAGTTCAGTTCAGTTCAGTTCAGTCACTCAGTTGTGTCCGACTCTTTGCGATCCCATGAATTGCAGCACGCCAGGCCTCCCTGTCCATCATCAACTCTTGGAGTTTACCCAAACTCATGTCCATCAAGTTGGTGATGCCATTCAGGCATCTCATCCTCTGTCATCCCCTTCTCCTCCTGCCCCCAATCCCTCCCAGCATCAGGGTCTTTTCCAATGAGTCGACTCTTCGCATGAGGTGACCAAAGTATTGGAGTTTCAGCCTCAGCATCAGTCCTGCCAATGAACACACAAGACTGGTCTCCTTTAGGATGGAATGGTTGGATCTCCTTGCAGTCCAAGGGACATGCAAGAGTCTTAGTATGAATATGTACATATATTTTTGTATGTATATATCATACATCATAAACAGAGGTAGAAATAGAAGTCCTATTTTATGAAATCTTATTTATCTGTTCTTAGAAACGCTTGCAAGGGTTTCTCTGAAACAAAAAATGACTTTTACTGTTTTGTTTGTTTGCTTATTTTTTAAGGGAGAAAATTTTAGCCAGCATAGTCTCTGAACACTACGTCTCTTCCACAGGAGACTCAATATAGAATAAGCTACTCTGAAATTTGTGGATTTCTAATTCTAAATAGAGTGTCATGAATTCATGCTTAAAGCTTTTGATATAACCCACTTTCAGAAGTGTTGAGGACAGCTCTTATAATCCACAGTATACATCAAATACCCTATGTTGATCTACAATTAGATAGTGGAAACGCAGATGGATAAAAACATTGACATCATTTTGCCATCCACAAACATACCACTAAATGTATTTCTGAGAGGGTTGAAATGAGTAGTTCATACTGTCATTTTATGAAATGTACTGTATTTGTGTTAAGAATTGATGGCAAAAGAAGAAAATAATCCACTGTGATTTCTGGTTATTATCAGAAATCTGGGTTTTTCTTAAAAGAGCAAGAAACAGTAAAGTAGGTGCCTCAAGGTCACAACACTCAAAGAAGTAGTGAGTCA
Source organism: Bos indicus (assembly GCF_029378745.1). Taxonomy (NCBI): domain Eukaryota; kingdom Metazoa; phylum Chordata; class Mammalia; order Artiodactyla; family Bovidae; genus Bos; species Bos indicus. Next base: position 66,203,648 of record NC_091768.1, on the reverse strand, counting down.
ACAAGACAAAATTAAGATAAATAATGAGGAGCAAGAAAATGTTGAAAGACAAATATTGAATTATTTTTGTTCTTTTGGTTTTTTATTTTTCCAAATATTAATGTTATTGAACCTCAGTTTTATCATAGCCATGGTAACAGTTATGATCAATGTTGATGAATGGCTCATTAATAATATATAAAAATGCCTAGTATGTAGTGGAGACTATATTATTTGTACTTGTCAATGAAAGTAATAACAGTAATAATCATAATAGTTCAGTTCAGTTGCTCAGTCATGTCCGACTCATTGCTACTCCATGAATTGCAGCATGCCAGGTCTCCCTGTCCATCAACAGCTTCCGGAGTTTACCCAAACTCATGTCCATCAAGTCGGTGATGGCATCCAGCCATCTCATCCTCTGTTGTCCCCTTCTCCTCCTGCCCTCAAACCCTCCCAGCATCAGGGTCTTTTCCAATGAGTCAACTCTTCGCATGAGGTGCCCAAAGTATTGGAGTTTCAGCTTCAACATCAGTCCTTCAATGAACACCAAGGACTGATCTCCTTTAGGATGGACTGGTTGAATCTCCTTGCAGTCCAAGGGACTCTCAAGAGTCTTCTCCAACACCACAGTTCAAAAGCATCAATTCTTCGGCACTCAGCTTTCTTCACAGTCCAACTCTCACATCCATACATGACCACTGGAAAAACCATAATCTTGACTACAGTGACTTGACTGTAATCTTGACTACTTTGTAGTCAATTATGTAATCTTGACATAATCTTGACTACTTTGTTGGCAAAGTAATGTCTCTGCTTTTTAATATGCTGTCCACATTGGTCATAACTTTCCTTCCAAGGAGTAAGCGTCTTTTAATTTCATGGCTGAAGTCACCATCTGCAGTGATTTTTGGAGCCCCCCAAAATAAAGTCTGACACTGTTTCCACTGTTTCCCCATCTATTTCCCATGAAGTGATGGGACCAGATGCCATGATCTTCGTTTTCCAAATGTTGAGCTTTAAGCCAACTATTTCACTCTCCTCTTTCACTTTCAACAAGAGGCTTTTTAGTTCCTCTTCACTTTCTGCTGTAGGGTGGTATCATCTGCATATCTGAGGTTATTGATATTTCTCCAAGCAATCTTGATTCCAGCTTGTGCTTCTTCCAGTCCAGCGTTTCTCATGATGTACTCTGCATAGAAGTTAAATAAGCAGGGTGACGATATACAGCCTTGACATACTCCTTTTCCTATTTGGAACCAGTCTGTTGTTCCATGTCCAGTTCTAACTGTTGCTTCCTGCCCTGCATACAGATTTCTCAAGAGGCAGGTCATGTGCTCTGGTATTCCCATATCTTTCAGAATTTTCCACAGTTAATTGTGATCCACACAGTCAAAAGCTTTGGCATAGTCAATAAAGCAGAAATAGATGTTTTTCTGGAACTCTCTTGCTTTTTCCATGATCCAGCGAATGTAGACAATTTGACCTCTGGTTCCTCTGCCTTTTCTAAAACCAGCTTGAACATCTGAAACCATAATTACAGAAAACTAGCCAATCTGATCACATGGACCACAGCCTTGTCTAACTCAATGAAACTAAGCCATGCCATGTAGAGCCACCCAAGACGAATGGGTCATGGTGGAGAGGTCTGACAGAATGTAGTCCACTGAAGAAGGGAATGGCAAACCACTTCAGTATTCTTGCCTTGAGAACCCCATGAATAGTATGAAAAGGCACAATGATAGGATACTGAAAGAGGAAGTCCCCAGGTCGGTAACTGCCCAATATGCTACTGGAGATCAGTGGAGAAATAACTCCAGAAAGAATGAAGGGATAGAGCCAAAGCAAAAACAATACCCACTTGTGGATGTGACTGGTATTATAAGCAAGGTCCAATGCTGTAAAGAGCAATATTGCATAGGAACCTGGAATGTTAGGTCCATGAATCAAGGCAAATTGGAAGTGCTCGAACAGGGGATGGTAAGAGTGAATGTCGACATTATAGGAATCAGCGAACTAAAATGGACTGGAATGGGTGAGTTTAATTCAGATGACCATTATATCTACTACTATGGGCAGGAATCCCTTAGAAGAAATGAAGTAGCCATCATGCTCAACAAAAGAGTCCGAAATGCAGTACTTAGATGCAATCTCAAAAACGACAGAATGATCTCTGTTCATTTCTAAGGCAAACCATTCAATGTTATGGTAATCCAAGCCTATGCCCCAATCAGTAACACTGAAGAAGCTGAAGTTGAACAGTTCTATGAAGACCTACAAGATCTTTTAGAACTAACACCCAAAAAAGATGTCCTTTTCATTATAGGGGACTGGAATGAAAAGTAGGAAGTCAAGAAACACATGGAATAACAGGCAAATTTGGCCTTGGAGTATGGAATGAAGCAGGGCAAAGGCTAACAGTTTTGCCAAGAGAATGCAGTGGTCATAGCAAACACCCTCTTCCAACAACACAAGAGAAGACTCTACACATGGACATCACCATATGGTCAACACTGGAATCAGATTGATTATATTCTTTGCAGCCAAAGATGGAAAAGCTCTATACAGTCAGCAAAAAAAGACTGGGAGCTGACTGTGGCTCAGATCATGAACTTCTTATTGCCAAATTCAGACTTAAATTGAATAAAGTAGGGAAAACCACTAGACCATTCAGGTATGATGTAAATCAAATAATAATAGTAACTAACATTTATTCAACACTACTGCTAAGGACTACGCATGTATTAAAACATTTCATCTTCTCTGTAAGTTCTTGAGGTAGATAAACAATTATTTTTATTTCAAAGATAAGACAAATGAAGCACAGGAAGTCATACAGCCAGTGTATGTTCAAAACAGGATTAAACATTATGCCACAGTGTCTTTCCTCTATACACCATTTAGAAAGAATAATTTTAGACCGACTAGTGTGACTTGCAGCAGTATTTGGTGGCAGTTGAAGATCAAAGATGATCAAAAGAACTTTAGTGTGATAAGCAGTAGCATAACTCTGGACTCCTTTACCACCACAGGCAAGCAGAACTAACTTGGCGGAGTTACTAGTCTTTCAGTTACATCTTGGAGAAGGCAATGGCACCCCACTCCAGTACTCTTGCCTGGAAAATCCCATGGATGGAGGAGCCTGGTGGGCTGCAGTCCATGGGGTCGCTAAGAGTCGGACATGACTGAGAGACTTCACTTTCACTTCTTTCGTGCATTGGAGAAGGAAATGGCAACCCATTCCAGTGTTCTTGTCTGGAGAATCCCAGGGACTGCGGGGCCTGGTGGGCTGCTGTCTATGGGGTCACACAGAGTCGGACATGACTGAAGCGACTTAGCAGCAGCAGCAGTTACATCTTGAGATGCAGATGCTTACCATTACTACTGCTGCTATTGCTGATGCTGCTGATAGTAATAACAATAAAAGCTAATACTTACTGATCATTTACCATGGGCCAGACCATATTCTAAGCATTTTATATGATTAATCTATTTAATCCTGAGAAGATTGGTGATGGACAGGGATGCCTGGCGTGCTGCAGTCCATGGAGTCGCAAAGAGTCAGACACGACTGAGTGACTGAACTGAACTGTACTGAACTAAAAATTTATAAATAAGGAAACTGATAATTTAAATAATTCACATAGTGCAACTCACCTGTCTTTTTTCTTCAACAATGAACGCTTAGAAAACCTGACCTGGGCTATAATTAATCGTTCATTCCTCTATGTTCCTATATAATTAGTCACTTTTAAACTACTTCTCATAATGTTAATTAAAAGTGTTCTACTTTTCTCTAGAGAAAGGGATTCTTGTTTTACTTTTCCCGGTATCCTCCCAGCATTCTACATTGGATATAGTTATTCTGGCTATCTGTTGCTATGTAATATTTCATTCCAAAACTTGGTTAAAATAACAATATCTTTTATCTTGTCTGAGTTGACAGCTCAGTGGCTGATTGTTTCTTAGGGTCATTCTTGTGGTTACAATCTGATGTCTTGTGGCTGGAGTCATCAAACACATGTCTGTCACTTGGGCTGATTCGCCATCTTTCTCACATAGCTTCTGTGTGTGGTTAGCCTGGGCTTTCTCATACTGTGGTAGATTCGGGGGCATTCAACCTCTCACAAGGTAACTGATTTTTCCCCAGAACAGGGATTTCAAAAAATAAGTAGTAAAATCTCCCAGTTTTTTAAGGCCTGTCTCAAAAAGGAACAGCATTCATTCTGCCTGGCCAATTCTAATTAATTGGAGCTTTTGCAGAGCCCATCTAGATTCAAAAGGAAGAGAACTAGACCCCTCCACCCCCTATCTCAATTTGAGAAATGTCAAAGAATGTGTGACCATCTTTAATCTACCATACTGGCGTTTCTCCGTAGGTGTTGGATAGATAGATCAATGGATGGATAAATGAAAAATATCTAGGCCAAAGAAAGCACATAGATAAGAAGTGAGGGGTAAAGATTAAAAATATTTATGAAGAATACTAAAGTTTACAAGTACTTGGGAATATGTGTCATGTTCTTGATATTGCAATGGAAGTTATATTGGTAAAATATATAATACATGTATCTGTTCATCGTGTGTGTGTATTAGGCAGTCATGTCCAACTCGTTTCTACCCCATGGACTGTAGCCCACCAGGTTCCTCTATCCGTGGAATTCTCCAGACAAAAATACTGGAATGCGTACCTGTTCTCTTCTCCAGCGGATCTTCCCAACCCAGCGAATGAACCCTGGTCTCCTGCATTGCAGGCAGATTCTTTACTGTCTGCTGCTACTACTGCTAAGTCACTTTAGTCGTGTCCGACTCTGTATGACCCCATAGACGGCAGCCCACCAGGCTCCCCCGTCCCTGGGATTCTCCAGGCAAGAACACTGGAGTGGGTTGCCATTTCCTTCTCCAGTGCATGAAAATGAAAAGTGAAAGTGAAGTCGCTCAGTCTTGTCTGACTCTTAGCAACCCCATGGACTTCAGCCTACCAGGCTCCTCCGCCCATGGGATTTTCCAGGCAAGAGTACTGGAGTGGGGTGCCAGGAAAGCCCAATAAAGACAGACTATTTTGAGTTGCTAAGTGGTGTCCAACTCTTTTATGACCCCATGGACTATAGCCCACCAGGCTCCTCTGTCCATGGGATTTCCAGGCAAGAATATTGGAATGGGTTGCCATTTCCTCCTCTAGGGGATTTTCTGGACCCAGGGTTCAAACCTGTGTCTCCTGCATTGCAGACAGATTCTTTACCATTGAGCCACTGGGGAAGGCACATATATATGTTAACTAGATGCTTCCTAATTATTCAATATGAGCTTCCCAGATGGCTCAGTGGTAAAGAATATGCCTGCCAATGCAGGAGACGCAAGAGACATGGGTTCGATACCTGGGTTGGGAAGATTCCCTGGAGGAGGAATGACAACCCACTCCAATATTCTTGCCTGTAAAATTGCATGGACAGAGGAGCCTGGCAAGTTACAGTCCATGGGGTCGCAGAGTCGGACATGACAGTGCGTGCGTGTGTGCACACACGCGCACACACACACACACACACAATTGCTCAATAGTAAAGAATCCATCTTCAGGGCAGGAAACATGTTTTCGCTCCCTAGGTCGGCAAGGTCCCCTGGAGGTGGAAATGACAACCCACTCCAGTTGCCCTGAAAAAGTCCCATGGACAGAGGAGCCTGGTGGGTTATAGTCCATGGCATTGCAAAGAGTTGGACACAATTGAGTGACTAAGCACATATACACACATATGCTAATTAGATATGCCACAGGTTTTTCCTTTTCATGCTATTACAGCACAATAGAGGTGTTTGAAAATTTTTATTAGATATAATGGCTCTTGGCATTGCCTTTTGATCAGGTTGGCTTATTCTTCTCTCCTGTTTTCATTTAAGTGTTTCTTCTCCACTTAACAGAGTTGACACTTGAAAATTCAGAGACTTGGAGTACTCTGCCTTTCCCCCCCATGGTTTTCCTATTCTTTTGCATAAAAAATCTCAAATAATGTAGTGGTTTTATCATTTTTTTCCTAAATGCTGAAAGTGATTCTAGACCTTAGCTTCTATTTTATTTTGCAGTCTTCTATGCAACTCAGATAGCATATTCAAAAGCAGAGACATTTACTTTGCCAACAAAGGTCCGTCTAGTCAAGGCTATGGTTTTTTCCAGTAGTCATGTATGGATGTGAAAGTTGGACTGTGAAGAAAGCTGAGTGCCGAAGAACTGATGCTTTTGAACTGCGGTGTTGGAGAAGACCCTTGCGAGTCCCTTGGACTGCAAGGAGATCCAACCAGTCCATTCTAAAGGAGATTAGTCCTGGGTGTTCTTTGGAAGGAATGATGCTAAAGCTGAAACTCCAGTACTTTGGCCACCTCATGTGAAGAGTTGACTCATTGGAAAAGACTGATGCTGGGAGGGATTGGGGGCAGGAGGAGAAGGGGATGACAGAGGATGAGATGGCTGGATAGCATCACTGACTCAATGGACGTGGGTTTGTGTGAACTCTGGGAGTTGGTGATGGACAGGGAGGCCTGGCGTGCTGCAATTCATGGGGTCACAAGGAGTCGAACATGACTGAGTGACTGAACTAACTGACGTAGTAGGCAGAAGAATTCAGTCATTTCATAGCCATCAAAACCAGAACAAACTTCCTTAACTCCTGATGTCTTCATCGATGCTTCTGTCTCAAACCCTCTTCTGTCCCCATCACTTAGAAATTGCTTTTTATACTCACACAAATTATTTCAGCTTCCTCACTGCTTCCTAGAAGAGTAGAGAAAAATATGGGACATGAACAGGGACATAATGAGAGAGTAAAAACCACCAGGACTTTAAAAGTTAAAATCAGCAAAATATGCAAAATGCCTTGAGGCAATGTAATATCACTGTCTCACAGAAGGCAGAAAATTACTAGGAGAAATTTAAATGATGTGCTGGAGAATGTCAACTGCATTCGGAATGGAGCTTTGGATTTTTATAGGAATTGAATACACATTTCAGTCATTAAAATGAAACACTCTGAAACTGCTTCAGATTGAACTTTACATAGGCAGAGGAGGAAATTACAATTAAATATATCATACCACGTTTTTAATTTATGAAATGAGACATGGAGTATTCTGAAAAAGGAAATAAAATGAAAGTTTGCCTCTAGAACCCCTTCAGTTCCTCAAGTGTCAAAGTTGGGGACCAAAATTTTACCTCCATAACCACCCTGTTAAAACTCTGTGGGAAATAATGTAGATGTGACCTTCAGAGGCTTCTAGAAAGTGACTTATAACCAGAGACAAACAGATAATACATCCTTTTATCACTGATTTTTTTTGGAGAGTTTCTTCTTAATAGCCACAGAACAAAAAATCACAGTCTCCCTCTCCCACTTCACTGTACCTTCATTGCTGGGGTTGTGGGCTTTACTTGGTTACCACATTCTGCTTTTTATTTCTGATCTCATTATATTTCTATTTTGTTAATGCTGTTTCTCCTTAGATGTGAATATCTGAGTTTCTAACCAAAATGCACTTCCTCACTGCCTGTTGAATTGATAATATGGATATGGCATCCTTGACCTTAGACAGTAACTAGTTGAACTCCTCAGTTAACCAAAGGGGCGCAGACTCTTTCTGAGGAGTCTCCTGAGACTCACTCATGAACTGGGCCTCTGTGTCCTCTGCCTAGAAATATGCAAAAATCTCAAAGGAACTACTAGATATACCACCCCCTTTGCCGCAGATGGCAGGGGCTTCCAACCAGCCAGACAAGAATAATCCTCTGAGAATCACAGGTGACACCAGGGATCTTGACTGAGGTGACACGACATTTTATATACAACTCTCCTTCTAAGACACCATGTCTTAAAAATCACTTCCTGAATACTCCTGTTAACTTTGTTATTCCCACTGGTCCCCACCAAACTTTGCTACCTTGGGTTGTTTTTAGAGTCTACTCAGCATATTGCTGTTGTTGCTTTTAAACATCCTTTTGTTTCCCGTATTACAACCCACCAACAACAGTTAGAGATCTTTCTTCAATTGGGGAAGATGGATCATTTTTTCAGTTAAAAAGGTGTAGTTAATCACACAAATATGACATTAAAATCTGGGCTCTTTTAAAATAATAGCTGTGCTTCAGAAAGAACTTAATTCTTTCTGTGCATCTTCCTTTTCTCAGTTCTGTCATTCTTATCTCACACCTCAAAGATCCAGTATACTTGTTTTCATTTCCTTGTTCTGATTGGAAAGATTTGAAAACTATATCAAGAGAAATTTAGCAACATGGAAATTTTCTCTGTGCAATAAAAATCTGGCAGTAGGTAATCCTGTATTGGTGTAGCAACCCTGTCATGCCCTAAGGATGATCCAGTTTCTTTAATTAGTTTTCTTTTAAATAAACCTTTTATTTTAGAATAGTTTTAGATTTACAGAAAAATTATCAAGATTGTTGTAAAGAAATTATAAGGAAAATTGTTATGTATGTTCAATTTCCTCTCTTATTAACATCTTGCATCTTACGTTCATTTGTCACAATTAACAAGTCAATACACAATTGTTAACTAAACTCGACTTTATTCAGATTTTATTAGTTTTCTAATGTTACTTTATTTAAGTTATATGCAGAGTACATCATGAGAAATGCTGGGCTGGAGGAAGCACAAGCTGTAATCAAGATTGCCAGGAGAAATATCAATAACCTCAGATATGTATATGACACCACCCTTATGGCAGAAAGTGAAGAGGAACTAAAAAGCCTCTTGATGAAAGTGAAAGAGGAGAGTGAAAAAGTTGGCTTAAAACTCAACATTCAGAAAACTAAGATCATGGCATCTGGTCCCATCACTTCATGGCAAATAGATGGGGAAACAGTGGAAACAGTGTCAGACTTTATTTTTGGGGCTCCAAAATCACTGCAGATGGTGATTACAGCCATTAAATTAAAAGATGCTTACTCCTTGAAAGGAAAGTTATGACCAACCTAGACAGTATATTAAAAAGCAAAGATATTACTTTGTCCACAAAGGTCTGTCTAGTCAAGGCTATGGTTTTTCCAGTGGTCATGTATGGATGTGAGAGTTGGACTGTGAACAAAGCTGAGCACTGAAGAATTGATGCTTTTGAACTGTGTTGTTGGAGAAGACTCTTGAGAGTCCCTTGGACTGCAAGGAGATCCAACCAGTCCATCCTAAAGGAGATCAGTCCTGGGTATTCACTGAAGGACTGATGTTGAAGCTGAAACTCCAATACTTTGGCCACCTGATGCGAAGAGCTGACTCATTTGAAAGGACCCTGATGCTGGGAGGGATTAAGGGCAGGAGGAGAAGGGGATGAGAGGTTGGATGCCATCACCAACTCGATGGACATGAGTTTGGGTAGACTCAGGGAGTTGGTGATAGACAGGGAGGCCTGGCATGCCTTGGGTCATGGGGTTGCAAAGCGTCGGACACGACTGAGTGACTGAACTGAACTGAACTGAATGTTACTTTACTGTGCCAGAATGCCATCAAGGATACCATATTACATTTACTTGTGACATCTTCTTCAGCTTCTCTTGGCTGTGACAGTTTATTAGACTTACCCTGTTTTTAATTACCTTGACAATTTTGAGGGGTATTGGTCAGATATTTTGTAGAATGTCCTTCAATTGTGGTTTGTCTGACGTTCTTCTTGTTGTTAGACTAGAGCTATAGGTTTGGGGAAGGAAAACTCCTAAGGTGAAGTGCTATTAGTGTTGCATCATATCGAAGGTACATGTGATCAACATGACATCACTGTTGATGTTGACTTTGATTACCAAGTAAAGGCAGTGTTTGTTACGTTTCTTAACTGTACAGTTGACATTTCCATCTTTCCAAAGTATACTTTTTGGAAGGAAGTCATTATATACATGACACAAAATTTGGGGAATTATGCTTCACCTCCTGGGGTAGGAGAATGGAGAATATCTGTATAAATTTTTTTGGAATTATTCTGCATATTTGTGTTTTATTTCATTTGTTTGTTTATTCAAGTGTTTGTTTTTATCAGTGAAAGTGAAAGTCGCTCAGTCATGTCTGACTCTTTGCAACCCCATGGACTGTACAGGCCTTGGAATTCTCCAGGCCAGAATGCTGGAGTGGGCAGCCTTTCCCTTCGCCAGGGGATCTTCCCAACCCAGGGATCAAACCCAGGTCTCCCACATTGCAGACGGATTGTTTACCAGCTGAGCCAAAAGGGAAGCCTGTTATATCAGTATGAACTCATGAATACTTATTTTTTACTTTGGGTTGTAATAGAATATTGTTTTTTAGTTTGCTTATAGATTTGGCCATTGAGATTCTTTCAGTTGTATCCCTTTGAAATTCCCTATCAGACTGTGTATATGTGTGTTTTGTTCCTTTCTGGCACAGTGAAATACTCCAGGTTCATCCTGTATAGTTCCTGCTTCAGCCCTAACATTAGTCATCCATTTACTTAATTATTCAATACCAGTATACTCTTGCCTGGAAAATCGCATGGACGGAGGAGCCTGGTAGGCTGCAGTCCATGGGGCTGCTAAGAGTCGGACACGACTGAGCGACTTCACTTTCACTTTTCACTTTCATGCATTGGAGAAGGAAATGGCAACCCACTCCAGTGTTCTTGCCTGGAGAATCCCAGGGATGGGGCAGCCTGGTGGGCTGCCGTCTATGGGGTCATACAGAGTCGGACACGACTGAGGTGACTTAGCAGCAGCAGCATACATGTATAGCAATGTTAGAATTGTAACCCATACCCCCATGGGAAAAAAACTAAATGGATGGTGGTTATAAAAACCACTCTCTCACTGTTGCTGTCAGAGTTTAGAAATAAGCAAAGGGAGGAAGCAAGAATGATCCATGTAGTAATAAATTAGCATTAAAGAGATCACTGTGAACTCATGTTTAGCTTAATGTAAATACAGATATGTAGAGATAAATATTTATAAATATGCATATATATGCAAGATTCTATACACATAGATATATTTCCTTGTTCTGTTAGCTGAGAAAACCTAGAAACAGTGACATCTCAGAGGCAATGAGTACACCAAGTACTCAGATCTTGGCTTCTAGTACCATCCTCCAATAAATGCAATTAAGTTTTCTTGGAGAAGTGACTGTAGGATTGGAAATAGAATACAAGAAGTGACTGTAGGTAGGAAATATAAGATGAGTCAGTATTTGCATTTGATTAGTTTTCTCATCTTGCTTTCAGTCTTTGAAAATTGAAAGGCAAAGCCCTCTTAATTTTTAATATTCTCAAATATATCTTTTTAAAAATATTATAGGCTTCTTGTGTATTAATCTGATTTAATTCATTAGACAAAAGCCACACCCAGAGATATCTTCAAGGTACGCCCTTTCTCCTTTCACCGTACCTCTGAGGTTGCTAAGGTTCTTAAGGTTCTCAAAGTTCACAGAAACCCTTTTGTTTAACTGAAAGGCATTGCTTTAAGGTCTTTTTTGCCTTTTTATCTGTCTGAAAGGTGGCATGAAGCCCTGCCTTAGGTTTTTCTGATAATCCTTAGTCACATTTTGGATTTGATCTTTGGCTTGAGACCCTTTCTTAGTTTGGGAGGCTTTTGCTAGCTGAAAAAACTGTTTCAAGGGCCTTTGCACACTCTTCAAATCCCATTCGAAACCTGAATAATTGCATTTTAGTTCATCTCTTCTCTCATTTTACCATAGGCAGCTCAAAGAAACCAGGCAGCTCTCTCAACACTCTGCCTATAAATTTCCTTAGCTCTATCACCAAGTTCACCAGGTACATTTTCTAATTTCCATGTTACTTCAGATGACAGCTTTGTTCAATTTTCTATTACTATATAAAAGGATCTCCTTTCCTTAATCTTCTAATATTTTCCATACTTTCCTTCAAGCTTCCATTAGTCCTCTTCCAAAAGCAATGATTTCTCCTGAAGAATGTTAATTGCTATATAATATTGTGAAGATACTCAATGCACAGCATTGTGAAGTGTGCACTTAAAAATGGTTAAAAATAGTAAATGTTATGTTGTGTACATTTTACTACAGTACCTCAAGACAGTTTCCTTGAGGTCTTTCAAACTTCACTAATTTTTTCTCCATGCCTCTTAGGCTTTCCTAGATAGTCTTTTCAAGGCCCTTCTAGCTTTTGCCTGGTTTTAAATCCAGCTTCACATATTTTTAGTTTTTATTATGGTACTGACTTTAAGGTATTAAATTCTGTTCTAGTTCTCTATTGCTGCATTACAATTTATGGGTCAAAGTCAACAACAATCATTTTGGTTCTGTGCCTCATGCAGTCGCAGTGAGTGACTGGGGCTGGAGAAGCTGAGGGCTGCATCTCTGTCTTCCTGTGATCGTAGGGCTTCTCTGTTGGTCTCCCTGTGTGGGTTGTTTTGGGCTTTCTTACAGCATAGTGGCCTCAGGGTAGTTGGGCTACCTTTGTGGTAGTTGAGGGAGCCAGCGTGAGAGTCTGAGCAAGCAGGAAAGAAGGTGAAATGCATTTAGCCATCTATCCTCCCAATTTTTACAGCATGGTACCTCCCATATTCAGTTTGTTTCAAGAGGGACCCTGTACATTCATAGGGAAATTACATCCTGTCTTTTGAAGGAGAAGAGAAAAGGTAAAAAGGCACAATTTTATTTTATGTACCTGTGATTACTACAAAAAGCCTCTGCCTTTGGCATGCAATGATACAGAGGTGGAGGACCTATTGGAAAAAGAAGGCCAGGACCCTCTGCGAAGCAAGCCTCCTCTGCTGCCTAGAAATAAAAGTTATAGATAAATATTTTTTTTATTAAAACGTATACAACATAACATTTACCATTTTAAATAATTTTTAAGTGCACGTTTCACAATTATGTGCATTGAGTATCTTCACAATGTTACATAACGATCACCACTCTTCAAGAGACATCATTGCTTTTGGCAGAGGGCCAGTTCATGATGACCTGAACCAAGTTCAGTGACAAGGGAAAAAAAATCACAACTTCTAAAGAGGAACCGTGCTAAAACAGAAAGATTTGGGGCTTGTTGTGGAGGGCTTAACCAGGTGCTTATGTATCACCCGGGTTTCCCAGGTGACTTAGACAGTAAAGAATCTGCGTGCAATGTTAGAGACCCAAGTTTGATCCCTGGGTCAGAAGATCCCCTGGAGAAGGGAATGGTTACCCACTCCAGTATTCTTGCCTGGAGAATTCCATGGACAGAGGAGACTGGAGGCCTACAGTCCATGGGTTCCCAGGAGTCAGACACAACTGAGGACTTTCACTATGGATCACCCAGACACCCTGCTGTTAGCAGCTATGATGGCTGATGCTGGACTTTTGAGAAGAGTAGAAAAGCAGTTAGCAAAATGAAGCAAATGTGACTATATTTTCTCTAATTTTGTATAACTCATCATACCTGTTGCTTAGAGTTAAGACTGCATATATTAATCTTCAAAAACTGGAAAAAGTTGACTTTGAATTTAACTTTCAGCTTAATATATTCTTAGCAACTGTGTTTGCTAGAGTGGGGGTTATTTCATTTCTGACTCCTAGTAACTCAGACATTAGAACAGATAAGGTAAGTGACAAATCCGTTTTCATTCTAGTATTATTATAGCTCTTTGCTGTCAGGAAAGCCAGGCTGTTTTGCTTCCTTTCTGTAGGAAATTGTCAGTTGATAGGCAAAACTTCAAGAATAATTAAAAAAATAGGCTATGTTCATTCCCTTGGGAAAATCAATCTTTTGCAAATGTATTTAAATGAATTCAGTATCCTTTCCTTTTAATAGTGCTTATCTGGGCAAAAACATTTATTTTAGATTTTATTATGGCACCCAGAAAACTATGATGCTTCTTTAAAAATAAATTATAGTGTAAAAGTAAAGAGGAAGCTGATTAAAAAAAAAAAAAAGAGCCTCAGGTACATTCCCTGTGTATCTCCCACTGTGTTATGTGCACTTAAAGTATGCCAAATAAATCTCACAACACTTCCTGTGACCTGAGACTACCTTGAAGTGTCTCAGTAAATGTTTAATGCATCTGTCCCTTAGCATGCCAGGAGGAGAAAGTTTTAGGCAGAGGTAGGTTTTGACAAATATCACAGGTTAATTCAGCAGGTGCTGTTGCATCTGTGTAAATCAAGGTTTCACAGTTGCCCAGAAATACTGGGAATTTCTCCTGGCCATTCTCTTTGGGAAACTAGACTTTGACACGTGGCTTAGGTCACACACGAGTGTCACTTCATCTGTTTATCTCACTTCTTCCTCCATAAAAACATTAAAAATTTGTTTTCATCAATACAAATACTTCTGCTTTGAGAATGCTAAAGGCCATGGTGTTTGTGTTTGGAAATGGAGATGAGATGGCAGAGCTGTCTGGGGGATTGACGTGGGAAAAGAGATACTAAAAGCTCTAGGACCATAGGAAGGTTCACTATGTGCGTGGTGCACTGTGGGAATGCGCAGTGGGTCCTTTCCCTTTTATGGTAATACACCGCGGGTGATACGGTTACATTGTTTTAAAGATGAGAAAGCCAGGAGTTGGAGAGTTTAAATGACTTGCCTAGGATCTGTCTGGTGAGGTGCAGAACAGAAACAATATGACTTCATGGTCAATGACACCACCTATCATACTGTGTTGGAAGAGAGGCAGAAAGGAGAGAGGAAGGAAATACGTGGGCTTCCATGCGGCTGTTTAACTTCATTTGATATGTATCCATTCAGTGTAGTTTACTAATTGTAAAATATGGAAGGTGTTAGATGTACATAGCTGATTATAGTTGCCTTTAAAACAGAGAGTAAAGTGAAGTAGAAAATTGCTCAAAACCAGAAATCAAAGATTTCAATTTCGGTACCACCTCTATTACAAACTAGCTGAGTGAACACGGCGGGGGCGGGGCGGGGGCGGGGCGGGGGGGGGGTGGTGTGTGGGCGGGGGGGGGGTGGTGTGTGGGCGGGGGGGGGTGGTGTGTGGGCGGGGGGGGGGGTGGTGTGTGGCGGCGGGTGTTCCTTAGACTCTTTTTGTGACATGCAGAGAAAATAAAAATGAAAGATGGAGAGAGAACACTTTAAGTTCCAGATGGCTTTTTGATTTGTGGTTCCAGTTTTTACCTGATCCCCAGCTGTAAGCTTGCCTTTAAACAATTCTGAACGTTTATAATAATTTTACTCTTCATATTAATCTAACTGGAATTGGCCGCTGTTACTGTCAGCTAACACAGCAGGAAATACCTGAGTCTGGTCCAGTCTGAGTTTAAAAATCACATGAAGATTTAAGAGCTCTACCCTGCTTTCTAGATACACCAGGTTCACAAATCAAGCATTATGAGGACTCCAGGTTTACATTTACCTTTACAAGGTTTATGTTTATGTTGGTCTCTTTTGCTGGTGTGCGTGGGTCCCTTTATGACACCCTTCTCCTTGTAGTAAAGGAGAAGACCTAGGCTGCTCCAGTGCCTTTATATAGATAATAATGCTTAGCATCAGCCTTTTGTGATCAAGTGTACAGCTCTTTGCAGAATAATACCTTCTGCATAAGACTTTTGAGGGCTGTAGTTATCACAAGTTATAAATATATAGTCTCAGGATTTTCTTCCTTCAAGTAGCCAATTCAAGTATCCAGGCATAGTTTACATGAGAATTTCTTTAAAAAAAAAAAAAAAAATTACCATTATGGTCAGGTTAATAATCCTTCTCTTTCTTTAGCATTAAAATGCTGATTATAGAGTATGTGTTATAGGTTTATTCATTTATTTTTAATGGTGGGAGTCTGTCCTTTGGAGTGTTAATTGCCAGTTTGGAATTAATGATGAGGCACTGTCTATACTGCCATTAGGACCCGACTAGCAAAATGGCCAATGGATAATGACTTCTCAGTTTAGTCAAGTCACGCAATATTCTTAAAAAACACCACTGAACCATACAGTGATGACTTTTAACAACATAGTAGTTTGTGTTCTCTCAGATATCAGTGAGATAAGCTGAGTCATGCTAACTTCAGCAGAAAGGAGAAATGTGTTAGAAGCATTTTATGGTACCTCATAGAATCAAAGGAAATGTTAAACCATTAGACATTTGAAATGTGGAAACCAGGAAAAGCAGATCTCAGAAGCAGGAGTTTGTGACTAGTTTTGAAAAATTTTTGTCTTTAATGACACTTAATTCACAATTTTCAAATTCTAAAATTCTGGGGAAAAGCATCTGATTGCCCTTGCTCATCTCAAGTCCCTTCTCAGTCAACTATGGTCCAGAAAGTGATCTTACAGTACAAATATGGCTAGGGCAATCTGAAACAATTGCCTGATAGTATGTTATTTAAGGTCCTTGGCTATAAGCAACAGAAATTGAATATGGTTTAAGTAGAAAGCAAATTTATTTTAAGCATAAGAGAGTTCACTGACTGCTGGGCGGTAAAATGATCAGATTTAGAATCTTAAAATGCAGCAGGAAGTAATTATCTTGTCTTAGCATTGCTAACCACTGAAACAAAAGTACTTTATTTATTTTATTTTTCTTACTTTCTTTATCATATTGTTCTCAACATTTAAGTTTCCCACAGAGAGGATATAGTTCAACTTTGGTCATCTTTCTGACTTTTCCCCTAGGTTTATTTTTTTTTTTCAATAAAACAATTTAATTGTAATGTTAAAAAAGTAGAAATTCTTTCTAACACTTTATTTAGGTTTCAAAGTATGAAATAATTTTTAAACAAATATAAAGCTAATTTTCTGACTTTTATTTCCATAAAATTAAGAACCTCTTCAATCTATTTTAAATGCTGGAAAACAGTTTTACTATTCATCTTCCTTACTTGCTCCTTCCATAGGAAAAACTCCTTTTCTGGTGAAACTGGGATAAAGGTTCTTGTATGGTTTAATCTTTCTCTCTCTCTCTCCTGCCCACAAGAGGACTACTTTATCTTTCTCTGTCCTGGTTTTTATTAGTAAGCATTAGCAAATCAGAGTCCAAGGCCTGTTTTCTAGAGATAGGCCAGAAAACATGACTTGTGAAGGAAGTTGTGAATTTTTTAAAGTGTAGAATATGGAACTCTCTCAACTGTCAGTTACAAGCTGTGAACTTGGAAGAAGGTGGTTGGAGGCTCTAATTTTAGCTGATGTTCACAGATCTATTATTTACCCTAACTGTACCAAACAACAAATAGATAACATATTGAGAGAGTTAATTCTTAGGTAGGTTGATAAGGAGTCTAAGGCCCTCAAGGAGGAGAAAGGGGTACAGGGCTCTTGAGGAGAAAGGGACAAACGTTTTTACTTTCCTGCATCTCAGTCACATAAAACGGTGTTTGTTTTTTTCTTTAAGCCCAGAGCTAATGATTACACAACAAAACAACTTGTCCTGCTCAAGGGTATGTTTATCCTTAAGCTCTGTACTATTGATTCATTTCAGTTGCTGGGTCATGTCTGAATCTTCGTGACCCCAAGGACTGCTGCATGCCAGGCTTCCCTGTCCATCACCAATGCCCAGAGCTTGCTCAGACTCATGTCTATCAAGTTGGAGATGCCATCTAACCATCTGTTGTCCCTTCTCTTCTTGCCTTCAATCCTTTCAAGC
This sequence comes from Bos indicus, assembly GCF_029378745.1. Taxonomy (NCBI): domain Eukaryota; kingdom Metazoa; phylum Chordata; class Mammalia; order Artiodactyla; family Bovidae; genus Bos; species Bos indicus. Next base: position 66,186,134 of record NC_091768.1, on the reverse strand, counting down.
ATCAGAGTCTGATACAATGAGTTCTTTGCATCAGGTGGCCAAATTATTGGAGTTTCAGCTTCAACATCAGTCTCTCCAATGAATAGTCAGGACTGACTTCCTTTAGGATAGACTGGTTTGATCTCCTTGCCATCCAAGGGACTCTCAGGAGTCTTCTCCAACACCACAGTTCAAAAGCATCAGTTCTTTGGCACTCAGCTTTCTTTATAGTCCAACATCCATATATGACTATTGGAAAAACCATAGTTTTGACTTGATGGACTTTTGTTGGCAAAATAATGTCTGCTTTGTAATATTGTCTGGGTTGGTCATAGCTTTTCTTTCAAGGAGCAAGTGACTTTTAATTTCATGGCTGCAGTCACCATCTGCAGTGATTTTGGAGCCCAGAAAAATAAAGTCAGCCACTGTTTCCATTGTTTCCCCATCTGTTTGCCATGAAGTGATAGGACTGGATGCCATGATCTTAGTTTTTGAATCTTGAGCTTTAAGCCAGTTTTTCCACTCTCCTCTTTCACTTTCACCAAGACTCTCTTTAGTTCTTCTTTGCTTTCTGCCATCAGATCAGATCAGATCAGATCAGTTGCTCAGTCGTGTCTGACTCTTGGTGACCCCATGAATTGCAGCACACCAGGCCTCCCTGTCCATCACCAACTCCCGGAGTTCACTCAGACTCACGTCCATCGAGTCAGTGATGCCATCCAGCCATCTCATCCTCTGTTGTCCCCTTCTCCTCTTGCCCCCAATCCCTCCCAGCATCAGAGTCTTTTCCAATGAGTCAACTCTTCGCATGAGGTGGCCAAAGTACTGGAGTTTCAGCTTTAGCATCATTGCTTCCAAAGAAATCCCAGGGCTGATCTCCTTCAGAATGGACTGCTTGGATCTCCTTGCAGTCCAAGGGACACTCAAGAGTTTTCTCCAACACCACAGTTCAAAGCATCAATTCTTCGGTGCTCAGCCTTCTTCACAGTCCAACTCTCACATCCATACATGACCACAGGAAAAACCATAGCTTTAACTAGACGAACCTTTGCTGGCAAAGTAATGTCTCTGCTTTTGAATATACTATCTGGGTTGGTCATAACTTTCCTTCCAAGGAGTAAGCGTCTTTTAATTTCATGGCTGCAGTCACCATCTGTAGTGATTTTGGAGCCCAGAAAAATAAAGTCTGATACTGTTTCCACTGTTTCCCCATCTATTTCCCATGAAGGGATGGGACCGGATGCCATGATCTTCGTTTTCTAAATGTTAATCTTTAAGCCAACTTTTTCACTCTCCACTTTCACTTTTATCAAGAGGCTTTTTAGTTCCTCTTCACTTTCTGCCATAAGGGTGGTGTCATCAGCATATCTGAGGTTATTGATATTCTCCCAGCAATCTTGATTGCAGCCTGTGCTTCACCCAGCCCAGCATTTCCAATGATGTCCTCTGCATATACATTAAATAAGCAAGGTGACAATATACAGCCTTGATGTACTCCTTCCCAATTTGGAGCCAGTCTGTTGTTCCATGTCTGGTTCTAACTGTTGTTTCTTGACCTGCCTACAGATTTCTCCAGAGGCAGGTAAGGCAGTCTGGTATTCTCATCTCTTTAGGAATTTTTCACAGTCTGTTGTGATCTACACAGTTAAAGGCTTGGCATAGTCAATAAAGCAGAAGTATTTGTTTTTCTGGAATTCTCTTTTTCTATGATCCAACAGATATTGGCAATTTGATCTCTGGTTCCTCTGCCTTTTCTAAATCCAACTTGAACATATGGAAGTTCACAGTTCACATGTTGTTGAAGCCTGGCTTAGAGAATTTTGAGCATTACTTTACTAGTGTATGAGATGAATGCAGTTGTGTGGTAACTTGAACATTCTCTGGCATTGCCCTTCTTTGGGATTGGAATGAAAACTGACCTTTTCCAGTCCCATGGTCATTGCTGAGTTTTCCAAGTTTGCTGGCTTATTGAGTGCAACAGTTTCACAGCATCATCTTTTAGGATTTGAAATAGCTCAGCTGGAATTCCATCACTTCTGCTAGCTTTGTTCATAGTGATGCTTCCTAAGGCCCATTTGACTTCACATTGCAGAATGTCTGGCTCTAGGTGAATGACCATACCATCGTGGTTATCTGGGTCATAAAGAGCTTTTTTGTATAGTTCTTCTGTGTATTCTTGCCACCTCTTACTAATATAATCTGCTTCTGTTAGGTCCATACCATATCTGTCCTTTATTGTGCCCATCTTTGCATGAAATGTTCTCTTGGTGTCTCTAATTTTCTTGAAGAGCTCTCTAGTCTTTCCCATTCTATTGTTTTACTCTATTTCTTTGCATTGATCACTGAGAAAGGCTTTCTTATCTCTATTTGCCATTCTTTGGAACTCTGCATTCAAATAGATATATCTTTTCCTTTTGCTAATGATTGTATGTACTAATGATTATATAATAACAATATATCTTGCTCAAGAGCTTGTTTCTCCTTCTTAATAAGAACCTCTGACTAATCTTGTTATTAAGACATATGTTGTGGGAGTGGGTCTGGTAAGACCTTTCTATTGTTAGTTCTAATCTTGTTAATTTAAATGCATATTGTAGGAGTGGGTCTGGTCAAATTATATAAGGCACTCTCTGTTTGCCTTCTGATGTCTATGTCAGAAGCTTTGTCTTTTTCACTGTAATAAAACTGCCACACAAAAGCTCTGAGTGATCAAGCCTGGTCCCTGATCCTGAAGCTGAGTCTTCAGAGATCCAGAATCCAATATCGTTCACCATGAGCTATCAATATCACCATCATCACTGTGTTTCTTATGGTTGCTTTCAGTTTTGTTTGTTCCTAAGTGGGAGGTACAGTAAACACATTCAACATCCAAACAAAAGCTTTAAAACGATTTTCTGTGATTCTTCTAAAGCTACATTTTCTAGCAACTTTCCTGGAAGTCCAGTGATTGCAACTTCACCTTCCAATGCAGGGAGTGTACATTTGGTCTCTGGTCAAGGAGCTAAGATCCCACATGCCTCTCTGCAAAAAAGAAATAAAAGAAAAGAAACCAGGACATAAACCAGAAGCAATATTGTGACAAATTCAATAAAGACTTTAAAAATGGTCCACAGGGGGAAAAAAAATCTTATAAAAATTAAAAGTACATTTTCTATAAATAGGGGAAAAGATGGATCCACCAGTAATGTAGTTATATTAGGACTTCAGTAAGTGAAAAATAATTAAAATAGTTAAGAGTAGAATGTTGAGGGAAAAAAATTAACCAAGGGATTGAAAGATTTGTACACTGAACACTATGAAATATTGATGAAAGAAACTTGAAGACACACGTAAATGGAGAGATAGCTTGTGTTCATGGATTGAAGAATTAATATTGTTAAACTGTCTTCTACCCAAAGCAGTCCGCAAATAAAATGCAATCCCCATACAACCTCTAGTGTGGCATTTTTTTACAGAACTAGTAAAAACAATCTTAAAATTTGTATGGGAATACAAAACATCCCAAATAGCAAAAGCAATCCTGAACAGGAACAAAGCTGGAAACATTACACTTCTTGATTTAAAATGATATTATAAAGATATAATAATCAAAACAGTATTGTCGGTGCTTGTATAAAATAAACAGGCCCATAACAGTGGAACAGAATAGAGAACCCAGAAATTAACCCACACATATACAGTTAGCTAATTTTTGGCAGAGGAGCCATGAATGCACAATGGAGAAAGGACAGTCTTTTGTCAATAAGTGCTGTTGGGAAGAGTGATCGGACCCTTACCTTACCAAAAAAAAAAAAGACCCTCAAGCACAAAATGAGTTAAAGATTTAAACATAAGGCCTAGGGCTTCCCTAATAGCTCAGTGGTAATGATTCCCCCTGCCAATGCAGGAGACATGGGCTCAATCCCTAGTCCAAGAAAATCCCACACGCCACAGAGCATGTGTACCACCACTGTTGAGCCTGGACTCTAGAGCCCAGGAACCACAACTACTGAGCCCACATGCTGCAACTGAAGCCAGTGCCCTAGAGCCCACACTCTGCAACAAGACAACCCACCACAATGAGAAGCCTGTCACTGCAATGAAGAGTAGCCTCTGCTTGCCACAACTAGAGAAAAGCCTGCACAGCAGTGAAGACCCAGCATAGCCAAAAATAAATAAATAAAATTATAAACATATAAGGCCTAAAAGAAGGAAACATCAGGAAAAGACTCCTTGATATTGGTCTTGTCAGTGATTTTTTTTTTTTTTTGATCTGATATAACATCATGGGCAACACAAGCAAAAAACAAACAAGTGGACTACATTAAACTAAAATGTTTCCTTGCTGCAAAAGAAACCATCAACAAAAATTAAAATGGAGCCTATGGAATTGGAGAAAATACTTGCAAAATGTCTATAGGAGAAGGGGTTAATATCCAAAATATATAAGACAACTCAGATAACTCATAACTAAAGCAAAACCAAATAACCCAATTTAAAAAATGGGCAAATGATCTAAATAGTCATTTTTCCCAAGAAGACATACAAATGGACAGCAAGTATATGAAAAGATACTGAACATCACTATCACCAAAAAATGAAAATTAAGACCACGATGAGATATCACTTCAAACCTTAAAACAACTACTATTAGGCCCCACAGCAGACTTCCCAACCTGGGGATCCGGCAAAGGGACTGGGAATCCCCAGGGAACCTGACTTGGAAGGTTAGCAGAATTTGATTACAGAACTTCCACAGGACTGGGGGAACAGAGACTTGGGGTGGCACAAACAAAACCTTGTGTGCACTGGGACCCAGGGGAAAGGAGCAGTGACCCCACAAGAGGCTGAGCCAGACCTGCCTGTGAGTGTTTAAGAGTATTCTGCAGAGACATGGGTCAGCAGTGACCTGCTGCGGGGACAGGGGCACTGGTAACAGTAGTCCTGGAAGGTGTGGTGTGTCGGCATAAATCTTCTTAGAGGAGGTCACGATTTAGCCCCACCATAGATCCTGTAGCTTACCATAGAGCTGCTGGGCAGGTGACCCACAAACTAGAGAACAGTCATACCAGAAACGTTCACACACTGTTTCAAAGGTTCTAGACTCCACATCAGACTTCTCAATATGGGGATCCAGCAAAGGAATTGGGAATCCCTGAGCCTTCCAAGTCTGTAGATTTCCAATATACTCTTGGGAAAAAGTGGAGAAATAGCTGCCAAAAAGAATGAGGAGGCTGTCAAAGAGGAAACTATGCCCAGTTGTGGATGTGTCTGGTGGTGAAAGTAAAGTCTGATGCTGTAAATAGCAATATTGCATAGGAACCTGGAATGTTAGGTCCATGAATCAAGGTAAATTGGATGTGGTCAAACAGGAGATGGCAAGAGTAAACACTGACATTTTTAGGAATCAGTGAACTAAAATGGAAGGAAATGGGCAAATTTAATTGAGATGACCATTATACTTACTACTGTGGGCAAGAATTCTTTAGAAGAAATGGAGAAGCCTTCATAGTCAACATAAGAGTTTGAAATGCAGGACTTGGATGCAGTCTCAAAAATGACAGAATGATCTCTCTTCATTTCTGAGGCAAACCATTCAATATCACAGTAATCCAAGTCTATGCCTCAACCACTAATGCCAAAAAAGCTGAAGTTGAATGGTTCTGTGAAGACCTATAAGACCATCTAGAACTAACACCCCAAAAAGTTGTCCTTTTCATCACAGGGGATTGGAATGCAAAAGTAGGAAGTCAAAAGATAACCCAGAATAACAGGCAAGTTTGGCTTTAGAGTATAAAATGAAGCAGGGCAAAGGCTAACAGTTTTGCCAAGAGAACACACTGGTTATAGCAAACACCCACTTCAAACAACAGCCCAAAAGATGACTCTACACATGGACATCACCAGATGGTCAATACTGAAAACAGATTGATTATATTTTTTACAGGGAAATATGGGAGAAGCTCTATTCAGTCAGAAAAAACAAGACCTGGAGCTGACTGTGGCTCATATCTTGAGCTCCTTATTGCAAAATGCAGACTTAAATTGAATAAAGTAGGGAAAACCACTAAGCCATTCAGATAAGACATAAATCAAATCTCTTACGATTATACAGAGGAAGTAACAAATAGAGTCAAGGGATTAGATCTGATCAGAGTGTCTGAAGAAGTATGGATGGAGGTTGTAACACTGTACAGGAGGCAGTGACCAAAACCATCCCCAAGAAAAGAAATGCAAAAAGGTAAAATGGCTGTCTGAGAAGGCCTTGCAAGTAGCTGAGAAAAGAAGAGAAGCAAAAGGCAATCAGTAGAAAGGGAAAGATATACCAAACTCAGTGCAGAGTTCCAAAGAATAGCAAGGAGAGATAAGAAAGCTTTTTTTAAGTGAGCAATGCAAAGAAATAGAGAAAAGCAATGCAGTGGGAAAGACTAGAGTCCTCTTTAAGAAAATTGAAGTTACCATGGGAACATTTCATACAAAGACAGGTACAATGAAGGACAAAAATGGCAAGGACTTAACAGAAGCAGAAGATATTAAGAAGAGGGGGCAGCAAGGATACACAGAAGAACTCTACAAAAAAGCTCTTAATGACCCAGTTAACCACAGTGATGGGGTCACTCACCTAGAGCCAGACATCTTGGATTGTGAAGTCAGGTGGGCCTTAGGAAGCATTACTACAAACAAAGCTAGTGGAGGTGATAGAATTCCAGCTGAGCTGTTTCAAATCTTAGAAGATGATGCTATGAAAGTGCTGCACTCAGAATGCCAGCAAATTTGGAAAACTCAGGAGTGACCACAAGACTGGCAAAGGTCAGTTTTCATTCTAATCCCAAAGAAAAGCAATGCTAAAGAATGTTCAAGACAGTATGGTACTGGCACGAAGACAGAAATATAGATCAATGGAACAAAATAGAAAGCCTAGAGATAAATCCATGCACATATGGACACCTTATCTTTGACAAAGGAGGCAAGAATAGACAATGGATTAAAGACAATCTCTTTAACAAGTGGTGTTGGGGAAACTGGTCAACCACTTGTAAAAGAATGAAACTAGAACACTTTCTAACACCATACACAAAAATAAACTCAAAATGGATTAAAGATCTAAACGTAAGACCAGAAACTATAAAACTCCTAGAGGAGAACATAGGCAAAACACTCTCTGACATACATCACAGCAGGATCCTCTATGACCCACCTCCCAGAATATTGGAAATAAAAGCAAAAATAAACAAATGGGACCTAATTAAACTTAAAAGCTTCTGCACAACAAAGGAAACTATAAGCAAGGTGAAAAGACAGCCTTCAGAATGGGAGAAAATAATAGCAAATGAAGCAACTGACAAACAACTAATCTCAAAAATATACAAGCAACCCCTACAGCTCAACTCCAGAAAAATAAATGACCCAATCAAAAAATGGGCCAAAGAACTAAATAGACATTTCTCCAAAGAAGACATACAGATGGCTAACAAACACATGAAAAGATGCTCAACATCACTCATTATCAGAGAAATGCAAATCAAAACCACTATGAGGTACCATTTCACGCCAGTCAGAATGGCTGCGATCCAAAAGTCTACAAGAAATAAATGCTGGAGAGGGTGTGGAGAAAAAGGAACCCTCTTACACTGTTGGTGGGAATGCAAACTAGTACAGCCACTATGGAGAACAGTGTGGAGATTCCTTAAAAAACTGGAAATAGAACTGCCTTATGATCCAGCAATCCCACTGCTGGGCATACACACTGAGGAAACCAGAAGGGAAAGAGACACATGTACCCCAATGTTCACCGCAGCACTGTTTATAATAGCCAGGACATGGAAGCAACCTAGATGTCCATCAGCAGATGAATGGATAAGAAAGCTGTGGTACATATACACAATGGAGTATTACTCAGCCATTAAAAAGAATACATTTGAATCAGTTCTAATGAGGTGGATGAAACTGGAGCCTATTATACAGAGTGAAGTATGCCAGAAAGAAAAACACCAATATAGGATACTAATGCATATATATGGAATTTAGAAAGATGGTAACAATAACCCTGTATACAAGACAGCAAAAGAGACACTGATGTATAGAACAGTCTTTTGGACTCTGTGGGAGAGGGAGAGGGTGGGATGATTTGGGAGAATGGCATTGAAACATGTATAATATCATATTTGAAATGAGTCGCCAGTCCAGGTTTGATGCATGATATTGGATGCTTGGGGTTGGTGCACTGGGATGACCCAGAGGGATGGTATGGGGAGGGAGGAGGGAGGAGGGTTCAGGATGGGGAACACATGTATACCTGTGGCAGATTCATTTTGATATATGGCAAAACCAATACAATATTGTAAAGTTAAAAAATAAAATTAAATTAAATTTTAAAAAAAGAACTACTGAAAAACTAAAACTAAACTAAAATAAAATAAATTCCATATCCTAAAAAAAAAGAATGTTCAAATTACTATACAATTGCACTCATTTCACATGTCAACAAAATTATGTTCAAAATTCTTAAAGCTAGGGTTCAGCAGTACATGAACTGTGAACTTCTACATGTTCAAGCTGGATTTAGAAAAGGCAGAGGAACCAGAGATTAAATTGCCAACATATGCTATATCATAGAAAAAGTAAAAGAATTCCAGAAAAGCATCTACTTCTGCTTTATTGACTATGCTGAAGCCTTTAACTGTGTGGGTCACAGTTAACTGTGGAAAACTCTTAAAGAGATGGGGATACCAGACCACCTTACCTGCCTCCTGAGAAACCTATATGCAGGTCAAGAAGCAGCAGTTAGAATCAAACATGGAACAATAGTCTGATTCAAAATTGAGAAAGAACTTCGTCAAGGCTGTATATTGTCATCCTGATTATTTAAAGTATATGCGAATACATCATGCAAAGTGCTGGGATGGATTAATCACAATCTGGAATCAAGATTGTTGGGAGAAATATCAACAGCCTTATAGCACACTAAAGGCAGAAAGTGAAGAGGAACCAAAGAGCTTCTTGATGAAGAAAAAAGAAAATGAAAAAGCTGGCTTAAAGCTCAGCACTCAAAAAATGAAGATCATGGCATCTGGTCCCATCACTTCATGGCAAATAGACAGGAAAACAATGGAAACAGTGACAGAATTTAAATCACTGTGGATGGTGACTGCAGCTTAGAAGATGCTTGCTCCTTGGAAGAAAAGCAATGACAAATCCTGACAGTGTATTAACAAACAAAGAGATAACTTTGCCTGCAAAAGTTCATATAGTCAAAGCTGTGGTTTTTCCAGTAGTCATGTACAGATATGCGAGCTGGACCATGAAGTAGGCTGAACCCCAAAGAAATAATGCTTTTGAAATGTGGTTTAGAGAGAGTCCCTTGTGCAGAAAGGCGATCAAACCAGTCAATCCTAAAGGAAATCAACCCTGAATATCCACTGGGAGAACTGATGCTGAAGCTGAAGTTCCAATACTTTGGCCACCTGATGCAAAGAACTTACTCATTGGAAAAGACCCTGATGCTGGGAAAGATTGAGGGCAGTAGGAGAAGGGAGTGACAAAGAATGAGATGGTTGGATGGCAACACCAACTCAATGGATGGTGTTTGAGCAAGCTCTGGGAGATGGTGAAGGACAGGGCAATTTGGCATGCTACAGTCCATGGGGTTGCAAAGAGTCAAACAGGACTTGGTGACCGAACAACAACAAGAGTAATTATCAAAAAGTCAAAAGATAACAAGCCCTGTTGAGTATATGAGGCAGGAGATAGATGGGCTCCAGACTGAGCAGCTGGGTTTAACCCCTGTGAACAGATACTCCAGCATAAAGATAATAGCAGGAGAGAGGAGGAGCTGAGCCCTGCCAGTATAAGAAATGAGAGATAAAGAGACCATGTATTTCTCATTCTTGAGGTCAAGGAGACCTTCCCAACTATGCATGCACAGAAAGCCTCCTCTAGGGTCAAAGAAGGAGGGGCCACTACCCCATCATAGGCGATGTCAGCCTACCTATAGACCTTTTCACTAGACTTCATCTTGGCTAAGAGATGTGCATGCACACAGGGAGAACCCTGAGACAAACCAAATATGGACTGAGCCAGGCAAACAAGATGACTGACCAGAGGAAACCTATAAGAAATGCCCTGTGATTCAAACTCGATAAAGGACAGAAATGGTATGGACCTAACAGAAGCAGAAGATACTAAGAAGAGGTGGCAAGAATACACAGAAGAACTGTACAAAAAAGATATCCACAACCCAGATAATCATGATGGTGTGATCACTCACCTAGAGCCAGATATCCTGGAATGTGAAGTCAAGTGGGCCTTAGAAAGCATCACTACGAACAAAGCTAGTGGAGGTGATGGAATTCCAGTTGAGCTCTTTCAAATCCTGAAAGATGATGCTGTGAAAGTGCTGCACTCAATATACCAGCAAATTTGGAAAACTCAGCAGTGGCCACAGGACTGGAAAGGGTCAGTTTTCATTCCAATCCCAAAGAAAGGAAATGCCAAAGAATGTTTACTACTGCACAATTGCACTCATCTCACATGCTAGTAATGCTCAAAATTCTCCAAACCAGGTTTCAGCAGTATGTTAACTGTGATCTTCCAGATGTTCAAGCTAGTTTTACAAAAGGCAGAAGAACCAGAGATCAAATTGCCAACATCTGCTGGATCATGGAAAAAGCAAGAGAGTTCCAGAAAAACATCTATTTCTGCTTTATTAACTATGCCAAAGCCTTTGACTGTGTGGATCACAATAAACTGTGGAAAATTCTTCCACAGGTGGGAGAGAAGGGAGTACCAGACCACCTGACCTGCCTCTTGAGAAATCTGTATGCAGGTTAGGAAGCAACAGTTAGAACTGGACGTGGAACAACAGACTGGTTCCAAATAGAAAAAGGAGTACGTAAAGGCTGTATATTGTCACCCTGTTTATTTAACTTATATGCAGAGTACATCATGAGAAATGCTGGGCTGGAAGAAGCACAAGTTGGAATCAAGATTGCCGGGAGAAATATCAATAACCTCAGATATGCAAATGACACCACCCTTATGGCAGAAAGTGAAGAGGAACTAAAAAGCCTCTTGTTGAAAGTGAAAGAGGAGAGTGAAATAGTTGGCTTAAAGCTCAACGTTCAGAAAACAAAGATCATGGCATCCAGTCCCATCACTTCATGGGAAATAGATGGGGAAACAGTGGAAACAGTGTCAGACTTTATTTTTCTGGGCTCCAAAATCACTGCAGATGGTGATTACAGCCACTAAATTAAAAGACGCTTACTCCTTGGAAGGAAAGTTATGACCAACCTAGATAGCATATTCAAAAGCAGAGACATAATTTGCTAACAAAGGTCCATCTAGTCAAGGCTGTGGTTTTTCCAGTGGTCATGTATGGATGTGAGAGTTGGACTGTGAAGAAAGCTGAGTGCCGAAGAATTGGTGTTTTTGAACTGTGGTGTTGGAGAAGACTCTTGAGAGTCCCTTGGACTGCAAGGAGATCCAACCAGTCCATTCTGAAGGAGATCAGCCCTGAGATTTCTTTGGAAGGAATGATGCTAAGGCTGAAACTCCAGTACTTTGGCCACCTCATGCGAAGAGTTGACTCATTGGAAAAGACTCTGATGCTGGGAGGGATTGGGGGCAGGAGGAAGAGGGGACGACAGAGGATGAGATGGCTGGATGGCATCACCGACTCGATGGACGTGAGTTTGAGTGAACTCCAGGAGCTGGTGATGGACAGGGAGGCCTGGCGTGCTGCGATTCATGGGGTCGCAAGGAGTCGGACATGACTGAGCGACTGAACTGAACTGAAAAACAATATTTTGAGGTTCCTCAAAAAACTTAAAAATAGAACTATCACATGATCCAGCAATCCCAGAGGATTGGGTATATAGCCAGAGGAAATGGAAACAGGATCTTGAAGATGTATGTGTGCTTCCAGCACTATTCACAGTAGAAAAGATATGGAATCAGCATAAGTGTAGCTTAGTGGATGTGTGGATAAAGAAAATGTGCTATATATAGTGGAATATGATTCAGCCTTAAAAAAGAAGGAAATCTTGCCATTAGTGATAAAATGGATGGATCTGGAGGACATTAAATAAGTCAGACACAGATATAAAAATATCATGTAATCTCATATATGGAATAAAAAAAAAAGAAAGTCAGAATCATCATAACAGAAAATAAAATGATGGTTAGAAGTTCAAGGGTGGGGATAATGGGGGATATTAAGCAAATGGTGCAAACTTTCCCTTATAGTATGAGTAAGTTCTAGAGGTCTAATGTACAGAACAGTAATTATATTTAATAGTAATGTATACTTGAAATTTGCCAAGACAGTAGATCTCAAGTGTTCTCGCCACAAAAAAATTTTTAAAACATAACTATTTGAGGTGATAGATATGTCTGTGATTATGGTAATGACTATAGTAATCATTTCACAGTGCATATATTTATCAAAAATCCTATTGTACACTGTACTTTTTTATTTCTTGATTATACTTCAATAAAGCTGAAAAAATATAATATGGAGTTGATTCTGAAAATGTTTCAAGACTAACAATTAGCATCTCTTTGAGTTCACTGGTTAGATAAAGTCAAGCTAAGTTTCAAGTCGATTCTTCTGATAACCAACTGCTGCTACTGCTGCTAAGTCGCTTCAATCGTGTCCGACTCTGTGTGACCCCAGAGACGGCAGACCACCAGGCTCCCCCATCCATGGGATTCTCCAGGCAAGAATACTGGAGTGGGTTGCCATTTCCTTCTCCAGTGCATGAAAGTGAAAAGTGAAAGTGAAGTCGCTCAGTCATGCCTGATTCTTAGAGACCTCATGGACTGCAGCCCACCAGGCTCCTCCATCCATGGGATTATCCAGGCAAGAGTACTGGAGTGGGGTGCCATTGCCTTCTCCACTGATAACCAAAGCAAGGGCATTTATAAAATATAGTACTTAGAATTTTCTTTGTAATACGGCTTATCAAACCACATAGAACTTTCTAGAGATTATGCAATTATGCCCTGACTTGGCTGTGCCAAGGATCCTTTCACTTTTAAAATTATGTCCTTATATAAAATGATATATAGCATAAGGGATTCATGCCATAGGGATTTCCAAAGTGACAAGAAAAAGGAATGTAAGTTTTTCTTAGTATCTTCACAGTTATATTCTTATAGAAATAATAGTATAAGACTTAACATCTACTGTTCAGTAAGGGATATGAGAGCAAGACTTCATCCAGATTAGGTCCTAGGAAACATGCAATCCTTGATTGCCACCACCTATTCAAAGCTGGTAGTCTTGGAATATGGTCCATGTGACCGAATTCTAGGGTATGGGCTACAAAGTCTTATTCAGAACAAACATGTTTAGCCTCTTACTGAGGTTGATATTTGCTTAAAAGGCAGATGAAATAATGCATTGGGGATTCAAAGCCTGAATTTCTAGTCCTACTTAGTTGACAATTGAGAGTCTTTTGATGATACAGATGTCCTAGCATTGGCCTGTGGCCAGGTGTGGTCATGACCTTACTCTGTCACCTTGAGGAAAAGAAGAGGAGGGTGTACTAGAACTTAATCTGCTTCAGTTTTGTTAATTCAATTAAATGCATATATGTGAAAGTTGTTCATTTGTTCTTTTAGAAAATATTTTTAAGCACACTTCTTGGAACAACGAAGCACATGCAGCTGAATTAGAAGCAAATTAACAATCCAGAAACAGAAAAAAGCATGCAAAACCACTTAATAAGAGATGTTCAGCTAATGAGACTCCTATGAAAGGAGAATTCTGAAAATGATTGAATGATCAGCAAAGGCTTCATAGAGCTAAAGGAATTAGAGATAAACCTGAAAAGATGAGTGTAAGAGACATTATTGTTTTGTTTTGTTTTTTTCACCCAGCATCTCTTTGCCTTTCTCTGAGGGAGGAATCACTTCCTACTTCACTCTCTATCGAGGTGTTTTGTGTTGTGTTAGAATAGGCCTCCAACCTAACCTAGCCAGTCAGAGCATTACAGCCACCTGGCTGTTGCAGTTGTTCAGGGATGAATGCATAATCCAGCCAGGCTGCTGAGAAAAGCACATGATAATGATCTTTTTCCTATTAGATTAACTGCATGTTCGTAGAACAGTAAGTGGTTCTGTGCATGGATTAATGTGTCTGAAGCCTCTGTACATATATACTGGGATTGAACAAGGAACTAATTGGATGGCAGGTAGTGGGAGGCAGATGTCTCCTATTAGGAGTAGAAGGTTACAAATGAGCAAGGGGAGAAGTTTAGAATAAACTAGAAATACTGGTTTAGAGTTAGAGATATCAGATTGAACTCATGTCTAGCTTAATGTAGATATATAGAAATATTTATAGATATGTATATATACAATGGTCAAAGCTGGAACAATTTGAGCTACAAAATGTAAAAACAGAGTGGTGTTAGAGCATAACCAGAAGCTTAAAATAAATATTCATAAATCCATACTGATTTAAATACATGAGTGAATCAATAAATGAGAGAGAAGACACAGATCTCTCATTCAGCAGAATTACAAAGTATTTATGTAGCTACTTCCCCCTCAAGGAGCTAGAACATAAATTCCCACCCCTTACAGGTTCAATTCACTCACTTAGTTGTGTCTGACTCTTTGCGACCCCATGGACTGCAGCATGCCAGGCTTCCCTGTCCATCATCACCAGCTCCCAGAGCTTGCTCAAACTCATGTCTATCAAGTCAGTGATGCCATCCAACCATCTCATCCTTTGTTATCCCCTTCTCTTTCTGCCTTCAATCTATCCCAGCAATAGGGTCTTATTTACCCTTAAGAATAGACTATGCTAATTACTTGCTTCCAAAGAGAATAGCTTATATGCAGAGTACATCATGAGAAACACTGGACTGGAAGAAACACAAGCTGGAATCAAGACTGCCGGGAGAAATATCAATAACCTCAGATATGCAAATGACACCACCCTTATGGCAGAAACTGAAGAGGAACTAAAAAGCCTCTTGATGAACGTGAAAGTGGAGAGTGAAAAAGTTGGCTTAAAGCTCAACATTCAGAAAACAAAGATCACGGCATCCGGTCCCATCACTTCATGGGAAATAGATGGGGAAACAGTGGAAACAGTGTCAGACTTTATTTTTCTGGGCTCCAAAATCACTACAGATGGTGACTGCAGCCATGAAATTAAAAGATGCTTACTCCTTGGAAGAAAAGTTATGACCAACCTAGATAGCATATTCAAAAGCAGAGACATTACTTTGCCAACAAAGGTTCGTCTAGTCAAGGCTATGGTTTTTCCTTGGTCATGTATGGATGTGAGAGTTGGACTGTGAAGAAGGCTGAGCGCCGAAGAATTGATGCTTTTGACCTGTGGTGTTGGAGAAGACTCTTGAGAGTCCCTTGGACTGCAAGGAGATCCAAGCAGTCCATTCTGAAGGAGATCAGCCCTGGGATTTCTTTGGAAGGAATGATGCTAAGGCTGAAACTCCAGTACTTTGGCCACCTCATGTGAAGAGTTGACTCATTGGAAAAGACTCTGATGCTGGGAGGGATTGGGGGCAGGAGGAGAAGGGGATGACAGAGGATGAGATGGCTAGATGGCATCACTGACTCGATGGACGTGAGTCTGAGTGAACTCCAGGAGTTGGTGATGGACAGGGAGGCCTGGCATGCTGCGATTCATGGGGTAGCAAAAAGTCAGACACGACTGAGCGACTGATCTGATCTGAAAGAGAATAGTATGAAGGGAAAGGAAATGTAAATTGGCTTTGGAGAACACTTTGGTAAACACTCTTACCTTGAGATGATGAAAGTTATCATCATCAGTGACACGTCATGTTAACAGCATAAATCCTTGACATGATGAAATGGGAATAGTATTTCATCTTTCTCCCCAAGCTTATAACCTCAGTCTAACAATGAGAAAAACATCAGGCAAACCCTAATGGAGGGACACTCTACAAAATACCTGACCAGTACTCCTCAAATTGCAAGGTCATCAAAAACAAGGAATGTCTGAGAAATTGTCACAGCTTAAGCAGCCTAGGGAATCATGGCAACTAAATGTGAGTAGGTATCTTGGATAGGATTCTGGAACAGGAAAAGGATGTTAGTAAAATGTAATAAAATTCTAATTAAGTACTGACTTTAGTTAATTTCAATATTGGTTTCTGACTTGTGACAAAAGGACCACAGTAGTGTAAAACGTTAGCAGTAGGGGAAATGGGTGTGGAGCGTACAGGAAACCTCTGTACTAACTTTGCAGCTTTTTGTAAATCTACAACCTATTCTAAAATTAATTATTTAAATATAAAAAGAAAAAAGATTGTCGCTCTACTTTATAAGCTCCATTTTGAATGTGAAGTCCTCTAATGATCTTCTTTGCAGCATGGTGATAGTAGGAACTGGCTCCCCACACCTCATTCTGTTCAGACGCCTTTGCTCTAGGAATAGTGTTGCAGGAAATAGATTAACAATATTACATTACTTTTGAATACATACCATCAGAAAACAAATACTTATATAATGTGGTTGTTGCTATTTATGATGTCAAGAGTTATCTTCCCTGATAACAAACTCTTGAAGGTATATTCATGATTCCTGAGAATGAAATAAATATGTCTTCTAAAACAATAAGCTCACAAAATGATGAGGCTGGTTGCAATGCTCTTAGAGTTTAATTGGAAAACATAGTCACTGAGAAGGTAATTTGAACTATAACTATAAATCTTTGTGAAGAATCATCATCTATAACTAGCCTTTTACTTCATTTATTCTTAGCTATTCCATGTATACAAAATAAATTCTTAAAGAAATTGGATGCACTAGAAAGTAATGAAATTTAAAGTCATTCTTTTTGTAGAAAGTGAATCTGTAAACCTCTCCTGTTACTACCCTTTCAGTCTTTTTTTGAGATTTTTATTTGGTGGAGTGCGATGAAGGAATGTAGTTTCCAAACAAATTTGTTTCTTTCCATAAGGAGTTTCTGCCCTGGGTTTTCTTGTCACTAAAATTTATAACTTTTCCAACTTTGAAAATGATTCCAGTCAAATTGTGTATCATGTGCTTACTTTACAAAATAGAGGGACTTTGAGAAGCACAGAGATCTCAGTTATGTATTGCTTATCTGTCAAAGGAGAAAGTTAAGTTCTTCAGTTTTTAAAATACTTTAGAAAATAGGAATCCTGGATCATTCTTTCTTCAGCATACATATATGCAAAAAATAATATAGTTTTACTAGTGGTTGCTATTTTATGTTTGTATGTTTTTGTTATTTTTATTACATTCCCTATAATCAATCTGCTATTGATACTACAGTTGTGGTCACCGCTTACCTCCCAACATTAATCCTGTAGAGTGAGGTACAAAAAAGAAGTTGTTTATAAATAATAATTTCAGTGAAGTGAACGGTTTGTACTCAAAAAACTGACTTGGGTTAAACAAATAAATAAGTTAAATTTACCAAACTAAATAATTTACATTTAATGTGTATTTTAATATTTTATTTTGATAATTCATTTTATTTTTACCATACAATGATATTTTAGTACATTCTTTAATTTTAGGTCTGAATTTTAAAAAGTCCTGACATTTTAAAGAGGTTGGCAACCTATCAGTGTTTGTTTCAAAAATTATTTTTAAAATTTGATTTTTTTAAAAATTTTATTTTATTTTTAAACTTTACATAATTGTATTAGTTTTGCCAAATATCAAAATGAATCCACCACAGGTATACATGTGTTCCCCATCCTGAACCCTCCTCCCTCTTCCCTCCCCATACCATCCCTCTGGGTGGCTTAGGACTGAATTGTTTCTCAGAGAGTGTATTACCACACTAAAATATGAATGACATCCTTGATGATCTATCAGATATAAGAAATTGGTGAAAAAGAGAGAATTACTGTTAAAAGTCTGAAAATCCTTTCTACAAGCATATTGCAGTTAAGTTTTAAAATAATGTTAGAGTTATAGCATAGAACCTTCTACCATTTGGAGAGAGGAAATGGAGTCTCTTTTATTAGTGAAGGGATTTTATTTTTTTATTAGTCATTATGGCTCTGAGGAGAGGGATTGAGGTCAATGGCAAGGCAAAATGGCAGCACAGAATTCATAGGATGATGCCAACATCCACATCATTCCTCTCCCCAAGATTAGTTTTTCACTTTGTACCTTCTCTGCACTGTCTGGCAACAGGCAGAACCCCGTGCAAAGAAATCCATCCTTGTGAATAAATCCTTCTCAAGGTGAGCAGGTTTAGCTACCTAACTGCTGCTTAAGCTCAGGAACACTCTCCCTAGAGAAACCATCTTAAATCTTCAGGTCTCTTGGATTTGGTATCCTTCCTACGCATTCCCATAAAGTAGTCTGCTCATCCCTATGGAGAGCTTCCAGAGCTTTTTACAACTTTATACACTGGCTTGTGATTTTTAAATTGTGTGCATGATCTGCTAAAATGTAATTTAAGGGCTTATTTATTCTCAGTGCCTTATGTAACCACAGGCACAGAGGAAGGGTCAACAAATGTTTGCTGAAAAAACAATTAAGCATAAGGATAGAAAACAGGATGACCAGAATGATAAACCTACTTGGGAAGAACTGTCAGCTCTACCTTGAACTTCATCCAAAAAGAGGATAAAAATGCTTGGAGGCATAAGCTTCTTTGAAAGTGGGGCCACAATGAAGGCTGTGACACAGTCACTGGGGAAAGTGAAAGATTTTAATTTAGCAATCCTTTTAAAGATGTGCAGTTTTAAAGATACCCATGTGGATTTTGACAAGACAAATAGGTTGTTTCATAGCAGATTTTAATTTTCTTTCTCGATGATTAAAATAATTCATACTTATTCCTCTAAATTAAAAATGTACATAATTACATCTCCAGTTGGAGATGGAAGAGCAAGGTGCTCACAATACTGCAGACAGGGATCCATTTAGCGCACTGGTAACACTTATGATAGACATCTATGATTTTGCCCATCAAATATTGATTTCTCGTATTTTTGGTAATAGCACACTGATTTTCCTTTGAGTCTTATCTCCCAGCTTGGTGTTTGTGATTTACCTGGGGCAACTGCCTAATAAAATCTGAAGTGAAGCACATGAGCCAGATCTGGGCAACTAGCATATTCCATTTTCTCAGTCGCAATAATTGGCTGAGAGATAGACACGCAAACCAAGTTGAATTAATCAAAACTTATCCTGGGACTTTTCCTGATATAAAGAGAAGATACATTCTGTCCTCTATATCCACAGGTCTGTCATCCACAGTTGGTTGAATCTGTGAATGAGAAACCTGCAGTTATGGAGGGCCGCTTATATTCATTGTATTATGCCATTTTACATAAGAGATTTGAACATCCGATTTGGGTATGGCAGGTGGGGCTTCTGGAACCAATCCCCTGCTAATACTGAGGGATAATTATAGTTTCTTCCCATTGCACTTGGACCTATGGACATCTTGAGATGCTAGGGGTCAACACAATCACATGATGTCCCCGAAGTGCAATCCATGCAGCAGGAAACTGAGCCTGATGCCCTGGTAATATTGTGCAGCTCTCCAGAAGCAGCTATTGGTAGGTAGAATTACTTCTTACCTCATCAGTGACTTGAACTAATAAATTCCACATTTTGAGCAAAAATCAGGGAGTGATTCCTCTTTTCTAGGCAAGACCAAATTTTTTATTTTTCAAAATAAACAATGAAGAGAAAGCTTTATAAAATGAAGAGATTTAGCTACCAGTGAAAATATTCTCTAAGGTTTAGTTTTCACTCAAAGGAATATTGTCATATTCAGATATTAAAATACTGGTTTTAAATCCCTGCTTTGTAGTTTATGTAGTGAGGGGATTTTGTTTGTTTTTTAGTATTCAAGTAGTTCTGCTCAAATTTCAACAAAGTAGATACACAGAGATTAGCAAAGGAATGGACATTTTATACAAAGCCTATTTTTAGCATTTTTTGTTTTTTTTCCATTACTTTTCTTTTCTTTTTTTTTTTTTCTCTTTTATCCAACATTGCTTTCTTAGGGCAGAAATCATTGGCAGTGATTACACTAGTTATACTTGTGTGTGTTAGTTGTTCAGTGGTGTCTGACTCTTTGCGACCACATAGGTTGTAGCCCACCAGGCTCCTCTGTCCATGAAATTCTCCATGCAAGAATATTGGAGCAGGTTGCCCTTCCCTTCTCCAGAAGATCTTCCTGACTCAGGGACTGAACCCAGATCTCCTTCATTGCAGACAGATTCTTTACCATCTGAGCTCTGAGGGGGGCTACAATTATAACTCTAGTATCAACTTTGAGGTTTATTGATGGGCAGATCCATCTCTATTCTTTAGTAAAAGCATTGTGCAGCGAGCTCAGAGAGTATTCTCAACAGAAACAGATTTTTTTCAAAAGGAACTTTTGAAGCATATTTGAATTATTATAGTGATGGGAAATGCATCTTTTAAAAATTTATTTCTTTTTAATTGAAGGATAATTGCTTTACAGTGTTGTGTTGGTTTCTACTAAACATGAATGTGAATCAGCCATAGGTTTACCCATGTGTCCTCCCACTTGAACATCCTTCCCACCTCCCTTCCCATCCCACCCCTCTAGGTTGTTACCAAGCCCTGGTTTGAATTCCCTGAGTCATACAGAAAATTCCCTTTGGCTATCTATTTTACAACTGGTACTGTGTGTTTCCATATTACTCGCTCTATACATTCCACCCTCTCCTTCCTCCCCAATTCCACCAGCCATGTCTGTAAGTCTGTTCTCTGTGTCTGTGTCTCCATTGTTGCTTTGCAAATAGGTTAATCAGTACCATCTCTATAGATTACATATATATACGTTACTACACAATATTTGTTTTTCTCTTTCTGACTTACTTCACTTTGTATAATAGGCTCAAGTTCATCCACTTCATTAGGGTTGACTCGAATGCATTTTTAATGGCTGAGTAATATTCTACTCTATAAATGTTCCACATCTGTCAATGGACATCTCAGTTCAGCTCAGTTCAGTTCAGTCGCTCAGTTGTGTCTGACTCGTTGCGACCCCATGAACCGCAACACGCCAGGCCTCCCTATCCATCACCAACTCCTGGAGTCTAACCAAACCCATGTCCATTGAATCGGTGATGCCATCCAACCATCTCATCCTCTGTCATCCCCTTCTCCTCTTGCCCTCAATCTTTCCCAGCATCAGGGTCTTTTCAAATGAGTCAGCTCTTTGCATCAGATGGCCAAAGTATTGGAGTTTCAGCTTCAACATCAGTCCTTCCAATGAACACCCAGGACTGATCTCCTTTAAGATGGACTGGTTGGATCTCCTTGCAGTCCAAGGGACTCTCAAGAGTCTTCTCCAACACCATAGTTCAAAATCATCAATTCTTTGGTGCTCAGCTTTCTTTATAGTCCAACTCTCACATCCATACATGACCACTGGAAAAACCATAGCCTTGACTAGATGGACTTTTGTTGGCAAAGTAATGTCTCTGCTTTTTAATATGCTCTCTAGGTTGGTCATAACTTTCGTTCCAAGGAGTAAACATCTTTTAATTTCATGGCTGCAATCACCATCTGCAGTGATTTTGGAGCCCAGAAAAATAAAGTCAGCCACTGTTCCCACTGTTTCCCCATCTAGGTTGCTTCCATATCCTAGCTATTGTAAATAGAGCTTCAATAACATTGGGTTACAGTGTCTTTTTCAAATTTGGTTCCCTCAGGTTATATGTTTAGTAGTGGGATTGCTGGGTCATATGGTGATTTCAAAGACTACATGAACAAATGCAGAGATATTCCATCCCAGATATTCCTGGGTTGGAAGAATCAATATTGTGAAACTGACTATACTACCAAATGTAATCTACAGATTCAGTGCTGCTGCTGCTTCTGCTAAGTTGCTTCAGTTGTGTCCGGCTCTGTGCGACCCCATAGATGGCAGCCCACAAGGCTCTGCTGTCCCTGGGATTCTCCAGGCAAGAACACTGAAGTGGGTTGCCATTTCCTTCTCTAATGCATGAAAATGAAAAGTGAAGGTGAAGTTGCTCAGTCGTGTTCGACTCTTAGCAGCAGGACAAAAAAAAAAAATCTCACAATTCATATGCAAACACAAAAGACTCTGAATAGTCAAAGAAATCTTGACAAAGAAGAATGGAGTTGGAGGAATTAAACTTCCTGACTTTAGATTATACTGCAAAGCTATAGTCAACAAGAGAGTATGGTACTGGCACAAAAACAGAAATATGGCCAATGGAACAAGATACAAAGCCCAGAGATAAACCCATGCACCTAAAAGTACCTTATTTTTTACAAAGGAGGCAAGAATATATAATGGGGCAAAGATAGTCTCTTCAATTAACACTTCAGGGAAAACTGGACAGCTACATATAAAAGAATGGAATTAGAACACTTCCTAACACCATGAAAGTGAAAGTGTTAGGCACTCAGTTGTGTCCAACTCTTTGCAGCTCCACAGAGTCTAGCCAGCCAGGCTCCTCTGTCCATGGGATTCCCCAGGCCAGAATATTGGAGTGGGTTGCTATTTCCTTCTCCAGGAGATATTCCCAACCCAGGGATTGAATCCAGGTCTCCTGTATTGCAGGCAGATTCTTTACCATCTGAGCCACCAGGGAAGCCCCTGTGTAAAAGAATGAAATTAAAACACTTCCTAACACTATACACAAAAATAAACTCAAAATGGATTAAAGATCTAAACATAAGACCAGAAACTATAAAACTCTTAGAGGAAAACATAGGCAGAACACTTTATGACATAAATTACAGCAAGAACTTCTATGACTTAGCTCCTAGAGTAATGGAAATAAAAGCAAAAATAAACAATTAATTAAATGTAAAACCATTTGCACAGCAAAGGAAACTATAGACAAGGTAAAAAGACAACCCTCAGAATGGGAAAAAATAATGGCAAATGAAACAGCTGACAAAGGATTAATTTCAAAAATATACAAGTGGCTTATACAAATCAATGCCAGAAAAACAAACAAACCATTCGAAAAGTGGAATAAGGACCTAAACAGACATTTCTCCAAAGATGACATACAGATGGCTAATAAACACATGAAAAGATGCTCAACATCACTCTTTATTAGAGAAATGCAGATCAAAACTACAATGAGATATCATGTCACACCAGTCAGAAATGGCCATTATTAAAACAATCTAAAAATAATAAATGCTGGAGAGGGTTTTGAAAAAAGGGAACCCTTTTGCGCTGTTGGTGAGATTGTAAATTGATACAACCACTATGGAGTTTGGAGTGGAATTCCAAAGGAAACAGTATGGAGTTTCCTTAAAAAGTAGGAATAAATGAAATGAATCTTTCTAGGAGAAATGCCATTAGACATTTCTGCTTATTGTTGTTGTTTAGTTACTAAATTATGTCCAACTCTTTTGCGATCCCATGGACCATAGCCTACCAGACTCCTCTGTCTATGGGATTTCCCAGGCAAGAATACTGGAGTGAGTTGCCAGTTCCTTCTCCAGGGGATCTTCCTGACTAAGGGATTCTTTACCAATTAGCCACCAGGGAGGCCTTACCCAAGGACAAAAGCTTTCAGTCACAAGTATTTATTCGTTCTTTTCCTAAAAGTAAAGGACCAAATTTCAAGCACAGGATGCTTTGTCTATAAAGGGGTCAGTTTTGGCCACATGTCCTATGGAGCAGACTGTAAGAGTTCCTATAGCTTGCAATTTATTTATTGCAGGGGAGATAATAACCACTGAAGAATAAGCTTCCAAAAGAGTTGTAATAAGGAGAATGACTTAGATTCATACTTTAGAATGATTGTGTGTGTGTGTGTGTGTGTTAGTCACATACTCATGTCTGACTCTTTGCAACTCCATGGACGGTAGCCCACCAAACTCCTCTGTCCATGGACTTCTCTAGGCAAGAATGCTGGAGTTGGGTTAACATTCCCTTTTCCAGAGGATCTTCCTGACCCAGGGATTGAACCCCTGGGTCCTGCTTGGCAGGCAGATTCTTTAGTACTGTGCCACCTGGAAAGCTCATACTAGTTGAATTGAGTCGCAGTCCAAGGGATCCCAAAGAGTCAGACATGACTAAGTGACTAACACTACACTAACAGTGAGGAAGGAGGTTTTAAACATTTGATAGTCTGAGAGCTTTTACCTTAATATTGGAGAGGGTTGGGTGGTGGCCTTCATCATATAGGCTCAGTAAGCCTGGGGAGAGGTAGCAGACTTGAGAAATGTCCCAACAGTAGACCTGGATTCCCTCAGTAATCATTTGGTTGAGCGGATGGCAGAGAGGAAAGTATCATTAATAAGACCTAGGATTTTGGCTTGGAGAGTTGGATGGAGAGTGGTGTTATTTACTGAAATAGAAAATATAGAAAGAGGAGACAGATTGTGAATGGGGGTGGGGTGGAAATGGGGACAGCAAAAGGAATTAAATATTCAATTTGGGGCATGCTTAATTTAAGGTTTGAAAATTATCCAAAAGGTTTTATATAGATCTGAATCTCAGAATTTGAGGACAGAGACACAAATTTAGAAGCCATCACTATACCAGTACAGATCAAAGCATCAAAGGTCATAATGGGAAACCCTTTGATCTACTTATTTTTGGCTAGCATTACCTTTTCTGAGAATATTTAGTATAGATCAAGTAATTCATAAAAATTATAATGTGGCCATCATTTTTTTAAATGAGTATTAGTTGCAGATATATAAAGGTATTTCACACACAAAAAACATTATCTTAAATTTTTCTTGAAAATATTGAAAAACCAGTACCTTTGGGCTTACTTTCTTTCCTGACAAAAACTGGCTGGAGATGTAACACTTAAAATTTGCATTTGAATACTCAAGACAGATGTTCTGAGTGAGAGCAAAAGAACCAAGATGTGGAAGGTAGAAAAATAGGAAAATGAGGAAAGCCATAAAAGAGTATTTAGGAAAAGGGCATAACTATGAATATGAAGGTAAGATAAGGAATAAAAAAAAATCCACAGGATATAATAAAGAGGAACAGGGCAATATGTGGCTTCGGTGAAAACTGTGCAAAGAGGGTGATAAAAACCACAGAATTAAAAAAAAAAAATCTGTTTGTCAAGAGGAAAAACATCTTTTGTCGTTCATTGACTTTGATCTTTAATTTTTTTTCTTCTAAAAACACACACTCTAAAAATTAAAATAAAAACACACGTTCATACACATTAGGAATATAAACTTTGGTACCTAATCTATATTTTTTCTATGCTGCTCTCCTCTCTCCTCAATTTTTAATATAGTTAGCATTTTTCATAACAGAGTTTTCTTTGAAAAAATTTTTTGTAGTGGCATAGTGTAGTCATGTGGATAATTGATGTAAATATTTCTCCATTCTTTTTTTTTTTTTTTACTGAAGCAAGTAAAGTATTTATTAGGAGGAAAAAGAACAGTACATGTGAATAGACACACGGGGAGACTCGGAGAGACAGTCTCTGAGCACGCACTTGTGGTGGTTTGAATTGCTTTCATGGAGCATTTCTTCCAAGTTTCCTTTGGCCAATCATTTTCATTTGCCTGGTTCACAGTCCATATTTGGTACATCTCAGGATTCTCTCATGTGTGCTCACACGACTCTTAGCAAAGATGGATTCTACCCAAAAGGCTTATCGGTATAGCATTCCTTGACATCACTCCCCCTTTGAACTCCACGGAGCCTTTCTGAGCATATGTGGTCAGGGAGGTCTCTTGACTTTGAGAATGAGAAATAGTGGTCTGGGCAGGGCCCAGACTCCTGCCTTAATTATACAGCTGTTCTTGTCTTCGAGTTTCAGTCCACATGGAATGAATCTCCAATCACTTTACCCTGGGGTGTTGGGGGCATCTACCTCCTGCCTCAAATGCCCCCTGAGAGATGTAAACTCAAAAAATCTTTATTGGGAAGATCAAGGGCTGTCTGTCTTTCATAATTTCTTCAGGCTGACAAAGGGCTCATCAGTTCAGTTCAGTTCAGTCGCTCAGTCGTGTCCGACTCTTTGTGACCCCATGAACTGCAGCACGCCAGGCCTCCCTGTCCATCACCAACTCCTGGAGTTCACTCAGACTCACATCCATCGAGCCAGTGATGCCATCCAGTCATCTCATCCTCTGTCGTCCCCTTCTCCTCCTGCCCCCAAGCCCTCCCAGCATCAGAGTCTTTTCCAATGAGTCAACTCTTCGCATGAGGTGGCCAAAGTACTGGAGTTTCAGCTTCAGCATCATTCCTTCCAAAGAAATCCCAGGGCTGATCTCCTTCAGAATGGACTGGTTGGATGTCCTTGCAGTCCAAGGGACTCTCAAGAGTCTTCTCCAACACCACAGTTCAAAAGCATCAATTCTTCGGCACTCAGCCTTCTTCACAGTCCAACTCTCGCATCTATACATGACCACTGGAAAAACCATAGCCTTGACTAGACTGACCTTTGTTGGCAAAGTAATGTCTCTGCTTTTCAATATGCTATCTAGGTTGGTCATAACTTTCCTTCCAAGGAGTAAGCGTCTTTTAATTTCATGGCTGCAGTCACCATCTGCAGTGATTTTGGAGCCCCCCCAAAATAAAG
The DNA here is from genome assembly GCF_029378745.1 of Bos indicus. Taxonomy (NCBI): domain Eukaryota; kingdom Metazoa; phylum Chordata; class Mammalia; order Artiodactyla; family Bovidae; genus Bos; species Bos indicus. The sequence continues at coordinate 66,159,639 of NC_091768.1, read as the reverse complement.
TCTGACACTGTTTCCACTGCTCATAGGCCCTACCTAATTGTGGTCCCAGAGCTCTTACCTGTCTCATTAAAGGGGCCCCTGGGTGACTTCTGCTATTGTTTCCACAGGATTGCTGTGGGGGATGGTTTTAGTCCCTGCATCACCATTGTCCTGTGATGCCCTAGAGAAAACAAACTAAATAATTGGAGAAAAAAGGGCTAAAAAGATTAGTATAAAATTATTCTTCTGTTGCTAGGGGGAGGATTGGGCAAGAGACATTAGAATTTTCTTCAGTAGGAAAATGAACAATTCTGACCTTGTGCATTACTGTTCTGAGGCTTGGGCTTCCGGTAGAAGACCATTTTTCCATCAGAAACTTGGCTAAAATTCCTTATGGAATGGGCAAGGGATTGCCATGGCCCATGATACACTTACCTCAGAGTAAACAAATCCAGCATTCTGTCAACAGAATACTTCTCCGTTCTTATTTTTTTTCTCCTGTTTTTGGCCATTAAAAATAGAAAGTGCTTCAGTGGATGGTATAAATAAATCTTTGGTTGTATCTGATTATACTAGATCAAATTGATTTAAATATAAAGTTAGATTTCAAGATAGATCACATCAGTTTTCAGTATATGTGAGTAAGTATCATTAGCCATGTGGGTTTCATGAGTTAAATATTTGGTGGTTCTAACAGCTGTTGAACGTATGTGTAAATGTTTCTTACTCTGAGGGTGGATTCTTTGTCTTCATTTAGTTAATTTTTCTTTAGATACTTTGAAGCTGTGTTATTGGATTCATTACAGATTTAGGGCTGACGACTTCCTTGTGAGTTGATCACTTTTCCATTATTAAGTACTTTTATGTCTAATAATCGGAGAAGGCAATGGCACCCCACTCCAGTATTCTTGCTTGGAAAATCCCATGGACGGACGAGCCTGTTAGGCTGCAATCCATGGGGTCACTAAGAGTTGGACACGACTGAGCGACTTCACTTTGACTTTTCACTTTCATGTGTTGGAGAAGGAAATGGAAGCCCACTCCAGTGTTCTTGCCTGGAGAATCCCAGGGACAGGGGAGCCTGGTAGGCTGCCGTCTATGGGGTCGCACAGAGTCGGACACGACTGAAGTGACTTAGCATAGCATAGCATGTCTAATAATGGTTTTTGTGCTTAAATCTACATTATCTGATATAGGTGTAGTTTCCTGAGCTTTCTTTTATTTAATATTGTCTTGTAGATTTTTCTACCCCTTTGGCTTTAGATTTTCTGTGTACTTAAAGTATATTTTTTAAGTAATATATGTTTTCAGAATACATTTTGCCAATATTAGTTTATTACTCAGATTATTAGCTAATATTTATTTTTTTATTAATTCAAATTAATTCAATAAACAATATAGTTGAGTTTATGCTACCACCTTATTATTTTTCCAGCTAATTTAAGGTTCCTTTTCTTTCCTTCCTTGCCTTTTTTTCTGGGTTAATTAAAAAAAAACTCGATTATTCCACTTATTGTGTTTTAGTGGTTTTCCTAGAAATTATAACACACATTCTTATTTCAGTCCAATGCTAACAAGTACTTTTACAACTTCTCTAGAAGGCCAGAAACTTGGAACATTTAAATTCATTTACTAGTATCTTTAGATACTTGTATTAGTATTATCATTTTTTTTGCATTATCGTTTAGCTATAAATAGTTTGCATATATTTTAAATTTTTAAATCATTAAAATTATTGTTTTGTACAGTCAACATTTATTCAGTTAACCCATGTATTTGCCCTCTTCATTACTCCTTGTATTTTTGGTTTTTGGTCTGAGATCATTTTTTTTTGTCTGAAAAGCACCCTTTAGTATTTGTTTTAGTGCAGGCCTACTAAAGACAAACTATTTTGTTTTTTTTTGTCTGAAAATATTTCCTTTAACTTTTGTAGATTATTTTCTCTGGAAGTAGAATTTTAAATTGGTAGTTATTTTCTCAGGATTTTAATGATTCTGTGTATTCTGGCTTTATTGGTTTTTGTTAATAAGTCAGCTTTTGTCTTACTGTTAATACTTTGAAGACGATTTTTTTTTTCCCATGTATTGCATTTAAGATATTCTCTCTGACTTTGCTTTTTAAATGTTTTAGTATGTTGTTCTTTGGTATGTTTTTCTTTGTATTTATCCTCTTTGGTATTCTTGGCAATTCTTTAAGTATCAAAGTCTTTTTTAGCTTTGGAGAATCTTCAACCACTGTTTCTTGAAATGTTGCTTTTCCCTCTATTCTCTTTCTTCTTTTATGTTATGACTCAGTTTCAGATCAGATCAGATCAGTCGCTCAGTCATGTCCAACTCTTTGTGACCCCATGAATTGCAGCATGCCAGGCCTCCCTGTCCATCACCAACTCCCGGGGTTCACTCAGACTCACGTCCATCGAGTCAGTGATGCCATCCAGCCATCTCATCCTCTGTCGTCCCCTTCTCCTCTTGCCCCCAGTCCCTCCCAGCATCAGAGTCTTTTCCAATGAGTCAACTCTTCACATGAGGTGGCCAAAGTACTGGAGTTTCAGCTTTAGCATCATTCCGTCCAAAGAAATCCCAGGGCTGATCTCCTTCAGAATGGACTGGTTGGATCTCCTTGCAGTCCAAGGGACTCTCAAGAGTCTTCTCCAACACCACAGGTCAAAAGCATCAATTCTTCAGCACTTTCCCATGAAGGGATGGGACCAGATGCCATGATCTTCGTTTTCTGAATGTTGAGCTTTAAGCCAACTTTTTCACTCTCCACTTTCACTTTCATCAAGAGGCTTTTGAGTTCCTCTTCACTTTCTGCCATAAGGGTGGTGTCATCTGCATATCTGAGGTTATTGATATTTCTCCCAGCAATCTTGATTCCAGCTTGTGTTTCTTCCAGTCCAGCATTTCTCATGATGTACTCTGTATATAAGTTAAATAAACAGGGTGACAATATACAGCCTTGACGAACTCCTTTTCCTATTTGGAACCAGTCTCTTGTTCCATGTTCAGTTCTAACTGTTGCTTCCTGACCTGCATACAAATTTCTCAAGAAGCAGATCAGGTGTTTTGATATTCCCATCTCTTTCAGAATTTTCCACAGTTTATTGTGATCCACACAGTCAAAGGCTTTGGCATAGTCAATAAAGCAGAAATAGATGTTTTTCTGGAACTCTCTTGCTTCTTCCATGATCCAGCAGATGTCAGCAATTTGATCTCTGGTTCCTCTGCCTTTTCTAAAACCAGCTTGAACATCGGGAAGTTCACGGTTCACATATTGACTCAGTTTACACATAAGTAAAAACCTTTTCAATATGGCTGAACTGTCCCTTATATCCTATTCTTAATAGTTCATTTTTTTTCTTTTTTTTCTTTTATTTTATTTTTAAACTTTACATAATTGTATTAGTTTTGCCAAATATCAATAGTTCATTTTTTATATCTCTCTGAATGGCAATCCGCTCCAGTACTATTGCCTGGAAAATCCCATGGACAGAGGAGCCTGGTAGACTACAGTCCATGGGTTGCAAAGATTCGGACACGTCTAAGCAATCTTCACCAAAGATAGTGTAGATATTTTCTACACTCCCTATTTCCAGTTCAACAGTTTTCTCTTACTATATGTCCACACTGCTGTTAAATCAATGTTAAAATTCTTAATTTTAGCTGTATTGCATTTTCAACTCTAGAATGTTCATTGAATAGCTTTTATAAATGGCAATTATCTTCAGAAATTCTCCTTCTTATCTTAAAGTTTGAACATATTAACAGAAATTATTTAAAATTGCACACCCAATAATTCCTATATCTAAGACACCCATGGGTTTTTTTTAATGGCCTCTTCTTTTTTTTTCTTTGTCCTGTTTTCTGGCATCCTTATTTTCTCTCTCCTTCCTTCATTCACTTTCCTTCCTCCCTTCTTTCCTTCTTTCTCTCCTTCCCTAGATGTTATCTTGAAAAAATTTTAGAAATTCTGGAGTTCTGGTTGTTTTTCTCCTAAGAAAGCTTTCATATGGAACTAAAATGGGCAGTTTACCTTAATCCAGTCAGGGATTGAATGAAATTTAGTCTGATCTTCAATTTTTGTGAGGCCTATTTTGTTTACAGTCAACACTGTCTTTTAGGGAGCAGTCTTCAGGGTCCTGCTGAAGGCAAGGGATATTTACTGGAGCTCCTTCCTCCTCCTTGGCAGGCCCTGTTTTCCCGTCTCTATGAGATTCTGAAAAGCACTTCTGGCTTCTGCAGCTTCTTACAGAAGAAGCTTTCTAACTACTCTCTCAGACAGTCAACCGTGTTCTGCTTTTGAACAGACCATATCTTGAAGGGGAAACATGGCACTGAACAACTCATTTCTTTGAGTTTCCCTGGATACCTTGCTGAGCTTCCCCAGTGGCTCAGTGGTAAAGAATCCGTATGCACTGCAGAACATGAAGGAGACATGGGTTCGATCCCTGAGTTGGGAAGATCCCCTGGAGGAGGGCATGGCAACCCACTCCAACATTCTTGCCTGGAGAATCCCATGGAGAGAGGAACCTGGAGGACTACAGTCCTTGAGGTCACAAAGAGTTGGATAGGACTGAAGTGGCTTAGCACGCACAGATGCCTTGCTAGCCCCAAGTCCCAATTTTTGTCTCCCTAGCTATGTGCAACTGCTAAGACTCAGCTCTGCTCCTTTCCTCTTTTACTAGCACATTTTCTTTGCTTCTCAGTCTCTCTTGGTGCCGACTATTAATCCACAAATGGCTTGAGGGGAAAAGAAGTGTAGAATACTGGATTTCCCTTACTTTGTATTTCCCTGCCTTTCAAGATCTTGACTCTTAAGTCCCAACTGCCCTGATGACTCTCCTGTTCCTTAAAACAGATTTTGAAAAACTATCCATTTCTCAAGTTGTCATAGGTAGAAGAGTTGGTCAACTCCAAACTCAGCCAGAAGCAGAAGTCCTTAAATATTCTTATTTTGTGTGAATAATAAGTGATCTTCATAGATCCAGACATTAATTCTTTATGTAAAATATTTTTTCTATTTTTTAAAGCTCATTTTTTATTTATAGAAGTGTTTTATATGTCTGTTGTCAAATTTATTAGTCTTTTCCTTTAAGACTTCCATTGATGCTAAGAAATAATTCTCTCCTTACCTTCTTCAGACATTTTCCCTTTTGGTTTGCTACTGTTTAGTCACTAAGTTGTGTCTGATTCTTGCAACGCTATGGACTGTAGCCTGTCAGGCTCCTCTGTGCATGGGATTTCCCAGGAAAGAATTGAGTAGATTGCCATTTCCTTCTCCAGGAGATCTTTCAGACCCAGAGATTGAGCCCATGTCTCTTGCACTGGCAGGATTCTTTACCACTGAGCCACCAGGGAAACACTTTCCTTGCAATTAATTTTGTTGCATGGAATTTTGGGAAATTTTTATTTAAAAATTATTTTAAATTATTTGTTGAATGAATTTTCCCCTACTGCTTTAAAATTTCATCTTTTTCATATAGAATTATTATTTATACTGTTGACTGAAATAAAAATGAAAAATGTGAGAGCTGTGGGTTTCAGTTTTATTTGAGCACTTACTGAGAACGGTAGCCCAGGAGAAGCCTTTCAGAGAACTCTGAAGAATTTATCAGAAGAGGTGTGGGGTGGAGATTTTGGAGAAGTGGTGGTGGGGGTAGATTTTGGAGAAGGGGTGTGTGCAATCAAGCACACATCTCAGTGGAGGGTTGCTGCTAGTCATGAAGAATAGCCATCTCAGTTAATGATGTTAGTGCTTTTCTATGAATGAGAACATGCAAGACAATGAGTTCTTAAAATTTTCTCCAGAGAGTATCTAATTATCTGAAGGCCTGTTCTACCAGTTTTCCCAGAGCACAGAGTGCCTTATTCCTGATCTCTGTCCTAAACTTTCAGGATATCAGCAACCAAGGTGGCTAATGACTCAGTTCTTGTAGAACTGGGTAATGAAGCACCGTCTTTACTTGGCAATGCTTTGATTTTTTTCTGCATTCTCATTGATCAGGCTCTTATTACACCTGTAATCTACTGTTTCAGTTATTAAACTTTAAGCATTTATTTTACTACCTGGTGGTTCAATACTCTCTTAATATTCTTATTTATAGTCAATTTTATCTCAGCTGTTTATGTCAGGATTTCTTTGCCTAAAGTGTCAGAAGTGATAATGGTCTGAACTGAAGTGGTAGTAGTGGAGAATATAGAGCAAGAAAAAGGTGAGTGATATTGATTATTGCTGCCTATAGTGCTTGAGGGATTTGGAGGCAGGACATGGCATCTCTCACGATGCAGCCTTCAGGCTTGATAAACTGAGGCAGTGGTAGTGTCATTAACTAAGACTGAGAATATAAAAGAAGGAGAATGTAACAGAAAAGGAGGTTCATCTGTTCCTAGAGCAAAAGCAGGAGAAGCGAAGACTATTGTAAAAGATTGATAATACTTTGAAATGGCTTCGTTGACTAGTAGGATGAAAAGTTGATGTGGGAAAATTTTTTAAAAAATCAAGTGAAGTCCAGTTTGAGTTAGATATCAAACGAGATTTGCTATAGTACCACTTCTAACCGATACATGATTTTCAAGGAGCAGTCCACAGCAGCCCTTTCCAGATACTCAACCATGTGAGAAGCAAGCTGTAAACAATGTTTGCAGTCTATTGAAGGGCCTAAGCTTGGGAAAAGGGGTGCAGAAGGCAGACTGATCAAATTTAGGAGGATCTTGAGCAAAAACAAAACAAAACAAAACAAAACAACTGCAAATGAAAAAGTACTTAGAAGCTACAGGTGAAAAAACTATTGACGTGACCTTATAAAATTTAGTTTTTTAAAGAAAGAATTGAAGCCAGGCAGACTATTGCAAATATCAAGTATGATTTTAAGAGTTAAAAGAGTTTTATAAGGCCTTGTTTTTATTTTCTTAGGTTATTTACATAATGAACGCACCCTGGCCCTCTCTGTCTGGCTATGCTCTTTGCAGCTTAAGGCTAAAACAATTTCTAGACAGGGAACATGGAGTCCAATTTATAAGTATAATACGCAGATTCTTAGTTTCTTTTGCTGTGTTTGTATCACCCAGTCTTCTTTTAGTCACCTTTATAGAGACTTGGAAAATGTCACCTTGAATTGTATACTCTAGCTCTAAAATATTGTCTCACTCAAATGCAAAGGCTAGGAAGGAAGAAGATTTTTTAGAGATTTGTTTTTAATGAGGCTTCTTTTGCTTCCTTTGACTTTGGTCATTCCCAACCCTCACCATTTCAAATTTGGACCCCACGATCAGAGGTGTAGAATTTTGGCCTTGTAAGAAATCTGTACAATTTATTAGGCTCTAACTTTTTCTCTATTAAATAAATGAGACAAATCAGGGACAGAGAACATAAGGCTGATGTCACTGGTAAGTCAAAGGCAGAGCTAACCCCAGGAAATTCAGATTTCCTAACAACAGATTTAGATACTTTCACTATAGTGTGGTGACTAGAAAATTCATATTGATTTACTGTATCACTTTGCACAGTGTACCCCTCCCCCACTCTCCTTTAATATTCAGCAAAATTTTTAATGTGGAAAAATAAAAAGGGGTTTCTGATCCTCCCCCTCCAGAGTATCAGATTTCTGAAAAGAGCTGACACAAAGCACTTTTGTAACCTAATTTTGTATAAAAGCCCTGAGAATATGCAAATAAGGCACAGAGCCAAACTTTAGAAGTGAAGTGAAGAGACAAAGAATTGATACACTGCCCTTTTTAAGATTATACTCTAGTCCTGAATTTCTGTTCTTTCCTGATTGACAAGCCACAAACAACTCCGACCTCAGACAGCCTGGCCCGTGCTGAAGATGCACACCTGGACCAGCAGCAGATGAACACAGCTACTTGCCAGTTCTCATTTTTTTGGCAGTGTCTGTTCAGACATTCTCACCACACCTCCATCCTGTTCTACTTCAGTGTTAGAAGGAAATGAAGCCACAATGAGAACTAAAAAGAGCTGTAACACCCTTTGTCCCCTGCCTGCCTCTTTCCTCCCTTCTCACTCCCCTCCCCACATAGAGTTACTCCACCCCAAGCAGGCTCCGGTGTGACACTCTGATAAAGGAATGATGAGCTGGGACTGTAGCTGCAGACAAGTGACATTCAGAAGCCAAAAGCTTCTGTAAGTACCAGGTCTGCACAAGATCCAAACCAAAGCAATGGCATTGTCCCTGGAAGAATTCATCCACTCCCTTGACCTCAGGACCCTCCCCAGGGTCCTAGAAATCCAGTCAGGCTTCTATTTTGAAGGTAAGCACCTTCCTATCTCTTGATTGGCTAGAAGATGCTCATAAAGAATATACTGTTAGGAATTTTAGTGCAAATTTTTAAACAGAGAATATATGAGTTCTCGTAAAGGAAAGGTCATTATCAGAGAAAGTAATTGAGAAATTGTCGAGACTTAATAGTGTTGAGGAAGGGAGAAACTGGATAAGACTCTGGTGTGGATAGGGGCTAGGAATTGAGTGAAGCCTCTTGAACTTTTTGTAGGGCTTTAAATAGTTCAACATGAATTATTCCTGTCTTTCCTTTGAAATTGGTTGTAATTCAAGTGAAAAGTTATCTGTTTCTATGTTTCTAGAACATAAAATAAAGATTTTTGGAACTATTAAAAGCACAGCATTTAGGAAGAAAATTTCACCAAAATTTTAACCACTTCTAAATGTTACTTATATCAATGCTTCTCTCCCTCTTTCTGTAGTGGTCTAACTTCTAATTTCTTTAATAATGGCATTCATATTTAAAGGTATAGAAGTTCACATTTACTAAATACAGGATAATTTTTATAGAACCTATGTCAGAGTTCTAAAATCAGAGCTCAACTAAGACTGTTGAATAAGTTAGTGTGCTTTGGTGTAACTGTATTACTTCAGAAAAAGCATTAAGACTTACAACATATACAATACATACCCTCAATTTTTTTAAGCAGTGGTTTGAATATACGTAAGACAGAGTCATTTTCTGGGGAAATATATATTTCTGGTTCCAAGGGTGGTAGAATTGAGCCAGTAGTACAATTAAGTCCAGAAAAAGTACCGGGAAGATAAAAAACTGTTGGTGGGCAAATCTTCCCCATTTATAGACAAAATAATTTTTTAGATATTATGAAATAAAAAACTATTGATGAATGTCAGACCCAGTTCACACACACACAAACACACACGTGCACACCTGTGAGTCTGTGCTCGAGAGCCTGGGAGCTGCAGCTACTGACGCCAGAGTGCTCTAGAGCCCGTGCTCCACAACGAGAAGCCACCACAGTGAGAAGCTCTTGCTCCACTTCTAGAGAGTAGCACCCACTCACCGTAACTAGAGAAATCCCGCAGGCAGCAATGAAGACCCAGCGCAGCCAAAAATAAATAAATAAAATCACTTTATAGGAGAGATTAAGTTAACCTCTTGAGGTAGTACAGAGTGACTTTTACTAAGGCTGTATGATTTATAACAGAATAGAATGAGTGAATGTGGGCTTCCCAGGTGGCACAGTAGTAAAGAATCCACCTGCAGTGTAGGAGATGCGGCAGACACGGGTTTGATGCCTGAATCAGGAAGATCCCCTGGAATAGAAATGGCAGCCCCCTCCAGTATGCTTACCCGTGGACAGAGAAACCTGGTGGACTACAGTCCATGGGGTCACAAAGAGTCGGATATGACTGAACGACTGAGCACGCATGCACAGGCAATGAATTGGTGTAGGCAGCCATCAGTTTTAGTATAGACCATTTTGTTTAATTCATTTGTAAATTGATTATTTTGAAGCAGACCATATTTTTCCATATATATAATACTGTGAAATCTATCTTTGTCCCTAAGCTGTCCCCAAGTCATTTTTTTGGTCTCATGGTTTGTGCTTTTAAGATTTCACATTAGGAAGTTCTTCCTCATGTTTCATTTACAAAGATATTTTCTTATGCTATTTTAAATCAACTTTGCAGCTTTATATTTCATATTTAAATTTTAACTATGCCATGAAGTGCAGAGGAATCCAATTTTATTTTTTTTCCATATAGTAACAGCAATTTTCTAGCACCATTTACTAAGCTAGCTATCATTTTCCCTCTGATTTGTGTTGTTGTCTTTAAGTTATATGCTCATAACTGGGTTGGTTTGTCTCTTAAATATCTCTTCTGTTCATTAGTCTGTGTTTTCTCAGTTGTGTTCAAGCATTGTTTTTGTAACTATGGCTTTGGTTTAAGCATAGTTCACATATAAACCAATCTCTTTGCTCCTTTTGTAGCTATTCACAGACCTTTCAAACATGTCTTTAAATAAATCAATGGATTACTTTAAAAATCCAACTGGAATTTGTATTAATGTTGATTTTATAGATTAACTTGGGAAGAATTGAAATTTTTGCTTTAAATCTTGCAAAAGAACAGACTGTGTCCATGTGTTCAGACTATCTTCATCCTTTAATACTTTACTATTATGTTATACTTCACTTAAGAGAAAAAAGCATACATCTTGATGAATTTTCACAAATTAAGTATATTCGTGTAACCACCATCATGGTCAAGAAATAGAAAATTGCAAGTATTTTGGAAGTTACATCTTGTGCTCTTTCTCAATCATTATCTACTATTTTCCCAAGAAGTAACCCTTATCAGACTTTTGCCCACTTATGAACTTTATATTAATGAAACATTATAATAGTATCCTTTTATGTTTGGCATATATGTTCAACATTATCTTTATAAAATTAATCTATACTGTTCTATATAGGCTATTCATTCCAGTGTGTGTAATATTCCAGTAGATGAATATATTGCAATTTATTTATCCATTCCACTACTAATATGTATTTGAATTATTTCCAGTTTGAAGATGTCTGTTGACGTTGTCATAAACATTCTTATTTATGTGTGTTCACACATGTATAATATTCAATTGTGTATATAAAGGCCTGGAATTGCCACATCTCACAGGATGCATATGTTTAGTTTGGGTAGGTAACAGAAAACAAGTTTCTTAAGTAGTTATACTACTTTACCTTCCTACCAGCACAACATGAGAGTTCTAATTAATCCATATTCTTGATAACACTTGATATCAGTCTTTTTAAGATAATTGAGACTAATTTAGATATAATATCATATATTTTCAAGTGTACAAAATTATGATTCATTATTTGTACATATAGCAAAATGATCACCACTATAAATCTAGTTAACATTTATTACCACACATAATTACAGTTTTTCTTTTCTTGTGATGGGAACTTTTAAAATTTACTTTCTTAACAAGTTTCAGAATCTGGTTCTCTCCAGAAAAGACTAGGATTTAATTTGTAAGTGATAAGGCATCAGTTTTTTAAAAATCTCCCTGATGATTAAAAATGAAGCCAAATTTGAGAACTAGTATTGTGAAACTAGTTCTCCCAATTTTTTTATTAGCAGTTCATTGGTTTATAGAGAATTGACATGATTTTTAAATGAAGTCTTCTTCTGAACCATTAACCTAGTTTATCTGTCTAGTTATATGAATAGATATCTTTTCACTTCTGTCGATAACATTTAATAATTTTTATTTGTGAAGTTCTTACACTTCTATTTCAGATTTATTCTTAGTTGCCTGATTGATTTTTAAAATTCCATTATAAGTGGTATCTTTTGAAGTTTTCATTTTTTCTTTGTGTGTTTGAATTCTAAGAATATATCTTTAGATTATTTTATATTTGTTATATACATATTTACATTTTCTGTAAATGTTGATAGGTTCTTATTCTTTCCAATGATTATACTCTATTTTCCTTCAGTTAAGTATTAGCTAGTGTTTCTATCAATAGTATAATATCAAATAAGAGTAATGATTTACTCATTATTTAATTGTTTCACTCACCTCACAACCATAGAGAGAAAGTTTTAATAATTTATCATTAAATATAATGTTTGCTTTAATTTAAAGAAGTTTCTAGTTTTCTACTAGTTTTTTAAGTCATAAAGATATGTTTACTTATCAAACTTTTAAATAACTTCTGTGATGATAATATGATTTTTTTACATTGATTTTTTAAAAAATCTTAAGTCATTTATTTGTGGAATAAGATAAGTTTGGTTATATATCATTGAATTCAGTTTATTAGTTTTAAAGAACTTTTGTATTTCTTTTAGGGTATGAAACTGGCTTATAATTTTAATCTTGTATGACATCCTACCCAGGTTTTTGTATTGAGTTATGTTGAGCTTATAGAATTTCTTGGGTAGAGTCTTTTTTTCTTCTTCTAAAGATATTATATAAATTAGATGTAATTTCTTATTTAAATATTTAGTAAAATTTCAAAAAAGCCATTCTGAGCTGGGATTCCTAATGTAGATATGTTTTTTGATTATGACTTCAGTTTTTAAATAGTAAGGTCTTTCCATCCATTAGCATAGGTTATCTCTCATTAAAAAACAAACAAACCAAAAATTCGTCTTTCTGATCATGTATCAGAATTAAAAAAAAATGTCTCCATAGAGATCCTGTGTATTCTAAAGCTAGTTCCTAGAATGCAGACACATGCACGTGTTATATTGCTATATTGACTGATATCATATTTCCTCTGTTCTCACCAATTACTACTGAAGTGGAAATGTAAGTACATATTACTATGATACTGATGAATTTATTAATTCTAACAATTTATTTTTTATTTCTCTGATTTTCCTAAATATTGATATCATTAGAAAACATCGAGTTGTGTCTCTTCCCTAATATGTTTTGCAACTGTTCATTTTTCCTTATCTTGATAGTATGGTCCAGAGCCTCCAGTACTGTGTTAAAAAATGAGAATTCTGAATTATAAAGAAAATGTGTTTAAAATTCCTTCATTAAGTACAATATTCTAGAACTGGTGTTTCAGTTCAGTTCAGTTCAGTCTCTCAGTCGTGTCCGACTCTTTGCAACCCCATGAATCACAGCACGCCAGGCCTCCCTGTCCATCACCAACTCCCGGAGTTCACTCAGACTCACGTCCATCGAGTCAGTGATGCCATCCAGCCATCTCATCCTCTGTCGTCCCCTTCTCCTCCTGCCCCCAATCCCTCCCAGCATCAGAGTCTTTTCCAATGAGTCAACTCTTCGCATGAGGTGGCCAAAGTATTTAGTCATCACTAAATTAAGGAAGTTCCTGTCTATTTCTTGCTTTCTAGGTGGTTTGGTTTCTTTGGTCTGCTAATGAAATTACCTTTAAAAGATTTTTCAAATTGAAGAATCTTTTAATATAGTATTTATAATAATATTTACTAACATTTGAAATACAAAGTAGGAGTTTGATATATTTAAAGATTTTTGCGTTTGATCACAACTGAAATGAGCTAATAGACTCATTTATAATTTTAGATTCAAGATAACACTAGCTTTCTAAAATTAACTACATAGATTTTGTTGTTTTCTTTTTCTTGAGAGAAATTTATTTGAAAAGAGAGAAATGGGCCTTAAACTCTTTAATTTGGTAGAATTCTCTTATAAGAATAACTGGATGTGAAATTTTGGGGTGGGAATTCAGAATTTGGTTTGGTAAAATCCTCTGTTGCTTTGCTTCTCTCCTTGATTTCTGGCTCTATTATTTTCTCATGTCCTTTGCTCTCTTGCTCCTTTTCTAGCTTCCTGGTATAAATCACAGTCATTTTAAAAACATTTCTTGCTTCTTGGTATGTATGCTTAAACCTATATTTTTCTCTAGATAATTCTTTCTTTCCCATACATTTTGCCTTGTAATATTTTCACTTTTACTCAGTTCTGAGTACATGTTTTTCCTTTAAATAAAATGGCTATTTATTTTCTGATAATATAAAATTGTCTTTAGCTGTTCTTTGCTTTTAATTACTAGTTTTATTGTATGTTGTTAGAGAACAGTAGTCTATATTGTATTATATTACTGTTTCTTTGAAATTGATTCAGGCTTCCTTTATGACATGAAACGTGAAACATCAAGTGAGTCTCAGCATGGACTAGCTTATATAAAATACAATAACACATTATTAGGCATTGTTCAAAAGGCTAGAATCATGGAAGAGAGTGGGGAAGCCTCTACCCTATTGGGACTTATATTCCAGTGGCTGGAACAAATGACAAACAACCAACAGATTTGATATATACACAAGTACCATGAAGAACTAAATAAGTAGAGAGCAAAGCAAGAGGGGGGGAGATGATCTTTTGCTAGGGCAATCAGGGCAGTTAGCTTGCGGAGATGATATTTGAGCAGAGGCCAGAATAAACTGAGGAAATGAGTCTTGCATATTTCTGGAAGAACATTTCTGCTGAGGACAGAGCAAGTGTAAACCATATAACAGATCTCTTCATCTAATTAAGACGCAAAAAGGAGACGAGTGAGGATAAAGCAGAGCAACTGAGGGGAAACTTAGTGGAAATGAGGCTGAGGACATAGGGATGCACAAATTTTGTAGGCCTTAAAAGCCATATAATACATAATTTGCTACAGAGTGGGGCTGGGGAAGTGAGTGGGGACCAGTAAGATAAAATGATCAGTGAAGTTTTCTCTGAAGAGCTGGCTTAGTAGCAGAGACCTGAATGCTGAGAAGGAATCAGACAAGAAAATATCCTGGAGGTGAGTGTTCCAAACAAAGTGAACGGCTAGACCAAAAGGGGCTTAGTCTGTTTGAAGAAGAGAAAAATATCCTTGTACCTCAAACGTATAAGACAAAAAAGAGAGGAAAGTCATATGAGAAGGAGATTCAAGGAATGGGCAAGAGCATTTCAAGGAGTTTAGATTTTATACCTGGTAATGACCAATTCGCAGCAGAAGATTGACAGGACTTGATCACCATTTTAGGTGGGACTGCACAGGCTTTTGCGGGGCAAAACTGGGTTGAGACACTTTAGGACTGTGTGATAATCCAGAAGAGAGTTCATGTTACCTTGATTCAGTTGGAAGAGAAATAACCAATTTAGTGCATACTTTGGAGGTAGAAATGTCAGGACTTGCTGATAGATTTGATAAGGGTGTGAGACAGAAGAAGACTAAATGATGCATGGGAGGACTTTGACCTAAACCATTAGATAGATGTTTGCACCTTTGACAGAGTTGTGAAGACCTTGGCAGGGTAGAGGTTTGATGGAGAAAGCAAAAGCTGTTTTGGACATGTTAAATCTGTTATTCACCCAAATGGAAATTTCAAGTAGACAATTGAAAAAAATAAATTTTGACCACACATTGAAATAATGACTGGAATGCCCCATCCATGAGCTAATTGATCAGGACTTTATTCAATCAAAAACCTTGTAGGCCAAAAACAAAAAAAAATGAGCACATACGTTAAAATTCAATTTCTTTATTGTTATTTATGGTAATTCTAAAGCATATACAGAAATAAAAATTGTAAGAGGATAAAGATGAAATTAATAATGTTTTAAACAATTTAAATTTTTTATTAATAATTTAATAATTTAATTTTTATTAATAATAAACCCTTTTTCTCTCATAAAAGTTAAATTGTTATATTAACTATTATTGAACATTATTGAAAGTATTAAATATTTCCATTATTGAATACCTCAGTATTTGAAAAAATGTTGATTCAATACCATGTGATAGGGTGATTCAAAGACATAGCTGTAATGTATTTATTTAAGTACTTGTTTTAAATAATAGCCCTTAAAGATACCTTGTAAAGGTCCAGTATACATCATGTACACACCATATAAAATATACATTTAAGGAAGATTTATCTTAATGTTGGTGGCCATCAATCCATATGTGAAATAATTTTCTGCATAAATCTGATTTTGGCAGTTTCACCAATTGTACGTAGCTGATGACAAGTTCGTACTAGGAATAGAAGTGTCACTCTGTCATTCTCTTCTTGATAGGTTCTACAATTTTCAATTCTGAAATGTCTTTGTAGGCATCTTACAAAGTTATTGTCTATTTTGTGGAGAGTAGAAAATAGATTATAATAATTCTTAACTTGATCTGTATAAAATCTATTATATGGAAGTATTGCAAGAAAATAAGTGAATGAAGACAATTGTTTTAATTGATATTTTTGGAATTCTGAAACTGTCTCAATATATTGTGAACTATACATGTCATGTGACCATCTGGTATAGGAATAAATTAAATTTTTTATAATTAAATACTAATAGAGTTTAAAATTAAATTTTAGAAAATCTTTAGAGTAAATATTGGTATAGTTTAATTTTATTTTTATATAAAAATTAATACAAATTGAAGCTCTTCTATTTCTTCTTTTATCTCCCTTCTCATAATAATAATTATCATAGATTTTCCTCTTTGAATTTTGAGTACATCATAGAATTGGACTTCCTGACTCTTTTGTGACCATAGGACATGGGACTTGCATTAGCCAATGTAATGAGAGCAGAAGTAAGGTGCATCATTTTGAACAGATGCTTTAAGGACCAGTTCATAATTTAACATATTTTATCCCGGTGGATCATGTCAAAACGAAGCCTTCAACAGCCTGGATCTCTAAGTAACTATGATTATTAGAGACCCTGCCCTCACTCATTTGAATTGGACGCATAGTGAAATGAAAAATATACGTTTATTATTTAAATCTCTGAGAATTTGAAGTTGTTTGTTGTCTCAGCATATGTGTGTGTGTGTACATGTGCTCACATGCATGTGCACACACGAGCATGCTCATTCATGTCCAAATCTTTGTGACCCTACGGCCTGTAGCCCACCAATCTCCTCTGTCCATGGGATTTTCTTTGCAAGAATACTGGAGCGGGTTGCCATTTCCCCCTCCAAGGGATCTTCCTTACTCAGGTATCAAACTCACATTTCTGGTGTCTCCTGAATTGGCAGATGGATTCTTTACCACTGAGCCACCTGGGAAGCCCTATTTCAACATAATACTTTCCTTACTGACACAAGTTATATTCATTAAACTAGAACTGCATTTATTACCAACTAAAAAAAAAAAAACAACTAGATATTAGACAAACTCTGGAGAGAGTTACACAATCCCAGGAAAGTTAGTTGATAATAATGTTACCACATATTTATGGAAAAGTGAGTTCACCACTCTGTATTCAGGAAATATTTGTTGCTTGACTATTCAGCATATTGCTAATATTACCATTCATCACTGATTACTTCATATATGTAGCCAGTTTGATGTTGACTTAAAATTTTGGCAAAAACAAAGTTTGTTTGTATTATGATCTTGCTCAATTAACTGGATGTTGAAAAATGGTTTTTCTCTATAGAAATAATATGTGCACATGGCTAGAAAATTGGAAAATATAGAAGCATAAATATTCAATAATTTCATCAAATATAAAGAAATATGATTAACATTTTGATGTATTAACTTCTAATTTTTACAAAAGTATGAATTAACTTTTAAAAGGAGAAAAATTTATGCAAATTTCTCCACCATGCTTTATCCAGAATATCGCCACTCACTGTGACCTCTATCTACCCCCTTGGTGGGTTCAAATCATCATAACATATTGCCAGGATTATCAAAATAGCCACCTAAGTTGTCTCCCTACTTCTCTTTCACTCTTGAAGTTTAGTCTCATAGCATCCAGAGTCATGCTTGTAAGTGGTATGTCAGATTATGCTGCTTCTCTGTTAAAATATCTCCAATGGATTTCCAATTTTTTTCAAAATAAGGACCTTCCAATGGGTAATAGGCTTTTATTTTTCTCTTTTTACTCTCACTATTTATCTGACTTTATTGTTTACAAATCTTTTCCTTCTAACCCCATTGACCTCCTTATTGTTCCTCAAACTTGGGATATGCTCCTGCCTTAAAACTTTGCTCCCACTTTTTCCTTGAGTTGGCAAACTCTTCAACTAGATGTCAACTTGTGAGGCTCATCTGACCACCCTATTTATTACAGCAAAATTTTTGTTCCCTCTTCCCTATATTTCCTGTACTCACTATTAAATTCTTCATTGTTTTGGAATCAAAACACTATCTTCTTATATATCATGTAGGTTATTTATTGTTTATTTTTCTATCTTTTCCCATTAGATTTTTCTTACAGTTTAAATGAGGTATTAATTTTCTAAACCATAAAATTCATCCCTTACAGGTATACAATTCAATGATTTTTAGTAAATTTATAGAGTTGTGCAACCACCACCAATGTTAGACCATTTCCATCACCCCAAAGAAGTCCCTTGAGCTATTTGTCAATCATTATTGCTTACATTTCCAGCCCCAAGCAACCACTGCTCTCCTTTCTGTCTATAAATTTGCCTTTCCTATACATTTCATATGAAATAAATCATACAGTATGTACTGTTTTGAAACTAACCTTTTACTTAGCTTAATGTTTTCAAGGTTCATCTATGTTGTAGCATATATTACTATTCTGGTGTGTTTTTTGTTGCTAAATATTTTTGTGTGTATGGATATACCACATTTTGTTTATTCAACACCAAAGGCCATTTGTATCATCTCCCTTTTGGAGATAATATGAAATAATGTACCATTTTAATTTCCCATTTTACAATGAATTTGGATTCCAGTTTCTACAAATTCTTGCTAAAACTTGTGTATCTTTTGTTTTATAATCAATGGTATCTCACTGTAGTTTTAATTTCATTTCCTTAATGACAAGTGATGTTGAACATTTTTGCCTGTGCTTAGTAGCAATTTATTTGCCTTTTTTTGAAATAACATCTCTTCAATTTTTTTGGCCTTTGTCCTCTTGTTATTGAGCTGTAAGACTTATCTCTGTATTTTGGATATTTGATTTGCAAATATTTTCAGATATATAATTGAAAATATTTTCTTCTGTTCTATGGCTTGTGTTCATTTCCATAATATTATCTTTTGAAACAAAAAGATTTTAAATTTATAGTCAAGATGTGTCATACATTTTTTTATCATGTTACCTAACCCAAACTTACAAGAATTTCCTCCTATTTTGCGTTGGGGGTCCACCAGATCACTCCTGGTCTTGCTGATTTTCTAGAAATACAGAACTCAGAGAAGCTGTTAAACTGAGTTACAGTTTACCACAGGGAACAAAGAAAAATTAAAGCCAGTAAAGAAAAAGGCATATATACAACAGGGTCTATGAGAAAACAAATTGCCAGTTATCCTCTCCCAGTGAAGATACATGATATTTAATTCTCCTAGCAATGATTGTCACAATAAGGACAAATTATTTCCAATTAGGGAAGCTCATCTGTGCCTTTGTATCCAAGGTTTTTATTGGGGCAATTACACAGGCATTAAGGATTTGTGTGATTGACCTCAAATCCTGGGTCTCCAGACCCTCTAGAGATCAAGCGGTGTGGTATGGTCCAGGACCCCAAATAAACCCTAAAAGGCATTCACCATAAATTACATTGTTAGCATAAATTACTGGTGTGGCCCAAGATCCCAGACATACAAAAGCACTCTTATCTGACAGGATATTCCAAGGGCTCAGATGTTTTCTCTCCAGAACCAGTTAAGGGGTAGTCCTTTCTTTGATATGTGCAGGGTTTGAGCACCCTAAGTAATAGTTAACCCTCTACTGCACAGTTTTATTTTTTTATACACAAGTTTTACCTCTTATCTCTAGGTCTAAGATCCATTTGCACTAGCTAGAATTTTCTAAAGCCTTAATTCCAAGTAACTTAAGAATTAATCAACTATCTACACAGCTATGAAACATGCTGGGAATGACTCAGGTATAAGCAGCTCTCTCTGGCTGAGAGAGGTGAGGGAGTTAACCAAACCGATATCTGGTGAATGGCTTTCCAAGTTGCGAGAATATCTTTAGCCAAGTACTATGGTGAGAGTATGCTGGTGTATTTCAGAAAAAGTGAGAAACCACTAAGGCCAGAAGGAGGAGGAGAGTGAACAGAAATAATATCAGAGGGGAAATAGTGCAGAACCATATGCAGTCCTTTTGAATATTATAAGAGTTTTACTTTTAGAATTGGGAACTTGGAGGTACCGATCTAAATTAGCAAAAGCAACTAAAACAATGCAAGGACTTTCCTCATCACTTTGAATATAGATTCTATTAGCCATTTCTTCTGTTTACCAAAATGAATATTGATGAAAGCACACATACATTTGCAGAAGGGAGAGCATAGTTTTGCTTAAATAAGCCCATAAATATAATGTTCAAAAGTGTTTTTTATAGCAATTTTTAAATACCATGAAAATGTTTTCCCTCTTGGGGAAAGTAAGATTTAGAGGAGATAAGATTTTTAAATATTGTGTTTTGAATATATTAAGTATCATATTTCTTTTTCCTGCCAAAATATGTTAAAATTATGGAAATTAGTCCTTAAATTGTATCTGCCTCCCTGCATTTCTTCTCTCTATCCTTCTTTCTACAAAATGAATAGAGTATGATTCTTGTCCTTAAGGACTCTTTAGGCCAGTAAAAGAAGATGGATTTAAAAAAAATCAATACATGTGCTATATTGTGAAATGTATTTTAATGAACTGTTTTGAGAACACTGAGAATTTACCACACAAAAAGCTTACCAAGAGGTGATGATATTTTTCTGCAGCCTATATAGAAAATGAGCAAGCAAATAAGAAAATTTCAGAATGAGAAAAAAATCTTTAGATCATTATACAAGTTTGAAAATTCAAAATATGATCCAAGAACAGCTCAGAGAATAATAGGTGATCAGGTTATTTGTGGTCATATCTTAAGTGGCTTCTGAGCTATAATAAGGATATTGAATTTATGCTATAATCAGTAGTAACTTATAAAAGGATATTATTTTCATATCTGATTATAAAAGTAAATCATGTTGATCGTAAATTTGAAAATTATAGAAAAAGCTAAAGAATTTCTGAGATTTTAAGGCAAAAAAAAAAAAAAAACAACCCTCAGATGAGTAGATTAGACATCTATTGCAGTAGAGGTTTCCTAGATAAATATGAGACAAACTGCAAGGAGCTAATAGCAGCTACAGATAGAAAAGACAGGATCTGTGGTCTTTTTGGGTCAAATATTCTGAACTTCACAGTTTATGAGCTGTGAGCAAGAGGGAGGGGTTGATGACAGATCAGAGGTTTCTGGACTAAGGAAACATGGTAGGTGATAAAAATATTACTTGAAAGATTTGCCACAAGAGCAGCGGTGGTTTTGGAGATGGAGGCATGATTCAGTTACATTCCAATGAACAAGAGCTCCTGTAGGACATTCAGATGCAGATGAACGTTAGCCCACCAAAGATGTATGTCTGAAGTAAAAAGACTAGTAGGCTTACAAGATTTAATATATCAGAATTGTAAGTGGGTGAAAGAAGCCTTATTATTTCAGGATTGCCCTGTAGTGCATGCGTCAGGTCAGAAATATGTGGATCTCAAAGAACAACGTGGAAAGTGTGGATAGAGGAGGAGTTGGTCAAGCTGACAAAGAATAAAGGGAAAAAAGTCTCTGTTGAAGGAGAAATAGGAGAAAGTGGGCTGGTTTGTCAATCAAAATAAATGAACATAAAGCATTAGAATGAAAGTGTCAGATATAACATTTGCTATTAGCACATAATTTATGATAGATTATTGACTATGATAGCTCTATATACTGAAGGATTATTATGGGTTGGGTATCTTTGTATATAGATTTGGGTGTGTAAGCATATGTAATGAGTGTATAAATGTATTTTGCATATGTATGTCTATACATAAATATATGTGACTATATCTAATACAACACATATAATTAAATAATATTTTATTCTCATCTATACACAAATTTAGTACCTGTATGCATATATATATAATCTTATTAAATTTTTTATATTTATAAGTACATTTAATCCTTGGTGTTAGCTGCTGAAATTATTATTATGATTTCCATTTTCAAGTCACCTATTTGCCTATTTGCCCCAGAGATAAAACTTGTAAAGTTTATTCTTGCTCTTCCTACATGAAGAATTTATGATATTCTGTAGTGAATCCTATCTTTATAAAATCATCAACATTTTTAGAAATTTTATAACTATTTACTGTTTGACTATACAATTGGGTAACAGACAAACACAAGAAATAGCTTGTATTGGATACACATTTGTTTTGTCTTTTAGGGCTTTCTTGGTGGCTCAGTGGTAAAGAACCTGGCTATCTGTGGGGAGACAAGAGATGTGGGTTTGATCCCTGGGTTGGAAAGATACCCTTCCAGGGCATCTCACTCCAGTATTCTTACCTGGAGAATCCCATGGTCAGAGGAGCCTAGAGGGCTACTGTTCATGGGATCACAAAGAGTCAGACATGACTGAAGTGATTTAGTATGCACAGGCATGCATATTCTACTACTGATTACAATTTCAATAAGTATGATGTTAAAAATTAACTTGAATTGGTTAAATGCATTGAATAATGATACACAGTGAATTATGAACTATATGAACATGACTTTTATTAATTTGACACATGTATGAGTTCATATGACAAAAAATTGTGCCTATTTTAATACTTACATAATTCTTTTATGGCTAATTGACTTTAACTTTTTTAAGGTTTAATTTAATCAGCTAGTGATATGATAGTAAAATCAGGGAAAATTTGAAAATTATAGCATTGTATTCAACTTGTGTTTATTCATATTTCATAAATTTTAAATATTAGGGCAAAAGAAAATTTTTTTTTCACTTTTTAATATGAGTTCACAATATTGATATTGGTTCATAAGGTTTAATTTAATCAGCTAGTGATATGATAGTAAAATCAGGGAAAATTTGAAAATTATAGCATTGTATTCAACTTGTGTTTATTCATATTTCATAAATTTTAAATATTAGGGCAAAAGAAAATTTTTTTTTCACTTTTTAATATGAGTTCACAATATTGATATTGGTTCATAAAGGCTAATGAAATATGTCCTGTCATATTTAGGAAATAATTTCTGTTAAATGAAAACAGAGCACCAGTATTTCTCTACATGAGCTTATATTCATAATAATGCATTAAAGATGAACATTACATTTCTAAAGTAGAATTTTCTAAATATTTACAACATATTCTGTTGAGCTTCATAGGTTTAAAACTGCTCTTGATTCACAAAGACCTAAGTTTGCAGATAGTGAAAGTTGAACACTTTCAATATCTAAGCTTTACAATTCAGTAAAACTTATTATATCCCAATATTTGAAATTGATCATAGGATTAATTAAACAAATATAAATTTGGTCTATTTGTGTCAGTGTCGGTAATACACAAAATTTACATTTATTAAAGCACAATATTATTTGAAATGATGTTAAATGTTTTCCTATAAAAACCTTGGAATCATATTTTATCTAAGGCTTAACACTTCAGCTACTATATATCTTGACTCTTAGATTGGTTCTAGGCCATACACTACAGATCAATGAGTTCCCCTTTTAGTGTAATTAAACATTACATTTTAAAAAATAAAATCAAAATATTTGAAAATATAAAAGAATTTTTAAAGTGTGTGGCATTTTTGTGTTTGTACTTGAATGGAACACATTTTTTTCCTAAAACTTAGCTCAAGCAGAACTTATTTTAGGAAAAAGTCCTAAAATAGAAACAAGCAAAAGAAACTCAGGTAAGAGTAATATCAGTTGTTTTATTTTCAAAAGCTATAGAGGAAAATAACTGCCAGGAAGATTTTTGTGTTTAACTTAAGTGGAAATGTCCCAAAATGAGGGCATTTTTATACAATGGTACACACTGTTCACATCTATTGTAGAATATTCATACTTTAAAAATTCAACTTATTTGTTAAATGTCAAGCTTGACTATGCAGTATAAAGATGAAAAAAAATGGAAAGCTAGCATATGTTTTCACATATACTCATATAGAGATTATTCATATGCTTCCTTCATTTTATAAGTATAAAGAAGTGACTAAGCAATAAATTAAGTAAAAATTGTGTTTCTTATTGGCTTCTATGTTTTCAAATACTGTGAAATGGATAATTTGTTTAGGGTTATTAATTACCAAATTCCTTTGAATAAGTACAAATTATTCATCAATTATTTAACATTGAAAAACATTTTCTAAAGAAAATGAAAAAGCTTTGGCTTTATGTGTAGTAGTTTATACTTTTGTATAATATGATACCAGCAAATTTTTTAGGCCCTGCTAAATAACTGGAGAGTAAGCACTGAGAATGGGAGAAAAGGTAATTTCAAGTAAGGTGTTAAAAATTCTAAAAAATCATTTTTAAAAACGTCTATCTTTGATGCAATATTTAAGGTCCGAATTTTTTTAAATTGCACTTTAGTTGGGGCATCTACTTTGTTCTACTTCTAATAAATATTTGAAACCATTGTACCTTTTTAAAGCAGATTTTAGCAAAAGCCATAAGATGAAATTTACTTAAATGAAACAAAATTTTTCACATGAAATATTTTTAAATGGCAAGGACATTATTTGAAAATTTTGTTGTTATTTGATGAAAAATAATTTATTAGGAAATGGGGAAGGTTTTCACTAATCTATGTAATGAAATTAATTTTCTGATTTTCCGTTTTACTCTAGGTTAGAAGGGTTGGGCTTAGTGATTCAGCACTTAATGTCAGTTAAGGAAAGAACACCTGCCCCATAAACGATGTATAAATTCTAACCACAGACTAAAAGCCTTTTTTTTTTTTTACTTCTTTGTTGACATCAGAAAAAGCCTAAAACATATTTAAAATATTTTTTCCCAGAACTTGTGAAATCAAATCTTGAGTTTTTAATTAACTGTTCATTATCAGAGGCCACTCTGATTTTGAATATTACTAACATAGTTACTGATTTAAATATATTCCAATTTAAATATAGTGTATGTATTTATTCCAGTAGTTTAAGGAAAAAAAGCAATCATTTAGAATGTTCAGAGAGATTATAGAAACTTGACAGTAATGAAAATTTGAACTTGTTTTAGAACAGACACAGGCTGGACCTTCCTCCACTTTCCTTCCCTGCCTGCCTCCCTTCCATTCTCCTGTGCACTTCAGTCAGATGAGACTGGATACATTTACTGATACTCTTGAACAGCAGTATACTTGGAATAGCAGTCTTGTGCTGTAGTAAAACGGGAAGAGGGGCGGGCGTATAAAATAAAACACTGCGATCAAGATTTTCACTCAAAGAAAGGACAGATAATAAAGAGGATAATAATAGAGGTGACACCTGAAAAAATTCCAGGTCGACTGTACACGCATTGCATGCTTAAAAAAAAAAAATCAAGATTAGGAGGTGTCTGTGACTCTAGTGACCCGGGCTGTAAGCTGGCACCGGGGTGGGTGTAAATCAGGGCTGCCGGAGAAGGGTTAATGCACGCTCAGCTCCTGTTGATAGGAAAAAATGCCGAGGTAGAGCCGGCCTGGAAAGGGAGGGTTGTAAATCCTGAAATACAAGCTTAGCAGAGGCGTCGGATAGGAAACAGACAGAGCAGCTCCCGGTTTGAAAAGGCAGCCGCAGGCTGTGCGGTTGCGATGCTGCCAACCCACCCCAGTGGACTCGGTCTGGTCTCTCTCAGTGCATCAGAGTCGCGACAGCAGAAGCAGCTGCTGACAGCCCCAAGGATCCATTTTTTTTTTTTTTTTTTTAAATCTCGCTTAATCCTGCCTTCTTGGAATTTGTCCATTTAAAACAAACAAAAGTTATTTTCTTCATTTCTAGTAAATCTACACTTTTTAGAATAAGACAGTATTCCAAATCAACAAAACTAACCTCCTCCTTTTAGAGGGGCAGGCTTGTCCACAAAGTCTTTGTGCAAGACTTCCATTCACTGATTATTAATGAAGAGAGGAAGAAAACTTTCTTTTTCCAATAACAGGATCAACAATTATCTTTCTTAATGATATTTAACAAAGGAAAACAAATGATTAAATAAATCTCCAAGAATATCCATTTATTGAGCTAATACTCTACATGACTGCTAATACCTGGCAGTATGCTGAATTTGCAGTAACAAAGCTCATTAAATCACCATAGATCTCCCTAAGAAGACTCCTCATGAAATCAGACATAACAGCTACAGAAGTGTGTCCTGTCCATCTCTACACTAACAAATGCTTACAATTATGTGGTCACTCCTGGATTGGTATATGATGGAGTTTTGGTCAACTGCTGATTAGAACATTGGCATTTTCTGATAATATACCTAAGGAAACTTTTTTGTATAGAAATAACATTATTGTGAAGATTTTTTAAAATAGTACATTGAGTAAACTACTTCTTATGGCAACACACTTTAAATGAGTGCTTTAAACCACTGAAGATAGAAGTAAGTATGGAATTTTTGGTTTTTGCTGTTAAGAACATTCTCTTCTTACTTGGAACAATAAGCCTTTTGTTTATCAGTTGTCATTAAAAATTTGACAGTGATATTGTCTACTGATAGATGCCATTCACCTGACAGGTGACCTGCAACATTGTATTTTTACTCTTGGGCTCCATGTTAGTTGGTTTTCTAACTCAGATGTCTTTTGAAAAGAAAACATAATTATTCAAGGGAGTATCATGTTTTAAAAACCCACAAGCTCAATGCTCAGCAAAATTTAGCAGCTCTCATTTGTTGAAATAAGCCCATGGTGTTATTAATTTCATTCTATTTATTAAGAGTGTGTGTGCTCGGTTACTCAGTCACATCTGACTCTTTGCCACCCCATGGACTGTAGCCCGCCAGGCTCCTCTGTGCATGAGATTTCCCAGGCAAGAATGCTAGAGTGGGTTGCCATTTCCTCCTCCACGGGATTTTCCTGACCCAAGAATCGAACCTGTGTCTCCTTCATTGGCAGGTTACCAATGCACCACCTGGGAATCTCATTTATTAAGAATAACTGATAAAAAAAGGCCATGCCAAACTTCCTGGAGAAAATGACTTTAGTTTCAAACTGACTAAGAATTGATGTCACCATTCACCTTTACTAGGTTATTTTTTGTATGTTGTTAGCCTTCAGTCCTTAGAAGCATATGGTCTCATAAAATGAAATTTTATCAAATGTAGAATGTTTATTTGCAAACAGACGTCAAAATACTTATATGACCTGTGTGTCAGCTTGATGTAGTCTAAACTATTTGTCTTTTTAAATACTCTAACAGCACCTTCCATGAAAGGCTCGTTAGAGACTTCTGCAGCAATATTCCAGCTATCTTTCTGGTTAGATGACAACGTTGCTTGCCAAACCAGGATTGTGAAGCCCAGGACCTATATTGGGCTCACTTAATTCTACCCCTTTTCAAGAAGAGGAGTGTCTGTGTTACATTTGAAACTAATTTTGAACACCACTCATTTTTGGCTCAGATGATAAAGCATCTACCTGCAACGGAGGATACCTGGGTTCAATCCCTGGGTCAGGAAGATTCCCTGGAGAAGGAAATGGCTACCACTCCAGTATTCTTGCCTAGAGAATTCCATGGACAGGGGAGCCTGGTGGGCCATAGTCCATGGGGTGGCAAAGAGTCAAACACAAACTGAGTGACTAACACTTTCACTACCAATAAAGCCATCTTAATACTAATATCCATTATTCTAATTTAAAAAACTGTGTTAATAGGAGATAAATGTAGACGACACTTGTGGGAGTTGTTTTGAGAATATGAGCTTCTGATTAATTTTGGAGGGGGTTAACTAGTTTATACTTGGGTTCTATATTTCTGATTAGTGTACTTCAAATACAGACATTTTTTATCCCTTACACAGGACTATAAGTTAAACATATTGGACACATACGTGTGTATCTCATTGTCTGTGCTGAAGTATATTCAGTTCAGTTCAGTTCAGTTCAGTCGCTCAGTCATGTCCGACTCTTTGCGACCCCATGAATTGCAGCATGCCAGGCCTCCCTGTCCATCACCAACTCCCAGAGTTCACTCAAAGTCACGTCCATCGAGTCAGTGATGCCATCCAACCATCTCATCCTCTGTCGTCCCCTTCTCCTCCTGCCCCCAATCCCTCCCAGCATCAGAGTCTTTTCCAATGAGTCAACTCTTCGCACGAGGTGGCCAAAGTACTGGAGTTTCAGCTTTAGCATCATTCCCTCCAAAGAAATCCCAGGGCTGATCTCCTTCAGAATGGACTGGTTGGATCTCCTTGAAGTCCAAGGGACTCTCAAGAGTCTTCTCCAACACCACAGTTCAAAAGCTTCAATTCTTTGGCGCTCAGCCTTATTCACAGTCCAACTCTCACATTTATACATGACCACAGGAAAAACCATAGCCTTGACTAGACGGACCTTTGTTGGCAAAGTAATGTCTCTGCTTTTGAATATGCTATCTAGGTTGGTCATAACTTTCCTTCCAAGGAGTTGCTGCTGCTACT
Source organism: Bos indicus (assembly GCF_029378745.1). Classification (NCBI taxonomy): domain Eukaryota; kingdom Metazoa; phylum Chordata; class Mammalia; order Artiodactyla; family Bovidae; genus Bos; species Bos indicus. Next base: position 66,131,472 of record NC_091768.1, on the reverse strand, counting down.
GCTAAGTCGCTTCAGTCGTGTCTGACTTTGCGACCCCATAGACGGCAGCCCAGTCCCTGGGATTCTCCAGGCAAGAACACTGGAGTGGGTTGCCATTTCCTTCTCCAATGCATGAAAGTGAAAAGTGAAAATGAAGTCGCTCAGTCATGTCCGACTCTTAGCGACCTCATGGACTGCAGCCTACCAGGCTCCTCTGCCCATGGGATTTTCCAGGCAAAAGTATTGGAGTGGGGTGCCATTGCCTTCTCTGACACCTCACTACAGAGCCCCCCAAAAAGTCACGTACTGCCTTACCTACTTGTGACCTTCTCTCCTGTGAGCCCTTTTCCCAGAAGGCCAACCCCCCTAGGAGTAAGCGTCTTTTAATTTCATGGCTGCAGTCACCATCTGCAGTGATTTTGAAGTATATTAAGTAATAACATTAAATATTTGTCTTTGCACGTGTCCTAGATACTCTATTCTTGCTCTCAGTGGAGGAGATCTATCCAGAGTTGCTTGTGTCTTATTTTCATTCTTGTAGTTTTAACTAACTCCCAAATTTGTATCATTTCCCAGGTTGACTTATGTACTGATTTTCTTTTACTTTTTTTCCATGATTTGTAACAGTATCTCTCAAACCTAAGTAAACTTAGGAATATACTAGGGAACTTTAAAAAAACAAAAACATCTTTCTGGATTCTACCCTGGAAAATCTGATTTAGAATTTTTGGAGTAAGCCCTAGAATCTTTATTTTAAAGTGTTCTCCAATTAATTCTGGTGCAGCCTGCTGCCAAGCAGTTGTTCAAGAGGAACTAGAGAGGACTATTGCTACTTAAGTATGACCATTTGACGGCAGAAAAATATATTAGGAACTGAGCATGGTGTTTCCTTTCCAGTTTTTCCACATTTTAATACACCAGCTTCCTCTTAGTGCCCCAGCATTGTGGTCTGGAAGTCACTTTGGCCACATTGTTCTGTTTTTGTTTCACTAGTTTGTGGACGGCCATTTCAGTATTTGTGGCCACCAGTCTATTCTGGCTCTCCTCACCGAATACTTAATGGCACCTGGTAACTTCTCCTTGCCTCTCCTGTCTTGCTCTTGCTCCTAAGAGCAAGCAGCCCTTAGGAGAACTTTCTTAGAAACATAGCAATCAGTATATTGCCTACAGTTCAAATCCACTCTTCATACGTTCTCTTCAACCGATTTGTATTGTAATCAGATCATCTTGAAAAGACACTGCTGCTGCTAAGTCGCTTCAGTTGTGTCCGACTCTGTGCGACCCCATAGACGGCAGCCCACCAGGCTCCCCCGTCCCTGGGATTCTCCAGGCAAGAACACTGGAGTGGGTTGCCATTTCCTTCTCCAATGCATGAAAGTGAAAAGTGAAAGTGAATGCCATATACTTGTTTAATATGTATTAATTTCTTTAAATCTGAAAAGTGCTGTTTTAACTTTCTGGAATGCCTATCCCTTAATATTGATAACTAGCCTTCCAGATTGACCCCATTTGGCCATAATCATACATCACCTACTACATATGTAAGAGACTATACTTTAAGTTGTTTGTGGCTGATTTCATTAGCATAAGAGGACAATCAAGGTGATACAAGAACACCCAAATTACCCAAGTTCTGAAGCACTTTACCAGTAGCAGAACCTAGGCTCTCATATAAGCTTTTTTTTTTTTTCCTTCCAAAAGATGCTACTGTTCAATACAGTGGCCACTAGCCATTCTGTGGCAATTTAAATTGAATACGTTTTTAAATTGGGTTCCTCAGTTACATTAGTTACATTTGAAGTGCTCCTGAGCCCTTTGTGGCTGTTAGGTGCAGTACTGGGCAGCTCAAATTATATGTCCATTTTTGCAGAAAGTTTGAATGGACAAACTGCTGCTGCTCTGAGTCCCTCTGGGACCATCTGGGTGTCCCAAAGGTAGGAAGAAACTCACATTTTTTCCAGTATCAATGTAACCCACAGCCTCTATTGCTGTTATCATGACTCTCCTAAGGACTTAGTGCAGTTAGGGGTTATCCATTTTCCTCAGGCTCCTTCTACTGCTTCGCTTTGTCTTCCTATGTTCATGTGCTTGACTGAGGCTTTCTTAGTCTGCCACTGATGTGAGAAGTTGCACGGCACCACAGGCATGATACACACACACACACACACACACATGTGCACACACACACACATATGTTTAAATTAAACCCTTTATTTGAGATGACTGTGGGCCTGTGAAATTGCAGTAATAATACAGAGAAACCCCATGTAACCTTCATCTAGTTTCTAATGGTTGTCACGTGTTACAAAACTAAGGTGCATCTCAGCCAGGATATTGGCATTGATACAGTGAAGGTGCAGAGCATTTCTGTCCTCATGTCGCTCCTGTGGCCTTTTTATAGCCACACCGACTTCCTTCCCACTCCCCCCATCTCCTACTTAACCCCTTTTAACCATTATTCTGTTCAGCATTTCGATAATTTTTTCATTTCAAAAGTGTTATGTAAACAGAAACATGCAGCATATAACCTTTTGGAATTGACCTTTTCACTCAGCATAATTCTCTGAAGATTAATACAGATTTTTGGATGAATTAATAGTTCTTTTTTTCCTGCTGAGGGGTATCCATAGTACGGATGTACCACAACTTATTTAGCTATTCACATGTTAAAGGATATTTGGCATGTTTCCAGTTTGGGGCTATTCTAAAAAAAGCTGCTGCAAACATTTGTAGACAGGATTTTATGTGAAAATAATTTTTTTATTTCTCTGGGATTAATGCCCAAGAGTGAAATACTGGTAGTTACATGTTTAGTTATGTTTTTAAGAAACTGCCAAACTGTGTTTTCCTGTGACTCTACCATTTTACATTCTCTTCCAACAATGTACAAGTATTTCAGCTTTTCTGCATCCTCACCAGAATTTGTTGTTGTGACTTTTTTTGTTTTAGCTATTTTGAGAAGTATATAGTGATTCTCATTGTGCTTTTAATTTGCACTCAGTAATGGCTAACAATGTTCTCATCTGCCATCTGTGTTTCTTCCTCAGTGAAATGATTGCTCATGTCTTTTGCCCATTTTCTAATGGGATTGTTTGATCTTTTACTATTTGATTTAATTCTCTGTAAATTCTATATCCATGGATTGCAAATGTTTTCTTCTAATCTGTAGCTTGTCTTTTCATTTTTTTCACATTGGCTTTTACCTAGAGTTCTTTTTATTAAAATTATTTTGAATGTGTGTTAAATTTTGCCAAATGCTTTTTCTATATCAATTTAGATGGTCATATGCTTTTCATTCTCTAGCCTATTTAATATAGAGGATTGTACTGGTTGGTTTTGAATATATGAACCAACCTTGTATCTTTGGGATTAACCACACTTAGTTAATATACAGTTTTTAAATATATTGCTGTATTCTATTAGCTAAAATTTTGTGAATGATTTTTTTGTCTATATTGGTAGAAGTATTGGTCTGCAATTTTCTTTCTTGTGATGTCTGTCTGATTTTGGTAGTATTAGAATCATAAAATAAATTGGTACATATTCTCCCTTCTCCTTTCTGAAAGAAATTGTATAGAATTGGTGAAAATACTTCCGTTTAAGTTTGATAGAATTCTGTAGTGAAACAACCAGGGGCTGGAGTTTTCTTTTATAGGACTTTGTAATTATTAATCAATTATCAGAATAAAGAACTGAAACAATTATTTATTTTGTTTTGGGTGAGTTGTGGTATATTGTGGTTTTTGAGGAACTGGTTCATTTCACCTTAGTTGTTGAATTATGTAGGTTAAGTTGTTTGTAGGATTCTCTTTTTTCCTTTTGCCATCTGGAGGGTCTGCAGTGATTATCTTCTCATTTATTCCTCTTATTTGAAATGTATCTTCTTTCTTTTTCAGAGTTTCTAATGGTTGAAATCTTTATTGATCTTTTCAAGGAATCATCTTTCATTGATTTTTCTCTCTATATTATTTTCTTTCCAAGTTCTTAATGAAAAGGCTTAGAATATTTACTTGAGATTTTTCTTTTTTAATATCATCATTTAGTAATATACATTTCCCCTCTGTACTTCCTTATCCTTGTCAAAATTTGTGGTTGCAATTGTTGCAATTTTCTTTAGGCCTACAGATTATTTGGAGGTATGGCATTAGGTTTTTAAGTGTTTGGAGAATTTTTGTTATCTTTCTGTTATTTATTTTAGTTTAATTCATTGTAATCAGAGAATACTATGATTCAGTTCTTTAAATTTGTTGAGGTTTGTTTCATGGTTCAGAATATCTCAGAACGGATGGGCACTTGAAAGCAATCTTCTTCTTTTTTTTTTTTTTTAATTTTATTTTATTTTTAAACTTTACATAATTGTATTAGTTTTGCCAAATATCAAAATGAATCTGCCACAGGTATGCATGTGTTCCCCATCCTGAACCCTCCTCCCTCCTCCCTCCCCATACCATCCCTCGTTAGATAGATTATCAGTAAGGATATAGAAGATTGCTTTCAATCTTCTATATCCTTACTGATAATCTAATGTTTTGTCAGTTGTGGAGTGATGGATGTTGAAGTCTCCAACTATAACTGTGGATTTGTCTATTTCTCCTTTCAGTTGAATCAGTTTTTGTTGACATATTTTGTAGCTCCCTTGTTTGATATATACATATTTAAGATTGCTGTATTTTCTTGGTATATTGACCCTTTTATCATTACATAATATATATCCCTGTCCTTAGCAATTTTCTTCAATCTGAAGTTTACTGTATTTGATGTTAATATAGCTCCTCCTGCTTTCCTTTGATAGATTTTTGCGTGATATATCTTTTTCCAACCATTTTCTTTCAGCCTGTCTATATTGCTATATTTGAAGTATTTTGTAGATAGCATATTTTTGGGTCATTTTTTTTTTCTACTCCACTCTATCAAACTCTTTTAATTGATGTATTTAGACTGTTTACATTTAATGTAACTATTGTTATGTCAAAGCTTAAGTCTGTTATATATTTAGTTTTCTGTTTGGTTTCTGATTTTTATTTCTCCAACAGGAGATGAGATGCATTGCCTCGTTATTGCTAGGTGGGGTTAGAAGCCCAGGTTCTCCTTTCAGCCTCTTTTGACACCCAAAGGAGAAGGGCTCCTTCTTACTGCTGGTCATAGTGGGACTACTGACTCCTCATGAGTTTTTCACTGATACCACTCTTGATAGGAGGGATAATAGTGCCTCATTACTCTTGTGAGTAATGGTCTCTTGTGGCGAGGGGGTGCCTAATTACATTGGGCAGTAGTGGAAATCCTGATATTTCACTGACATCCTCTGATTTCACTGCAAGGGGGAGGAGTTGGAAGTCTAGACTCCTCACTTGGTTTCCCTGAAAGAAAATGGGAATTTATTACTTAGTCTTACAAAGATATAAGTCTCATCTCTCAATTCTGCCTTTTCTGACACCACCTCAGCAAGGGGTGGGTGAACTTCTTACTACACTCACTGAGGGTGCAATTCTAATAACTCTACCCAGCCTTTTCTGGTGTAGGTGGTTGTGAAACTAACCATTTTTCTGTGGTGTTTGGCTTGAGTAGAGTGATCATTGTCAAAAAGCTTTCTATTTTACTAGGCTGTTCCTTTCCTGACTTTTTGGCTAGAGAGAACAGAATTTATTGGAGTTTTTTTTTGTCTGTACACATTGGCATTTCTAGGTTGCCAGCATCTTTAGTTGCAAGTCTGGAGTATATGAGGTTAGGAAAATGTATGTCTACTTCATCTTTCCAGATACAGAAGTCTCAGCTGAAGCACCTTTTAATAAGACTTTAAACTTGAGATAAATACTCCTAGGACTCAATAAATATTTGTTAAGTGGTCTTATAAATTTAATACAGATGTCCTATTCATAGAGCCCAAACCCAGACCCTTTCTCCTAGTACATGTTGTTTTTTTTTTCATAGTAATTATCTTTTTATAATCATATATTTGTATGGTTCTTTGATTAATGCCTTTTATTTCAGTATATTAAATATTTCATGAAGGTTAAGGTCATACATCATTTATATCATTATAAATGATATTATATCAGTAGTAATATATCAGGTCACCATTATATCAGTAGTACTTATCATAGTTATTTTGCTTGGCACATAGCATGTATTCAGTTAATTTGTTGATTAGATTAATGTGGAACCACAGATACAGAGGGCTGACTGTATAGTATATGCAGATTTTCAGCCACCTGGAAGGTGGCACCCCAAACCCCTGCAATGTTCAAGAGTCAACTGTATTTGTGTGGATGGGGTAAACAGACAAGGTAATTTTCAACCAGAGCCACCAGCCGAAGCCACTAGTCGTCCCAGACCTACCTTAGTTGATCACCTCAAGGAAGACGAATTTCAATATGCTGGTATACTTGTAACCCATTTGTGGCAAACTAAGACGCTTACTCCTTGGAAGGAAAGTTATGACCAACCAAGACAGCATATTCAAAAGCAGAGACATTACTTTGCCAACAAAGGTTCGTCTAGTTAAGGCTATGGTTTTTCCTGTGGTCATGTATGAATGTGAGAGTTGGACTGTGAAGAAGGCTGAGCGCCGAAGAATTGATGCTTTTGAACTGTGGTGTTGGAGAAGATTCTTGAGAGTTCCTTGGACTGCAAGGAGATCCAAGCAGTCCATTCTGAAGGAGATCAGCCCTGGGATTTCTTTGGAGGGAATGATGCTAAAGCTGAAACTCCAGTACTTTGGCCACCTCATGTGAAGAGTTGACTCATTGGAAAAGACTCTGACGCTGGGAGGGATTGGGGGCAGGAGGAAAAGGGGACAACAGAGGATGAGATGGCTGGATGGCATCACTGACTCGATGGATGTGAGTCTGGGTGAACTCCGGGAGTTGGTGATGGACAGGGAGGCCTGGCATGCTGCGATTCATGGGGTCTCAAAGAGTTGGACACGACTGAGCGACTGAACTGAACTGAACTGAAGGTTCCTTAGTACAGGATGGGAAAAAAATTTATCTTTGATGTATGCTTCTTGATTCCCAGCCCAAGTCTGTCTTTTCAAGTTTCTGTTTTCACTTCCGTAATTTTCTCTTTTTAGAATGACAAGAAAATAACATTTTTTTATTCAGGAGAACCCCCATGCCTATCCACAGGAAGTCATTCATCTTTCATCTTAACCAAGAAAATCACACCAGTTTACAATAGTATAACATTATATTGAGTTATTTTGTCTTAAACAACATCATATGAAATAATAATAATGACACCAATGATGGCTAATGTTTCAGTTCAGTTCAGTTCAGTCAGTCAGTCAATTGAGCCCTAAATAGGTGCCAGATTCTGGGTTGTACACTTAAAAATTGATTTTCTATTTTGATCCTCAAAGCAACTATCTGAGGTAAAATTGCTATCCTCATTTTAAAGATAAATAAATGGAGGTTCTAGCCCATTTTACAGAAGATATTGCCTGAAGTCACATATTTATCAAATGTAGGTTCTACTTTTGACACTGACTCTAGAGAAGGCACTTTTACCTGTGATTTTTACCTAGTTACATGCCTAAGAATGAGTACAGAGAGGAAGTTGTGTATGCGTGTATTCAACAGTTGTGTCTCTTAATAGAGATAAAGTTCAGCCCTGAAATTTCATCCTTCAGTCTCAATGCCAGCAACAAACCTATCTTTTGTGTTTCAAATAAAAATGTACATTTTTTCTTCATAAGACAATGTAAATTTTATAGGCACATGAAGCCTAATTTAAATCCTGAAATATGCATAAATTTTCCTTACCATTTGAGAGACTATTAACTGTCCCGGTACCTGTATCTGTTCTCTCGGTCTTCTATGGTAACAGAGATTTCAGCTGTGAACACAGCTGCCTGGTTAAAGATACCCATCTCTTGAAGCTTAAAGTATCCACTTGATTATGCTTTAGCTAATGGACTGAGATAGTAGGTGACATTTGAAATTTCTATTGCATGCCACTGAAACAAAAAGAATGTTTCCTTCTCTTCATCTCTCTTTCTCACTAGTTGAAATTCAAACATGGTGGTAGGTGCTGAAGCAGCCACCTTAGAACATCCCCACAGGCACTATCAAACCTTTTCTGGAACAGTCAGTGGCATGTGTGTTTTTGAGGGGCATGATGCCTTGTTGCAGAACTGCACAAATGCCATTGACATCCAAGTAAGTTGTGCTTCAGGTACTTTTATAATGGGCAACCTATGCTGTAAGCAGTGGCCCTGAACATATTTCCATCATTGGACAGATTGATTTGTTTTAAAGAACAATGGGTTATGACTATCTTCAGACATTTTAAGGCTGCTATATATGAGAATTAAATAACTGTTTTCTGTATGATTCCAAGGATAAGCATAGTTCTCAGTGTCTCTATACCCTATAGGAACACATATTACACTTAAAATGCAGAGCTTTTAACAATAAGAATTTCTCAAAAGCATGCATGCACACCAAGTGTGTCACACTAAAATAATTGGAATTCCACCATTGAAAGTATTCAAATATAGTTTAGACAACCAGTTGGTAGAGATATTGTATAGAGACTCAGTCATTTTAATATATTAGTAGGATGTGATGGTATTTAAGCTCCTGACACTAAGACTAGTGATTCAAGAGATCATTAGAAATAATGGCACTTGGCTGAGAAATAAAAATGAAATTGAAAGTCATCCTATGGCTGCCATTGGGCTATATATAGTTGTGATTATTATCAAGTTAGATGTTTTATGCCTTAATTCAGGCAGCCACCTGAAAAAAAAAATGATGGATGAAGAGTCTGTATTCTGCCAGATTTCTTTTAACTAGGCCTTTGAGAGTAAATTAGCCAAAACGGACAACTAAAATCTTTAAAAATAAATATCTCCCAAGGGGGCTTAAAGAAAGCAAGAAAAGTCAGAGTACAGGACTGGGCTCAGAATAATTTATACCTGGCATGCCATCTTCAATTGATGGATAGTCACTTGGAAATTTATGTTGAGGCGGATTATTAGGCCTCATCTTGATTCAGCTGGAAATGTGCCATGGATGATTATTGATGGGAAGAGAGAATGGAAGAATATAGTTTAGATATTTGCCATTTCTCTCATTGAGAATACCTGGCACACTAGCCAGATAGAACTCACAAAATTCATCTCTTAGGGGATTTCACGTGCTCCTGGCTTTGTTCCTTAGCTGTGTAGATGCAGCAGTTCAAAGTGTCCAGGTTCAGTTAGGTTCAAGCACTGTCTCATACAACTCAGAAGAGTATAATGTACAAATCAGAATGCCAGTGTAATAGTTTGCAATTAGAACTATTACTGTCAAGTTGATTAAAATTCCTGTGTCTTTCAGTCAGGGCACTCAGGCCACTGGTGATATTGAGATAGATGAGTTAATAATACTGATTTTGTATATTACATTATAACTTTCCCTTTTCTAGTATATTCAGATTTTTCTCTAACTCTAACTCCCTGAGACTACATCCTGGTTCCCTGCACAGACTGACTGTGGTCATATTTGTACTTAACAGTTTACAGAAGTGCTTCTGAAACTACCTGTAGTGAAGGCCCAGTTTATTTTCTTTGCCCAATCCATTATAAATGGGTAATTTAATACAAATGAATTATTATAAAAATAAAAAATAAAGGCATTTAAATTCAAGTATATATATCTTTATTATTTAATTCCATGGATATAAATTAATTTCAAAATTCATATCTTGTAAGCAAAATAGTTAATGAAGTATTCAGTGCTAATGAACTTAGGGTAAATTATAATATAGTGAAGTTTTATCTTGTATGCATGGAGTAAATGCATTATAGTACATTGGAACCCATGTATAAACAATTCAACCAATGTATTGATATTCTTTAATCAATATGGATATGGGATATGGAGAACAAGTTTATTATTTTAAATGGCTATGGAGGACTACAGCAGCTTTATTTAACATTTAGGATATAATACATAGGCAAATGTATTGAAGTATATAAAATGTACTTGAAATCAAGTCATTCCTAAGATAATAAACCAACTCTGAATGCAACATTGTTCATATAATTATATGAACATATGATTATGACATTATTTATGATGTAATTTTGAGAATTAAAATCTGGGTAAAGCCAGGGGAATATTTGGTCAATAATAATATTGGGAGATACAAACTATTGACTTGCTCCATCATCATAGGGAAATGTTTCATAGCTATGTAGGAGGGATACTCATTTCATACACCCTGAGTTCCCTTGTTCTGATACTTGTTGCCACAAAGAGCCATGATGATGACTTCTATGGTTACACCAACTTACAAACCCTCTAAGCACAATTTTATTTAATCTACTAAATTGATTCTACCATTAAACAAACTTTAAATTTTTAGCTGGTGCATGACACTGAATCTTTCTCCATCAACTACTAAAACCTGATTGTCTAAATGCTGCATATTTTACTCAGAGTAGTTGAAAAGTTAGATATTTTCTGGCCTCACTATGATTTTAATCTGCTTTATTGACTCTTGGATTCCATTATTTTCAACCTATTGTGGCTTTCATTGCTTCCATGTTCAGACTTTTTAAGACTCACCAACATTCACTATAGTTTCTAGCGTATTTCTGTCTTTAAACTTGATTTCTCAGTTAACACTTAAACCTAAAATTCACCAGAAAAAAACCCCACACTGGTAGAAGTAAGAGAGATTATACCTTAGCTTTCTTTGGTATTGGTCATCATTTGCCTTAATACTTGGTGCCACTGTTTTGCCCTCCTCATATTGATAGTTTGGCAGAAGGAATGAGAGTCTCTATGATCTTGAAAGATCATTTCCTATTAATATTCAGATGTACCTCTCAGTGGTACACCTCTCAGATATACCTGATATCCAGCTGGTGGAATCCATCCCTAGTAAAGCTGCAAGTTTGCTGTTTTATGCTTACTTATTTGCAAACTACATTCGTATATCATATTCATCTATTTTTAGATATATTCTTCATGTCGTGGGTGGGAATGACTTTGTCTATGCCATACGGGGGATGGAGACAGTTCTCTTTATGGAAGACTGGCTATGTAAGAATAATAACAAAGAATAACTTTGTCACAACTGTTTATGAGTAGCAATGATAAATCTCTACTAACAAGCCTAATCCATAGATAGTGTCATACGATATCAGTTTGACTTTACAGAGTAAATTAAATCAAACTTAGATCATTTTATGAACCTCATCCTCAAGCCCAGCAATATAAAAATGATAAACATAATGGAAAAACAGAAAATTTAGCCCCAGAGATTCATATTATAGAATTACTTGCTCTTAATATTCTCTGTCTAGGGAATTCACAAGGTGACCAGCTAATCTCACATATACTTGTACATTTGTTATTAGAGATATAATCCATGCCAAAGCCTTGGGTTCAGTTCAGTTCAGTTCAGTTGCTCAGTTGTGTCTGACTCTTTGCGACCCCATGAATCACAGCACGCCGGGCCTCCCTGTCCATCACCAACTCCCGGAGTTCACTCAGACTCACGTCCATCGAGTCAGTGATGCTATCCAGCCATCTCATCCTCTGTCGTCCCCTTCTCCTCCTGCCCCCAATCCCTCCCAGCATCAGAGTGTTTTCCAATGAGTCAACTCTTCGCACAAGGTGGCCAAAGTACTGGAGTTTCAGCTTCAGCATCATTCCCTCCAAAGAAATCCCAGGGCTGATCTCCTTCAGAATGGACTGCTTGGATCTCCTTGCAGTCCAAGGGACTCTCAAGAGTCTTCTCCAACACCGCAGTTCAAAAGCATCAATTCTTTGGCTCTCAGCCTTCTTCACAGTCCAACTCTCACATTTATACATGACCACAGGAAAAACCATAGCCTTGACTAGACGGACCTTTGTTGGCAAAGTAATGTCTCTGCTTTTGAATATGCTATCTAGGTTGGACATAACTTTCCTTCCAAGGAATAAGCATCTTTTAATTTCATGGCTGTAGTCACCATCTGCAGTGATTTTGGAGCCCAAAAAAATAAAGTCTGCCACTGTTTCCACTGTTTCCCCATCTATTTTACATGAAGTGATGGGACCAGATGCCATGATCTTCATTTTCTGAATGTTGAGCTTTAAGCCAACTTTTTCACTCTCCACTTTCACGTTCATCAAGAGGCTTTTGAGTTCGTCTTCACTTTCTGCCATAAGGGTGGTGTCATCTGCATATCTGAGGTTATTGATATTTCTCCTGGCAATCTTGATTCCAGCTTGTGCTTCTTCCAGTCCAGCGTTTCTCATGATGTACTCTGCATAGAAGTTAAATAAGCAGGGTGACAATATACAGCCTTGACGTACTCCTTTTCCTATTTGGAACCAGTCTGTTGTTCCATGTCCAGTTCTAACTATTGCTTCCTGACCTGCATACAGCCTTGGGTTAACTATGTTTTAAACTGTTGATGGAGAAAGACTTCTACTCTATTCCCAGTAACTTGTTGTCATTTACAGTAAAGCTAAGTTATAATTTAACATTCACTAAGGATCTAAATACTAATCAACAAAATAGGTGCAATTATTTGTGCACATGTGAGGAGGGGTATAAATATAGTTAAGATGATATTTTTCTTTAGGAAAGCATAGAAAATTCTAATGTATTTATATATATCAATGGTCAGAAAATAATACCACAACTGCAGGCTGTGTAATGATCACACAGCGGTTATAATGGAGATACATGTTATCCTGCTTATTTAACTTCTATGCAGAGTACACCATGAGAAATGCTGGGCTGGAGGAAGCACAAGCTGGGATCAAGATTACCAGGAGAAACATCAATAACCTCAGATATGCAGATGACACCACCCTTATGGCAGAAAGTGAAGAGGAACTCAAAAGCCTCTTGATGAGAGTGAAAGTGGAGAGTGAAAAAGTTGGCTTAAAGCTCAACATTCAGAAAATGAAGATCATGGCATCTGGTCCCATCACTTCATGGGAAATAGATGGGGAAACAGTGGAAACAGTGGCAGACTTTATTTTTTTGGGCTCCAAAATCACTGCAGATGGTGACTACAGCCATGAAATTAAAAGATGCTTATTCCTTGGAAGGAAAGTTATGTCCAACCTAGATAGCATATTCAAAAGCAGAGACATTACTTTGCCAACAAAGGTCCGTCTAGTCAAGGCTATGGTTTTTCCAGTGGTCATGTATGGGTGTGAGAGTTGGACTATAAAGAAACCTGAGCACCGAACAATCGATGCTTTTGAACTGCGGTGTTGGAGAAGACTCTTGAGAGTCCCTTGGACTGCAAGGAGATCCAACCAGTCCATCCTAAAGGAGATCAGTCCTGGGTGTTCATTGGAAGGACTGATGTTGAAGCTGAAACTCCAATACTTTGGCCACCTGGTGTGAAGAGCTGACTCATTTGAAAGGACCCTGACAGCTGGGAAAGATTGAGGACAGGAGGAGAAGGGGACGACAGAGGATGAGATGATTGGATGGCATCACTAACTCAATGGACATGGGTTTGGATGGATTCCGGGATTTGGTGATGGACAGGGAGGCCTGGCGTGCTGCGGTTAATGGAGTCGCAAAGAGTCGGACACGACTGAGTGACTGAACTGAACTGACATGAAAGTACTATTAGAGCACAGAGAAAATAATTAATTCTTAGGTGGAAATAAAGGAAGGCTTTGAAGAAGACAATGAATGAGCTAAATTTTTAGGGTTGGTTGAACTTAGACAGACTGATGATGGAATGAGTGGTTGGCATGGCAGGGCTGAGAAGTGATGGCAAGGGGAATGGAGGAAAGGATTACATGCTGAGTAAAGGAAAAAAAAGCCTCTAACAAGTTTCCTCTTTCCTGACTGCCACACATTTTCAACTTTGTAAAAGAAAAGGAAGAAAAGCTTTGGAACCAATTTTTTTTTTTTTTCCCTGTGTGATCCCACCATTGCTTATGTGGATTGTCAAATAAGGGATGGACTCATAAAAAGATATTAATGTGTCATTTTTATTGAGCAAAGTAGCATTACAGAACAGGTGATTTCAAAGGCACATGACTCTTTCATTACAGCCTTCAGGGGCAATGTTTGATCACTGAAAACAGGCTGCTTTGTTCCAGCTTTCTCTGATGTTTGGCATTATCCTGAATACATATGCTCTGACTTGGAAAGAATCAGTCTGTAAAGATTTAATAGATTTGAGATTTGCATATTGAAAATGCATGTCTTGTGGTTAAAAATGAAATGAAAACTATTTTTATATCTATATACACACAACACATTATTCAGACACACATCTCAGCAATTTTTTTAAGGCAATTAGGCACATTATAATGTGCTTGTTCTGAGATTATGAGTGTTGGCTGTTTTTTAAATTAACCATTTTATATTTTCACTGAGGAAAAATGTATTGTAAGAGACATAATAATGATAACAATGTACAAGAACTCTTCAAGTTTCAGGAGTTTGTGATTTGCTGTATTTCTTGTCACCTATCATGGACATAACTTTCTAGAGTTGGGTATCACTGACTTCTCTCTTTATTAAAAATGAGTTCATAGCTTTCTTACTTAGAGAAAATCGCAAGTCACAAAGAATTAAAGACAAGTATTAAAGATTAACATTCTCATGAGGCTCTTTTCCTTGTATGACTGAAAAAAAAGGGGGGAGGGATTTTCTTTTTTCAAAAGAAGAGGGATGATTAGAAAGAGACCTGAAGTGGCAAAAGGTTTTTGTATGGTGACAAAAACTCATAGAATTTTCTCTTAGAATTTTGACTTCTGTCCCCTATGAGTTGATGTGTAATCTCACATAAACTCATCTTTTAATTTTGAATTCCGGTGGAACCTTTGCAAAAGAGATGACATTCCAAGTGAGTCAGTTTGCTATACATTACATCTGCAATTAGACATTCATTGCGTTGAAGTTAAGCCAGACTTCTGCTGAAATGGGAAAGATCAAATTATATTCCATTTCATGTGACAAAAATCTTACCATGTCACTTTGCTATTTTAAATCCTTCCCTTTCCATATCCCCACTGACACATCCTCTGCCTCAGTGACACTGAATGCTTCCTCTACCTGACATGTCCTTCTCTCTGCTGAGTCTTGCTACAATCTCAGAACAGAGACTATTTCAGTTATACATTTGTTGTCTAGACCAGTGCTTTCCAGACCTTAATGTACTTATGAATCATCTGGGGATCTTGTTAAAAATGCAGGTTCTGATTCAGCAGGTCTGGGGTCTGGCTAAGATCCTAACAAGCTCCCAGGTGATGCGGCAGTCCACACTTTGGATAGCAAGCGCCTAGATATGTATGACCTCTCATTAAATTGGTATTAGTTCCTGAACCCTGATAACTGAAAATGTAAATTCTCTAACTCTGAGGTTGCTTCAGACTTTAACTGTTTTATTGTTGTTGTTTATTGGTAATTTTATAAACACACTGCATGATCTGGATTCCCTCTAATTCTCCAGTCTCCTTTCTTACCAGTTACCACTTCTTACTTATATTTGAGACATAAAATATTATGTGAAGTTTCCAGAATGTATCAGACTCTTTCACACTTCACTGCCTTTTCAAATACTATATCCTCTCCTGCCCTAACATCTTGTGAGGTTTCCTTTAAAACTCAGCTAGGCTGTCGTCTCCTGCATAATTCTTTCTCTAATCTCTCTACCATGTAATTGCTTAGTTAAATGCTGCCAATTTACTCCCACAATGCCCTGTATTTTCTGTATTATAGCGTTCTTATAATCTGCTGCAATTGTTTGCTTACTTGTCTCTTCCCTTCAAAACAGTGCTTCTATGGAGAAAACATATGCATTGGACCTCTAATGCATGCGTGTGTGCTCAGTTACTTCAGCTGTGTTTGACTCTTTGTGACCCTATGGACTGTAAGCCACCAGTGTCCTCTGTCCATGGCATTATTCCAGCAAGAATACTGGAGTGGCTTGCCATTTCTTCCTCCAGAGGATATTTCTGACTCAGGGATCAAACTCACGTCTCCTGCAGCTCCTGCATTGGCAAAGGAACTCTTTACCACTGAGCCACCTGGGAAGCTTCTATATCTCTAATTACAATGTCAATTAGATTACTGCCAATTAGATTACTGCCAATTACAATGTCTGACACATAGTAAGTGTTCATTAAAGATTGCTCAATAAATGAGGAAGGGAGGTTGATGTGTTGGTAGATATACAATAATATAATGCAGCATTTTTTTCATGAAGCTTAAAATTAAATTGGGAGTAATAGAAACTAAAGTCATAAAAAGTTAAGTACAGGATGAGATAATACTGTAAAAGTAAAATGCTACTGTGAGATTAATTGCCAAATGAGAATCAGCAAATAACTATTCTGAGCTCACTGGAAGAAAATGTCACTGTGGATTTATTATTATTATTTAATATCCCAGTGTATTCCATAAGGGATTTGAGATGGCCAACAACACAATGTATTGAAGTTAATGAAAAGTAATGAACATATGTGTTTGTAGTTAAGGGAATAATGTGAGAAAAGAAGCAAGTTTTGGAAGGATACGAGGAGTGCATACACTAGCTTGTCTGCAAAAATGACCCTCATTTTTGGACAATAAGATTGGTGTGCTAGATTTCATTTCCATTCTGCCTGGAAGGCTGACTCCTGTGGAGTCAGCAGCTCCATTGTCCTCTAGCTTCTGGCTGAACTGGGGTGCACTGGCTTATGATCCAGTGGAGGAAGAGTGAGATCAGGACATTTATGTTCTCATGTTTTTTAGAACTGGCTGTGCTTGTGTGTAAATTGTCCCTTTGTTGAAACCTCTGTGTTGTTGTTCAGTTGCCCAGTTGTGTCCTTTTCTTTCCCACCCCATGGACTGTAGCACACCAGGCCACTCCATCCCTCACCGTCTCCCGAAGTTTGCCCAAGTTCATGTCCATTGCATCAGTATCCATTGCCCAAGTTCATGTCTATTGCATCCATTGCACACATGAGTCATGCTGTGTAAGGCCACCCAAGATGGACCAGGTCATAGTACAGAGTTCTGACAAAACGTGATCCACTGGAGGAGGGAATGGCAAACCACCCCAGAATACTTGCTCTGAGAACCTCATGAATTGTGTAAAACCTCCTTAAATCATTCTGATTTGCATATGTCCCCTGCTCCCTGTTGAGACTGATACAATCACAGAATTGTTTAAAGCTAGATTAAATGCCATTTCCTTCTGCAGAGGATCTTCCTGACCCAGAGATTGAACCTGGGTCTCTTGCATTGCAGGCAAATTCTTTACAGTTTGAGCTACAGGATAGACCTAGATTAAATGCTGGGCTTAATAGCTTTCATAATAACCATTAATGCTATAAAAATGTTTTAGATACCTGCTATATCTGTGAGAAAGGGTCTCAGCAGAGAAAAATTCAGAAAACCAACCAACTAACCTAAAATCTTATGCTCTTATTGTTCATATTTTAGTGTGGTAAAGAGGATTTAAATCATATTGGAGGAAAGGAAATTGATATATTTTAAAATCCCACAGTTCTGCAATGTTTATTTATATCAACCTCTAGTTTCCTGTTTTATTGTAAAGTGACAGTATCACAGAGATGTAGTTTGGGGGTTGTTTCCTGTTCACTGAGGGTAGGTTATCCAGAAGTTTTGCTTCTCCTGTTTCCTGTTGCTCATCTTTTACTTATTTCACTGTTCAATGTTTATCCATCAGGAGATATAAAAGAAAACTTAAATAGATGAAAAATTTAGGTTTGACATCTATGGTAAAAGGTTTCTTAGGAAGCAGACTGAAATCCTGAACTAAAATGAAGCTTTTCAGTTTGCCTGGATTGGTCTGCCCTCTATTGCCATCAGATATTGAGAATTGTTTCCAGCTTGTCAAAAACAAGAGAAAAAGTGGGCAAAATGTTATATTCATGATGATGAAAAGAACTAGGTATTATAAATAGATGTAATGCTCTTAATATGAAACCCAGGTATACAAACCCTCTGTCTTTGGAGATTAGATTGTATTACAACCTTGTTTGCAGTGTTTACTTAGATCATTATTGACTCATGTGGGTTTCACTCTGTGACCTAGCAAGAAAATATCATCAATTCCAGCAGGGAAGACATGGCTGAGCTTGACCTTGGAAAGTTGAGCTAGGGGTACTGAAGAAACCATAAATTCAATTTACAATAATAGCTAAAATAAGATTGTTTACACTTTGCCAGTGGATGAAGTGAAAAATCTAATCTTTTTCCTAGCACATGTTGTACATTTTGCCACGCTTGATTAAATTCCTGTTTAGCAGGTGTCTAAGAGAAGAACTGAATAAAAACGCTTCATATGAGGCTTTTGATTCCTACTTTGGTCTTCATTATTGAATTCTTTTTTTCATCCTCTTTTCAGGTTCTATTTATGAAATGTTTGGAAATGAATGCTGTTTGTCAACAGGAG
This sequence comes from Bos indicus, assembly GCF_029378745.1. Classification (NCBI taxonomy): domain Eukaryota; kingdom Metazoa; phylum Chordata; class Mammalia; order Artiodactyla; family Bovidae; genus Bos; species Bos indicus. The sequence continues at coordinate 66,113,126 of NC_091768.1, read as the reverse complement.
AAGTGATTAAAATTACTGACCTCAAAATTAAGAAAATCATGGCTGAAATTTGTGAGCACGTTGAAGGTTGTGTGTCTCCACAATCATTTGAACTGCCTATGAATTTTCCAGGTACATATTTTGCAACCATTTCTCATTTGTAAAACTGTATTGTTAAATGTTATATAATCTCTACAACTGAAAACAATGAAAAAATGGTATTTTTTGTTTTATTCTAGGGTAGTGGGTGAAAAACTCAAGTCTTATAGTTCAGTGATTTTTAAGGACTAACAGAAGGCAAACATTTTCTTGCCTTTTCAGTAAACATGTTTTACTTAGGGATTAATATTTTCTGCTAAGAGATATTTGTGAGTTCAACTATATGCACCATTAGTTGAGCTAGATAGTGGGAATGAAGAAATTACAGATATATTTTCATAATTTATGTAGAACTAATTAATCTTTCTTAATCATAGTTGCACTCTTTATTCCTAGCTCCCTGGATCACTGCTAAACTTCATTTTCTGGCCTTACTGACAAGTTTGGCTTCTCTTCTTTGTCTAGATAACTCTGTCATCAAAAATTAGCTTAGATATTATGCCTGCTAGAAAACTTTTGCTGAATTTGTAATTCAATCTAGATATCACTCTTCTATGTTACCACAGTATCTTGGGCACCATACTATACACCTTCAGTTCAGTTCAGTTCAGTTCAGTCGCTCAACGTGTCCGACTCTTTGCAACCTCATGAATCGCAGCACACAAGGCCTCTCTGTCCATCACCATCTCCCAGAGTTCACTCAAACTCACATCCATTGAGTCGGTGATGTCACCCAGCCATCTCATTCTCTGTCGTCCCCTTCTCCTCCTGCCCCCAATCCCTCCCAGCATCAGAGTCTTTTCCAATGAGTCAAGTCTTCGCATGAGGTGGCCAAAGTACTGGAGTTTCAACTTTAGCATCAGTCCTTCCAAAGAACACTCAGGGCTGATCTCCTTCAGAATGGACTGGTTGGATCTCCTTGCAGTCCAAGGGACTCTCAAGAGTCTTCTCCAACACCAGAGTTCAAAAGCATCAATTCTTTGGCGCTCAGCTTTCTTCACAGTCCAGCTCTCCCATCCATACATGACCCTGGAAAAACCATATCCTTGCCTAGACAGATCTTTGTTGGCAAATTAATGTCTCTGCTTTTCAATATGCTATCTAGGTTGGTCATAACTTTTCTTCCAAGGAGTAAGTGTCTTTTAATTTCATGGCTTCAGTCACCATCTGCAGTGATTTTGGAGTCCCCCAAAACAAAGTCTGACACTATTTCCACTGTTTCCCCATCTATTTCCCATGAAGTGATGGGACCAGATGCCATCATCTTCGTTTTCTGAATACTGAGCTTTAAGCCAACTTTTTCACTCTCCTCTTTCACTTTCATTAAGAGGCTTTTGAGTTCCTCTTCACTTTCTGCCATAAGGGTGGTGTCATCTGCATATCTGAGGTTATTGATATTTCTCCCTGCAATCTTGATTCCAGCTTGCTTCTATCAGCCCAGTGTTTCTCATGATGTACTCTGCATATATGTTAAATAAGCAGGGTGACAATATACAGCCTTGACGTACTCCTTTTTGTCTTATTCTTTAGACCAGAGTTGGCAGGCTTTTTTTGTAAAGGACCAGATGGTAAATATTTAAGACTTCACTTGCCAAATAGTCTTCATAACAACTACTCCACTCTGATGTTGTTACATGAAAGAAGCTACAGACACTACTTAAGCCAGTGGTTGTGGTTCCATATAAATTTATTTCAAAATCAGGGGGTTGGCAGATTTTGACCTGTGAACTATAGTTTGGTGAACTCTGCCTAAGAATAAAACCCATATAGGAGACATCAGAGACACAAGTTCAATCTCTGGGTTGGGAAGACCACTGGAGGAGGTCATGGCAACCCACTGCAGTATTCTTGCCTGGAGAATCCCATGGACAGAGAAGACTGGCAGACTACAGTCCATAGTGTCGCAGAGTTGGATACAACTGAAAAGACTTGTCATGCACGCATGCAATGTGGCAGTAAGGTGTGGCAGGGGTAGAAACATTCTCTAGTCCTATGATTATGTTATAATATTTTCGTGAACTTGTGCCTCTGAATTGTGAACTTCACGAGTGCTTCTTGGTGCCCTTCCCCACATCCTTAGTTGGGACAGTATGGCTAGAGTGGGTTGGAGTTGGGTATTTCCCTTCTCCCTCATGGAAAACCAGTGCAGGCTAAAGCTGGGTATTTCCCTTTCCCCAAGTGGAAAGGCGAGAGTGGGCTTTCTTGTGTATTTTCCCGAAGTTGAAAGCTAGAGTGGGTGTTAGCTGTGTATTTTCATCCCTCCAGGTCAGTGAGTCTTAATAAAGCACAGATTAAGAACAGAATGATCTGGCCTGTTTCAAAAAGGGTTTTTCTACCTTCCCTCTATGAGAAGCATGAGGGGATTTTTCTTTGATATTTACTGTGAGAGCTAGGTTGAGTTTTTGGTGGTAGAACTTAAAAAATTTGGTCCCTCCCTATGACTAGATCTCCCTGAAGGTTTTTTACTCTCATACTTGTCCACTGTAAGCCTCCAGCAATTTGTTGATTGCAGTTCAGATTTGTATACGCTGGTACTGGTTTTTGTAGCAGTTTCTTCTCTAGTAAATTGTGATTCTCTGTACTTGCCTGTAGGTCTCTCCAGTTGTGGAGGCAGTACTTTGTCCTCTGATCTCACTTCTCTAATGTACCTAAGAATAGTTATTGAATTTTTCAGTTTGTTCAGATTTCACTTTTCTTTTGGACAGAGGGATATCTGCCAAATTCCTTGTATGCCAGACTAGAAACCAGAAGTCTGGTGCTTTTTTAAAAAATATCTAATTATCAGATCAGATCAGATCAGTCTCTCAGTCGTGTCCGACTCTTTGCGACCTCACGAATCGCAGCACTCCAGGCCTCCCTGTCCATCACCAACTCCCGGAGTTCACTCAAAGTCACATCCATCGAGTCAGTGATGCCATCCAGCCATCTCATCCTCTGTCGTCCCTTTCTCCTCCTGCCCCCAATCCCTCCCAGCATCAGAGTCTTTTCCAATGAGTCAACTCTTAGCATAAGGTGGCCAAAGGACTGGAGTTTCAGCTTTAGCATCATTCCTTCCAAAGAAATCCCAGGGCTGATCTCCTTCAGGATGGACTGGTTGGATCTCCTTGAAGTCCAAGGGACTCTCAAGAGTCTTCTCCAACACCACAGTTCAAAAGCATCAATTCTTCGGCACTCAGCCTTCTTCTCAGTCCAACTCTCACATCCATACATGACCACAGGAAAAACCATAGCCTTGACTAGATGGACCTTTGCTGGCAAAGTAATGTCTCTGCTTTTGAATATGCTATCTAGGTTGGTCATAACTTTCCTTCCAAAGAGTGAGCGTCATTTAATTTCATGGCTGTAGTCACCATCTGTAGTGATTTTGGAGCCCAGAAAAATAAAGTCTGACACTGTTTCCACCATTTCCCCATCTATTTCCCATGAAAGGATGGGACCGGATGCCATGATCTTCGTTTTCTGAATGTTGAGCTTTAAGCCAACTTTTTCACTCTCCACTTTCACTTTCATCAAGAGGCTTTTGAGTTCCTCTTCACTTTCTGCCATAAGGGTGGTGTCATCTGCATATCTGAGGTTATTGATATTTCTCCTGGCAATCTTGATTCCAGCTTGTGTTTCTTCCAGTCCAGCATTTCTCATGATGTACTCTGCATATAAGTTAAATAAACAGGGTGACAATATACAACCTTGACGAACTCCTTTTCCTCTTTGGAACCAGTCTGTTGTTCCATGTCCAGTTCTAACTGTTGCTTCCTGACCTGCATACAAATTTCTCAAGAGGCAGATCAGGTGTTCTGGTATTCCCATCTCTTTCAGAATTTTCCACAGTTTATTGTGATCCACACAGTCAAAGGCTTTGGCATAGTCAATAAAGCAGAAATAGATGTTTTTCTGGAATTCTCTTGCTTTTTCCATGATCCAGCGGATGTTGGCAATTTGATTTCTGGTTCCTCTGCCTTTTCTATAACCAGCTTGAACATAAGGAAGTTCACAGTTCACATATTGCTGAAGCCTGGCTTGGAGAATTTTGAGCATTACCTTAGTAGCGTGTGAGATGAGTGCAATTGTGTGGTAGTTTGAGCATTCTTTGGCATTACCTTTCTTTGGGATTGGAATGAAAACTGACCTTTTATATGTGTGTATATTTAGTGATTTTTTCAGTATTAGTCCAGGGATTACAATTAATGTCTTAATTTTTAGCAATCTAGTTTGGATTAGCCAATCTAATTTCAATGGTATAAAAATTTGGCTCCCATATAGCTCTGTTTCTTACTCCTTGGTTCAGTTCAGTTCAGTTGCTCAGTCATGTCCAGCTTTTTGCAACCCCATGAACTGCAGCACTCCGGGCCTCCCTGTCCATCACCAACTCCTGGAGTCTACCCATTGAGTCAGTGATGCCATCCAACCATCTCATCCTCTGTCGGCCCCTTCTCCTCCTACCCTCAATCTTTCCCAGCATCAGGATCTTTTCAAATGAGTCAGCTCTTCGAATCAGGTGGCCAAAGTATTGGAGTTTCAGCTTCAACATCAGTCCTTCCAATGAACACCCAGGACTGATCTCCTTTAGGATGGACTGGTTGGATCTCCTTGCAGTCCAAAGGACTCTCAGAGTCTTCTCCAACACCACAGATCAAAAGCATCAGTTCTGCGGCACTCAGCTTTCTTTTTAGTCCAATTCTCACATCCATAAATGACTACTGGAAAAACTATAGCCTTGATTAGATGGACCGTTGTTGGCAAAGTAATGTCTCTCTGCTTTTTACTATGCTGTCTAGGTTGGTCATAACTTTCCTTCCAAGGAGCAAAAGTCTTTTAATTTCATGGCTGCAATCACCATTTACAGTGATTTTGGAGCCCCTCCAAATAAAGTCAGCCATTATTTCCACTGTTTCCCCATCTATTTGCCATGAAGTGATGGGACCGGATGCCATGATCTTAGTTTTCGAATGTTGAGCTTTAAGTCAACTTTTTCAGTCTCCTCTTTCACTTTCATCAAGAGGCTCTTTAGTTCCTCTTCACTTTCTGCCATAAGGGTGGTATCATCTGCATATCTGAGGTTATTGATATTTCTCCTGGCAATCTTGATTCCAGCTTGTACTTCTTCCAGCCCAGAGTTTCTCATGATGTACTCTGCTTATGGTGTTTTTATTATTATAAAAATCATATCTTATACACTGTGTGCCCATCAGCACAGATTGTGACTTTTTTATGCAGCTTTTTTTTTTTAATAAGCTAGGAGAAAAAAAAATGAAAGCAAAGCATTCATTTAAATGTCTTTTACTTTTGTAGTTACCTTTATTGATAACTCTTATTTCTTCACATACACTAGAGTCACTGATTTGTGTCCTCTCATATCAGCCTGAAGTACCCCCTTGAGTGTTTTCTTGTATGGAAGGTTTGGTGGTGATAAATTCTCTCAATTTTTGTTTATCTGGAAATGTCTTAATATTTTCTTTATTTTTACAGGATTTTTTTTTTTTCTGGACAGAGAATTTTTGGTTGATAGTCCTTTTCTTTCAGCACTTTAAGTATGTCATCCCAGTGATTTCTGTCCTCCATGGTTTCTAGTAGAAATTAGCTTTTAATTTTATGAGAAACCCTTGTACATGATGAATCTTTTATTTTCTCCTCCACCCCCACCTCCCCCACCAAATTCTCTATTTGTTTTTACTTTTCAACAGTTTAATTATGATGTGTCTAGCCATGGATCTCTGAGTTTATTCTACGTGGAATATGTTGAGTTTCTTAAAGTGTAGATTAATGTTTTTCATCAAATTTTGGAAGTTTTTACCATCATTTCCTCAAATATTCTTTCTACACTTTTTTCTCTTTCTTCCGAGATATTCATTTTTCACATATTGATATGCTTGATGATGTATCACAGGTCTCTGAAGCTCTGTTTGTTTTCTTCATACTTTTTGTTTCTTAGAATGTATAATCTCAGTTGACCTACTTTCAAATTTGACTTATATTCTCTATTTGCTAAGACTTGATTTCATACTTCCTTTTCATCCTGTAGACACAGTTTCTTTTGTTTCTTTGAATATATTTAACATAGCTGTTTGAATTCTTTCTCCAGGAACTCTAGTGTCTGGGCTTCCTCAGAAACAGTTTCTGTTGATTGAATTTTTTCCCCTTGCTTATGAGCCAGACGTTCTTATTCTTTTGCCTGTCTTGCAATTTAATGTCAAAATTGCATATTTTCAACAATATAATGTATCAACTCTAGAAGTTGGATTCTCTTCCCTCCTCAGGTCTTCTTATTGCTGATTGTTTAGTGATTCTTCTGAACTAAGTCTGCAAAGTTTACATTCTCTGTTACATACAGCCATTGAAGTGACTGTATAGAAGTCACTTCACTTCACTTCTGCTATAGAAGTCGTTGCTCGGAGGGCAATGAAAGTATGGACAGAGATTTCCTTAAACAACTGGAACCAAGAAGTTTCCCAATCTTTGAAGAGATTCTGTGTTTACTTGGAGATGCATTCAAACACTCAACCAAGCAGTTGAAAACTCTTGCTTAACTTTTATTTCCTGCTCATATAAAGCTTCAAATTCAACCAAAATTGAAAGTTTATGGACTTCTCAGGTCTTTCTTGAGCATGCACACAGTTTTGGGCATGTGCATGGTCATATACATTTATGTGGCCCTCTAGATTTCCAGGAATGTGTTAGAACTTCTCAGTGTCCTTATGGACACCTCATTCCTGAGCTTTTCATTTTAGGCTTTTTGGTTAACCTTCCTCCTCCCCAACTGTTACACACCACAAAAATTAAATAATTGCCTCTTATTGTTTTTGACAAATGCCATGAGGAAAAGTCTTTTCCCCCTCACTGAACTCAAAATAGACCAAATAGAGGCAGCATTACAAACAGAATCTTCCACGGAGTCACCAGACATGTCAAATAATAAGTATTTTTGAGAATGAGATTTGAAGGAACTCCAGCTTCTGCCCCATCTTATGACTGCTGGCTTTGCTATGATTGTAGGCTGTTGGTTTTCAAGCTACTATGAAGTTGAAGAGGGTAGGAAGAGTGGGAATACAAGCAAGTTAAAATGCCACAAAGTTTGCTGTTCTTAAAAAGATTCAGCTCTTAATATTTTTCCATTAATAAATTTTCTCCAGATTGCTGTAATTCTTTGATTAGTTTCCAGAGTTCTGAAAAAATTAATCCTGGTGATTTTTTTTTTAAACCAGTTTCTCTATTGCTTTTATGGAGGAGACAATTTTCAAAGGCCCTTATTCCACCATCCCTTTGACATCATCCACTCTTCTGTATTGAAGTAAAGTATACAAATGTAGATTCTTAATTTCTTGTTGATAATTCAAAAGTTTTGATGAAGATGACCATAACATTGACAATGGTATGCATGGTATCCTTTCTTTGCAAATAAAGACACCTACTGAAGAAAGATATATAGCTTTTAATCAGTAAATATAGCTGTATAGATGCAACTCCAGCAAATGAAAACTCAAGCAACAATTAAGAAAGAAAAGCTTTGTAGTGAGTTGGCAAGGACTCTTTAAGGGAACAAACTGAAAGCTGATTTTTTGCTAAAATGTGAGTGGGAAATTAAGCTTGCAATATACATAGCTGATTACATCACATATCAATGTTATGTTTCTAGATATATTTATTATGTTACCTAAAAAATCTTCAATATAGTAAAGGAAATAAAAAGCAATCACTTCAACTGTTTATGGAAATAAACATATTGTATTAGAAGCATAATTTGTTTTTTTATTAAGACAGCCCACTTGGTTAAGTCCTTTTATGAGCTAGAAAACATGTCATTCTTGTCAAATACAACAAAAATACATTCTGATATTTGGTAGTCGATTGCATTCTCCACATACACCAGTAAATCATGTAAAGTTTGGGTTATAGTAAAGTTCCAATCTAGATTACTTCTTGGAAATATTTGTTTCTCCTTCACAGTGTTATTAAACATGTGCAATAAATGCTTTCTCTTTAGACAAAAGAAGTATCCTAAGTTTCAGTATACTTTTTTTTTCTGATGGTCAAAGTTTATTTCCAAACAGCAAACTTACATAATATCTCTAAACCGTATGTTCAAGAAAGGCTGTGGTTGCATCTGTAGATTCACCATTAAAATTACATGGTTAGATTGAAGACATTTTTCTGTTTGAATTTTTAGATCATATTTTATGAATTTTATTATTGTGGAAGAATACTGTTGTGTAGGTGTGTGGAAGTGTGGTAGTAGAACTTAGATATGGAACATTTCCTGCTACCCTACACTCTATCCTGCCCACATCACAGTCTCAAATGAGAATCCCAATGATGTGTCAGACACTGTTCTAAATACTTATACATGTAAAACTGTTCTAAACACTTTTATGTATATATGGATTACTAATTGAATTCACATTTTGCATATGAGGAAACAGAGTTACAGAAAGGCTAAGTAACTTACCCAAGATCACATAGTTAAGTAAGTGGTTATGTTAAATCTACCTTGGTGGTGGTGGTTTATTGCTAAGTCGTAACTGACTCTTGTGACCCCACAGACTGTAGCCCTCCAGGCTTCTCTGATTTCCCAGGCAAGAACACTGGAGTGGGTTGCCTTTTCCTTCTCCAGGGGATCGTCCTGACCCAGCAATTGAACCTGTGTCTTCTGCATTGTAGGGGGTCTCCTGCATTGCAGGCAGATTCTTTACCGCTGACCCGCCAGGGAAGCCCCTAACTCTACACTAGCACTGCCCAGTAGACATTTAATATGCTTTTTCATCAAACATTTATGTGGCTATCCGAGAAAGCTTCATTTCTTCTACTCTTGGGTTTCTCCTAAGTGATCTAAGCAAGCCCAAAATGGAAATCATAGTCTTCTATAACCTAATCTCAGTAGTGACATACCATCATTACTGCTATATTTTTTGATCACACAGGTGAATACTGGTGATCTGGGTGGGGACTACACAAAGATGTGACAACCAGGAGGTAGGGCAGGAATCACTGGGACCTATCTGGGAGGTTACCAAACACAAATATTTTTAAAAGTTAAAAAAAAAGTGAATTAATTTTACAAATATATTTTATTTAAAACTATGTGTCTAAAGTATTGGGGCATCCCATCTGCCTGCAATGCAGGAGTATTGGGTTCAATCCCTGGGTCAGGAAGATCTCCCAGAGAAGGGAATGGCTATCCACTCCAGTATTCTTGCCTAGAGAATTCCATGGACAGAAGAGCCTGGAAGGCTGCCATCTATGGGGTCACAAAGAGTTGGACATGGCTGAGAGACTAATATACTTTCACTTTCATCTAAAATATTATTCTTTTTATATCTAATCAGTATAAAATTATTGAGATATTTTACATTATTTTCATGTCAAGCATGAATTTTTAATACATTAAAACCAAGCATATATTTTCCACTTATAGCACATATCAAGTCTGACCATGCAAATTTCATGTGGCCATATTTCAAATGCTCAATGCAGTGCTCCAGCTGTGGTACTGTATTGGAGAGCTACAGTATAGATCCAAACCATTCCAGAGTCTGTGCTCTGGAGCACTTCTTTCTTAATCATAGAAAAGAGTAAAGTAGTCTTTCTGTCAACCAGCATCAGTGTTATAATGAGGATCTGCAAACAAAATAAAAAATTAAGAAAACACAAAAAAGAACAAAAATTAAACAAACAAAAAATTATGAGGATCTACAAATCCCCCAGATACATGGCATTCTTTCTAACTTTTCTGTTATATGCAGTAAGCCTTGTAATGTTTCTAAATTAATGCTACTCTTAAATAACATAAAATAGGAATTTTTAAATGAATGTTGGAAATTCATTAACTATAAAATTTCTTTCATATGTTTAATGGACTGGAGTCATGCTTTAAAGACAGACTTTAGACAGTGCTTCCTACATAAATTAATTGCTACCAGATAAGTGGATAAATGGATTTCATTTGTCAAGAGGTCAAGCCATCTTTAAGTAGCCTTGTAGCTGCCAAGCTGACTTGCCATGCTTCATAAATTAGATCAGTCATGAAACAATAAGCCCATATGAATGCAGCAGTTAATTTCTCATGGCACAGCTGACAGCATGAGCATCATGCTTTAGTGGTTCCCCTTGAGTCCCATCTCCCACAGGTAAGATGGGACTGAGCCAGGTGGATGTCTAATCCACAGTGGAGAAATATTGAGTTCAGGAAATCTCCAAAGTGTAATGAGTGCTTCCCAACCTGCCATTCTTTGCCCTTGAAGAAAATGCTGCCTTTATTACCTGGAATGTAAGAAAATATCTTGGGAAAGAGGAGGGAGACTTTAGGATCCTAGAATGTCTCTCAGGAGGGAGATACTCTCTACTATTTCCATACTGGTCAGGAAACAAATCTTTTACCTCCAGTTTCTGAGGCATGTGAAATGCTATGGAGAATTATCCTTTAACATATCTATATTACTTAACAGTAAAACTCTTTCTAAAATCATTTTAATTATAAATGTGAAAATTATAGGAAAGTAGTAATAATCAGTGACAAAATTGGATGAGTAATAACAGTATTTCTTCATGAAATTGATTAAGGTTAAATGATTAAAATTTATGAAACTTGCTCCTTTATGCATGGGTACTAAAACACCTAATACATTGACATTTTTCAAAATGAATTTCTCATTGTTTTATTTGGGAAAATATATACTTAATTGATAGAAAATGTAACACTACATTCAGTGGTGATTTATTATGTTTCATGTACCATTAGAATGACTAAATCTTTTATGTTTAGCCATTTTATGATTGTAGCTATAATTTTTTACTATAATATCAGTTTATAAAGGGACCTGATAGGAAAATTGTGTGAAAATATTTAAAATATACTTAATAGCTTTATAATACACGAATAACAGCTTGTCTTCATTTTTTAAATGACTTACATTAAAAGAAGCAATCTATACACCAGAATTTGCTGTTATTTTTCCATCTGGATGTTATGATGACACGTGATTCAGAAAAGCCATACTTAGGGCTCCCCGATTTCTGGACTATTTTCTATTTCAGGAATCATGGGCCATTCTTCCAGGTTTTGTGGGTCAACTTCTCTTAAGACATTTCTTCCCCTCTGTGCTCACTTAAGCAAAATAGATTCATCTCTGTCTCTTACATGAAATATTTTCCTAGACTGGTCATCTTATACCACACAAGAAAATGTGAAGTCATCTAAATGCTCAAAAATTAAGACTTTTACAATAATTTTTAGCTCCATTTTTTTTCCTGTGTTTTCTTCTCTGTAGTACGTGATCAGATTTCTTTTCCTCATCTTTGGTCTTTGAATAACTAAAGTATATATTATCTGAAAGACAAATAGACCAGCAGTTCTAGCTCAAAATGTTCTCTTTGCCCAGCTGTGTACCTCTTAGAATTAGACTGGAATTCTGTCAGAAAGATGATCTTAAAATAGACTCTTTTACAACTGGCACTATTCTATAAGTTCTCATAATATTAATATTGTAAGCACTTCTTCAAAAAATCTATGTCATCACTTTTTGCTCTTACCATCTCCTTCTTTTTCATGAACAATTCCTTCAAAGCTCCTTATGGTGTTGCCTCAGCAGTACCAACATGGACTCTTATGAGAGGAACCAGACTGGACTGTCCACCCAAATTGTCTACTCAGGGCTTCATTTCTTGAAGTAGATGTTGCTAAAGAACATTGCTGTACTTATATTTAGTTATATATCAGAGATTTAGAGTTTATGTCATTGAAGAAAAGATTTTTAATATTTTATTTTTTAGAGCAATTTTAGGTTTTCATAACACACTTGACATGAAGTACAGAGATGTCCCACACACACCCTGCCTCTGCATAGACCTAGCCTCCTCGATCTCCTCCCAGAGTGGTACACTGGTTACAATTGGCACATCATACTTGACACATCACAGTCATTGAGGTTCATGGTTTACATTGTGCTTTACTCTTGGTGCTGTGTGTCCTAAGGGCTTAAAAAAATGATATGTATTCACCATTATGTAATCATATTAGAGTATTTTCACTGCCCTAACGATCCTCTGTGTCTGGTCTCTTCATCTCTTCCCCCAAACCTCTGGCAACCATTGTTTTTTTTTTTTTCACTGTTTCCATGTGTGCTATGCGCTCAGTCTCTCAGTCATGTCCTACTCTTTGCAACCCCATGGACTATGGCCCATCAGGATCATCTATCCATGGAGTTTTCTAGGCAAGAATACTGGGGTGGACTGCCATTTCCTACTCCAGACAATCTTCCCAACCCAGGGATTGAATTCACATCTTTTGCATCTCCTGCATTGGCAGGTGGATTCTTTATCACTGCACAACCTGGGCAGCCCAAATGAAAGTCAAAAAAGAGAACAGTGTGTGTGTGTGTGTGTGTGTGTGTGTGTGTGTGTGTGTGTGTGTCTACTCAGTTGTGTCCGACTCTTTGTGACCTCCTAGACTGTGACCTACCAGGCTCTTCTCTCCATGGGATTTCCCAGGCAAGAATACTGGAGTGGGTTGCCATTTCCTACTCCAAGAGGTCTTCAGGATCCAGAGATTGAACTCACATCTCTTGTGTCTCCTGCATTGGCAGGCAGATTCTTCACCACTACACTGTATTCATAGTTTTGCCTTTTCCAAAATATCATACAGTTGAAATAGTGGACTATGTAGTCTTTTCAGATTGGTTACTTTCACTTAGTAATATACATTTGAGGTTCCTCTATGTCTTTTTGTGTCTTTATAGCTCATTTCTCTTTAGCACTGAATAATATTACATTGTCTGGTTGTACCATAGTTTATATATCCATTCACTTACTGAAGGACATCTTAGTTGCTTTTAAGTTTTGACAACTATAACTAAAGCTGCTATAAATTTCATGAGAGTATTTGTAGGAACATAAGAAATCAATTCAGTTCAGTTCAGCCGCTCAGTCGTATCCGAATCTGTGCGACCCCATGAACCACAGCATGCCAGGCCTCCCTGTCCATCACTAACTCCCGGAGTCCACCCAAACCCATGTCCATTGTATTGGTGATGCCATCCAACCATAAGGAATACAACTTTTTAAAGTTATAAAATATACTGATTTCTTCTAACTTTGCAGATGCCACATATATCTTGTAGAAACTTAGAAAATGGAAGAAAATGCAAAGAAGTAAATGTAGAAAATGGAAGAAAATTCAGGGAGCTATAGTCTCATCACTAGAGCTATTTAGCATTAATATGTAGTGCATTCCCTTCCATTGTTTACAAGTGCATTGTACACCTACACACATATAGACACATGTTTTCATATGAAAAATAAACATATTTGTGAGGACTTGCCAATGTCATTAAATATTCTTCAAAACATGATTTTTATTTTCTATATAATGGTCCATCATGTGGCTATACCATAATAAATCCATTCCAAACATGATCATTTATGCAATTTCATTAGAACAGTCTTCTAGCTAAAGTTTTGTCTGCACTTGTGATTATTATGATTTCATATACATAAAATTATGACTTCAAAAGTAAAAATGTTTTTAAAGTTTTGATGCATATTGCCAAATCACATTCAATAAAACTTCTGCCAATTACATTCCACTGCACCAAAGAATTGATGCTTTTGAACTGTGGTGTTGGAGAAGACTCTTGAGAGGCCCTTGGACTGCAAGAAGATCCAACCAGTCCATTCTAAAGGAGATCAGTCCTGGGTGTTCTTTGGAAGGAATGATGCTAAAGCTGAAACTCCAGTACTTTGGCCACCTCATGCGAAGAGTTGACTCATTGGAAAAGACTCTGATGCTGGGAGGGATTGGGGGCAGGAGGAGAAGGGGATGACAGAGAATGAGATGGCTGGATGGCATCACTGACTCGATGGACATGAGTTTGTGTGAACTCTGGGAGTTGATGATGGACAGGGAGGCCTGGTGTACTGCGATTCATGGGGTCGCAAAGAGTCGGATACAACTGAGCGACTGAACTGAACTGACTGAGAAACTAATAAGCGAAGAAGGCAATGGCACCCCACTCCAGTACTCTTGCCTGGAAAATCCCATGGATGGAGGAGCCTGGTAGGCTACAGTCCATGGGGTCACCAAGAGTCGAATACGGCTGAAGCGACTTAGCAGCAGCAGCAGCCGCAAAAACTAATAAGAGGCCCAATTTGACTGCTTTTTTTGAAGTAGGGGAGTTGGTCTGTTACACTTAGTTTTTGATGATGAGGTTAATTTTCATCTTTTTTCTAACATACTCTGTGCCTTTTTGCATTACTTTATTGGGAAGTTAGAGACGGTCATGTCTAGGCTGCTAGACAATCGACATTTAAATCCCTCTCAGTCAGATATAAAACATATGGAGCTCCAGTTTGTTTATCTGCAGTGTCTAAAGTGATCATCAACAGCAAATCCAGTCTCTCTGATCTCTTTTGCAAATTATTTTCAGGGCCAAAATCTGAATAGTCTGAACTAGTTTCAAAGGTGTTAAACCTTGCCAGATCTCCCAGCGCTCTAACGAGGCTCATCTCAAAAACTGCTCATGAGCTCTTGCTGACCAAGTACCAGGTCAGATCTTTTGTATGAGGTTCAGGAAAAATTTTCAGAGCCAATCCAGTGGGAATTATGGTGGTATTCCCAACTGAAGAGCCATTGCCAATTTCAGGTGGGATTTTCAAATTTATGTTATTTGAGTTATTTTGGTTGCCTACTAATATGGGATCAAGAGGATGTGCTTAGGAAGAAAATATTCCTTTATACATGCTGGTGAATTTAGAAAAAAATGTTTGGTTTTCTTTATTGTGCAAATCAAAATCTATTTAAATCATAAGCTCTGAAATCCATTTAGAACTTATGGTTACATTGGAAAACTATATCTCTTCCTAATTTGAATTTAATGTAAACTGATTTTTAATTGTTTTGTATAACCATGGATAACAGATTTTTTTGAACACTGCATGGTAAAAATCAGCAAATATGTCAGAAAAAGCACAACATTAAAGGAAACACCACAGCATATGTTGACAGTTATAGAAGAATTGCTGCTGTTTTCACCCTTCACACCAGAATAATTTTTTCAATATTTACCTCCCATGTGTAGAGAGGGAAACATATGGGGCTTTACATAATCATAAGCATAAACAGGTGGCTACTTAGGTACATTTAATTTGCAAGCAGCATCAATACTGAACAACACAATCAGCACCACATGGCTCCCAAACTCTTTCCATTAGCAAAATTAAGATCATTAAAATAGAGGGAGGGTATACTCCTCCCTCAATTGGCTTCAACTACCCTTCAGAGCCATGAATAAAACACATTTTCAAAAATGCCTTGGCATTTTGCTGCTTCTTTTCTTCAAGGGAACTTCAGCAACTGTGTATAATGTATACCTTGTGAATAGCTACAACCAGCGCAATATCTGCATTTAAAATGTGCTTACATCTCCCTATAATCAGCTTATTATGAGCATAATATTATGATGGTTAAATTCTAAGCAAATTTATCGAAGCACGGAGTCAGACAGACTCCTCAAAGCCACCTGGAAATATTTCCCCAAAGGCAGTCCAGCTAAAGAAGTCACCTGAGGCGCTTTTCCATAAATAAACACTCTGGCATAATCTACAATGGTTGCTGGGAATTAGTTTTACTCGGCCTGTGTCACTTACTACTGAATTGTGGATTCTGCATATTTTGTCTCATCTAATTTGACCCAAACTGAAATACCTAGTGTGTAGTCTTCTGCCCTATAAGTGTTAGTCTCTCTGATGTTATAACCATCCTACAATGGCTTAGAACTCCAGAGTGAAAGAAAATGAGGTGAAAGAATAGCTATTATTTTTTTGTTTTTTTCCTTTTTTGGTGCTTGCTATGTATTAAGTGCTATCTAAGTGTGTTACATGTATTGACTCATTTAATCATCAGAATGACTTTATGAGGAGGATGATACAATATTCTCCATTTTACAGAAAAGGAAATTATAACTTGAGAATCTAAGTTCTCAACTTTACACAGTGGGGGAAGGACTGAGGTCAAAATTAAACTGTTTGAATCAAAAATTCTTACTCTGACTACTTTACTTTACTGTTGGAATAGTAGTATGTTGCTGGCCCTGAAAATGCTAGTGCCTGAAATCACCAAGGGCCAGAAATAGTAAATCTGTAATATTTCGATTATCCTCCTAATAAAGCCTTATGAAAGATTTGAGGGGACTAATTGTCTATGGGGGTTCTTTCCAGTCCTGAAGCCTCTTTGTGTGTGTATTCTTATAATAAAAGGGGCAGTGCTCTGCAGAACTGCAAGAGTCCAGAGAACTGTGCTCTTGTCAAAATTCATGAAAAGAAAAATTTCTCACATCTTCTCACTTCATCCTAGGTCTATTACTCATTCTCGCTGTTTAGTAGAGACAAAGTTTTAACATGAACAAGGATATATGGTACTTTTATTAATAAAGCCATGATTATAACAGAGTTTTAGGTATAGACATAAAATTATATCATTTGATTTTAGAATCTAGCATTATTTACATGAGTTATTTGCTAAATATCTCAAATGTGTTAGATATGCATAGTCAAACCTTTTAAGGACTTAGTGGGAAAATAAGAGTGTTTTTCATGTGGTGTTTGAACCATTAAAGTAAAAATGAATCAAAAGATTTTATGATTTATTATTTTTTACCCCCAAGTAAAAGAACTATTAAAAACCATTAATAGCTATTATAGATAATTCTGATTTCATTATACATGTAAAGACATTCAAACATAGGAATCTACATCCTCACTTAGCATTTAACATTTAACAGACTTGGTCACCATCTAGATATGTCTTCTCCCCCCCTAAATACCCCATTAAATTCCTATGCAAAATTTTCTTACGAACTTTGACTTTCCATGCGTTCCTTTTTTGCTACTCTTAGAGACTTCTGTCAAGATTGTTAGAATCACTTATCAGTTGATGATTTTCAATAATCCTATAATTGAGAAATCTGAAAAAGTTTTTTACAGCTTGGATGTTAATATTATTACATTTCATTACTTTGCCCAAGAATTTTGTGGGGTTTTTTGCTTTGATAGGGTATTTCATGCATCTCATTAAATCTGAAATTAAGTAGAGATAATTGAACTAAAATTTCTAGTCAAAATACCAAATTTGGGGTAGTATTGAAGAAGATAGTTTTTGTAGGATATCCTGACTTAAGAATTACCTTGGGAATATAACAAAATAATAGGAAAATGCAGAATAAAAAACTTACATAAGCAAGTATAAAATAACAGGGATCCTTAAGAATTTGATAAGTTCTAATGAGGTGGATGAAACTGGAGCCTATTATACAGAGTGAAGTAAGCCAGAAGGAAAAACACCAATACAGTATACCAATGCATATATATGGAATTTAGAAAGATGGTAACAATAACCCAGTGTACGAGACAGCAAAAGAGACACTGATGTATAGAACAGTCTTATGGACTCTGTGGGAGAGGGAGAGGGTGGGAAGATTTGGGAGAATGGCATTGAAACATGTAAAATATCATGTAAGAAACGAGTTGCCAGTCCAGGTTCGATGCACGATACTGGATGCTTGGGGCTAGTGCACTGGGACGGCCCAGAGGGATGGTATGGGGAGGGAGGAGGGAGGAGGGTTCAGGATGGGGAACACATGTATACCTGTGGCGGATTCATTTTGATATTTGACAAAACTAATACAATTATGTAAAGTTTAAAAATAAAATAAAATAAAAAAATAAAAAAGAATTTGATTGCAGGACAAAGTGCCATTTTAAGAGGCAGAGGCATATACCCTCACAAAAATAAGTGAAATACAGTTTGCTTTACTGGCAAAGAGACTGTACTGGCAGAGAGACAAGACACAAGACAAAAAGTACATCATATCTTTGTACAACAAACACTTTTGATTTGTCTCTAAATGTTCTTCTTCACATAGATCAGTCCATTGGAAAGTTTTGAGCAGTATCTCAAATATATATGTATTTATTTAAAATTATGTGCTTGCATATATATTTTATGTATTGTTAACCTATATCTCTGGAGAAGGCAATGGCACCCCACTCCAGTACTCTTGCCTGGAAAATCCCATGGATGGAGGAGCCTGGTGGGCTGCAGTCCATGGGATCGCACAGAGTTAGACACGACTGAGTGACTTCGCTTTCACTTTTCACTTTCATGCATTGAAGAAGGAAATGGCAACCCACTCCAGTGTTCTTGCCTGGAGAATCCCAGGGACGGGGGAGCCTGGTGGGCTGCCGTCTATGGGGTTGCACAGAGTCGGGCACGACTGAAGCGACTTAGCAGCAGCAGCAGCAGCAACCTATATCTCAAAGACTAATTTCTCTATGATGATAATGGATATAAATCTACATTTTGACAACTTTAAAGTGTTAAAGAAATTTCAGCCACCTTTCATATTTTATTAGACTAGAGTGTCGTTTTATTTCATAATATGGCTAAAGAAAAACTTGAGTGAGAGTAGAAATGTCAGCTTCATCATTTTTTTCTCCTTGTTTGTGTTGTATTAGTTTTTATTTTATTTTTATATTTATTTTTATTTATTTTAATATTTTAAATATTATTATATTTATTTTTATTTTTATTTTATTTTCAATACACAATTTTTTTTGCAAGAAGTGTGTGAAGTCGTTTATCCATTTGGTGAGATTTATTTTATTTAAAAACAGTGATAGTATATTCTGCAAACCCACTTAACATATGGCCAGGTGATCTGCTGCACACTCAGAGTACATGATCTGATAGGCAGTGTTGTCAGCCCCATCAGCTTGTTCAGTTCCCTGGACTCCCACATGCCTACACCTACAGGCATGTGGCCACCTGATATATGAAGAGATGAAACTAGTGCCAATCAATGTCTTAAATATCAGTAAGTTCACTTTCTCATCTTGCTTGTTTTAAGAAGTTCTAAGAATTTCTGCACCCAAAAGGAGAGTGAAAAGCTAGACAAACAATTTATGGCTCCAAATAATAGTGAAAGGTTTAAATGTGTAACCTTGTGATTAAGCCCTTGAGCTTTAGAGACACAGAATCCTACTGTGTATTTTACGTGCTGTGAGATGATAGAGAATTTATGGTATCTCTTTAGACTTTCCTGTGCTGATTTGTGAAGTGTTTGTTTTTTATTTCTAGCTACTTCATATTATTATTCAGAAAATTGAATTCTATCATGAGGGAAATTTCCAGCATATTCTAAGCTGCTAATATATTAATATCCTAATTTTGAAGGTATGAGAGGAAAATGAGAATTAGTTCATAAAGTTCACTCTAGGATTCCTTTTCTCAGAGTTGGAGGGATATGTTTGGTTGGAACTGTGAAAGCAAGCTAGAGATTCAGTTCAGTTCATTTCAGTTCAGTCCCTCAGTCGTGTCTGACTCTTTGCAACCCCATGGACTGCAGCACGCCAGGCTTCCCTGTCCATCACCAATTCCTGGAGTTTACTCAAGCTCATGTCCATTGAGTTGGTGATGCCATCCAACCATCTCATCCTCTGTTACCCCTTCTCCTCCTGCCTTCAATCTTTCCCAGTATCAGGGTCTTTTCAAATGAGTCAGGTCTTCACATCAGGTGGCCAAAGTATTGGAGTTTCAGCTTCAACATTAGTCTTACCAATGAATATTCAGGACTGATTTCCTTTAGGATGGACTGGTTGGATCTCCTTGCTGTCCAAGGGACTTTCAGGAGTCTTCTCTAACACCACAGTTCAAAAGCATCAGTTCTTCAGCGCTCAGCTTTCTTTATAGTCCCAACTCTCACATCTGTACATGATTACTGGAAAAACCATACCTTTGACTAGATAGACCTTTGCTGGCAAAGTAATGTCTCTGCTTCTTAATATGATGTCTAGTTTGGTCATAGCCTTTCTTCAAGGAGCAAGCGTCTTGTAATTTCATGGCTGCAGTCACCATCTGCAGTGCTTTTGGAGCGCCCCAAAATAAACTCTGTCACTGTTTCCACTGTTTGCCCATCTATTTGCTATGAAGTGATGGGATCAGATGCCATGATTCTGGCTTTCTGAATGTTGAGCTCCAAGCCAACTTTTTCACTCTCCTCCTTCACTTTCATCAAGAGGCTCCTTAGTTCTTCACTTTCTGCCATAAGGGTGGTGTCATCAGCTTATCTGAGTTAGAGATTAGATGAGGAAAAAAGATTGTGAACTCTTCACAGTGATCTTATGTGAATATACAATTCGAATATAAATAGTATTGTAGTATACAGTTGGAAATTTTGTGTTTTAAAAAATTTCTCCCTATTTGTATGAGAATTGATGAGGTAAAGGAAAAAGTAGGAAAAAGTCTGATGAGTGTAAATTCTGCACAGTGAACCAGGAATTTATTTTAGCTCTTTTCATATTGGAGGGTCTAGAAAGGCTGATCAGTGGAAAGCAAGGGCCTACTTGTAAGATCATACACATTTTTTTGTGAACTGGAATAAATATGTTTTCATAGACAGTGTCCTTGTAAGTCATTTGTGCAAAAGGGAGGTAGCCTGGTGTGTAGGTAAGATTATGACATTTGGATTTCAAAGGTCTGAGTTGAGATTCTATAGCCATGACTGAGAAAATCATGACTTTTTATATTCCTTGGTAGTATTTATTTTACTGTTCTTAAAAGATTATAAATGATGCATATGAAAAAAATTGTTCAAATTTGTTACTTTTTAAGCAAATTTCAGTTGTTACCATTAATAATAATGATTGCAGATCATTAAGAATTAGATAAAAATATAAACTTCCCAAAAGCCTAAGATTCAGGATTAAGATCTCAAAGACTAAATTTACTTACTGACTAATTTTCAACAGACCAGCTGATTACATTTCCTTATAATTTTTGTTTCTCAAGAGACACACTCCATATTAGTGATTTCTCCTAAGTAAAATAAGAGTAGTATCCTTTTTGCATGTGTGCTAAATTGATTCAGTAGTGTACAACTCTTTGCAACCCTATGGACTGTAGCCTACCAGGCTCCTCTATCCATGGGAATTCTCCAGGCAAGAACACTGGAGTGGATTGCCTTCCCCTCCTCCAAAGGATCTTTCCAACCCGGGAATTGAACTCATGTCTCTTGTGTCTCCTGCACTGGCAAGTGAGTTCTTTACCAGTAGTGCCACCTGGGAAGCCCATCCATTTTAATAGGTGACAATCAAATTTGGAATAGAAATCTATTTTCTTTCTGCTTTTTAAGTTAAAGTGTTAAGATTATATATTGTCTTATTTTATTATCACTGTAATTATCACCCAGCTCCTGAAATATGTTTTGTTTTGTTTTGAAAAAATAATAGATTATATTTTCTCCACTATAAAACTATATTGCTTTAGTTTATTATGAAATTATAGTTCCAGTATTATATAATTCATATATATATGTATATGCAGGGCTTCCCTCATGACTCAGTTGGTAAAGAATCTGCCTGCAATGCAGGAGGACCCCGGTTCAATTCCTGGGCTGGGAAGATCCACTGGAGAAGGGATAGGCTACCCACTCCAGTATTCTTGGGCTTCCTTTGTGGCTCAGCTGGTAAAGAATCTGCCTACAATGTGGGAGACCTGGTTTCAATCCCTGGGTTGGGACGATGCCCTGGAGAAGAGAAAGGCTACCCACTCCAGTATTCTGGCCTGGAGAATTTCATGGCCTGTATAGTCAGTCCATGGGGTGGCAAACAGTCGGCACAACTGAGTGACTTTCACTTTCACTTTCATATGTATGTGTATAGATATATATTTCTATATACTTGAAACTAGTATATATGATATTGAATGGATGTTTATAAGGAGAGACTCTTGGACTGGCTCCAATAATATATAAAGAAACAAGTTAATAAAATATTTTAATATACTCTGCCATTTAGTATGCTAAACTGTGTCCTTAATCATCTTCTAAGGAAAAACACACAAATTTCTTAGATAGATTTTTCTTGCAATAGAGACATCCAACAAGACAGCTCTGAAATGTGTGATTAACTTGAAATAATAGTGGCCCTAGGGTTTCAGGCTTTTCTACTTCATAACATTTTGGGTCTGTTATTACCTTAGGTGAACCCAATTCCCCAGGAAAGAAGATGCTGAATTAATTCTTCTGTGACTTATGTCATCAATACAGCTAGGATAGAAATAAAACTATATTTCTCTACGCTTATGAGATTCTAGGTAGCTATTATTTAAACTTATTTCAGAAAAACTGCTCAATTTTTTATACCCTTATAATGCCTGTGGACGCTTAGAAATAAATCTTCCCATGGAGACAAATAAGACTAAACATGCGCATACACTTGCACACGGATGCACACACACACACACATTCAGTTACTGCCGGGAATTCAAGAGTACTGTTTTATTGGATTTTCCCTGATACAAGACATAACAAAATAAGAAGCTCCTTCAAAGTAAATGTTTTTTCCCTTACTGTCTTCAAGCACACCATGCAGAGGATGAACACTATTTGATCTATAAAAGTTTTCAGGACAGATTGCACATGCTATCTTCCTCAGTCTTAGGATTGCATCACATACTTTTTCAGAACATTTATATTTAAAAACAATCAAAATCCTGTATTTTTTTTCTTTGAGTAAAATAGCAACATAAATCTTTGTACCCTAACCCAAAATACATGTAAAAAACATTTTAATCTGGTTAATAATAATTGGATATAAAGATAAATTTAACTGGACTGTATTTTTGACTAAGTGACAAAATAACTTTTCTAAGCTATATCATTCTTCTAGGGTTCTTTAGATGCTGCCTTCTAAGTGGATGCTATTATGTAATATTTTCTTAATTTACTTTGGAGTTAAGCAAGCAGTTACCTAATTTTTCCTTTGTCCTTACTTTCTTTGGAATTTAATGAAATTTATTCAATAATTAAATTTCTGGTAGTGTTACAAAACAGATGTGCCTATGAAATAAATGCAAAATAATTGAAAGAGAAGAATTAAATTTAAACTTGCAAACATAAAAATCTGTGTTACTTGACTGTCCCAATAGTACTGGAAGAAAAAA
Source organism: Bos indicus (assembly GCF_029378745.1). Taxonomy (NCBI): domain Eukaryota; kingdom Metazoa; phylum Chordata; class Mammalia; order Artiodactyla; family Bovidae; genus Bos; species Bos indicus. Next base: position 66,090,067 of record NC_091768.1, on the reverse strand, counting down.
TTTGAAATAGTGAAACTAGGAAAAAATTAGAGCAGTAACAGAAAGAATGAATGATATATAATCAAGAGATTTCAATCCAGAACAACTTCCTAACCTGGCATTTCCCAATGAGAGTTATGTGAGTAACTAATACATATGATATACTGTTTTGTAATTTATTAATGAATGTTTCTCTAAGAGTTTTATGATGAAAGAAATTTGGGAAATTCTTCATGTTATATTCCTCTCTTATGAGTCATAGTGCATCTAAAGTTTCTGAGAAATTTCAAATTACTTGGAAAAAGGTAGATACTTTTTCTTATGGTAAAATATGCATATCATCAAATTTACCACTTTAAAGTGTACAATTTAGTGTCATTAAGTTCATTCATGATGTTATACAGTCATCAGCATGGTCAAGTTCCAGCTAATAGCTTTGCAATTGTTAACTTGACCATGAAACAGTTTCCTACTGGAATATCTTTTAATTTTGGTGTTTCCAGAGAATATATATGGAAATACTCATCTAATCTAGACCTTTCATTTTAAAAGTTAAAAATGTGATCTTGAGAGATTAAGTGCCTTGCTTAAGATCACACATGTAGTTAGGAGAGAGCCAGTATTTCATGCAGATTTAATTTTCAAGAAGTGCGTCTTTCCTATTTCAAAATATTTTCCCCTTGTTTCCATCTATGAGACCCGTCTGGATCTAACAATCCAGCCTACAGATAATACATTAAGATATACCCTAGAAGAATTCGGGGTTAAAACAACTATCTCTAATTTTTCAAAAAAGGTACATTACTTTTAAATGCTATGTTTTACTTGCTTTATAACTCTCTCACTGTGATTTACTTATGAGAACTTTCATTGTTAAGAACTCTTTTTAATTCACAGAATTCTGTTCGCAGGTCTTTTTAAGATTGTGGCTGATACAACTCCATACCTCACTATGGAAGAGATTACAAAAGCCAACCATATTAGACCAAGTAGACCGAATCATCCTTGCTTCTATCATCAGAAGGATATAAAACTAGAGAATCTCATCATAAAGAAAGGTGAGCGAATCATGCTCAACTCAGTGGAAGAGATCAATGGAGAAATAATGGTAAACTGTAGTGTGCTAAGGAATCCTCAAAATCACTCATTTACTTTGCCTTTGTCACAAGAAGGAGAGTTCTATGAGTGTGAAGATGAACATATTTATACCCTAAAGGAAATTATCCAATGGAAGATCCCCAAGAACAGAACACGAACTGTGATACTTACAGGTTTTTCAGCTAAGTGGGACTCAACAAATCCATTCCCTAGAGGCTTTTATGGCGCTGTGATTCTCAAGCCTGTTTATGAAATTCAAGCTGTGATGAAATGTAAGTATCTACTGAGAATGATGCTTTATGAGCAAGTTTGTAGGGTTTGGGAAAGAGGAAGATTTTAGTCTAAAGAATGAAACTCTGTCCCTACTTATCCATTAAGCCCATTGAGAGTTAGATTCTCATCTGTAAATAAGCAAGCCATGTATTTGTTTCAAGAATTAAATTCAATAATGCATTTAAATGAATATTTTAAATTGTGTAATGCTATCCAAATATACATCATGAGAAACACTGGGCTGGAAGAAGCACAAGCTGGAATCAAGATTGCCAGGAGAAATATCAGTAACCTCAGATATGCAGATGACACCACCCTTATGGCAGAAAGTGAAGACGAACTAAAAAGCTTCTCGTGAAAGAGGAGAGTGAAAAAGTTGGCTTAAAGCTCAACATTCAGAAAACTAAGATCATGGCATCCGGTCCCATCACTTCATGGGAAATAGATGGGGAAGCAGTGCAAACAGTGTCAGATTTTATTTTGGTGGGGCTCCAAAATCACTGCAGATGGTGATGGCAGCCATGAAATTAAAAGACGCTTACTTCTTGGAAGGAAAGTTATGACCAACCTAGATAGCATATTCAAAAGCAGAGACAACTTTGTTCACAAAGGTCTGTCTAGTCAAGGCTATGGTTTTTCCAGTGATCATGTATGGACGTGAGAGTTGGACTGTGAAGAAAGGTGAGTGCTGAAGAATGGATGCTTTTGAACTGTGGTGTTGGAGAAGACTCTTGAGAATCCCTTGGACTGCAAGGAGATCCAACCAGTCCATCCTAAAGGAGACCAGTCCTGGGTGTTCATTGAAAGAACTGATGCTGAGGCTGAAAGTCTGATACTTTGGCCACCTCATGCGAAGAGTTGACTCATTGGAAAAGACCCTGATGCTGGGAGGGATTGGGGGCAGGGGGAGAAGGGGACGACAGAGGATGAGATGGCTGGATGGCATCACCGACTCGATGGACGTGAGTTTGAGTGAACTCCGGGAGTTGGTGATGGACAGGGAGGCCTGGCGTGCTGCGATTTATGGGGTCACAAAGAGTCGGACACGACTGAGTGACTGAACTGAACTGATCCAAATGTAAAATGCTGTAATTGTCAGGTACAGACAGATTAAAATATTGATTTATTTTTATCACTGCCAGTTAAACACAGTAAAAAAAAAAAGAGTTACATTTTAGAACACAGCATAGTTGGTTAGAAATAAGCTTTCTTATATTGTTATTGTTGTTGTTGTTGTTCAGTCACTAAGTTGTGTCTGACTGTGACCCCGTGAACTGCAGCACACCAGGCTTCCCTGTCCCTCAATATCTCCCAGAGTTTTCCCAAACTCATGTCATGGAGTCAGTGATGCCTTCCAACCATCTCATTCTCTCTTGCCCCCTTCTCCTACCCTCAGTCTTTCCCAGCATCAGGGGCTTTTCCAATGAGTCAACTCTTCATATCAGTGACTAAAATATTGGAGCTTTAGCACCAGTCCTTCTAATGAATATTTAGGGTTGATTTCCTTTAGTATTGACTGCTTTGGCCTCCTGGCTGTCCAAGGGACCCTCAAGAGTCTTCTACAACACCACAGATCAAAAGCACCTATTCTTCGGTGCTCAGCTTTCTTTATAGTCCAACTCTCACATCCATACATGACTACTGGAAAAAGCATAGTGTTGACTGTATGAACCTTTGTTGGCAAAATGATGTCTCTGCTTTTTAATATGCTATCTAGGTTTGTCATAGCTTTCCTTCCAAGGAGCAAACATCTTTTAATTGCATGTCTGCAGTCACTGTGCACAGTGATTTTGGAACCCAAGAAAATAAAATCTGTCACTGTTCACACTTTTCCCCATCCGTGTGCCATGAAGTGATGGGATTGAATGCCATGATCTTAGTTTTTTGAATGTTGAGTTTTAAGCCAGCTTTTTCACTTTGCTCTTTCACCCTCATCAAGAGGTTCTTTAGCTCCTCTTCATTTTCTGCCTTTAGAGTGGTATCCTATGTATATCTGAGGTTGTTGGTATTTCTCCTGGCAATCTTGATTCTAGCTTGTGATTCATCCAGCTTCGCATTTTGCATTATGTACTCTGCATATAATTTTAAAAAGCAGGGTGACAATATACAGCCTTGATGTACTCTTTTCCCAATTTTGAACTAGTCCATTGTTCCATGAGCAGGTCTAACTGTTGCTTCTCATCTACATATAGGTTTCACAGGAGTCAGGTAAGGTGGTCTGGTATCCTCATCTCTTTAAGAATTTTCCAATTGTGGTCCACACAAAGACTTTATCATGGTCAATGAAGCAGAATAGATAATTTTTTGGAATTCTGTTGTTTTTTTATATGATCCAATGGATGTTGGCAATTTGATTTCTGGTTCCTCCACCTTTTCTAAATTCAGCTTATACATCTGGAAGTTCTCAGTTCACACACTGTTGAAGCCTAGTTTGAAGGATTTTGAGTGTTACCTTGCTAGCATGTGAAATGAGTGCAACTGTATGGTATTTTGAACATTCTTTGGCATTGCCTCTCTTTGGGATTGAAATGAAAACTGGCCTCTTCCAGTTCTGTGGCCACTGCTGAGTTTTCCAAATTTGCTGGCATATTGAGTGCAGCACTTTAACAGCATCATCTTTTAGGATTTTACATAGCTTTCTTGTATGGAGATGGTCAAAAGTGATAAGGATGCAAAGTTACCTTAATGTATCCCTTACTCTTATTTTATGAGAGCCTTTTTTCTTTTTTTTTAGCCATCCATTACTGCCTTACTGCCTTACTGCCATCCATAAATCTTCCTATCAGCTGAAAGTTCCTCTGACTTAAGGGAAAATAATGTGACAAATTAATTCACACAAAAGTGTGGGTTAAATATTGAAATATATTTGATAATGTTAGCTTTAGGTATACAGCATAGTGATTCAGTATTTTATAGATTATACCACCTTTAGAGTTATTACAAAATAAGGCTGTACTTCCTTGTACTGTACAATATATCTTTGTTGCTTACCTATTTTATATATAGTAATTTGTATATCTTAATCCCATATCCTTATCCTGCCACTCTCCTTTCTGTCTTCCCATGTGAATGTATTTTTGTATGTAACCTTAATAATATTTTTAAAATTGTGTTTTTTAACTTTTTATTTTATGTTGGAGCATAGCTGATTAATAATATTGTGGTAGTTTCAGATTGACAGCAAAAGGACTCAACTATATGTGTATGTGTGTGTGTGTGTATATATATATATATTCTCCAAACTCCTCTCCCATCCAGGCTGCCACAGAACATTGAGCAGAGTTCCCTGTGTTATACAGTAGGTCCTTGTTGGTTATCCATTTTAAATATAGCAGTGTGTATACATTTAGCCCAAACTCCATATCTATCCCTCCCCATGATCCTTTCCCCCTGGCAACTGTAAGTTCTCATTCACCAAGTCTGTGAGTCTGTTTTGTAAATAAATTCATTTGTATAATTTTTTTTTAGATTCTGCATATAAGGGATGTCATAAATACTTTTCCTTCTCTGTCTGACCTACTTCACTCAATGTGACAATCTCCAGGTCCATTCATATTGCTGCAAATGGCATAATCTTCCTAAGATTTTTGCATTTTAAAATAGGAATAGCTGTATAGAGCCTTGTAATCCTAAAGAAATTAACACCTTGACTTTTTAAGATTATGGCACATAGCAGGGCAAGTATGGAGCAAAGAGTTCTGTATTTTCAGTCAGAAGTCCTGGATTCTAACTCTTGTCAATAACTGGTCAATATGACAAAAAATTGAGATCACAGTAAACTTTAGACCTTACATTAGTGTTCTGGCAGCTTTCACAAAATGTAAAATCAAAATTGGTAATGGGATTTTCCTCAATTTTCATAAATAATGGGTAGCATTTTCTCATTTTAAAATTGGTTGTTTTTCTAAAACCATTGGCAGCTCCTATAATGCAGATGCAAATGAAGGTGAACCCAGAACCTAAATATATGAACAAGATAGCTACAATATTTAATGAATTTATGTTAGGTATCACAAAAGCCTTCACTGAGGAAATGACATGTAAACTGAGATCTGAAGGCTGACTAGGAGATGGGCAGGTAGAGAAAGAGAGGACAACGTTGGAGGAAGCAGATGCAGCTTACAGGAAAGGAGATAAGCAAGAGATTGTGGTTCTAGTGCAGCTGGCATGAGAAAAGAGAAGAGAAGGTAGGTTGAGACAGTCATCAAAACATGCAATGGAGGAGTAGAATCAGGCATGGTGGGTATTGAAATATATGGGTTAAATAAGGGATTAAATAGGGATTCAGATCAGATCAGATCAGATCAGTCACTCAGTCGTGTCCGATTCTTTGCGACCCCATGAATCGCAGCACGCCAGGCCTCCCTGTCCATCACCAACACCAGGAGTTCACACAGACTCACTTCCATCGAGTCAGTGATGCCATCCAGCCATCTCATCCTCTGTTGTCCCCTTCTCCTCCTACCCCCAATCCCTCCCAGCATCAGAGTCTTTTCCAATGAGTCAAGTCTTCGCATGAGGTGGCCAAAGTACTGGAGTTTCAGCTTTAGCATCATTCCTTCCAAAGAAATCCCAGGACTGATCTCCTTCAGAATGGACTGGTTGGAACTCCTTGCAGTCCAAGGGACTCTCAAGAGTCTTCTCCAACACCACAGTTCAAAAGCATCAATTCTTCAGCACTCAGCCTTCTTCACAGTCCAACTCTCACATCCATACATGACCACAGGAAAAACCATAGCCTTGACTAGATGGACCTTTGTTGGCAAAGTAATGTCTCTGCTTTTGAATATGCTATCTAGGTTGGTCATAACTTTCCTTCCAAGGAGTAAGTGTCTTTTAATTTCATGGCTGCAGTCACCATCTGCAGTGATTTTGGAGCCCAGAAAAATAAAGTCTGACACTGTTTCCACTGTTTCCCCATCTATTTCCCATGAAGTGGTGGGACCGGATGCCATGATCTTCGTTTTCTGAATGTTGAGCTTTAAGCCAACTTTTTCACTCTCCACTTTCACTTTCATCAAGGGGCTTTTGAGTTCCTCTTCACTTTCTGCCATAAGGGTGGTGTCATCTGCATATCTGAGGTTATTGATATTTCTCCCGGCAATCTTGATTCCAGTTTGTGTTTCTTCCAGTCCAGCGTTTCTCATGATGTACTCTGCATATAAGTTAAATAAGCAGGGTGACAATATACAGCCATGACGAACTCCTTTTCCTATTTGGAACCAATCTGTTGTTCCATGTCCAGTTCTAACTGTTGCTTCCTGATCTGCATACAAATTTCTCAAGAGGCAGATCAGGTGGTCTGGTATTCCCATCTCTTTCAGAATTTCCCACAGTTTATTGTGATCCACACGGTCACAGGCTTTGGCATAGTCAATAAAGCAGAAATAGATGTTTTTCTGGAACTCTCTTGCTTTTTCTATGATCCAGCGGATGTTGGCAATTTGATCTCTGGTTCCTCTGCCTTTTCTAAAACCAGCTTGAACATCAGGCAGTTACGGTTCACATATTGCTGAAGCCTGGCTTGGAGAATTTTGAGCATTACCTTACTAGAATGTGAGATGAGTGCAATTGTGTGGTAGTTTGAGCATTCTTTGGCATTGCCTTTCTTTGGGATTGGAATGAAAACTGACGTTTTCCAGTCCTGTGGCCACTGCTGAGTTCTCCAAATTTGCTGGCATATTGAGTGCAGCACTTTCACAGCATCATCTTTCAGGATTTGGAATAGCTCAACTCGAATTCCATCACCTCCACTAGCTTTGTTCGTAGTGATGCTTTCTAAGGCCCACTTGACTTCACATTCCAGGATGTCTGGCTCTAGGTTAGTGATCACACCATCGTGATTATCTGGGTTGTGAAGATCTTTTTTGTACAGTTCTTCTGTGTATTCTTGCCATCTCTTCTTAATATCTTCTGCTTCTGTTAGGTCCATACCATTTCTCTCCTTTATTGAGCCCATCTTTGCATGAAATGTTCCTTTGGTATCTCTGATTTTCTTGAAGAGATGCCTAGCCTTGCCCATTCTGTTGTTTTCCTCTATTTCTTTGCATTGATCGCTGAGGAAGGCTTTCTTATCTCTTCTTGCTATTCTTTGGAACTCTGCATTCAGATGTTTATATCTTTCCTTTTTTCCTTTGCTTTTCGCTTCTCTTCTTTTCACAGCTATTTGTAAGGCCTCCCCAGACAGCCATTTTGCTTTTTCGCTTTTCTTTTCTATGGGAATGGTCTTGATCCCTGTCTCCTGTACAATGTCACGAACCTCATTCCATATTTCATCAGGCACTCTATCTATCAGATCTAGGCCCTTAAATCTATTTCTCACTTCCACTGTATAATCATAAGGGATTTAGATTTAGGTCATACCTGAATGGTCTAGTGGTTTCTCCCTACTTTCTTCAATTTCAGTCTGAATTTGGCAATAAGGAGTTCATGGTCTGAGCCACAGTCAGCTCCTGGTCTTGTTTTTGCTGACTGTATAGAGCTTCTCCATCTTTGGCTGCAAAGAATATAATCAATCTGATTTCGGTGTTGACCATCTGGTGATGTCCATGTGTAGAGTCTTCTCTTGTGTTGTTGGAAGAGGATGTTTGTTATGAGCAGTGCATTTTCTTGGCAAAACTCTATTAGTCTTTGCCCTGCTTCATTCCGTATTCCAAGGCCAAATTTGCCTGTTACTCCAGGTGTTTCTTGACTTCCTACTTTTGCATTCCAGTCCCCTATAATGAAAAGGACATCTTTTTGGGTGTTAGTTCTAAAAGATCTTGTAGGTCTTCATGGAACCGTTCAACTTCAGCTTCTTCAGCATTACTGGTTGGGGCATAGACTTGGATTACTGTGATATTGAATGGTTTGCCTTGGAAACGAACAGAGATCATTCTGTCGTTTTTGAGATTGCATCCAAGTACTGCATTTTGGACTCTTTTGTTGACCATGATGGCCACTCCATTTCTTCTGAGGGATTCCTGCCTGCAGTAGTAGATATAATGGTCATATGAGTTAAATTCACCCATTCCAGTCCATTTCAGTTCACTGATTCCTAGAATGTCGACATTCACTCTTGCCATCTCTTGTTTGACCACTTCCAATTTGCCTTGATTCATGGACCTGATATTCCAGGTTCCTTGCAATATTGCTCTTTACAGCATCATACCTTGCTTCTATCACCAGTCACATCCACAGCTAGGTATTGTTTTTGCTTTGGTTCCATCCCTTCATTCTTTCTGGAGTTCTTTCTCCACTGATCTCCAGTAGCATATTGGACACCTACTGACCCGGGGAGTTTCTCTTTCAGTATCCTATCATTTTGCCTTTTCATACTGTTCACGGGGTTCTAAAGGCAAGAATACTGAAGTGGTTTGCCATTCCCTTCTCCAGTGGACCACATTCTGTCAGATCTCTCCACCATGACCCACTCGTCTTGGGTTGCCCCACAGACATGGCTTAGTTTCATTGAGTTAGACAAGGCTGTGGTCCTAGTGTGATTAGATTGACTAGTGATCTGTGAGTATGGTTGCAGTGTGTTTGCCCTCTGATGCCCTCTTGCAACACCTACCGTCTTACTTGGGTTTCTCTTACCTTGGGCATGGGGTATCTCTTCACGACTGCACCAGCAAAGCGCTGTCATTGCTCCTTACGTTGGACAAGGGGTATCTCCTCACCGCCGCCCTTCCTGACCTTCATGTGGGATAGCTCCTCTAGGCCCTCCTGCGCCCATGCAGCCTTTTGTCCAAAGGGCAAATTAAGAGATTTTCTAGCTGGATAAACAAGATAGAAGTGTAGTGAGGCTGCTTATTCTATGGCAGAGTACTAATATAGTGGTAACCTAAGAGGGACAGCTGTTCTTAATGGGTATTTCAGAACATTCAACCAGAGCTCAAGGTCTATTGGAAGTGGAAAGAAGTTAATCTCATTTCCAAGCTTCTGGCTTGATTTGCTGGCTGAATAGTGGTGCTGTTTAGTAAATATTAACATTGACAAAGAGCAAGGGATATTAACTGAATTGTTTAGATGGACTTAAATATGATTTCATACTAATAACTAAGGTCCCAGAAGAAATTGCCTTTGGATAAACTAAAATCCTTCCCACAAGGTTTTAATCCAATTTCTATTCTTTAATAATATTAAAATTGGATTTTGATTTTAATTATTCTGGATCTTTAATTTTTAGGGATTATTTTAAGCATTAGCTCTATTGTATAGAAATTTCAGGATTCTGGATTCTGTATGAGACTGTTTTATCTGTATACTGACTGCAGAGTATTGGATGCTGGGTGTTCAACACAAAAAGTCCAATTTTAAAAATTGTTATTATGGGCATTTTTCTTCTAAAGATAAAATGTAGACTTTAAATTTTATTTTCAATTTACTTTTAAAAATGTTATTGGAGTACAGTTGATTTATAATGTTATGCTAGTTTCACGTATACAGCAAAGTGAGTCAGTTATACATATATCCACTCTTTTTCAGACCATTTTCTATTAGAGTATTGAGTAGAGGTCCTTGTACTATACAGTAGGTCCTTATTAGTTATCTATTTTATATCTAGTTGTGTGTGTATGTCAATCTTGATCTTCCAATTTACCCCTCCTCCTTCTTACCCCTTAGTAACCGTAAGTTTGTTTTCTACGTCTGTAATTCTGTTTCTTTTTATACATAATTATTTAGACTGTTTTTTAATTAACTGTGGTCTTATTTTACATTATTATTATTATTTTTTATATTTAAGAGTTAAGCTTGCCTTGAAGTCATGGGTATGTGGTCTGCTAAGTTATTTTTCAATGGCTTTGAGTGTCCAGCATAGTTCAAACTCCTCTTGAATCCTTTTCTGAAGTGACAAGAAAAAGAATAGATCTGGGTTAGGAACAGGGAACCTTAGAGAAACCTTACAGCAAAAAGCAAAATGAAAAATATTGAGAACTATAGGAAGCTATGAAATTATTGATTTGTTGAAAAGAGAACATAGCAAGTAAATAGAGAAAAGAGAAATGTAAGATATTCTACTCCAGGTGCTAGTTTTTAACATTATTAACGGGAAAATTTAGACTTCACTAAAATAGAAAAGTATCCGAAAGTGTTTAAATGAAATATTTGTTTCTGGAAATTCTTGGTTGTATTTCCATTATAGGCCAAACCTCTCTAACTCTTACCATACATTTAATGATTTTTTTAAAAAACTAAATCTCTTTGGGAAAGAGATATAAATAACCACCTAAGACCTCTAACTACAGGTTTCATATAAGTCATAGCAAAATCAGTTTGTGCCTTTAACAAAAAGATAGAATTCATACTAGTATAACAGATGGAATGAATAATATTTCCAAATGAAAAATGGAAGCGGCCATTTAAAATTGCTTCAGAAAACTAGAAATCTTGATCGTTAAAACTTTTTAATGAAGTTATGTTTTGATGTATTGATTGATAGTTGTTTCTTTACTAGTGGAAATTTTACAAGTTATAAAGTTGCATTTTGCTTTAAGAGAAACCTTAGTGCCTTTCAAAATCTGGGGAAAGGTTTCCACTCAAATATATGATATATTAGTTCATTTATGAACACAGAGGGCTGAAATCATACAAGCAAAATGGTGTTATCAGAAAGACAGTATCTGAATATTGTATAATAGGTGACAGAAGAAAAAAATGAAGAAAAAAATGCCTCAACCTTTCAGTATTCTGAGACTTACTCTTTCTCTCATTTATTTAAAAAAATTCCATTTTTATCAAATCAGAAATATCACATAGTGGTAAAAAGACAAAGTTATCAGCAAACCCATATTCTTGATCATTCCCAAATTTCCCCTACATTCTGCAACTCTGAAGTAACTTCTTTAAATATTTTGCTCCTGCTTTCTTGTATTGCCATTCACATTTCCAAATAATATATGATATTGCTATTTTTCAAGCGATCAATTTTAGACATAAACTACTGACTTTCACTTGTGATCTGAAGATTTAATGGTCTTATATTCCTACTTTCTCTTCTCTTTCTCCTTTCTCTCAGTTTATGGTAAGTTATGGTTAAGTAGTTTCATTTCTGTGACAATTCATTGCTGAATCAGGTGGTAGATAATGACCATAATTCCACTTCTCTATAACTTTATTTTTTTATAATAATGACCTTACTATTTCATTGCTTAATTTTCCTCAGTCTTCTCCTAAGACTTGAAGTATGTTCCAACATCTTTGTTAAAAAAACAACAACAAACTATTCTCTACAATTTTCCAGAGCCCAAACTGTCAGGAGATCTACATCTTTTATTTTTAATCCTGCTGGAACTCTCCAACCTCACGCTCCAATCTGTATCTGTGGATCTCTAGAACTAATGCTTAGGTGCTTGGCTTAGGTTGGGATGCTATAATTAAAAAATACTGTAAACTGGGGGTTTATAAGCAACAGGCATTTGTTTCTTACAGTTCTGGAGGCTGAAAGTCTGAGATTAGGTTGCCAGCACAGTCGAATTCTGAAGAGGAACTCTTGCAGGTTGCATGCTGACAATATCCTCACACAGTTCAGAGCAGAGATGGAAAGGAAACTCTGGTGACATTTCTTTTATTTTCTTTTGGCTGCACCACATGGCATGTGGAACTTCCCCCACCAGGGATCGAATCCATGCCCCTTACAGTGGAAGCACAGAGTCTTTACCAGTGGACCCCTGTGGAAGTCTCCCTCTAGTGACTTTTGCAGCTTCGGTTGCTTGGTCATGTCTCTTTGCGACCCCATGGACTGTAGCCAGCCAGGCTCCTCTGTCCATGGTATTTTCTAGGCAAGTATACTGGAGTGGGTTACCATTTCCTCCTCCAGGGCATCTTCCCTACCCAGGGATCGAACCCGTGTCTCCTGCATATCCTGCATTGAAGGTGGGTTCTTTATCACTGCACCACCTAGGAAAACCCTCTGGTGACTTTCATAAGGCCTCTAATCTCATTTATGAGGGCTCCATGATTTTATCTATCCTTATGACTTTAATTCTAATCACCTCCCAAAGGTGCCGCCATCTGTATCCCTACATTGGGAGTCAGTTTCAACATATGAATACTGGGGGACACAAACATTTAGTCCATAACAGCGTTGTACTGGAACTTCCATTTAACACCATCCTGGCGGTTATCTTCAAATTGCTTCTGTGTTTACTAGCAATTTCTTAACTCAAATAACATTCTTTTCTGGTTTTCTTTAGTTTTGTGGAGCCCATACTCTACTTGTTTCCTAAGAAATGTGCTGCTGCTAAGTCGCTTCAGTCGTGTCTGACTCTGCGCGACCCCATAGACGGCAGCCCACCAGGCTCCCCTGTCCCTGGGATTCTCCAGGCAAGAACACTGGAGTGGGTTGCCATTTCCTTCTCCAATGCATGAAAATGAAAAGTGAAAGCGAAGTCGCTCAGTCGTGTCTGACCCTCAGCGACCCCATGGACTGCAGCCTTCCAGGCTCCTCCGTCCATGGGATTTTCCAGGCAAGAGTACTGGAGTGGAGTGCCATTGCCTTCTCCAAAGAAAGGTGCAGAGGATATTAATTAGTTGATTACAAGACCTGCTTGTTTGAAAATATCTTTATTTTACACTCAAATAAGATGGATAGTTTGATTATTTCTAGAATTCCCAGTTGAAAACTACTTCTCAGAATTTTGAAAGCTTTGCTCCCTTATCATCTACCTTCCAGTTTTGCCTTTGAGAGATTATCCATAGTGTTCAGAAACTGCACAGCAGTGGACTTTGTGGTAGGTCTGTTCTTTCATTGTGAGGGAAGTTTTCAAGTTGGAAATTCAAGTGCTTCATTTCTGGGATAAATTCTCTGGTAATTGCCTTTCAACTATTTTTTCTATTGTTTCATTCTGTAACTTCTAATCTCATGTTGAAGCTCCCATACCGATGTAGAACTATTTTCTTTGTGTTTTTTGTCTTTGGTTTACCTTCAGGGAACATTTCTTAACTACATTTCCAACTGTTTTAATGAATTTTTAATCTCAGCTGTCATATTTTTAATTTCTAAGAGTTATTTCTTACATCATTTTTTAACTGTTACCATATTCTTGTTTTAAGGACGCAATATCTTATCTCACTGAGAAAATACTATTTCTTAAAGTTTTCTGCATTTCCTTGCATTTTATCTGCCTCTTCCAGTCTTTTCTTAGTTTTAGTCTGTCATTCTTTTTTTTTTTCCTAGTCTGTCATTCTTGTTAAGTGTTTTTTCTCAAATGCTTAGTAATTATTTGCCATTTGTTCCTATTTGCATGTGAGATAAAAATTTAATTTAATTTACAAGTGAGGTACTGTTTATATACAAGCTCTTTGCTTTGAATTTAAAGTTTAAATTTTTTTGGCTTTTTCTTTGGAGAATTCCTTAAATTCAGATCCTGTGAGTCTTTCCTCCAGGACTTGTTCAGTTTCATCTGAAAAGAATGTTCTTGATACCGTGTGGGGCTTATGAAACTATTGTAATTGAGTGGGGTAGTTGCTGAGGGTTTCACCGTTCCCTCAGAGATTGATACTTCTCTTTTTTGCTTTCAGTCCCACACTTCACTGCTCACCTATGCTCACTTTCCAGATACTGGGACTCTGTACTGTTTGCTGCAGTGAGAGAGGTTGGAGGGGTTGTCAAGCCACCTTCCCCAAATTAGAATTGAAGATCTGGATTTAATCAAGCTTCAAACCTTCACATAATCCCCTTCTTTTGTCCTCTACCTTCTCCACCTTCAGAGGGGCCTTATGCCATCAATTGCAGAGAAGGCTTTGGCACCCCACTCCAGTACTCTTGCCTAGAAAATCCCATGGGCAGAGGAGCCTGGTAGGCTGCAGTCCATGGGGTCACGAAGAGTCGGACACGACTGAGCGACTTCTCTTTCAACTTTCACTTCCCACTTTCATGCATTGGAGAAGGAAATGGCAACCCACTCCAGTGTTCTTGCCTGGAGAATCCCAGGGACGGGGTAGCTTGGTGGGCTGTTGGCTATGGGGTTGCACAGAGTCAGACACAACTAAAGCGACTTAGCAGCAGCAGCAGCAGCAGCATGCCATCAATTCAAAAGCCTTTGGAGTGTCATGTGGGGCACAAAAGATTGACTTTTCATTGGAGTCTACTCCTTAGGTACATCAGTTCAGTTCAGTCACTCAGTGTCCGACTCTTTGTGATCCCATGGACTGCAGCATGCCAGGCCTCCCTGTCCACCACCAACTCCCGGAGTCTACTCAAACTCATGTCCAACTCATGTTCAAGTATCAGTTCTTCTGCGCTCAGCTTTCTTTATAGTCCAACTCTCCCATCCATACATGATTACTGGAAAAACCATAGCCTTGACTAGACAGATCTTTGTTGACAAGGTAATTTCTCTGCTTTTTAATATGCTGTCCAGGTTGGTCATAACTTTCCTTCCAAGGAGTTCAGTTCAGTTCAGTCGCTCAGTCATGTCCGACTCTTTGTGACCCCATGAACCTCAGCATGCCAGGCCTCCCTGTCCATCACCAACTCCTGGAGTCCACCCAAACCCATGTCCATTGTGTCAGTGATGCCATCCAACCATCTCATCCTCTGTCGGCCCCTTCTCCTCCTGCCCTCAATCTTTCCTAGCATCAGGGTCTTTTCAAATGAGTCAGCTCTTCTCATCAGGTGGCCAAAGAATTGGAGTTTCAGCTTCAACATCAATCCCTCCAATGAACACCCAGGACTGATCTCCTTTAGGATGGACTGGTTGGATCTCCTTGCAGTCCAAGGGACTCTCAAGAGTCTTCTCCAACACCACAGTTCAAAAGCATCAATTCTTCAGCTCTCAGACTTCTTCACAGTCCAACTCTCACATTTATACATGACCACTGGAAAAACCATAGCCTTGACTAGATGGACCTTTGTTAACAAAGTTGTCTCTGCTTTTTAATATGCTGTCTAGGCAATGGCACCCCACTCCAGTACTCTTGCCTGGAGAATCCCATGGATGGAGGAGCCTGGTGGGCTGCAGTCCATGGGGTCGATAAGAGTCAGACACGACTGAGCGACTTCACTTTCACTTTTCACTTGCATGCATTGGAGAAGGAAATGGCAACCCATTCCAGTATTCTTGCCTAGAGAATCCCAGGGAAGGAGGAGCCTGGTGGGCTGTTGTCTATGGGGTCGCACAGAGTCAGACACGACTGAAGCGACTTAGCAGCAGCAGTAGCAGATTGGTTATAACTTTTCTTCCAAGGAGTAAGCGTCTTTTAATTTTTAGTAATTTTTTAAACTTTCTTACTCAATTTCTCATGTATTTATCTTCTCAATGCTGGAGATAGTTATTTCATTGCTATATCGTATCCAACTCTTTTTCGACCCCATGGACTGTAGCTCACCAGGCTCCTCTGTCCATGAGATTTCCCAGGCAAGAATACTGGAGTGGGTTGCCACTTCCTCCTTCAGTGGATCTTCCCAACCGGGGATTGAACCCGCATCTCCTGCATCTCCTGCATGGGCAGGCAGATTCTTTACCATTGAGCTACCAGGAAAGCCCCAATAAAGTAAATGTTTATTATTCAATAAATTAAATACTTGAACGAATGAATGAAGCAACTAAAATAATTGTTTCTGTCTATGTATATTGTACAGTACAAAGATCCTGTTTAGGTAGAAGAGGATTTTCTCACGTACCATATCCAGATTTGATTTGTTGCAATGACATATTTATGAACTTAATAGCTAAGGAGAATGAATATTCACTTCATGGCACCAAAGTTAGTGTCAGTTATATATCAGTTATATAACTATAAATGATACTAACTTTGGTGCCATGAAGTGAATATTCATTCTCCTTTTATAGTCATATAACAGGCTTCCCAGGTGACTCAGCAGTAAAGAATCTGCCTGCACTTCAGGAGCTTCAAGAAGCATGGATTCAATCCCTGGGTGAGGAAGATCCCCTGGAAGAGGGCATGGCAACCCACTCAAGTATTCTTGCCTGGGAAATCCCATGGATAGAGTAGTCTGGTGAGCTACAGTCCATAGGGTCGCAAAGAGTTGGACATGACTGAAGCAATTTAGTATGCACACATAGTCATTTAACAAGTTCAGTTTTTATTAGTGATGTTTTTCCTGATGTGTCCATGAAAATATTGTGACATAACATGATCTCTAAAACCCATGAATACTCTAGCCAGCTTCCATTTCACTGTCTTCCTTTAGGCAGAAATCTTACTACTAATATAAACATCAAACAGCAAGCAGAGGAAAGTACAGTTTTTACTGCATTTGTGTGTGTGTGTGTGTGTGTGTGTGTGTTTATTCTTAAACTACCGATAATTATGTTTATTTATTCTTAAACTACCAATAATTAACATTTTATCAGTTAGAGTTCTCCAGAGAAACAGTATACAATTTTATATAAACCAATATTATATATTATATATAATTATATGTATATGTATAGTTATATGCTATTTAAATATTTAATTCATTTTAAGGTCTTGGCTAATGTAATTATGGGGTGGAGGGCAGTGGCTAATAAGTTCTATGTCAATCAGACAGGCTGGCACCCTGGAAACATAGGCAGAAGTTTATGCTGCATTCTTGAGGCAGAGTTTTTTCTCTGGGAAACCTTTGTTTTTCAGCTGATTGGATGAGGCTTATCCACATATTGAGAGCAACATCCTTTATTTAAAGTCAAGTGATTTGGATGACAACCACATCTACAAAATACCTTCATGACAACAGCTAGATCAGTGTTTGATTAAATAACTGGCTACAACAGGCCAGGCAAGTTGACATATCAAATGAAGAAAATATGTTAATTGTATCATTAAATATAAGAAAATGGCTCTTCACTTTTCTTAGCTTTTATGAGTTAAATGAAAATGTAAAAGACAGAGTAGTGTTACAAGATAAAGCCATATCAAATGCAAGATTTCTCAAGGGCAGTCATGATGATATTTTTCCTGCTACAAATGTTGGAGAGTGATCCAAAAGGAACTATATCTGTTTGTAAATATAAACAGAAGTAGAACCAGAGGAGGACACCCAACAAAATGGAAATTCATTGTATAGCTTCTCTTAAGTTGAAATGAAACTGAATAATTGGGAAAAAATTAAGTCACAGAATATAAAGGAAATTGAGATCAAATAGATGAATGATAAATCAAATTTTAATTTAAATGTCTATAATGAGGCAAGCTCAGAAATTATTAGCGCATCTAATAATCATTGCATAATAAAGAGTAGGCTGTGATGCAAAAATGCAACCAATTCACTGAATAAATGAGAGTTGGAGACAAAATTTATGAAACGACTTTAGAGAAATATAAGTGTAGACTTAAAGTAAATAACAACAACAAAAAAATCAAACTTAGAAAGTGAAAATTTCCCCAAAATACATGGACTATTTAACCATAATAATATAGGAGAAACTAAAAATTGAGAAAAACTGCAGGCTAAAATTTACAAAATTTAAGATAAAAATATGTCAAAACAACCATCTTGCCTTCCAGACTTGAATAAGATTGTCTCAGTAGATTTCTAACCATGTACTGCTAATTCAGGTCTAATTGCAAAGGATGGGTCCCTGAATGCTGAGTTGAGACCAAGAGTATTCTAGAATATTAGCTGTCCAAGGATTCACATATTGTCTAATATTAGTCAAGCTTAAATATATACCTGTATTTTCTCTTTAAAGATAATTTTTAGTGCAGTCCCCCAAATTCGTACTTAGGTAAAAGAGTTGTTGCAGTGGGTAATGCAGAAAAGCATCACATTATGATTAACATTAGCCCTAACTGTAAAAGGGACTTTCCCTGAAAGAATAAGCAGAAAGACAGAATTTAATGAAATGACTCAGAAGCAGAGGGAGGAAACCAATGCTACCTTTTTTAGAGAAAATGGAATGGAAGTTTTTTTCTTAATAGCTCCCTTTGGAAAACCAGAAATGTACCCAATAATTCATGTTTACCCAGGAAGAAAATTTGGAAAGTGTTAATTAAGGTTGTGTGAATATATATTGTTTTTACTTCAGATTAATTTGAAACTGGAAAATTTGTAATAAACACTTTCAGGAATGCTTCTCATGCTCTGGGTTGGTGCCTTCTTATCTCTTTATCAGTTTTTTGTGAAGATAACTTTTTTGGGAAATTTTCTAGTTTAGCTCCCTCACTGTAACCATTTTCATTTTTGGTGATGACAGAGAGTATTACATTTTTCCATTCCAGTTATAAGTTAAAAATGCTTGTTTAAAGATATGTAACACACACACACACACTGGAATTATATATACCAAATGTAAGCAGTGGTAGTCTAAAGCTAATAAAGATTGTAATGTGATATCTCCCCTCTTATTTTTTAAAAAATATTTTGCAACAGCATAAAACCATCTATTTTGTAAGAAAAACAGCAGAAATGTTGATTTATCTTTCTCTTGACACATACTTAGATATAATAAAATTTGTCATGAAAGTATTTCAGTTTGAAAACTTAAGTATATCATATCCAAATTCTAGGAAACTTAAAACTATATGTTATTATTTTAACTTTTGGCTATGGAGAACTTTTAAAATCCTAAAAGATGATGCTGTTAAAGCGTTGCACTCAATATGTCAGCAAATTTGGAAAACTCAGCAAGAGGCACAGGATTGAAAAAGGTCAGTTTTTATTCCAATCCCAAAGAAGGACAATGCCAAAGTATGCTCAAGCTACTGTACAATTGCACTCATTTCACATGCTACCAAGATAATGCTCAAAATCCTTCGAGTTAGGCTTCAGCAATACATGAACTGAGAATTTCCAGATGTACAAGCTGGATTTAGAAAAGGCAGAGGAACCAGAGATCAAATTGCCAACATCTGTTGGATCATAGAAAAAGCCAGGGAATTCCAGAAAAACATCTACTTCTGCTTTATTGATTATGCCAAAGCCTTTGACTGTGTAGATCACAACAAACTGTGGAAAATTCTTCAAGAGATGGGAATACCAGACCACCTTACATGCCTCCTGTGAAATCTGTATGCAGGTCAAGAAGCAACAGTTAGAACTGGGCATGGAACAACAGACTTGTTCTAAATTGGAGTACGCCAAGGCTGTATATTGTCACCCTGCTTATTTAACTTATATGCAGAGTACATCATGTGAAATGCTGGGCTGAATGAAGCACAATCTAGAATCAAGATTGCCAGGAGAAATATTAATAACCTCAAATACACAGAACGTGGCAGAAATGGCAGAAAGTGAAGATGATCTAAAGAGCCTCTTGAAAGTGAAAGAGGAGAGTGAAAAAGCTGGCTTAAAACTCAACATTCAAAAAATGAAGATCATGGCATCTGGTCCCATCCCTTCATGGTGAGGTGCTTGGATGGCATCGTTGACACAATGGACATGAATTTGAGCAAACTCCAGGAAACAGTAAAGGACAGAGAAGCTTGTTGTGTTGCAGTCCATGGGGTCACAAAGAGTTGGACTCAACTTAGTGACTGAACAACAATGGAGAACTTAAAACATGCAAGAGTAAAGAGAATATTATAAACAATAACAAGGATTTTGTTTTAATGTATTATCTAACAAAATGGTAAAATATATAAAATTTGAAGTTGATGTAACAGCAATTAGATGGAGTGAGTTGTCAGTAAAGTGACTATCTGTGGGCTTCATGGCACTTAGTAGAGATAGACAAATGATCAATTTCAGCTTCTCTTCCAAACGTACTGTCAAATTAATCTGCCAGAATTCTATTTAATTTGGTCATTATTAACCTCAAATATTCCAGGGACAGATCCTTCTTCAGACATAGTCTTATGTCTTTCAACATAAGACTTTCAACAGGTCTCTTCTCCAAACTCCCTGCTCTCATTTAAAATCCTGAGACTGGATTACATGTTGATCACTGACCATATCCTTTTAGTCTGCTTCCTTATCTATAATTGTGGTTTTCTTAGGGTGTTCCTTCTCCTATCCTCTCTTGGCTTGTAATTTCTCCCCATCCTTAAAGACTGATGTTGTGGCCACATCTTTTCTAATATCTATCTTTGGCCCCAGCCAAAAAAACTAGATGTGTTATTCCACTCTTTTTCTGTCTACTGTAGTTTTAATTGAGCCTTTTACATGATTCCATGTTCTTTCTTCCTCAGCATATCAGCTTTACTTCAAAAATATTTTTAGTCATTACCTTAGAGTTTGAAATGTGCACGTATAATCTACGTCTACTTTCAACTAACACTATACCATTTCATGACAAGTGCAGGTAACGTATAACAGAGTATGCCCACTTACTCTTTCCTGTCTCTTTATACAGTGCTGTCATTTATTTCATTATCAATGTGCCGTAATCATCCAATATGTTGTTGCAGTTTTTATTTTGAACAAACTGTTATCTGTTCTATCAATTAAAAATAAGAAAAATAAAACATTTTACTTTGCTTTCATTTATTTCTTCTCTAATACTCTTCTTTCTTCATGTAGATCTGAGTTTATGACATGTAATTTTCTTTTTTTTTAATTTAAATTTATTTAATTTAATTGGAGGCTAATTAATTTACAATATTGTATTGGTTTTGCTGTACATCAACATGAATCCACCACAGGTGTACAGGTGCTCCCCATCCTGAACCTCCCTCCCACCTCCCTCCCTGTACCATCCCTCTGGGTCATCCCATTGCACCAGCCTCAAGCATCCTGTATTCTGCATGGAACCTGGACTGGCGATTCGTTTCTTATATGATATTATACATGTTTCAATGCCATTCTCCCTAATCATCCCCACCTTTCCCTCTCCCACAGAGTCCAAAAGACTGTTCTATACATCTGTGTCTCTTTTGCTGTCTCGCATACAGGGTTATCATTACCATCTTTCTAAATTACATATACATGCGTTAGTATACTGTATTGGTGTTTTTCTTTCTGGCTTACTTCGCTCTGTATAATAGGCTCCAGTTTCATCCACCTCATTAGAACTGATTCAAATGTATTCTTTTTAATGGCTGAGTAATCCTGCATTGTGTATATGTACCACAGCTTTCTTATCCATTCATCTGCTGATGGACATCTAGGTTGCTTCCATGTCCTGGCTATTATAAACAGTGCTGCGATGAACATTGGGGTACACATGTCTCTTTCAATTCTGGTTTCCTTGGTGTGTATGCCCAGCAGTGGGATTGCTGGGTCATAAGGCAGTTCTATTTTCATTTTTTAAAGGAATCTCCACACTGTTCTCCATAGTGGCTGTACTAGTTTGCATTCCCAGCAACAGTGTAAGAGGGTTCCCTTTTCTCCACACCCTCTCCAGTATTTACTGCTTGTAACAAAATAGAAAGCTCAGAGATAAATCCACACACCTATGGACACCTTATCTTTGATAAAGGAGGCAAGAATATACAATGGAGGAAAGACAATCTCTTTAACAGTGGTGCTGGGAAAATTGGTCAACCACTTGTAAAAGAATGAAACTAGAACACTTCCTAACACCATACACCAAAATAAACTCAAAATGGATTAAAGATCTAAATGTAAGACCAGAAACTATAAAACTGCTAGAGGAGAACATAGGCAAAACACTCTCCGACATACATCACAGCAGGATCCTCTATGACCCACCTCCCAGAATATTGGAAATAAAAGCAAAAATAAACAAATGGGACCTAGTTAAACTTAAAAGCTTCTGCACCACAAAGGAAACTATAAGCAAGGTGAAAAGACAGCCTTCAGAATGGGAGAAAATAATAGCAAATGAAGCAACTGACAAAGAACTAATCTCAAAAATATACAAGCAACTCCTGCAGCTCAATTCCAGAAAAATAAATGACCCAATCAAAAAATGGGCCAAAGAACTAAATAGACATTTCTCCAAAGAAGACATACAGATGGCTAACAAACACATGAAAAGATTCTCAACATCTCTCATTATCAGAGAAATGCAAATCAAAACCACAATGAGGTACCATTTCACGCCAGTCAGAATGGCTTCGATCCGAAAGTCTACAAGTAATTTTCTTTTCTCTGAAGAACTTCTTTTATGTTCCTTGCAAGTCAAGTCTACTGTTGACATAGTTTATCATTTTTGTTTGTCTGAGAAAGTCTTTATCTCTCCTTCACTTTTGTAGGGAAGGTAAAATTTCACCTTTACCCTCTTAGAGTTTTTTGGCTGGAGCTGAGGATTAAACTGATCTTAGATTAACAGGAGAAAAACATACACATTTGCATAAGTTTGACATGGGAGCCCTCATAAGAAAATGAAGACCCAAAGAAATGGTGAAACCTGCAGCTTTTAAATTGGGTTGAATAACTGAGACTTTTGTGGAAAAGTATACTATGAGGAGAGGCTAAAGGAAGATAAAAATTCTTTTGACGAGGTCTGTTTATTCAGAATTATCTTGGCTTTGACTCCTTGTTAAAATGTTTTCTTTCTTCTGGTATGGAGGACAACTTTAGCATGGAGTTTTTAATCTTCTGTTTTCAGGAAGAAAGGGGAGATTAGCATGTTCTTGAATCTGCTACTTTTAAAGTACATTTAGCTCAAAATAATCCTTAAACCAAAGAGATATTTTGAGATAGCATCTTCTTCCACCTTGACTTTTGAAGGCTAATTTTTCTACATACAAAATTCTAGGTTGGTATTTTTTGCCTCTTTCAATACTTTAATATGCTGTTTACTATCTTTCTGCTTTTCTGAAGAGAAGTCCAGTGTAGTTCTTAGCTTCTTTCATCCAAAGGTCAAATGGTTTGTTTGTTTTTCCTTTTGGCTTCTTTGTTTTCTCTTTTCTTTGATTTTCTGTAGTTTGAATATGATATGTTTAGGTGTCAATGTTTTGTGTTTACTAACTTCATTAATTTTGGAAAATTCCCAGCCATTATAATGTCATGATTGTGCCTTTTCTCTCCTTTTTTCCTTCTGGCATTCCTCTGATGTGTGTATTACACCTTTGGAATTGTCCTACTGGTCTTTGAAATTCTCAGTTGTTTTTTTCATTCTTTTTCTTTTCAGTTTGAGAAGTTTTTATTGAGATCTTCAGACTCACTGATTCTTTCCTTAGCCATATATAGTTTATTAATGAACACATCAAAGGTATTCTTTAATTCTTTTCCCGTGTTTTTAATTTCTAGCATTTCTTTGTGGTTATTTCCAAGAGTTTCCATCTCTTTGCTTACATTAGCTGTCTTTTCTTATATTTTCTTCCATTAGAGCCCTTAGTATAGTAATTATATTTAAATTGCCCAATCTGATAATTCCAAAATCTCTTCCATATCTGAGTCTAGTACTGATGCTTCGTATTGTGTAAGCAGGCTGTTGTTCGCCTTTTAACATACCTTGGAATTTTTTGTTGAAAGCTAAGCATGATGTATAGGATAAAAGAAATTGAGGTAATAGGTCCTTAGTGTGAGCTTTTAAAATAGGAATTAGGCTGTGTTTGTTGGTTACTGTACCTGTAGGAGTCAGAAACTAACATTTTAAATAGTGTTCTAGCTTATTATTTCCCCTGTTGTCTTTCTCGAGACCCCTACTTAAATAGGGTCATAAATGCCATTCTTTCCATTGTAATCTTCTGCTGTTATATATGTCTCCTTGATATGGTTGGTGAAGTGCAGGGGAGCGGAAGCATTCTATAATCCTGTAATTAAGTCTCAGTCTTTTACTGATCTTGTTTCTCAGCTTTTTTCCTCACATCTCTTTAGTGAGATAGAATGGTCATTGGGGACTGGAGTTTGGTAATTCCCTTCTCACATCAGTTAGACTCTGTAAAACCCAAGCTGGCTGGGCTGTAGCAAAATAGATTTTCTTAGCTCAGGCCTGTTTTTTAAGAAGTGAATCATCTGGATGTATTTCAAAACGGTTACTTTTCTCCTCACCCTGCCTAAAGCATGAGAGGAGTTTTCTCAGAAGAATGAGCAACAGATAGATTAGGTTTGGGTTGGGAAGATCAGAATTTCAGTTTAAACGTGTTAATTTTGAGACATCTTTTAGACATCCAAGTGGAGAGCTTAAGTAGATATTTGGAGTGCAGGAGAATTATTTGGCTAGAGATACACATTGGAGAATCATCAGCATACAGATGAGACTTAAAGACAGATGTGAGACTGTGTAAGATCATGTGGGTGTGAGTGTGGACAAAGAAAGGAGCAGAACCAAGAAACATTAAAAGGTATGTGTGTGGGTGGGGGGGAGTGGGTGGTGTGTACAGGAGAAGGAACCAGCAAAAAAGTTGAGATGAATTATAAGAAGGAAATAAGTGAGAAAATTATATAGCAAAGAGTCAAATCTACTCTGTCAAATGCTGCTGGTATTACAAGTAGGATCAGATAAGCTAGCATATCTTCAGTGGATTTGGTACAGAAGCATTGAATATAGGTCAGGAATTGGATACATAAAAATTGAACAGAAGTTAGGTAGCCTGGCCCATAGGCTTTCTCTGGCAATAAAATCATCCTAAAGTAAGACTCTGATGCTGGGAGGGATTGGGGGCAGGAGAAGAAGGGGAAGACAGAGGATGAGAAGGCTGGATGGCATCACCAACTCGATGGACATAAGTTTGAGTGAACTCTGGGAGTTGGTGATGGACAGGGAGGCCTGGCGTGCTGTGATTCATGGGGTCGCAAAGAGTCGGGCACGACTGAGCGACTGAACTGAAGTGAACTGAAAGTATTAAGACAGTTCTTTCCCCACCGTACTCATTGTGCCCAAATGCAGATTGTGATCTAGCTTGTATTATGGTCTTTATGTTCAATTTAGAATCCTCAGAAACTCCTTAGTGGCATCTGTTCTACCAGTGTCAAGCTGTGCCCTCAACTTGAGAAATGACGTGAGTCTATGAACCCATCTAGTATAATTCTTAAACACTGTTCATTTCAATTGAAATAAGTGTGATTTTAAAGTTTCTAAAATTACCTTGGGTTTCAGGGAAACCTATGGCAACAATTTCAAAAGTTTGAGTTTACCAAATTTTATAAAATGAACTGATAAACCTTTTTTTTTTTTAACATTTCTCCCCTTTTCTTTTTTAATGGAAAATCTTTGCAGTTTTTACTGACCTTAAACTTATAGACAACCATTGATTCTTTTTCTTTTTTATGTTGAAGAAAATAAAATAATACAATGTCATACTGTGTGTTTTTAGGAATTCTCTTATGCAGCATGTACAAGTAATATGACACAAATTAGTTTTCAGATGATGCATAAACAGTAATACAAAACATATTAATATAGGTAATGTTTTATAAGAGAAAAATTCTGTCTTCCAAATATTCCAAATTATGCAATTACAAAAGCATACAGGGAAAAAGAATATTGACAGAAGTGTGGCTAGATATACTGGAAAACAATGGTAGATCATAGAAAGGCTACAAAACACTGTTGGGAAATTTTCAAGAAAATACAAACCATTATAAAATCCTTTTAATATTAATGTAAAACTTTATTTTTTTGATGCAAGACCATCCGTAAGGATACTGTGTGGAACAGTATATGGAGAGCAGATGATTTCAGGGCAATATTTTAAGTCTTTCTGTAGTCTCAAAGAAAGACTTCTGAGACAGTGGGCTCTTGGGAAAAATAAAGAGATTCATTATTCCCAGTGACACATTGGCAGAGAATACACTGGTAAGCACTCTGCCAGCAAACCTAGAATTCCTGAGTGGTCTTTTGACTGTAACTTTCTGTACTACTCCTTATCTATCTAGGTGTTAAGGTAGCAACAGCAAAGAAAGGAATAGTTTTCACGTTGGAAAAAGACTGCCTTTTGGTATCCATTTCCACATATTAATTAATCCTGAGTACTTTATATCCCATGATTTTGCAAAACAGTTATACCCCATAGGATAGAATTTTGTATATAGAATGTATGTCTTGAGACTTATGCAGGAAGAATCTTATGTAAAATACCCAAACTTTCCTCTAAGATGATTTTACATATGCTATCTGGACCACAAAAACATGACCTAAAATGATATAATAAATTTTCTGGAAAAACACACATACGTTTAAACACATATACATACATTCATGTATGTTATGTATGATAAAATTACAAAAAAAAAAAAAAAAAACCCAATGGAATAGTTAACACCAAAATCAGAGGAATGACTACTCTTAGGTTAAAGTGAGGATATGATTTTGGTGACTTTTGTAGGGCTCCAAGATACTAGTTAATGTCCATTTCTAAAACTAGGCAGATTTATGGATGTTGGTTTTATTTACAGTCTATTTCATTTTTAAATATAAAAAAGGGAAAGTCATGTATAAGCAATGTTATATCATAAGCATCTGAGATTTTCGAATAAATTTATTTGTGTTACCTGGACTGAGTTTTTTTAACTTTCTTTGAAGTGAAGTCACTCATTTGTATCCAACTCTTTGTGACCCCATGGACTGAAGTCTGCCAGGCTCCTCCATCCATGGGATTTTCCAGGCAAGAGTACTGGAGTGGGTTGCCATTTCCCTAGAATATTTATTTCATTAGAGTACAGTTGCTTTACAAGGGTGTGTTAATTTCTGCTGTACAGCAAAGTGAATCAGCCACATATATACATATTTCCCCTCTTCCTTGGATTTCCTGGAGTGATTTTAATACTACTCCAGAGCAACATTTTGATGCAAAAAATGTCTTTTCTTTTTCAGTCCGAAAGGATATAGTCCGTATCCTCCCCAGTTTAGATGTTGAAGTCAAAGACATTACCGACAGCTATGATGCCAACTGGTTTCTTCAGGTGTTATCTACACAAGATCTTTATGAAATGGCCAATAAACAGTTCCCCATAGTAGCTGAAGTCATAGAAGCACCCCAAGGAAACCAGCTACCCATAAGCATTTTACAGCCTGGGAAAACCATTGTGATCCACAAAAAGTGCCAGGCATCAAAGATCTTGGCTTCAGAAATTAGAAGCAATTCCTCTAAAAGACACTTCTTGATCCCCACTAGCTATAAAGGCAAATTCAAGCGGCGACCTCGAGAGTTCCCAACCGCCTATGACCTTGAGATAGCAAAGAGTGAAAAGGAGCCTCTGCACGTGGTGGCTACCAAAGCCTTTCATTCCCCCTTTGAGGAGCTGTCATCTGTCTCTGTCGGGGATGAGTTTCTAGTGCATCACTCACAGACAACTGAAGTCCTCTGTGAAGGAATTAAAAAAGTGATGGATGGTCTGGCTTGTGAAAAAATCCTCAAAAATTCCCGTGAGGTAGCACTGCTCCCTTTGTACATGGACGGAGGCTTTGTAGAGGTGATCCACGATAAGAAACTCTACCAGATTTCCGAGCTTTGCGCACAGTTTCGCCTGCCCTTCAATGTGAAGGTGTCTGTGAGAGATCTTTTTATTGAAAAAGACATTTTGGCTGCTATACCAGGACTACAGTTGGAGGAATCTATCACTAACTCTTATCTCCTCATAAGTGACTTGGCCAACCCCAAGAAATGCTGGGAAATTCCTGTTGGCCGCGTGAATATGACTGTTCAGTTAGTTAATAATTTTTCTGGGGATACAGGATCATTTCTAGTCAGTACTCTGGTCGAAGAGATCACTGAAGAACAGTATTACCTGATACGGAGATATGAAAAGTCCTTCTTGCACCCTCCACCTCGCCCTCCAAAACATCCCTCAGTGGAAAAAATAGAGTTAACTCCACTAAGCCTAGCAAAACAAAAGACAGTGAATCTGCCCAAGTCTCCCAAGGTAAGGCTATGATTTTGCAGTTTTTCCTCTTGAGCGTTTTCCTGGAGGCAGTTTATTTCAAGTCTTTTCTGAATCTGGTTTTTGCTTACTTCTCTTCCTTTCATGCCATATTTGAAATGAGCCTTTCTGATGCACAGTAATGATTGAACATCAACAGAGCATAAGCTGTTATAGCATTTTGTATTTTGATGCTTCACCAGTAGATGTGACAAGAAGTTTAAGAATTAAAAATAGCAGGGATGGCACTTGATTATGATGACCCAAATTGCTGTTTCAATGGGTTTTGTTAATTAGGAATGGTTTATAAGGTGCTTCAGAAGCAAATCTCTTTTATTTTGGAAGAGCTGTTCATTTTTTTCTAGGTGGAGTTGTGTTAATATTACATCCAGGAAATGAGCACACAATAAACCCCCTTCTTCTGGGGGTGGGGTACCAGTAGCATGCGTCTATGACACATGTCTTCATTTTGTTTTATGTGCAGAAAGATGCAAAAGTGTCTTGGCAGAACTGTGTGAGAATATGGGCATCTGCCCACATTCAGCCTGTCTGAGAATTGTCATCTTTAACAGTTCTTTTGAAAAACAAAATCAATAAAACTGCACACAGTATGAGATCATTATAGAATTAACAACTCCATAACCACTCTAAAGATTTTGGGAGGGGAGGGGTTTCAGCTTCATTTTCTCTGAAAGTTTTTGCCTCTTGGAAACCACCTGCTGAGTGCCTGGAAATCACTTACCCCTACACCAGGGAGCTCAGGTCCTTCATCTGGCCGGCAGTGGTTAGTTCTCTGGTGTGTGGAGAGAGTGCATTCTGGCCTGGCAGATGTTGAGCTGGCAGCTTGGGGAAACAAAGCAATTAGTAAAACAAAGAGAGATGCTGTGTTTATTCTCTATACTCAGGAATGATAGCAGCCTCAGGCTTCAAGGATGTGGGTATGGAAATACTTTTACTTCTACATTTCAAAGATTGCATTCTGATTGTTTGCTGGGGAAATCCAATAAAGATCTTCAAACTCATCTTCAGGAAAAGATAAAACCAGCAGAAGTTTCCTTTCCAGAAAATCAATTTTGAAGGAGTCATTTTGAAATTAAACTGTTTCCAAATAATGTTGATTAACAGGCTGCTAAACATGGAGGGTGTCTGGCTTCTCCTGTTTAATATATTTTTATTACTGAATCAAATGTGAGAGATGGAATGCTGTTCTCATTTTTAGTGGGAAGCAGAAGAAAGTCCCATCCCCCTACCACCACCCTCTCACCCTCTATGCCTATGACTATATCTATGCCTAAGCCTCCAGAACTGTTGAATACACTACATTGGAAAGCAAAAGAGACTTGGCACATGTTCTTAAAATTAAGGACATTGAGATGAGATTATCCTGGATCATTCAGGTGGGTCCAAGTTAATCACAAGAGTCCTTAAAATATCTTTTTCACTTGAGGTCAGGGTCAGAGAGAGATGTGACTACAGAAGAACTTTAGAGAGGTGGAGCATTTCTGCCTTGGTAGATGGAGGCAGGAATCATTGAGGCAAGGAATGCGGATGGTCTCTAGAAGCTAGAAAGACAAGAGAGCTTTCTTCCCTAGAGCTTCCAAAAAGTTTCATAACTGGTTAAAGTAAATAGGGGTTTCCCTGAGTTCTGTGAGCCACTCTAGCAAATTAATAAACCCAAGGATGGGATTCTGGGAACCTCTGACTTGTAACCGTCAGACAGAAGCTATCAATAACCTGGGGACCTACTACTTGCAACCAGCATCTGAAGTGGGCAGCAGTCCTATGGGACTGAGCCTTTAAACTGTGTTGTTTTGCTGGCAAAATGGTTTATCCCTTCCTTTTTCCTTTTAATGAACATCTGAGTTCATGTACCTTTGGAGAACTTAAGGGTACACTAGGATTCAGGGGTGATTAGAGATAGGATGTAGAACACAGCCAGAGTGGGTCTTCGTTTTCATCAAACATTGGGCATGACTTGTGACAGTTCCTGCATCTCGTAGTTTCATCACTAGAGAAGAATGTAATTTCTTTGTTTGGTTCCAATTTTTAAAAGAAGGAGGAGTTTGGATCACATGCCCATCTCCTGTTTCAATCAACTCATTGGTCATCCCAACTACAGCCAGGATTGGTGGGGAAAGGAATGACAACTAGTTGTCTCAAATAATAGAAATATGGGAGCAGTATGTGAAGGCCCAGAGATATAAAAGAGTAGGTGCCTATTACAAGTAGGAGGGAAAAGACCAAAAATCCCTAAACTACTAAGAAAGCATTTGTAGAAAAAAATAAATTAAAAAAAATTTAAATGTCCTTTGAAATAATGTCAAATGAAAATGATCTATATGCTTTATTAGGAAAGAAACATAAAGCGATAATGTTGTGTCTAGGTTACTGCTTAGAAAACCTTCCAGTCCTCCTCCTATGTTTCTTAAATGATATGATACAGGATACTGATGAACAGTCAGATAAAGGTCTGGAAGGGTCAGGAATTTCTGGGGTGTACAGTACTATCCTTCTGGTGTGTGGATGTGTCCACTAAACTGAAAGTTCTCTGAACTCTGTACTTTTGGGAATTTTATGGACTTTTCCTCTTGTAAGCATGAACAATTACTAACTCCTCTTCCCGTCCCTCTCCTCTAGAGAATGGGGGTTAGGCCTGAAAATTCCAAGCTTCTAATTATGGCTTGGTGTTTCTGGTGACAAGCCCCCATTCAAGAGCCATCTGAGAATCTACCCAGAGTCACCTTATTAGAACAAAAGGCGCCCCTATTGATAACTTATGGTGAAGGATATGAAATTCGTGACCTCCAAAGAAGAAGATTTAGCTTTGGGACCAGGGACCAAGCTTGATCATTCAGGCTCTTGTGTAGCAGAAGTTTATTACAGTGAAAAAGGACAGAGAACACTTCTGCCATAGACATCAGAAGGGAAACAGAGAGTGCCCCCCTCGCTTCCCACAAGATAGATCTTAAATTAACAAGATTAGAACTAACAATAGAAAGGTCTTACCAGACCCACTCCTACAAGGTAACAAGATTAGTCAGAAGGTTCTTGTTAAGGAGGAGAAACAATATACATTGTTATTATATAATCACTAGAAGTGAAGTGAAAGTCACTCAGTCATGTCCAACTCTTTTCGACTTCATGGAATTCTCCAGGACAGAATACTACAGTGTGTAGCCATTCCCTTCTCCAGGAGATCTTCCCAACCCAGGGATTAACCCAGGTCTCCTGCATTGCAGGCAGATTCTTTACCAGCTGAGACACAAGGTAAGCTCATTAATACAGAGCATTCTGAAAGAGATGGGAATACCAGACCACCTGACCTGCCTCTTGAGAAGCCTATATGCAGGTCAGGAAGCAACAGTTATAGTACTGGACATGGAACAACAGACTGGTTCCAAATAGGAAAAGGAGTACGTCAAGGCTGTATATTGTTACCCTGCTTATTTAACTTCTAAGCAGAGTACATCATGAGAAACGCTGGGCTGGAAGAAGCACAAGCTGGAATCAAGATTGCCAGGAGAAATATCAATAACCTCAGATATGCAGATGACACCACCCTTATGCCAGAAAGCGAAGAGGAACTAAAAAGCCCCTTGATGAAAGTGAAAGAGGAGAGTGAAAAAGTGGGCTTAAAGCTCAACATTCAGAAAATGAAGATCATGGCATCTGGTCCCATCACTTTATGGGAAATAGATGTGTAAACAGTGGAAACAGTGTCAGATTTTATTTTGGGGGGCTCCAAAATCACTGCAGATGGTGATTGCAGCCATGAAATTAAAAGACGCTTACTCCTTGGAAGGAAAGTTATGACCAACCTAGACAGCATATTGAAAAGCAGAGACATTACTTTGCCAACAAAGTTCCATCTAGTCAAGGCTATGGTTTTTCCTGTGGTCATGTATGGATGTGAGAGTTGGACTGTGAAGGAGGCTGAGCGCCGAAGAATTGATGCTTTTAAACTGTGGTGTTGGAGAAGATTCTTGAGAGTCCCTTGGACTGCAAGGAGATCCAACCAGTCCATTCTGAAGGAGATCAGCCCTGGGATTTCTTTGGAAGCAATGATGCTAAAGCTGAAACTCCAGTACTTTGGCCACCTCATGCAAAGAGTTGACTCATTGGAAAAGACTCTGATGCTGGGAGGGATTGGAGGCAGGAGGAGAAGGGGACGACAGAGGATGAGATGGCTGGATGGCATCACCAACTCAATGGACATGAGTTTGAGTCAACTTCTGGAGTTGGTGATGGACAGAGAGGCCTGGTGTGCTGCGATTCATGGGGTCGCAAAGAGTTGGACACGACTGAGCAACTGAACTGAACTGAATGGGCTTAAAGAAAATAATGTCTTATGTGACTAAGACAAACCAATGTAGAAAAAAAAAGTTTGTCCTTTTCTCCTCATTGAGAGACCCTCCTTTCTACTCCTCGAGGGTCTCAGACTCATTCCTCCTTGAGGGCCTGGGACTCTTTATCAACCTACCTAAAAATTAACTCTCTCACTATCACACAGAAAATTCCAGGGGATTTAGAAACCCTGTGTTAGGAGCTGGGATCAAAGACCAAATATTAGAAAATAAGATGTTCCTAGTATCTTTTCCCCTAGGAATTTACAAGGACTTCGGGAGCTCTGTGCCAAGAACCAGGGACAGAGATCAGTGCATGTATTTTCTTTTATCACCAGCTGCTAAACTAAAACAAATGCTATCTTCGATTAAATTCATACATGTAGGATTCCAGATCAAATTAATAATTCCTAACTGTTTATTTGGGGCTTCCCTGGTGGCTTAGAGGGTAAAGCGTCTGCCTGCAATGCAGGAGACCCAGGTTCAATCCCTGGGTCGGGAAGATCCCCTGGAGAAGGCAATGGCACCCCACTCCAGTACTCTTGCCTGGAAAATCCCATGGATGGAGGAGCCTCGTAGGCTACAGTCCACGGGGTCACAAAGAGTCGGACACGACTGAGGGACATTTTCAGACCCCACATCGACTCTGTGTCTAGTTCTGAGTCACTTTTCTAAACAATGTTGATTAACTGAACTTTGTTAAGATGTTAAGAGTTATTTGTTAAGATGTTAAAAGGTCCACGAGTCATTTTGTTCTGTGAATGATTAGGGAAACTGAGTGATAGTCTAAACTTGAATGACTTAGTGCTAGATGATGTTAGTTATTTTATATTTGAAAGAGCTGTTTTGTAGCAACAGTGCATTCTTATTTTCCATTGTGACATTGGTTGAGAGTGAAAGGAAGGACATTTTTGGTGTAATACGTTGGAACTTATTTCCTGGCCCTGAAAAGGGTTCAGCAGAAGCTAGGAAACCCTGGGTCAGTGGTGTTATCAAGAGATACCTGCTTGATGGAAAGTTTATCAGAATTGAGAGTCTATAATTCTTCATGATTAGTTTCATCATTTCTGGTGTGGTCAATAAAGAGCTATATTTTCTCTGAAATCAGTTTAAAATGCCAGAGTATGCTCTAATTTACCTGTTTTCAGATCTACTGACTGCCTCATATTCAACATTTTTTCTCACCATGAAGATAGGACTTTATTCAGTATTTTTGGATTTTAAACAGAAACTCTGTCAGTTTCTTCATAATGTACTTGAAAAATCTTGCAACCAACCATTTTTTATCACAATGTCATCCTTTCAAATATTTCTTTCATATTTCTTCTGATATCTGCATTAAAGCTCTTCTATGTATGCTTTTGAAGGGATTGAATAAGATTTAAAAAAAAATATTTGTAGGCAGAAAGCAGCCATTGAAAGGAAGCCTCGAAGATTTTGGATTGTATGAGGAATAGTGCCTTAAATTCAGATAATAATTTGTAAGGGTTATTTGGAGCTTAACTACTCAAACTGACTTGACTCATGAAAATACCATATTAAGGGAAGAATATCAGATCCTTCATTGTATAGTTTACTTTTGCCTTCCCTTGGTCCTTAGCTTTACAAGATCATTTCTTGTACTGTTAATAATAGAATAGTTGTATAGGCTGTCTTGGAGAAGGCACTGGTGACCCACTCCAGTACTCTTGCCTGGAAACTCCCATGGACGGAGGAGCCTGGTAGGCTGCAGTCCATGGGGTCGCTAAGAGTCAGACACGACTGATCGACTTCCCTTTCGCTTTTCACTTTTCACTTTCACACATTGGAGAAGGAAATGGCAACCCACTCCAGTGTTCTTGCCTGGAGAATCCCAGGGACGGGGGAGCCTGGTGGGCTGCCGTCTACGGGGTCGCACGGAGTCGGACACGACTGACGTGACTTAGCAACTTAGCAATAGGCTGTCTAATAGTAAGAAATTAAATATACACAGTGTTAATCAGATTCACTTGTGATAGGTATCAATTGTCAGTTATGAACTGCACACTTCACCTAAGAAGTTTAGAAATTAAGACTCTCTTAGGATAGGTTATAAGAGCTAGAATATTATAGAATTGTTTCCCAAGGTGAGATTGTCAACTGTTCTCTAATACCTAACTAAGAAAGCACTCAACTGTAGTAGAAATTTAAGAATTGTGGTTTGGGTGTAAGCCGGGCAGATGAGTTGGGGATGGATTTCAATAGAGATGACAGCACATCTCCAGGCCCATGAAGTTACACTGGAAGATTCTGTTGTTGTTTTTTAAATGTGATAGTTCAGTGTTTGGAAGAATAAGGTTTGGAGTCTGGGAAAAAAAAAAAAAAGGGATAAGAATGCACCAAGCAACCTTTCAAATTTCCTCTTAGGTTTATATCATTTAAAAACAGTCTTTAATATTTGTGCGTTCTGATACTTAATCAGATGAAAACAATGTTATAAAGTGATTAAATGTTATAAAGCGATTAAATAAATTAAGCTGGGCC
The DNA here is from genome assembly GCF_029378745.1 of Bos indicus. Classification (NCBI taxonomy): domain Eukaryota; kingdom Metazoa; phylum Chordata; class Mammalia; order Artiodactyla; family Bovidae; genus Bos; species Bos indicus. The sequence continues at coordinate 66,055,294 of NC_091768.1, read as the reverse complement.
TAAAATTCTGTTCCAAATAAGAGTGTTGTAGAGTAAACTCTCCTTCTCTGGTGGTTAGTTTCTCTGTCAGAAGTAGTTTCAGATAGTTTGAAAGAGCATATCCTCACTGGGGTTTTTGCCTGTCCTGAATATATATGGCTATGACTTCTGAGTGCCACATAGGAGAAATGTAACTTCTATATTCTGATGAAAAAGCCTATAACCAGATAGAAAAACAAACCTTTGGTTGAAAGATGAGATATTCCACTCCTTTGGAGACTACATCTGGGACCAGAAATCTTGCATTTCACTAACTCTGTTTGGCCATTTAATGCCCAAGTGTCCACTTTGCTGCCGGAATGTCTAGATTTCTGTCGGACAAGAACACCCATAGGAGACATTAAGGCAAAGAGCAGGGGAGGCAGTTATGGCAAGGTACTATGAACTGAGCAGAAAACAAACCCTGTACCAGAATTAGAGTGAGAGCTGAAAAAGGCAGAAGGAAAGCAATCGTTTCTGGGAGTTGCAGAGAAAGAACACTTCAACAGCTGCTGCTGGGTACAGAGACTCATTTCTGATCTGGAGTGACAGAGTGGCTGAAAAGTGTTAAAGAAACCCACACTCTTAGGCTAAATCTAGATCTTTAGAGACATCCACTCATTTGTCATCTGTAGGATTTAGTCACAAAGGATGTGATTTGTTTTTGTTTTTGTTAAGCTGATGTGGTGTAAAGACATTAAGAGTGGATTTGTAACCAACTCTGAACTTCTAAAGACTGATGTCTTAGTGTGTCCTCTTGTTCTAACATAGAAGCTTTAAGTCTATTTTGCTGTGAATAGAGAAAATTAATGTCAGCCATTTTCAAAGACCAAAAGCAAGAAATGTGAAATATAGACATACTTAAGAAATTGGGGATTTAAACTGAATAACAAGGAAAATAAAGGGAATCTATGTCTTTCTTTAAAAAGACAAATTTTAACTGTGAGATACAGTTTTAGCATATGTTAGCAGATATTTGAGCTTTTATTAGGGCCAGATAACATACAGATTAGTACATGATGGTTTTTGAGTTCCCTGCAGTTTGTAGTTTAGTAAATGGGTTTAGCCTGTAAATAGCCAACTATAGTAGGACAAAGTGAAAAAGATGGGAAAATCAGGCAAAGAATGAATAAAGGAAGTGCTGGGTTGAAAATGAGCCAAACCCAGTTTCCAGCTGAAACCTTGCAGGTAGAAATCTGTGCCCATAAGACTGTTCTATACATCAGTGTCTCTTTTGCTGTCTTGTACACAGGGGGATGGTATGGGGAGGAAGGAGGGAGGAGGGTTCAGGATGGGGAACACATGTATACCTGCGGTGGATTCATTTTGATATTTGGCAAAACTAATACAATTTTGTAAAGTTTAAAAATAAAAAAAAATAAAAAATAAAATTAAACTAGAAAAAAAAAAGAAATCTGTGCCCAATGGGTAGCACAGAATATTTATAAGTACTTTTTGTGCTGTTGGACGTGGGAGAGTAATCAGAACTTTTAAAACTTTCCTCTAGTTATGACACATGAATACTTCTAGCCCAATAGCCAAAGAATGGTTTAAGTGAATTTTAAATGAAAAGTAATTGGTTAAAGTAAGACATTAGAAAACATTGTCCAATTTTAAGGGAATTGCAAGCAAAAAATGAGCAAGCTGTAAAACTAATAGTAAAATACTATTTTTTTCTAAGGAGTTTTTGTCCAGAGAACATTATTTGCATTCCAGGATGGTTGAAGTACACTCCTGCTTAGAAATACCTGAACAAACCAAAAATTTGGCCATCTTTGAGCTTTCTGCCAACTGAGAATGCTCTCACTGGGTGAATGAGAAAGAGCTGATGAGAAACACTGATTAATACTGTTCCTTGCTTCTCTCTCCCATCTGTGGAGTCAAGAAGTAAAATACCACCAAATAGGTAATCATTATATTTTCAGTGTTAGTATTAAAGTTCCACAAAAATATAAATTAAAAAATATTTATTTTTCCAGTAGATTTGCAAAACGATTAAATGAAATTTGGAATAAATTGTTTCACTTTAGATTTTTGGCATTTACAAAGGCTTTTCACTTTCTTAAATGTCAATAACCTGGATACCCCTATTTAGAAATGAGCAACCTTAGGAGAAGAATCAGCAGTTTGGAATGTTCAGTGCACAGTTTGTATAAAGGGAAGGCATTTGAATTGCCAACTTCCTATAATTTCTGTAGTGAGTTTAGTGCCTGGAATCATTGAGTTATGTGTGGGCTCACTAGATAGTTAACTGTTGCTTTTTGAGTTTGCTACATTCATTTTCTTCTAAAATTTATAAAAATCCAAAGAGCAGGTGGAGAAATCTAGAGAGGGTAAGTTCCAAATGACTTTGCAATTTCCAAAATGGATTCATATGATTTTTTTCATTATGGTATTTATCAGTTCTGAATTTATTTTAGAATAAAAACCTTGCCTAGAAAAAATTGACAAGGCATAAGCTATATATTTGAGTAAATACATTTTTTGCAAGTCAACCATTACTTTTAATCGCTGATGTAAGACCTACATAAATAAGGACATATGCTTTGCTTTGCAAACCAAATTTCCTGCGTAAATGTTAAGATAGAAAATGAGCATAAGATGGTTCTGAAAGAATGCATAAAAATAGGCTTCCCAAAAATTAGTATTTTTCTAAAAATTTATAGAGAAAGAAATGATTCATACAAATGCATTATTTAAGGACAGACTTTCAACCAGGCTTTTGCAGCATTAATTCTTTTACATTATACTTCATCCAGACTCTAGCTTCAATATGATCATGATGTCATAGTCATGATCATTATGATGAAAAATACTTCTAAAAACACAAGTTGCTTTTAGCTGTCTTGTAGGACACACCATTAAGATGTTTACCATGACCAATTACATAACTAATTTTAAATCTGATGAGAAGAGGAAAATATTAGGGGAAATCTTATAAAATCAGAAGGCCATTGACTAAAAATTAGTCAAATGGAATAATTTTATATATCAAAGACCACAAGAACTATATAATAAGTCTATAGCTATTTGTTGTTATTGTTTTGTAGCTAAATCATGTCTGACTCTTTGTGACCCCATGGACTATAGCCCGCCAGGCTCCTCTGTCCTTGGGATTCTCGGGCAAGAATACTGGAGTGAGTTGCGATTTCCTTCTCCAGGGGATCTTCCTGATCCAGGGATCAAACCCATGTCTCCTGCATTGGCAGATGGATTCCTTACCACTGAGTCACCAGGGAAGCCCACCTATAGATATTTATGCAGATACAAAATGTAAAAGGGTTGATTGTAAAATTATGGAGTTAGACAATATATTGTGTAGGAGATAAGAATGGAATTTTAACTTGTGACATTATGCTTATTTAGCTCACTGAACTTGATATACCATTTGTCCTTAAGAGAAGTTTGTTGTTGTTTTCAAATGCTTTCCAAATATTAACTAATGTTTAAACAGTGTGCAGTCACCAGTTATGAGATAGGATAAAACACAAAGTTTTATCCTTTGAGAAGTGTGTTCCTTTAATTGTTATCCAAGGATAGGAATTGCCCTACCACACTATTTTTCTCCTCATTGTCTCTGGTTCCAGCTTCTTCTCTGAGCTATAATCATTTCTTCTTTTTCCAGTCATGCTAGACACTTCAGCCAAATTCTCTCACATGGTTGTCAAGCATACTGTATTCAGGCAGTCTATGTTATAGACAACCTCAGTCTGTATCAATAATTTAAAAAACCTCCTGCTTACACCTCTATTGCTGGCATTATGCTAGGTGTATTTTCTCATTTAGTCCATCACACTTTTTCATGAAATGAGTCTTGATATTTTTTGCAGGGGAGGTAATTGATACTGAGAAGTATGTAATGATTGTGGTTCCAAGTGGTATTCAGGTTGCCAAATTTTATGGTCAATCTTTACTGCTCTTATTATTTAGATACTAAGCAGTAAATGTCACAGTTCAATACCCCCTACTTTTTGGAATCTTTCTTCATTTTCTGGAAAGGCATACACTACTAGTTTTCTTATGCTGCAGGGGTCGACTTTTCTTTTGAGGTCCTTGCTGGTTCTTCCTCTGGTCTTCACATCTAAGTGTTCAAGTGCCTTGGAACTCAATTCTTACTCTCTTCTCTATCCATGCTCAGTCTTTAAGTTCCTTATGATACTCACAATTTATTTTATACATATAAAATGGCTCTCAGTAAAATCACTTATATATATGGATTTATTAAAGAAAGAAACTAGAAATGATCTCCTATTTTTTAAAATTTATTTAAATGTGCTTGGATATCAGCTTTTTAAGGAAAGTTCATTCTTTGAGAGATGCCAGCTTCTACCAGTGTGTCTGGTCTGTAGCAATTATACTCTTTTCATGTACCTCTAAAAGACATCAAAGGACAAGAAAGTGGTGACATGAGGAAAGACACTTCCTTCTAGCATTTTATTCTTATAAATATGGGTTTACCATGCTCAGAATTTTTCTTTACTGATCCAGTAATGAGAAAAAGCTGGAGAATACCTTAAGCTATTTGAGATAGAAATTTAGGGAAGACCTAAGGCCATTACTGGCATAATCAGAAAGTTCTTTGGTGACAATTCAGATTTAGCTGAAATAAATTTCAGGAACTAGAATGAAGACTAGGACTCGAATTAGGAATTTTGAAATTTCCCATCAAGTTGGTGATAACACAGATACAGAGAGAATAGGAAGCCTTTTATTTATTAAGAGAGCTATGGACCTATACAAAGAAGAAGACTAGTGAGGATTAATGAGTTATGGATCTCAAAAAATGAACATATTCTTCATAAGTCAAGGAAAATCAGAGCATATTACAGATGCATAGAGAAAAACTAAAACTATATAATTGCAATTAAAGATTGAGGAGAAAGATTTAAAAATCTATTGATTTGAATTTCTTTAAATATTACTTTAATTGTACATTGTGCATACAGTGTTTTAAAATTATTTATATCAATAATTATTCTAAAATATTTAAAATAATTTTTATAATTATTTATAGTTATTTTAGTTCCATAGATATAAAACCTTAGCTGTGTGCCATTTACTATGATCAGCAAATGGAGACGATCAGGTGAATGAAATATAGTATCTGTGCTCAGTGGACTTTCTGTACAATGAATTAGACATAGGAAAACAGACAATTACAGTATGGAAATTGAAAAGTCTTGTTTCCAGGTTAGTATTGGGATTTGGAAGACAACTTATTAAAATCTCTCGAAATGTGGGCTCCCCAGGTGGCTCAGTGGTAAAGAATTCCCCTGCCATTGAAGGAGACGGAGGAGATGTGAGTTCGATCCTTGTGACTGGAAGATCCCCTGGGAGGATATGGCAACCCGTTACAGTATTCTTGCCTGGAAAATCCCATGGACAGGAGCGTGGTGGGCAGTCCATGGAGTCAGAGTCGGACACAACTTAGTGACTGAGCACATACACACAATGAAATGTGGGACTGAGCTCAGAAAGGATATTTAATGACTCAGTTGAAATATGTAAGTTTGGACATGTAGAAACAGTCAGATGTCAAGTGATGTTTAGAGTGATTTAGCCCAAAAAAAAAAAAAAAAAAATCCTGTGTTGGCTATAGCGTGGAGATGTAACCTTATCAAGATCTGTTGTTGTTCAGTCACTCAGGTGTGTCAGACTCTTTGTGACCCCATGGACTGCAGCATGCCAGGCTTCCTTGTCCTTCACTATATCCCAGATTTGCTCAAACTCATGTCCATTGAGTTGTCTCCTGGATCCTCATATCAGGATCTAGGAGAAGCTTAAAATGTCTGTAGCACAGTGTAATAATATGAGGGTAGAAGACCAAAGAGGGTTAGGATATAAAAGGTGAATCATTACCAAGTTTCTTAGGTCAGGGCTCCAAAGTTGTTCAGTTCATTTCTTTATCACTCTGCCATAGATGGGGAATGAGACTTTCTCAGAATCAGCATGTTAGATTTCCTGTCACACTGCATGTTCTCAAAGGTCAGAACTCAGTTTTCATGTTACTTGACCTACCCTTTGCCTGTTTCTGTCATCAGGTCCACATGATTGTGGACCCCTTTCTTCATACCGAATTTCCTAAGGATTGTTCCCATGTTCTTACAAACCTTGCCACCATTCCTTAACTCTCCTACCTTTAGTCTTTTTTTTTTTTTTTTTTCCAAGAGGTACTTCATTTTGTTATTTTCAAGTCTCCTTTCACAATAACCTTTGGTGCCCATTAAACCCACAGCTTCAACTTTTAGCTTAGGATTCGAAACAAACTATTTCTCATTTTCTCCTTATCTTCCTAACTTAAAAAAAAATACTATACTTCAGTGTTTTAGTACACCTAAAAAATGAAGAAAAAAAAATCAGTTGTATTCCACACTAAAAAATAAGACTTGTTCTTTCTAAACTGCTCTGTTTTTTAAGGAACATGGATTTTCTAAAAAGAAATAAATGGAGGCTATTGTAGCCTCCCCAGGTGGGAAATAACAATAAAATTTCTATTTTAGATACAAAACATCTAGAAAAGACAAGTTTATAGAGACAGAAAACAGAGAAATTGTTGCCTAGGGTGGTGGGTAGGAGTAGAAATGAAATGCAAACAGATAGCATAAGGTAACTTTCTGGGTGATGAAAAAGTTCTAAAACTGGATTTTGGCAATAGTTGCACAACTCTATAAATTTAGTAAACTCATTGAACTGTACACTTATAAAGTGAGGAGGGTTTTCTGTTTGTTTGTTGGCTGCATGGCACGTGGGATCTTAGTTCCCTGACCAGGGATTGAACCCACATTCTCTGCCTTGGAAGCATGGAGTCTTAACCACTGAACTAAGAGTAACAACGTCAACAGGTATATATATATATGGCTGAATCTTTTCACTGTTCACCTGAAACTATCACAACATTGTTAATCAGCTATACCACGATACAAAATAAAAATAATTTTAAAAACTGCATCTCATAAAGTTATTCAATTGTCTAGTTTAGAAAAATACTCTAATTATAAAGCAGATAATCCATTCAAATAGAGGCAAGGATACCAATTAGAAAGCTTAAAATACTAATATGAGAGAGAGAAGATAATTGCCTCTGTGACTGAAAAAGAAATATTCAGAACAATTTTAGGTGATGCTATTTGTAGGATGTGTGACTGATGAAGTGTAGGGAGTAAAAAAGCACTGTATAAAGAAGATATCCAGACTTCTGACATAAGCATCAGAATGGATGGTGATGAAACTCATTAAATCAAGAACACAGGACATGGAGGGATGGTTTTGCAAGGAAAAAGGAAGAGTCTATTTTAAAGTATGCTCAGTTTGAAATATCTGTGAGATGTCTGAGCTGAGGTGTCTGGTTAGAAGTTAACAGTCTGTAGTTTGGGAAAGAATTCCAGGATGAAGTTGATGATTCAAGTGTCAGGAAATATAAATGGTAGATGAAGTTCTGGGAGAGGATTAGATGAAACTGGAGAGTGTGTAGCTCATGAGAAAGAATGATGGAATTCTGTGAGGAAATCCAAAATATAAGGGAAAAAAGAGGTACATAAAAAGCCTAAAAATAAGCAATTGGAGAATTTTATTAACTCAATGCTTACAATGAATCAGTCAGTACTCTAAGCTTTCTTACCTGTGTAAACTCATCTAATTCTCACAAAATCCAATAAAGGTAGTCTCAAATTTATTACCTCAATTCTAAGGTGATTAAGGCTGCTCAACGTTGTATAATTTTCCAAGACCAAAAGCCTGAAAAAAAAAAAGTCTGGATTATAGACCTTCAGGTAGATATAATGAACAATATTTAAAGGGACTCAGTGCCACTCAGAATACTTGTGATTTTTAGAATCAAAATTCAAGCTGTGGCTAACTGATGCTTTTATTTTTCCTCATAAAAAATGATAGAACTCATCAATGTTCTCAATGTGTGTGGGACTTAAAATTTCATGGAATTTTAAGTTGTCAAAGGAGAATTTTTTTGAAGCATGGCATCCTGTATTAAGGACCTATATCAACGGAAACTCCCTTTTCTGGAACATGGAGGGTTGTCATTGTGTGGATAGAGAATGGTGAACTGGAAATAATGCAGTAATGATAAATCTCTAGCTCTAGCTCTATCCACTACACTTACTTAATTAGCCAAAGAAAAGTGTAGTCCCTGTATAACGGGATGAGAAAGTGTAACCTTCCTTTATGCCTGGATGTAGAAGGAAATCTGATACTAGTGAACAATACAAGGACTACTCCACTGTCTTTAAAAACATTAATCACATTTAATCTTTCTTCTGTATTTCTTATCTTTCTAAATGCTGTATACTGAGTAACTTAAACCAGGCACCTAGGAACAATCCGTTTTTTTTTTTTAATTTTTTTACTCTTCCCATTTGTTAATTTTTAAATTCTATAGATTCTATTTATTAACATCTCTTGAATATATACCTCCTCACTTCAGGTTGTCATTATTTCTTGGATGGATTATTGAGACCATCTTCTAAGTACAGCTGACTCTTGAACAACACAAGTTTGAATTAAGTGCATCCATTTATATGCAAACTTTTTCAATAAATGTGTAGCCTTTATTTCTGGTCATACTATATTCAAATACATTCTACACATCACTGACATATTGATCTATTGTAAAAGGAAACTCTTACTGTGTAGTCTCTTGCTAAAAATCTATGTAGTTTTCCTTTGAATTTTTTTTTTATCATCTGTCCCTTATGTATTTCTAAAGCCTTCCTTCTATGCATATCTTTATTCACATTTATACTTCAACTAGACTAAATGTGTAATTCGCAAAGACTTGATTCTTTCCTCAGTTCCCAATCTTTGAAAGGAATTTTGTTATTTTTATCTGTTCACTGGTGACTTACTAAATTTCAAATAACTAAATAATTCTCGTTAAATCCTTTTAGTGTCCCTATGAGTGTTACTAGGCTTTCCAGGTGCCTCAGTGATAAAGAATCTGCCTGCTAATGCAGGAGTCACAGGAGACGTGCGTTTGATCCCTGGGATGAGAAAATCCCTTGGAGGAGGAATTGGCAACCCACTCCAGTGTATTGGGCGATCCATCCCAGGGGCAGAGGAGCCAGCAGGCTACAGTACATAGGGGTTGTAAAGAGTTAGACATGACTGAGTGACTGAGCACACACATGCATGTTACTATTATTCCCAATTTATAGGAAAGGAAACTGAAACTCAGAGAATAATTGCCCAAGGAAAGAGAGCTACCAATAAGAGTTAGAGCTAGAATTCTAAACCATCTTTTATGTTTCATGTAAGCGACTCTATGTTTTCACCTGTCGTAAGGAAATTTCCCTGCACTCCTGCACCTCCCGACCTTCAGCCCACACATATGTTTGGTACTCCTAAATGGGTTTCTGTAACAAGCCTTATGAAATTACTATTGCAGCACTTAAAGTGTTATAATGGTTTTTACCTTTCTATCATAATAATTAGACTTTATGATTCTTTAGGCTAGGGACTATGTGTATTTACTTCCTTAGTGTTATTAAAGTTCCTGGTATAGAGAAATCACTCAATAAATGTTTGTGATAGGGAGAAAGAAAGAAAGGAAACTTTACCTTATTTCATTTTGTTTTATTTTTCTCTAAATTAATTCCTTTGAAAACCATATATTAAAAACAGTCTTCAAATTTGTCACATTTGGGGTATTTCCAGACTAGTGGTTCTTAGTATTTCTATGTGAAAGTATTAAATTCTTATACACCCAAACCGGTTCATTTCATTTGTGCCTACTTGTATTGCTTTTAAATTTATTCCCATTTCAGTGACCTAATACATGTTGATCAATCCCATTTAGTTCTAATTTTTTTTAAAACCTGATTGCGTACACACTTAAAATATATAATCACATATATGCATGCATAGAGATGTGTGCTCTGCATACATGTATGTGTGCACACATGTGTATGTGCATAGGTTATATATTATTGAACTCACCTGATATTATGAAGGTGATTTCAAAATATATAAATACTATTCATTAAGAAATTCTTCTTAATTTTATATAGCTTTTTTATCACATAATAAATTTCTTTAAAGTCTGCTTCTGGATTGTTCATCTTTTTTCAGTGATTATTTTATTGTTGAACTATGATCATACCTTTAAAATAAAATCCACTGTTCTATGTTTATATAAAAATATACTTTTTAAATGATTTTAAGAATAAGGCATGACATTTTAGGAAGCAGAAGGACAAAAGAAGAAAATAAAATCACCAGTTATCTTATCACATTAAATTTTTTTCTGGTAAATACTGTATTTCCATTATTAATATACATATAGGCTCCTGCACACATATATGTGTGGGTCTGTATTTATCTGTGATAAAGTGATATAAAAATATAGGTGCATATGTATGCATAGGTACATATGTGTATAGTCTAACAGATTATTACATTTTACTCATTGCCCTAAAAGTACACCAGAGCATTGCTCCAAACCTGAGACTAAATGTGGCCCAATGAACCCTACATAGTTTAAAGTGAGCTGCTAGACTGTATATGCAGGACTTGGAACATGAAGTCCTGCAAGCTCTGGCAACAGAGATAGCCAGTGCTGTATCTTGGAAGCCAAAGGAAACTTGATACCAGTGAAGTCAGAAGCAAGTGTTCTTTAAGTGCTGGAGCATTTCATCTCACTTCAGGTCGAGAAAGAGGAAGACTGAGAAGTTAGCAAGGGGAGGAGAGATTTATTTTTCTGAAAGTTGACCACATCCTCTGAGTTTTCTGCCTCCAACATTATGAGTAAAGGTAGTTGGGCTCTTCTTTCTCACCTCAGGTATTGTGATGAGATTTTCAAGTAATTCATTTGGAGATCATGGCATTGGGCTGTGGGAGTTTGAGTAAAATAGGGACTAGTATTTGACATATATCTACAAAGTCAAAAAGTAGGAGGTTATGATGGAAGAAGCTCTCCGCCTGGGGTGAGTGATACTGGGAATAAACTACATTTCCGTCAATGACTCAGCGTGTATGTGGGTTTTCTGCAGACAAGATATGAACTTGAGGGAGGAGAAGGGAACGTGACTAATCGGTGTATTTTCTGAAGCCCAGGAGCTGAAGGCGATAGTTGTAAGTGGCTAGCCTTTGGCAAAGAAACTGCAATGTCATTCATAATTAGGATGTTTCTAAGTAATATGCAGAAGTATTCCATGAATGAATGGGTCAGTGTTTAACTTTTGCCACATCTAAATTACAGAGATATCAGCAACGCAAGACAGTGTATATACTTCTCCTTATCCCTTTTTCTCCCTGGACCCTCTGCTAAAGTGAAAAGGAAAATTTAGTGAGTAGGGGAAGGAGACACAGAGAGTTAGTAATTAAAAAGTCAATACTTTCTGTTTCTCTGTTATAAACTTGGAAGCCTCTTTAGGGCTTTAGCAGTTCAGTTCAGCTCTGTCCAGTTCAGTAGCTCAGTCGTGTCTGACTCTTTGCGACCCCATGGACTGTGGCTCACCAGGCTTCCCTGTCCATCACCAACACATGGAGCTTGCTCAAACTCATGTCCTTAGAGTCTGTGATGCCATCCAACCATCTCATCCTCTGACATCCCTTTCTCTTCCTGCCCTCAATCTTTCCCAGCATCAGGGTCTTTTCCAAGGAGTCAGTTCTTCACATCAGGTGGCCAAAGTATTGAAGCTTCAGCTTCAGCATCAGTCCTTCCAATGAATATTCAGGATTGATTTCCTTTAGGATTGATTGGTTTGATCTCCTTGCAGTTCAAGGGAATCTCAAGAGTCTCCTCCAATACCACAGATCAAAAGCATCAATTCTTTGGTGCTCAGCTCTCTTTATGGTCCAACTCTAACATCCCCATACATGACTACTGGAAAAACCATAGCTTTGACTAGATGGACCTTTGTTGGCAAAGTAATATCTCTGCTTTTTAATATGCTGGCTAAGTTTGTTGTAGTTTTTCTTCCAAGGAGTGAGTGTCTTTTAATTTCATGGCTGCAGTCACTATCTGCAATGATTTTTGAGCCCAAGAAAATAGTTTCTCACTGGTTCCATTGTTTCCCCATCTACTTGCCATGAAGTGATGGGAATGGATGCCAAGATCTTAGTTTTCTGAATGTTGAGTTTTAAGCCAACTCTCATTTTTCACTTTCATTGAGAGATTCTTTAGTTCTTCTTCACTTTCTGCCATAAGGGTGATGTCATCTGCATATCTGAGGTTATTGATATTTATCCCAGCAATCTTGATTCCAGCTTGTGCTTCATCCAGCCTGGCATTTCTCATATGTACTCTGCATATAAGTTAAATAAGCAAGGTAACGATATACAGCCTTGACGTACTCCCTTCCGGATTTGGAACCAGTCTGTTGTTCCATGTCCAATTCTAACTATTGCTTCTTGACCTGCATACATCTCAGAAGGCAGGTCATGTGGTCTGGTATTCCCATCACTTTAAGAATTTTCCACAGTTTGTTGTGATCCACACAATCAAAGTCTTTAGCATAGTAATGAAGCAGAGGTAAATGTTTTTCTGGAATTCTCTTGTTTTTCTATGATCCAGGAGATGTTGCTAGTTTGATCTCTGGTTCCTCTGCCTTTTCTCCAGCTTGAACATCTGGTCATTCTTGGTTTACTAACTATTGAAGCCTTGCTTTGAGAATTTTGAGCATTACTTTGCTAGCATGTGTGATGAATGCAATTGTGCAGTAGTTTGAACATTCTTTGGCATTGCCTTTCTTTGGGATTGAAATGAAAACTGAAATTTTCCAGTCCTGTGGTCACTCCTGAGTTTTCCAAATTTGCTGGCATATTGAGTGCAGCATCTTTAACAGCATCATCTTTTAGGATTTAAAATAGTTCAGCTGGCATTCCATCACCTCCACTGGCTTTGTCATAGAGCTGCTTCCTAAGGTCCACCACGGAGCCACCAAGCGGATGACCTACAAACCGGAGAACAATTATACCAAAGAAGTTCTTGTACTGTTTCAAAAGTTCTAGGACCCACAACATATTTCCCAACCTGGTGATCCACCAAAGGTACTGAAAACCCCCAGGGAATTTTACTTTGAAGTCCAGTGTGATTTGATTACAGAATTTCCACATGACTGGGGAAACAGACTCTTGGAGGGCACAAACAAAACCTTGTGCACATCAGGACCCGGGAGTAAGGAGCTGTGACCCTACAAGAGACTGAGCCAGATTTTCCTGTGAATGTCTAGGAGTCTCCAGTGGAGGCATGCATCAACAGTGGCCTTCCATGGGATCAGGGGCACTGAATACAACAGTCCTGGGAGATCAAGCATGCTGGCATAAGTCCTTTTAAAGGAGGCCGCCATTACTGGAGGGAACACTGTCCCGCCCATCAACAGAATATTGGATTAAAGGTTTACTGAGCATGGCCCCACACAAACAAAGACCCAGATTCCCCCATAGGAACTCTCAACCATTAGGAAGCTTCCACAAGCCTATTATTTTTATCCATCAGAAGGCAGGCAGAATGAAAACCACAATCACAGAAAATGAACCAAACTGATCATATGGATCACAGCCTTGTCTAACTCAATGAAAGTATGAGCCATGCCATGTAGGGCCACCCAAGATGGATGGGTCATGGTGGAGACTTCTGACAAAATGTGGTCCAATGGAAATGAGAATGGTAAACCACTTCAGTATTCTTGCCTTGAGACTCCCATGAACAGTATGAAAAGGCAAAAAGATATGACATTGAAAGATGAACTCCCCAGGTTGGTAGGTGCCCAATACACTACTGGAGAAGAGTGGAGAAATAACTCCAGAAAGAATGAAGAGACTGAGCCAAAGTGAAAACAACACCCAGTCATGGATGCGACTGGTGATGAAAGTAAAGTCTGCTGCTGTAAAGAACAATATTGCATAGGAACCTGGCATGTTAGGTCCGTGAATCAAGGCAAATTGAAAGCGGTCAAAAAGGAGATGGCAAGTGTGATCATCAACATTTTAGGAATCAGTGAGCTAAAATGGACAGGAATGGGTGAATTTAATTCACATAACCATTATATCTACTACTGTGGGCAAGAGTCCCTTAGAAGAATAGAGTAGTCCTCATAGTCAACAATAGAGTCCAAAATACAGTAACTTGGGTGCAATCTCAAGAATGACAGAATGATCTCCGTTCATTTCCAAGGCAAACCATTCTATATCACAGTAATCCAAGTCTATGCCCCAACCACTAATGCCAAAGACACTGAAGTTGAATGGTTCTATGAAGACCTACAAGACCTTCTAGAACTAAGACCAAAAAAAAAAAAAAGCTATCCTTTTTATTAGAGGGACTGGAATGCAAAAGTAGGTAGTCAAGAGATATCTGGATTAATGGGCAAGTTTGACCTTGGAGTACAAAATGAAGCAGAGCAAAGGCTAACAGTTTTGCCTAGAGAATGCACTGGTCATAGCAAACACCCTCTTCCAACCACACAAGAAATGACTCCACATGGACATCACCAGATGGTCAACACCGAAATCAGATTGATTATATTCTTTGCAGCTGAAGATGGAGAAGCTCTATACAGTCAGCCAAAACAAGACCAGGAGCTGATTGTGCCTCAGATGATGAACTCCTTATTGAAAAATTCACACTTAAATTGAATAAAGTAGGGAAAACCACTAGACCATTCAGGTATGACCTAAATCAAATCCCTTACAATTATTCAGTGGAAGTGACAAATAGATTCAAGGGATTAGATATGATAGACAGAGTTACTGAAGAACTATGGGTGGAGGTTCATAACACTGTACAGGAGTTGGTGATCAAGACCATCCCCAAGAAAAAGAAATGCAAAAGGGCAAAATGGTTGTCTGGGAAGGACTTGCAAATAGCTGAGAAAAGAAGAGAAGCAAAAGGCCAAGGAGAAAAGGAACGATACATCCATCTGAGTACAGAGTTCCAAAGAATAGCAAGGAGAGATAAGAAAGCCTTCCTAAATGATCAGTGCAAATAAATAGAGGAAAACAATAAAATGGGAAAGACTAGAGATCTATTCAAGAGAATTAGAGAAACCAAGGGAACATCTCATGCAAAGATGGGCTCAATAAAGGACAGAAACGATATGGACGCAACAGAAGCAGAAGATATTAAGAAGAGGTGGCAAGAATATACAGAAGAACTATACAAAAAAGATTTTATTGACCCAGATAACCACGATGATGTGATCACTCACCTAGAGCCAGACATCCTAGAGTGCGAAGTCAAGAGGGCTTCAGGCAACTACAGGACAAAACCTCAAACTAGGAAAGGACTCTGAGGTTTGGTTTTTATACTAAGCTGGCCTGAAGTTTAGTGGCTATTCTACAGATGTGGATTTTTATGAATTATTTGATTACTGAAAGCTATGGGATTTCTCCAAGATTTTATGCAGAGTTAGAACAACTACTAGTTCACAGAGATATGAAGTGATATAAAAGAACAAGCATGAAGTTGGTTCTGGTCATATCCTATCAAATCCAACTTGCTCAATAAATTGTTTATAACTGTATGTGTGTTTGCATACCATGTGTGCATATCTCATGTACAAATATATATGTTTGCAAATGTGCAATGCACTTATCTCCTCCTTTTGAATATCAAGTTTTTTTAATGTCCAAATATAAGCAAATATGTTATCCGTTTCATATAATTTTTGTCATACCAGTGCCCCACTCCTTTTATTTCCTAAAATTTATGTTGAGGTGTTTGTTTTCTCCTTTAAATTTTCTTTGCTTTCATGCTTGTTACTCTTTATTCCTGTATTTTACCATTTTGTTTTATATTTTTTGATATAAAAAAATTGTGCACAATGAACATATATAGTTTGCCGAGTTTGGTCGTAAGTGTACACCCATGAGAGCATCAGCACAGTCTGTGTCAGAAACCTCATTCATCACCTCCAAAAGTTTTCTTCCACCCTCTTTATTATTGTTGCTCACTCTTTCTTAAATCAGGTTTGGTTTTCAGTCACCCTAAGTCATTGGAGAATTCCATGGACAGAGGAGCCTGGAGGGCTACAGTCCATGGGGTTTCAAAGAGTTGGACATGACTGAGTGACCTAACACTTTCACACCCACTTTAGCTCATCTCACTTCAGTTGCATCAGATTGCTCTGATCTTTAGTGCCTCACCCCAGTGTATGAATACAGTTTGTTCTCTTCAATTTTTCAAGGAAACACTAGCAGTGCACCCTTGGGTAAACATGAATTTGCTGAAGGTCTAGTAATAATAGCTGGGAACAGGAAGTGAAAGTTCTAAATCCTCATGTTTAATGATTAATTCTTGACCCTTAACCCTCTTCATGGAGAAGGCAATGGCACCCCACTCTAGTACTCTTGCCTGGAAAATCCCATGGACGGAGGAGCCTGGTGGGCTGCAGTCCATGGGGTCGCACAGAGTTGGACAAGACTGAAGCGACTTAGCAGCAGCAGCAGCAGCAACCCTCTTCAGGTTTTATCATTACATAAAATCAATGCTTTTCTATCCAGGATTGTCTCATATTGGTTGTTGCTTAACAACAATAAAAAGAGTGATAATAAAAACAAACTATGAATTTAAGTAATAAATAATTGAACTAAGTTATTAATTTAATGAATTCAAAATCTCATTCTCATAGTTTAGTTATGTAGTTTTAAGCTTGGAAGGCCTGACCTGCCTTGAAGTAAGATCCACTTATAATTTATTCTGTATCTTTATTTGTTTTCTTATTTAACTCTCTATTCCATGAGGAATTTATTTTGTGCATTGCATAAGATGAGGATCAAACTTTATAAAAACGGATCCATGTATTTCTCAGTACTATATATTTGCTAGACTATTCTTTACCCATCTGTATTGGAGGCAGTTTCTCGATTTTTTATTCTATTTCTTTGGTTTACCTGAGTCGTCTTAATGCAAAATCAGTAACTCACAATGCAGTATTTTCTAATACATCTTTTTTTTTTAATTTTTTTTTGTTAAAGGATAATTGCTTTACAGAATTTTGTTGTTTTCTGTCAAACCTCAACGTGAATCAGCCATAGGTATACATATATCCCCTTCCTTTTGAACCTCCCTCCCATCTGCCTCTCCATCCCACCCCTCTAGGTTGATACAGAGCCCCGGTTTGAGTTTCCTGAGCCATACAGCAAATTCCCTTTGGCTATCTATTCTACATATGGTAATGTAAATTTCCATGTTACTCTTTTCGTACATCTCACCCTCTCCTCCCCTCTCCCCATGTCCATAAGTCTATGTCTGTTTCTCCATTGCTGCTCTGTAAATAAATTCTTCAGAATCATTTTTATAGATTCCATTCTAATACATCTTAACACTGACATATATTTTTCTTTTTATCAATAATTGTTGAAGTTCTTGTCTTATTCTTTCAAATTAATTTTTAAAACCATATTAATTTCTATATATACATCTGATGGGGCTTTTGACTGAAATTATGTTGAACTTAAATATTAATTTGGGAGAATATAAATTTTTTGATACTTAGATTTCCCAACTTGATAAATCATTTGATATTCCATTTAGTTAAATCTTCTCATTAAAATCATGTATCTTTCTAACAATTTTTCATGCAGTTGTGATGTTTCATCACATTAGAGGCCCTTCCTTGAGATTTAGAAATATTCAGCACTGTGGTACTTTCTCTGGTGTAGGATTTACATATTTGTGTGGGGATTCCTAGGTAGTGCAAGTGGGAAAAAATCGGTCTGCCGATGAAGGAGACAAAAGAAACATGGGTTTGATCACTAGGTCAGAAAGATCCCTTGGAAGAGGAAATGGCAACACACTCCAGTATTCTTGCCTGGAATATTTGATGGACAGAGGAGCCTGGCGGGCTATAGTCCATGGAGTCACAGAGTCGAACGTGACTGAGCACAAACACACACATTTGAGTAAACTAGAGGGTATGTCTTTTAACATGGTGATCTTCTTTTAGTCAAGTCTCTCAATCAGAAAACATTCCTTTATTGTTATGTTCTAAGTACTATTTTAAGTACTGCATATAAATCAGTAGCAAAACATCTTGGTGAATGTTTTGATACCACATTTAATATTATATTCTGGTAGGAGTAAATGATATAGAATGTTAGAGCATGGTAAGTGCTATGAAAAAAAAGAATAAAGCAAGATGTGTGTGTTCGTGTGCTCAGTCACACCCGACCCTTTGCCACCCCATAAACTGTAGCCTGCCAGACTCCTCTGTCCATAGAATTTTTAAGGCAAGAATTCAGGAGTGGGTTGCCATTTCCTCCTCCAGGGGATCTCCCTGACCCAGGATCAAATCCACTGTCTCCTGCCCTGGCAGGGAGATCTCTTACCACTAGTGCCATCTAGGAAGCCCCATAAGAAACATTAAGAGTATGAGAGGAATAGAATACTTTTAAATAAGGTGGTCATAGTATGCCTTACTGAAAAGACAGCACTTTTCCAAAGACTTGAGTGGGTAAGAGGAGATACGCAGAGACCAGGGAGAAGTGTTGCAGGCCATGGAGAGAGATGGTACAAATCCTGAGACAGGAATGTCCCTGATGTGCTTGAGAGTCAGCTGGACAGCCAGAATAATTAGAATATAGTGAGTGAAGGAGACAAGGGGATGAGATCAGAGGAAATGAGGAAGCCATTTGTTAGTTCTTCGTAGGTCATTGTAGTGATTTTCACTTAACTTTTCATGAGATGTGAAACAACTGGAGAATTGAGTAGGGGAATGAGATAAACCATCTTACATCTTAAACTCATTATGACTTTTGTGATGCTTTAAGACAGTAAGGGAGTAAGGATGGAAAACAGGGGAACCAAATGGGGGTCTTGCCCACATAATACTGTCCTGAGCCAGGGTGGTAGCAATGGAGGTAATAAGAAATGGTAAGTTCCAAAAGTATTTTGAATGCAAAGTTTAAAATATTTCTTCTGGATTGCATTTTTTCTTCTACTTTCAATAAGGGATCTTCATTTTATAATTTCTTTACTGCTGACTTTTTAAATTTAGCTTATTTCTAGTTGGGTTCTCTTAATATAATTTTCTTCCCTTGGACTTTCAGTTCAGTTCAGTTGCTCAGTCGTGTCAGACTCTTTGCGACCCCATGGACTGTAGCACACCAGGCATCCTTGTCCATCACCAACTCCCAGAGCCTACTCAAACTCATGTCCATTGAGTCTGTGATGCCATCCAACCATCTCATCCTCTGTCATCCCCTTCTCCTCCCGCCTTCAATCTTTCCCAGCATCAGGATCTTTTCCGATGAGTCAGTTCTTCACATCAGGTGGCCGAAGTATTGGAGTTTTGGCTTCAGCATCAGTCCTTCCAGGGAACATTCAGGACTGATTTCCTTTAGGATGGACTGGTTTGATCTCTTTGCTGTCCCTTGGACTTTATATGGGTGTAGTTCTCTTTTTAAAATATTGAAATTTTAATTTTAGCTATGATTTAAAAAAATGAAAAAAAATCTGTAAACTTGAAGAACATAATTCTTGTCCTGGCTCTGTTACTAGTTGGCATGTAATCTGGGATAATTTTAGCATCCTTGACTATAAAATAAAGTTGGAGTTAATAATTAGTACTATTTCTTTGAACTTAAGTATTCTACAAATCTCTGATCCCATATTTATACAATGGTCAGTAAAGAGTTAAAGTAACAGAAATATCTTCACTTGAGTTGCATGAAATATCAACATGTTGCTTAGCCATAGCTGAATAATTTTAAAGAGATGAAACAGAAGTATCCAAAAAATAAGCTTTTGGTACTTTGGGGCAAAGTCCTTATCTATAGTATTTGATTGAATGTGGCCTGTTTTGGCTTCTTAATTCTGCACTTCGTAGGATTTGGCCCATTTTCTCTTATCTCTTTTCATGCTTCTCTGGAAAGACTTTCCCAGGAACTGCCTCTTTTCAAAATCACCCTTTCCTATTTCAAGCCTGCTGTTCCAAAGCTTGTTTTATTGTGGTTGTGTCATTCCATTAGATGTGCACGCAAAAATATCCCCATAACCTTTTTATTGTCTTCATCTTAAAATTTCCCTGTACTTGATGCCTTTCTTGAAATTTCTTTCTAGAGCTACCGATTCCTGCCCTATGTTGCCACTGAAACCCATTCGTCATGTGTAACTTTCTCTTCTCACCTAGATCATGCAATACATTTGTTTCTGTGCAGTGGTGCAGCCCAGTCCTTCCAGAAGCTAACTCAATTTGTTTTCAAAGGAATATAACAATATTGTTTTCCCCATCTAAAGGGTGTTACATTTGTGACTCTATTTGGCACTGAGAGACCAGAATTAAAATACTAAGAGGCTATGGAATGAAAGACAGAAACAACTTGTTCTTGCAAATGGAAAGAAATTTACTCCCATTTAGCTAAAAGCACAAGACCTTTTAATCAAACATTTAACATCATGACCAGGCCAGGAAAAAAGTGTACTTGCTCAGTTATAATTGGTTCAACTCACAGAAGTGGATTTCTCATTGTCTGAGCAGCTACAGGAAATACGGCTAATAAAAGCAAATGTCAACCTGACTGAAGCTGTTCTATAAAGCCCTGCCAGACCACTCTGTACAACTGTTATTTCCTATTATGAAACTAAATCTTGAGTCATGGTTAAAAGGTAATCAGTGTTCAAGAGAGTGGTCTGTAGAGGTAAGCAGTAATTCAGATTTGATTGGCAGCATAGGCTTTTCAGGGAATAGTTCAAAATAAGGAGCACTTTGAGAGAGCCAGAAACACAATCCAAAATGAAAATTGTCAGAATTTTCCTAACATTGGGTTATCGATAAATATGTTACAAAATTTTCAAGTTGTGTCTTTCCTAGCAGCTATAATTAAAAATACAGCTATAATTTTAAAAAATGGTTTTGTGCACTCCATCTCATTTGAGCCCTATAACACAACCTTGTGTTATGGGCATGATTATCACTATTTTATACCTAAGAAGACTTGCTCAAAGTTCCCAGGTTTGCAGTAAGTATCAGGGTGAATATTCTCCATGCTCTCCTGCCAGCAGAGCCCCTGAGCTTCTTAGGATCCCAGATGCCTCCTGGAAAGGTAGTATATGAATGATTCTATCAGTTTTATGCTGTATTGTTCCTTGTAAGGAATCCATGTTTATTGTTTCCATCATTGGCCAGAGTAATTGCACCTTCATCACAGGGGGGTTATAAAGACAAAATCCCCCAAATAACACATGTCTAAAAATGAACATATCACAAGGGAATTAGAAAAGCTCAATTTCTCCTGTTTTATATGCAGATTTCATGATTTGAGATAAAGTTGTTTCCTTTAGGTCAAAGATATTGTGATAAGGTACATCAGTAACGTAAATTTAGAAGCAAATGCATATTTATTTTTATATAAAAATGGTGTTGTTACATATTGTTGCAGAGACATGTTGTAAACCATTTTCCTTTTTGGATCTGTACTGTTTCTGTAGTTCTGTGTGTTAACCAGATGAACAAAGATTGTGGTAAGCTAATACACTTGGACTGTTTATTGGCATTGTTTCTAACTTTTCTTCGAACTTTATAAAATTAATGTCTCTCTGTTTCTGTTCTGTCTTCCTTCTGAGATAGAGCAGATCTGAGTTTCTGGATATTCCTCACTTTACTTAGGAGAATTTTCCAGTTTGGAATAAGTAATGAAGTTATCATGACCATAGTTCCCTTGGAATTCCTTAGAATTTTATTTTTAATTTTACCACCTTATTTGCTAAAATTAATATTGATGTACATATCCCTTTTGTTAGACTGGAATAATCTGTGCACTAAATACCATATTTCAAAGTGTGTATGACTACCCTCAAAAGATGCTAAATAAGTCTTTGTCTGGAGTTGAAAAAGAGAACAAATTTTCAAGACACTTAAAAAAAATCTTTCATAGGCAAAAAATTGAATTATACACCGAACTCCTGTAGTTTCAATGCAAAGCTAAATCACTTTAGAACTTACTTCTAAACTACATGCTAGTTCCAGTTCAGTCGCCCAGTCATGTCTGACTCTCTGAGACCCCATGAACTGCAGCATGCCAGGCCTCCCTGTCCATCACTAACTCCCAGTGTCTACCCAAACCCATGTCCATTGAGTCGGTGATGCCATCCAACCATCTCATCCTCTGTTGTCCCCTTCTCCTCCTGCCCTCAATCTTTCTCAGTATCAGGGTCTTTTCAAATGAGTCAGCTCTTCGCATCAGGTGGCCAAAATATTGGAGTTTCAGCTTCAACATCAGTCCTTCCAATGAACATCCAGGACTGATCTCCTTTAGGATGGAATGGTTGGATCTCCTTGCAGTCCAAGGGACTCAGAGTCTTTTCCAAAACCACAGATCAAAAGCATCGATTCTTCAGTGCTCAGCTTTCTTTATAGTCCAACTCTCACATCCATACATGACAACTGGAAAAACCATAGCCTTGACTAGATGAACCTTTGTGACAAAGTTGTCTCTGCTTTTTAATATGCTGTCTAGGTTAGTCATAACTTTCCTTCCAAGGAGTAAGCGTCTTTTAATTTCATGGCTGCAATCACCATCTGCAGTGATTTTGGAGCCCAAAAAGAAAGTTTGCCACTGTTTACACAGTTTCCCCATCTATTTGCCATGAGGTGATGAGACCGGATGCCATGATCTAAGTTTTCTGAATGTTGAGCTTTAAGCCAAATTTTTCACTCTCCTCTGTCACTTTCATCAGAGGCTCTTCAGTTCTTCACTTTCTGGCATAAGGGTGGTGTCATCTGCATATCTGAGGTTATTGATATTTTTCCTGGCAATCTTGATTCCAGCTTGTGCTTCCTCCAGCCCAGCGTTTCTCACTATGTACTCTGCATATAAGTTAAATAAGCAGGGTGACAATATACAGCCGTGACGTACTCCTTTTCCTATTTGAAACCAATCTGTTGTTCCATGTCCAGTTCTAACTGTTGATTCCTTTTTTTTTTTTGGACTTGAATTTATTTATTTATTTATTTTTTGCTTTGCGGTATATTAACGCATATATATGGAATTTAGAAAGATGATAACAATAACCCTGTGTATGAGACAGCAAAAGTGATGCTGATGTATGGAACAGTCTTATGGACTCTGTGGGAGAGGGAGAGGGTGGGAAGATTTGGGAGAATGGCATTGAAACATGTTAAATAACTGTTGATTCCTGACCTGCATACAGGTTTCTCAAGAGGCAAGTCAGGTTGTCTGGTATGCCCATCTCTTTCAGAATTTTCCACAGTTTATTGTGATCCACACAGTCAAAGGCTTTGGCATAGTCAATAAAGCAGAAATAGATGTTTTTTCTGGATATCTCTTGCTTTTTGGTGATCCAGCAAATGTTAGCAATTTGATCTCTGGTTCCTCTGCCTTTTCTGAAACTAGCTTGAACATCTGGAATTCATGGTTCACATATTGCTAAACCCTGGCTTGGAGAATTTTGAGCATTATTTAGCATGTAGTTGCTAATCATACTCAATTGATTATCAAACTGTGTATCAGTTGGTTGGGATATGTAGATAAGGCAAAACAAAACCAACACACGAGAAAAAAAAGCAACCATAACCTAGAATGGTCAGGCCATGTGGATTATTACAGGCTATTGAAAGGACTTTATTCTTCTGCAACTTCTATAGGGAACCACTGAAGGGTAAAGAGCAGAGATGTGTTATGATATGACTTAACACTTTAAAAGAATCGCTATGGTCCTAAGTGGGTCATAAATTATTAACATTGGCAATTGTCAAGACACTGAAACTTTGTTTCTAGAATGTGACCCAGATATTGCAACCATTTTATTATACTTTTGAAATTTATTTGAAAATATTTTTACTATATCAAAATGAAGCCTATTTTATTTCTGTAATACTTTGTCATATTCAGGGCAAGGTAGAGGATAATGAGGATTAAGTGAGGTAACAGTGTGAACAGAATTTGTAAGATACAAAAAATATATTGCCTATTCAGTGACATAAAGGGTTAGTTATTATTTTTGTTGTGTCTTTTCAAGAAAAGATATAGGAATAAAATGTTAAGAAAACTTATTTTCAATTAGGATACTGCAGTCTAAAATGTATTTTAGTATCATGTTACTGCCAGTAAATGATTACTTTTAAAAAAGTTCAGACAGTTCAAAGGCAATAATTATAAATATCATTGATTTCTTTAATGAACATGTCAATAATGATGAAGAACCATTTTACTTTTCCCCCTTTAGACTTCCAACCTTTCATTATTAAATAATAGAGAATTGTAGAATAAATCAGGAAAGGTCACTAGACTGCTTAGCCTCAGCACCTAAATCTGACTACTGGAAGGCAATTCTCTGTGAATGTAGTTCTGTTAACCCAGAGTCCAAACTTTATGAGGAAAGACCATTGTTCTTGGTTAAAGGATGACTAAAGAGCAACCATGTCCTGGAATATAGAAATAATATATTGCTTCAGAGGGATTTTGAGACTTATTTCTCTTGTAGATATTAGCATATATCCCAGAGTAAAAGTCTCTCCTTATTCAAAGAGGAGGATGGGCCACTGTGTCAGCCAAACCACTGAGTGTCATGCTTTTGTGAGTCTGTGAAACAACCCCTCTGTATGGGTAGAGTATTATCATGCTGCCATAACCTTGCCAGTAATGAGATGCTCTGTGAATGATAAACTGTGTTCTGATCTGTAGACTTTGTGTTTCTTGTTAGAATATCTATCGATTGATTGATTTATCAAACGAACAATCAATCAATCTATCTATCTACCTACCTATCCATTTACCTACCATCTACCTGTCTACCTATCTATCACCTGGGTAGTCTGATTTCTCATCTTCTAAGTGATGTCTCAGATCCTTCACAATTTCAGATTAAATACTGATATATTCTTTCATGAGGCTCATGCCATAGTGACATTTGTATTGAGAAATGGGATTTGCTTTGTGATACTCAGTTCAGTTCAGTTCAGTCGCTCAGTCGTGTCTGACTCTTTGTAATCCCATGAATCCCAGCACTCCAGGCCTCGCTGTCTATCACCAACTCCCAGAATTCACTCAGACTCATGTCCATCGAGTCAGTGATGCCATCCAGCCATCTCATCCTCTGTCGTCCCTTTCTCCTCCTGCCCCCAATCCCTCCCAACAACAGAGTCTTTTCCAATGAGTCAACTCTTTGCATGACGTGGCCAAAGTACTGGAGTTTCAGCTTCAGCATCATTCCCTCCAAGGAATTCCCAGGACTGATCTCCTTCAGAATGGACAGGTTGGATCTCCTTGCAGTCCAAGGGACTCTCGAGAGTCTTCTCCAACACCACAGTTCAAAAGCATCAGTTCTTTGGCCCTCAGCCTTCTTCACAGTCCAACTCTCACTTCCATACATGACCACTGGAAAAACCATAGCCTTCACTAGATGGACCTTTGTTGGCAAAGTAATGTCTCTGCTTTTCAATATGCTATCTAGGTGGGTCATAACTTTTCTTCTAAGGAATAAGCATCTTTTAATTTTATGGCTGCAATCACCATCTGCAGTGATTTTGGAGCCCCAAAAAATAAAGTCTGACACTATTTCCCCATCTATTTCCCATGAAGTGATGGGACCGGATGCCATGATCTTTGTTTTCTGAATGTTGAGCTTTAAGCCCACTTTTTCACTCTCCTCTTTCACTTTCATCAAGAGGCTTTTGAGTTCCTCTTCACTTTCTGCCATAAAGGTGGTGTCATCTGCATATCTGAGGTTATTGATATTTCTCCTGGCAATCTTGATTCCAGCTTGTGCTTCTTCCAGCCCAGCGTTTCTCATGATGTACTCTGCATAGAAGTTAAATAAGCAGGGTAACAATATACAGCCTTGACGTACTCCTTTTCCTATTTGGAACCAGTCTGTTGTTCCATGTCCAGTTCTAACTGTTGCTTCCTGACCTGCATACAAATTTCTTAAGAGGCAGGTCAGGTGGTCTGGTATTCCCATCTCTTTCAGAATTTTCCACAGTTTATTGTGATCCACACAGTCAAAGGCTTTGGCATAGTCAATAAAGCAGAAATAGATGTTTTTCTGGAACTCTTTGCTTTTTCCATGATCCAGCGGATATTGGCAATTTGGTCTCTGGTTCATCTGCCTTTTCTAAAACCAGCTTGAACATCAGGAAGTTCATGGTTCATGTATTGCTGAAGTCTGGCTTGGAGAATTTTGATCATTACTTTACTAGCATGTGAGATGAGTGCAATTGTGCAGTAGTTTGAGAATTCTTTGGCATTGCCTTTCTTTGGGATTGGAATGAAAACTGACCTTTTCCAGTCCTGTGGCCACTGCTGAGTTTTCCAAATTTGCTGGCATATTGAGTGCAGCACTTTCACAACATCATCTTTCAGGATTTGGAATACCTCAACTGGAATTCCATCACCTCCACTAGCTTTGTTCATAGTGATGCTTTCTAAGGCCCACTTGACTTCACATTCCAGGATGTCTGGCTCTAGGTGAGTGATCACACAGTCATGATTATCTGAGTCATGAAGATCTTTTTTGTATAGTCCTTCTGTGTATTCTTGCCACCTCTTCTTGATATCTTCTGCTTCTGTTAGGTCCATATCATTTCTGTCCTTTATCGAGCCCATCTTTGCATGAAATGTTCCCTTGGTATCTCTAATTTTCTTGAAGAGATCTCTAGTCTTTCCCATTCTGTTGTTTTCTTCTATTTCTTTGCATTGATTGCTGAAGAAGGCTTTCTTATCTCTTCTTGCTATTCTTGGAACTCTGCATTTTGATGCTTATATCTTTCCTTTTCTCCTTTGCTTTTCGCTTCTCTTCTTTTCACAGCTATTTGTAAGGCCTCCCCAGACAGCCATTTTGCTTTTTTGCATTCCTTTCCCTATGGGATGGTCTTGATCCCTGTCTCCTGTACAATTTCACGAACCTCATTCCATAGTTCATCAGGCGCTCTATCTATCAGATCTTGTCCCTTAAATCTATTTCTCACTTCCACTATATAATCATAAGGGATTTGATTTAGGTCATACCTGAATGGTCTAGTGGTTTAAGTCTGAATTTGGCAATAAGGAGTTCATGATCTGAGCCACAGTCAGCTCCTGGTCTTGTTTTTGTTGACTGTATAGAGCTTCTCCATCTTTGGCTGCAAAGAATATAATCAATCTGATTTTGGTGTTGACCATCTGGTGATGTTCATGTGTAGAGTCTTCTCTTGTGTTGTTGGAAGAGGGTATTTTCTATGACCAGTGCATTTTCTTGGCAAAACTCTTTTAGTCTTTGCCCTGCTTCATTCCATATTCCAAGGCCAAATTTGCCTGTTAATCCAGGTGTTTCTTGACTTCCTACTTTTGTATTCCAGTCCCCTATCATGAAAAGGACATCTTTTTTGGGTGTTAGTTCTAAAAGGTCTTGTAGGTCTTCATAGAACCGTTCGACTTCAGCTTCTTCAGCATTACTGGTTGGGCCATAGACTTGGATTACTGTGATATTGAATGGTTTGCCTTGGAAACGAACAGAGATCATTCTGTCGTTTTTGAGATTGTATTCAAGTACTTCATTTCGAACTCTTTTGTTGACCATTATGGCTACTCCATTTCTTCTGTGGGATCCCTGCCTGCCGTAGTAGATATAATGGTCATTTGAGTTAAATTCACCCATTCCAGTCCATTTCAGTTTGCTGATTTATAGAATGTCGATGTTCACTCTTGCCATCTCTTGTTTGACCACTACCAAATTGCCTTGATTCATGGACCTGACATTCCAGGTTCTTATGCAATATTGCTCTTTATAGCATCAGACCTTGCTTCTATCACCAGGCACATCCACAGATGGGTATTGTTTTTGCTTTGGCTCCATCCCTTCATTCTTTCTGGAGTTCTTTCTCCACTGATCTCCAGTAGCATATTGGGCACCTACTGGCCTGGGGAGTTCCTCTTTCAGTATCCTATCATTTTGCCTTTTCATACTGTTCATGGGATTCTCAAGGCAAGAATACTAAAGTTGTTTGCCATTCCCTTCTCCAGTGGACCACATTCTGTCAGACCATGACCCGCCAGTCTTGGGTGGCCCCACGGGAATGGCTTAGTTTCATTGAGTTAGACAAGGCTGTGGTCCTAGTGTGATTAGATTGACTAGTTTTCTGTGAGTCTGGTTTCAGTGTGTCTCCCCTCTGATGCCCTCTTGCAACACCTACCGTCTTACTTACCAAGCACAGCCACTGCTCCTTACCTGCTCCTTACCCCTACCCTGGAGGGGTATCTCCTCACCACCGCCCCTCCTGACCTTGAAAGTGGAAATGCTCCTCTAGGCCCTCCTGAGCCCAGGCAACCACCGCTCCTTGGAGGTGGGTTTGCTCCTCCCTGCCGCCGCTCCTGGCCTCGGACTTGGGTTAGCTCCTCTCAGTCACGCTAAGTGCGCCGGTCGCAGCTGCCTGCGCTAAATGGTATTAGTTATTTGTGATAGTAGTTGTCAAGATATTCCGTCATTTGTTCTCTATGATACATTCAAAATAGACATGAAATAATGTGTGTATAAATATCTTCTTCACACACACACACACTTTCAGGATTGTTGATATGTATAGGTAAAGCACCTCCCTGGCCGAGATGATGACTTTGAATTTCATTGAAACATAAGTTTAAATACGATGTCATATAGAGAACATGGTGACATGAGTGCTGCAGAATGTCATGCTGACATACTCAGCAGATTGGTGATCTCTTTTTCTTCTTCGCGTAAGTAGCTATGCAGGGTTTTTGCTTTCTGGTTAAGGAACAAGAAGATGATGTGGTATACATTTGTGTATGTGTGTGTGTGGTGTGTGCATGCATGTACATGTGTGCCTGTGTCTCTGCATGCAAGGGTGATGGAGAAAGGCGGAGGGTAAATGAAACAAAAAAGTTAGGAGATTTAGAATATGAAAAGGATAACCTGATATTTTATATTTTGACTGCCACAGCTGGTATCACAGCTTTAGGAAGATGTGATGAGTAATTGCTGAATGATTTTCAATAAATGGCCTAGATATAGGACTATTCCCAGAAAGTATGTGGAGTCAGGTCAAGGAATGGAAAATCCAACTAAAGAAGCTTTTCAGGGAGCTGCCAGATTGATGTAACAGTGTCAATGCTCAAAAATGAGGCTATTTCTTTTAAAAACAATTGTTTTATTGTGTAAAGAATGCTTAACAAGAAAGCTAGCCTATTAACATATTTTAAATGTATCTTTGTGTGAATCACAATAAACTGGAAAATTCTGAAAGAGAAGGGAATACCAGACCACCTGACCTGCCTCTTGAGAAATCTGTATGCAGGCCAAGAAGCAACAGTTAGAACTGGACATGGAACAACAGACTGGTTCCAAATAGGAAAAGGAGTACATCAAGGCTGTGTATTGTCATCGTGCTTGTTTAACTTATATGCAGAGTACATCATGAGAAACGCTGGACTGAATGAAACACAAACTAGAATCAAGACTGCTGGGAGAAATATCAATAACCTCAGATATGCAGATGACACCACCCTATGGCAGAAAGTGAAGAAGAACTAAGAGCCTCTTGATGAAAGTAAAAGAGGAAAGTGAAAAAGTTTGCTTAAAGCTCAACATTCAGAAAACAAAGATCATGGCATCTGGTCCCATCACTTCATGGCAAATAGATGGAGAAACTGTGGAAACTTTGGCAGACTTTATTTTTTTGGGCTCCAAATCACTGCAGATGGTGACTGCAGCCATGAAATTAAAAGACACTTACTCCTTGGAAGAAAAGTTATGACCAACCTAGACAGCATATTCAAAAGCAGAGACATTACTTTGCCAACAAAGGTTCATCTAGTCAAGGCTATGGTTTTTCCAGTAGTCATGTATAGATGTGACAGTTGGACTATAAAGAAAGCTGAGCACCAAAGAATTGATGCTTTTGAACTGTGATGTTGGAGAAAACTCCTGAGATTCCCTTGGACTGCAAGAAGATCCAACCAGTCCATCTAAAGGAAATCAGTCCTGAATGTTCATTGGAAGGACTGATGTTGAAGCTGAAACTCCACTACTTTGGCCACCTGATATGAAGAACTGACTCACTGAAAAGACCCTGACGGTGGGAAGGATTGAAGGCGGGAGGAGAAGGGGACAACAGAGGATGAGATGGTTGGATGGCATCACTGACTCAATGGACATGAGCTTGAGTAAACTCCAGGAGCTGGTGATGGACAGGGGAGGCCTGGCCTGCTGCAGTCCATGGGGTCACAAAGAGGTGGACCTGACTGAGAGACTGAACTGAACTGAACTGAAGTGTATAATACAATATTGTTTAAAACAGGTGCTATATCATACAACAGCTCTCTAGAACTTATTAATCTTGCTTAACTGAAATTTATGTCCACTGATTAGTTATTCCCATTTTCCCATCCTTCTAGCAACCACCATTCCACTCTTTGACTCTATGAATTTGATTACTTCAGATACTTCATAAACATGGAACAATGAGGATTATGTCCTTGTGCCTGACATTTCCCTAAGCGTAATGTCTTTCAGGTCTATCCATGTTGTCACATTTCATTGGATTTCCTTATTTTTAAAGGCTGAACAGTATTACACTGTATGTATATACTATATTTTCCTTATCCACTTATCTATCAATGGACATTTAGCTTGTTCTTGCCTCGACTATATGAATAGTGTTAAAATGGATATGAGAGTGTGTATGTCACTTTGAGATCTTAATTTCAATTCTTCTGGATAAATACCTAAAAGTGGCATTGATGGATCATATGTAGTTCTATTTTTAATTTTTTCAGGCACTAAAAACCCTGCATGCCTCTCTGATGGCTACAGGGTTACTGGTTTTCACAGCTACTATAATTGCAAGGCTGCTGGTTTTCAAGAGAGAGGAGGACTAAAGCAAGTAAGACCCTACAAAGCATACTGTCCTCATCAAGATTCAGTCATTTTTCTTGAATAAAAGATCTCAGATTCTTGCAAATATTTAATTAATCTCTGGAGTTTTTAGAAAGTTGATTCTGATGATTTTTCCCAGTGTTCATTGCTATTTTGGAGGTCCTTAGTCCACAATTCACAACTGTTCATCTTGGGAAAATTAATTAAAATCCTTCCTCTCAGTTTTCACATTTGTGAAACAGGGATAATAACATATCTCAGAAAAGTTGTGAGTATTAGACAATTCTATTGAGGAAAATCACTGAGAATGGTACCTGGCACATAACACCCAATAAACACTGGCCAAGATGATCGTTTACATTCATTTTAAATCTGTAAGCTCAGATATTAACAAACTTATCTTTTAAAAAAATTAGTTTTATATTTACAATGTAAGTCACATTTTATTTTTTATGAATTCATTTATCTGGGTAGATGGATTTATAGATTATATTATACAAAGTTTCAGATCACAGCAGTTGGTAATGTTTTATATTCCATTACATTGAGTATTCCCTAAAGCTTTTTGAAACAATACGAGATGGCCAACCTGTTGGAGATATTATGCTTATACTTACTGTTCAAGTATGTAGGCTGAAAAAAATCACACTAAAACAGGGTACTTTTGTTACTTCAGAAAAATAAGCCTGTTACTTTTTTTTATGTACTTTTTAAAATGCATTTACAAAATTACACTTTTTGAAAGGACTGTCTCAGGAAGAAAATGTAAAATTTATAATATTTTATGAGGTACCTAGAATTACAAAGTCATTAAGTTTTTATGAAATATTTTAAATTTTAATAACAAGCAAAGATGCTTCCTTAAGATATCTTCTCCCAAAGGTGAGTGGATGTTAGAAGATGAAGCTATTCCAGTGCCTTAAATGTCAGCAAGCTTGAGCCTGTCAGTGAATGGGATTAGTACATAATCAAAATGGATAACTTGGAATACTTAAAAATAATAATTAGGTATGAAAAATCATCATTATTTCCCCTCTCTTTTGTAAATATATTGAGCATAATATTCATGTAAATATTCACTTCAGGTTTTCTTTGGGGATTTATTTTTTTAGTTAGTGTTCTCAAGGTTCTGATTTTTGAATAAGCAAGCAAAGATGTTGGTTTACCAGCTGTTCTTCTTCTCTAAGACTCAACTGATATATTTCAATTATTATAATTTTGAATATTTTGATATATTAAAGATTACATCAAATTAGATCTAAGAGAGATAAATATACTTCACATAAAACCTTCTAATCATTCTGAAAAAAACTTATTTCTTAAGAATCAGCATTTTTACTTAACTTCATATAATCTTTTCATGTATACAATGAATATTTTATATATATGTTGATAGTGTGACTGCCTTTGCTATCTGATGTTTTGGAAAGAAAATGCTTTCATAGGTAAGCCCTATGACAATTAGACTCTTTCAGTTGTTATTACCAAAAACTCATCCCAAACTAGCTTTAGTCTCTTTCTGTCTTCTCACCTCTGTATGTGTATATGTTGGTCACTCAGTCATGTCCTATGTGACATGGGGTCCCTTTGTGACCCCATGGACTGTAGTCTGCCTGGCTCCTCTGTCCATGAAATACTCCAGATGAGAATTCTGGAATAGGTTTCTATTCCCTTCTCCAGGGTATCTTCCCAACCAAGGGATCAAATCCTGGTCTCCCACATTGAAGGCAGATTTACCTGAATCTGAGCCACCATGGCTCAGCCACCTGAGCTTTCCCTAGTCTGAGCCACTAGGGGAGCTCCCTCACCTCTGTAGTAGACTTAAGAACTAGTAGCCTTGCAAAACACAGTATCTGTGAAAACAAGCAACCTTACAGCCATCAAAGGATCACGTTGAAAATAAAGGGATGGAAAAAGATATTCCAAGCAAACTGGAACCAAAAAGAGCAGAAGTGACTCTACCTATATCTGTGCTGTGCTTAGTCACTCAGTTGTGTCTGACTTTTTGTGACCCCATGGACTATAGTCTGCCAGGCTCCTCTGTCAATGGGGATTCTCCAGGCAAGAATACTGGAATGGGTTTCCAAGCCCTCCTCCAGGGGATCTTTCTAACCCAGGAATCAAACCCAGGTCTCCTGCATTACAGGCAAATTCTTTACTGTTTGAGATAAATACTTATATCGCACAGATATATTTATCTGAACTTGTATATCACAAAATTAGACATTAAGTAAAAATTGCTGCAGGAGATCAAGAAGATCATTACATAATAATAAAAAGATCCATTAAACAGGAAGATAAAACAATTACAAATATACATACACTGAATAGCAAAGCATTTATATATGTAAAGCAAACACTGGCAGATCTGAGGGTAGCGATAGACAGCAATAAAATGAAAATAGGAGACTTAAATAATCCACTTTAAATAATGGATAGATTACTCAGACAGAAAGTCACTAAGGAAACAAGACCTGAACAATATTAAATACCAAACAAACCTGATAGACATACACAGAACTTTCTACCCAACAGCAAGCTGTCTGCACATTCTTTTCAAGTGCATATGGAACATCTAAGATCACACGTTAGGTTATAAAGTAAGTCTTAAGAAATTCAAGAAGAGTGAAATGATCTCAATTATATTTTCAGATCACAATGGAAATTAACTAGAAATCAATAATAAAAGAAAATTGGAAAATCGCATGAATAAATGGAAAATAAAGAATACACTTGAGCAATTATTGGGTCAAAGAATAAATAAAAAGAGAAATTAAAAAATATCTTAGACAGACAAAAATGAAAGCACACCAAAATGAGATACAGCAAAAAACAATACTAAGAAGGAGTCTAAAAACACCTATACAATGTAGATCTCAAACAAGGAAGATCTAGAATAAACCATTCAATTTTATACCTCAAGAAATATAAAAATGACCAACTAAGCCACAATTAGCACAAAGAAGGAAATAATGAAGATTAGAACAGAAATTAGTTAGATAATTGGAGAATAATACAAAAAGCAATAAAAACAAGTATTATTAAAAAGAAAACAAAACTGATGAACCCTTAGCTAGACTAGGAATAAATCAGTGATCACGCAAATAAAATCAGAATTAAAAGAGAAGATATTACAAATAATGACGCTGAAATAAAAGTCATAAGGGATAATTGTGAACAACTGTGAGCTAGCAAGGTGGACAACTTATAGGAAATGGATAAATTGCTAGAAACATACAACCTACTAACACTGATTTAAAAGAAATAGAAAGCCTGAACAGCTAAATAACAGGGAGATTGCATCAGTAATCAAAAAACTCCCTACAAAAAAAAAAGCAAGTACTAACTAAGGATAACATAGCAGGTGAATTTCAGTTCAGTTCAGTTCAGTCACTCAGTTGTGTCTGACTCTTTGTGACCCCATGGACTGTAACACGCCATGCCTCCCTGTCGATCACCAACTCCCGGAGCTTACTCAAACTCATGTCCATTGAGTTGGTGATGCCATCCAACTATCTCATCCTCTGTCGTGCCCTTCTCCTCCCCCTTTCAATCTTTCCCAGTGTCAGGGTCTTTTCAAATGAGTCAGCTCTTCGAATCAGGTGGCCAAAGTATTGGAGTTTCAGCTTCAACATCAGTCCTTCCAATGAATATTCAGGACTGATCTCCTTTAGAATGGTCTGGTTGGATCTCCTTGCAATCCAAGGGACTCTCAAGAGTCCTCTCCAACAACAGAGTTTAAATGCATCAATTCTTCGGTGCTCAGCTTTCTTCACAGTCCAACTCTCACATCCATACATGACCACTGGAAAAACCATAGCTTTGACTAGATGGACCTTTGTTGGCAAAGTAATGTCTCTGCTTCTTAATAAGCTGTCTAGGTTGATGATAACTTTTCTTCCAAGGAGAAAACATTTTTAATTTCATGGCTGCAGTCACCATCTGCAGTGATTTTGGAGCCCAAGAAAATAGAGTCAGCCACTGTTTCTGCTATTTCCCCATCCATTTGCCATGAAGTGATGGGACCAGATGCCATGATCTTAGTTTTCTGAATGTTGAATTTTAAGCCAGCTTTTTCACTCTTCTCTTTCATTTTCATCCAGAGGCTCTTTAGTTCTTCTTCACTTCCTGCCATAAGGGTGGTGTCATCTGAATATCTGAGGTTATTGATATTTCTCCCGGCAATCTTGATTCCAGCTTGTGCTTCATCCAGTCCAGCATTTCTCATGATGTATTTACATATAAGTTAAATAAGCAGGATAACAATATACAGCCTTGACATACTCCCTTCCTGATTTGGAACCAGTCTGTTGTTCCATGTTCAGTTCTAACTGTTGCTTCTTGACCTGCATACAGAATTCTCAAGAGTCAGGTCAGGTGGTCTAGTATTCCCATTTCTTGAAGAATTTTCCACAGTTTGTGGTGATCCACACAGTCAAAGGCTTTGGCATAGTCAATAAAACAGAAGTAGATGTTTTATCAAATACTTAAAAGAAATATTCATATTAGTCTTTTTTAAAGTCCTCTAATAAATCAGAGAGGGAACACCTCCAAACTCATTTTATGAGACCAGCATTACCATGATACCAATGCCAAAGAAAGACACCACAAGAAACGTAAACTTCAAGCAAATAGCCCTGATTAACATGGATGCCAAAAGCCTCAACAAAATATTAGCACAACAAATTCAACAGCACTTTTTAAAAAGGATCATGTGCCATGACCAAGTCGGATTTATCCCTAGAATACCAGAATGGGTCAACCCATGCCAGTCAATCAATGTGATATAGGAAAATGAAGGAGCAAAAATTATATAATAATCTCAAATATTTCAGAAAAAAGCATTGGCAATATTCAAGACACTTTTATGACAAAATTCTCAAAAAATTAAGTATAGTCAATTAACACAAAAAAGACCATATATGAAAAACCCATGGCTAACATACTCAGTGGTGAAAACGAAAAACCTTTCTCTGAGATCTGGAAAGAAGGCAAGATTGCCTACTCTTCAACACACAGTGCTGGGAAAACTGCATATCTGCATGCAAAAATTAAATAGAGTCAGATGCGTTAGCGACTAAACCACAACAAAACCTTATACCATACACAAAAATTAACTCAAACTGGATTAAAGAGTGACACATAAGATCTGAAACTCCTAAAAGAAAGCATGGAGGAAAAGTTTCTTGACATTAGTCTTGGCAATGAATTCTTGGATACGATATCAAAGGCAACGAAAGCAAAAATAGATACACAATAGAGTGAGACTACATTAAACTAAAAAGTAGCTGCACAGCAAGGAAAACTTTCTACAGAATAAAAAGGCAACATATGGAATGGGAGAAAATATTTGCAAGCTATATATCTGATAAGAGCTTAATTTCCAAAATATATAAAGAACTACAACTCAATAGTAAAAAAAAAAAAAAAAAAACCTTGATTTTAAAAATGAGTGAAGGACTTGAGTAAACATTGTTCCATAGAAGATATACTGATGGTCAATTGATACATGAAAAGGTGCTCACATCAATAATCATCATGAAAACGCCAATCAAAATTACAGTGAGATATCATCCTCTTTTTAGGGTGACTATTTTGAAAAAGGAAAAGTATTATGTATTTGAAGTTATGGAGACGTTGGAGCCCTTGTACACCATAGTGAGAATGTAAAATATAGCTGTTATGGAAAACATTATGGAGTTTCCTCAAAAAATTTAAAACTAGCATATGATCCAGCAGTTTTACTTTTGTGTAGGTATCCAAAGAAAATGAAATCAGGATGTCACAGAGATATCTGCATTCCCATTTTTACTGCAGTATTGTTCTTAATAACCAGGATATGGAAACAATGCAAACATCCACTGACAGATGAATGGATGAAGAAGATATAAAATATTCATACAGTGAAATATTATTCAACCTTAAAATAGATGGAAAGCCTATGAATTTGTGACAATATGGATGGTCCTTGAAGACATTATAAAAAGTGAAATAAGTCAGTCAAAAAAAGACAAATACTCTTGATTCCTCTTTTGAGGCATCTAAAATAGTTAAATATATCAGATCAGATCAGATTAGATCAGTCGCTCAGTCGTGTCCGACTCTTTGCGACCCCATGTATCGCAGCACGCCAGGCCTCCCTGTCCATCACCAACTCCAGGAGTTCATGTGATGCCATCCAGCCATCTCATCCTCTGTTGTCACCTTCTCCTCCTGCCCCCAATCCCTCCCAGCATCAGAGTCTTTTCCAATAAGTCAACTCTTCGGATGAAGTGGCCAAAGTACTGGAGTTTCAGCTTCAGCATCATTCCTTCCAAAGAAATCCCAGGGCTAATCTCCTTCAGAATGGACTGGTTGAATCTCCTTGCAGTCCAAGGGACTCTCAAGAGTCTTCTCCAACACCACAGTTCAAAAGCATCAATGCTTCAGCGCTCAGCTTTCTTCACAGTCCAACTCTCACATCCATACATGACCACAGGAAAAACCATAGCCTTGACTAGATGAACTTCTGTTGGCAAAGTAATGTCTCTACTTTTTAATATACTATCTAGGTTGGTCATAACTTTATTTCCAAGGAGTGTCTTTTAACTTCATGGCTGCAGTCACCATCTGCAGTGATTTTGGAGACCAGAACAATAAAGTCTGACACTGTTTCCACTGTTTCCCCATCTATTTCCTATGAAGTGATGGGACCGGATGCCATGATCTTCGTTTTCTGAATGTTGAGCTTTAAGCCCACTTTTTCACTCTCCACTTTCACTTTCATCAAGAGGCTTTTGAGTTCCTCTTCACTTTCTGCCATGAGGGTGGTGTCATCTGCATATCTGAGGTTATTGATATTTCTCCCGGCAATCTTGATTCCAGCTTATGCTTCCTCCAGCCCAGTGTTTCTCATGATGTACTCATGATATAAGTTAAATAAACAGTGTGACAATATACAGCCTTGACAAACTCCTTTTCCTATTTGGAACCAGTCTGTTGTTCCATGGCCAGTTCTAACTGCTGCTTCCTGACCTGCATACGAATTTCTCAAGAGGCAG
The DNA here is from genome assembly GCF_029378745.1 of Bos indicus. Lineage (NCBI taxonomy): Eukaryota > Metazoa > Chordata > Mammalia > Artiodactyla > Bovidae > Bos > Bos indicus. The sequence goes on along the minus strand of NC_091768.1, from coordinate 66,017,455 downwards.
ATCAGGTGTTCTGGTATTCCCACCTCTTTCAGAATTTTCCACAGTTTATTGTGATCCACACAGTCAAAGGCTTTGGCATAGTCAATAAAGCAGAAATAGATGTTTTTCTGGAACTCTCTTGCTTTTTCCATGATCCAGCAGATGTTGGCAATTTGATCTCTGCTTCCTCTGCCTTTTCTAAAACCAGCTTGAACATCTGGAAGTTCACGGTTCACATATTGCTTAAGCCTGGCTTGGAGAATTTTGAGCATTCGTTTCCTAGCATGTGAGATGAGTGCAATTGTGCGGTCGTATGAGCATTCTTTGGCATTGCCTTTCTTTGGGATTGGAATGAAAACTGACCTTTTCCAGTCCTGTGGCCACTGCTGAGTTTTCCAAATCTGCTGGCATATTGAGTGCAGCACTTTCACAGCATCATCTTTCAGCATTTGGAATAGCTCAACTGGAATTCCATCACCTCCACTAGCTTTGTTCGTAGTGATGCTTTCTAAGGCCCACTTGACTTCACATTCCAGGATGTCTGGCTCTAAGTCAGTGATCACACCATCGTGATTATCTGGGTCGTGAAGATCTTTTTTGTACAGTTCTGTGTATTCTTGCCACCTCTTCTTAATATCTTCTGCTTCTGTTAGGTCCATACCATTTCTGTCCTTTATCTAGCCCATCTTTGCATGAAACGTTCCCTTGGTATCTCTGATTTTCTTGAAGAGATCTCTAGTCTTTCCCATTCTGTTGTTTTCCTCTATTTCTTTGCATTGATCACTGAAGAAGGCTGTCTTATCTCTTCTTGCTATTTTTTGGAACTCTGCATTCAGATGTTTATATATTCCCTTTTCTCCTTTGCTTTTCGCTTCTCTTCTTTTCACAGCTATTTGTAAGGCCTCCCCAGACAGCCATTTTGCATTTTTGCATTTCTTTTTCTTGGGGATGGTCTTGATCCCTGTCTCCTGTACAATGTCACGAACCTCATTCCATAGTTCATCAGGCACTCTGTCTATCAGATCTAGGCCCTTAAATCTATTTCTCACATCCACTGTATAATCATAAGGGATTTGATTTAGGTCATACCTGAATGGTCTAGTGATTTTTCCCTACTTTCTTCAATTTAAGACTGAATTTGGCAATAAGGAATTCATGTTCTGAGCCACAGTCAGCTCCCGGTCTTGTTTTTGCTGACTGTATAGAGCTTCTCCATCTTTGGCTGCAAAGAATATAATCAATCTGATTTTGGTGTTGGTTATCTGGTGATGTCCATGTATAGAGCTATCCCACGTTGAAGGTCAGGAAGGGCGGCAGTGAGGAGATACCCCTCGTCCAAGGTAAGGAGCAATGGCTGTGCTTTGCTGGAGCAGCCGTGAAGAGATACCCCACGCCCAAGGTAAGAGAAACCCGAGTAAGATGGTAGGCGTTGCAAGAGGGCATCAGAGGGCAGACACACTGAAACCATACTCACAGAAAACTAGTTAATCTAATCACACTAGGACCACAACCTTGTCTAACTCAATGAAACTAAGCCATGCCCGTGGGGCAAGATGGGCGGGTCATGGTGGAGAGATCTGACAGAATGTGGTCCACTGGAGAAGGGAATGGCAAACCACTTCAGTATTCTTGCCTTGAGAACCCCATGAACAGTATGAAAAGGCAAAATGATAGGATACTAAGAGAAACTCTCCAGGTCAGTAGGTGCCTAATATGCTACTGGAGATCAGTGGAGAAATAACTCCAGAAAGAATGAAGGGATGGAGCCAAAGCAAAAAGAATACCCAGTTGTGGATGTGACTGGTGATAGAAGCAAGGTCCGATGCTGTAAAGAGCAATATTGCATAGGAACCTGGAATATCAGGTCCATGAATCAAGGCAAATTGGAAGTGGTCAAACAAGAGATGGCAAAAGTGAATGTCGACATTCTAGGACTCAGCAAACTGAAATGGACTGGAATGGGTGAATTTAACTCAGATGACCATTATATCTACTACTGTGGGCAGGAATCCCTCAGAAGAAATGAAGTAGCCATCCTGGTCAACAAAAGAGTCCAAAATGCAGGACTTGGATGCAATCTCAAAAACGACAGAATGATCTCTGTTCATTTCCAAGGCAAACCATTCAATATCACAGTAATCCAAGTCTATGCCTCAACCAGTAATGCTGAAGAAGCTGAAGTTGAACAGTTCTATGAAGACCTACAAGACCTTTTAGAACTAACACCCCAAAAAGATGTTCTTTTCATTATAGGGGACTGGAATACAAAAGTAGGAAGTCAAGAAACACCTGGATTAACAGGCAAATTTGGCCTTGGAATACAGAATGAAGCAGGGCAAAGACTAATAGAGTTAAATATATAGATATACGTAATAGAATAGTAGTTACCCAGTGATAAAGGGAGGGGAATATGTGGAGTTGTTCTATGGGTAAAAATTAAACCAGATGAGTAATCTTGAAATTAATTTACAATATAATGCCTATAGTTAACAATGAAGTATTTACTTCAAAACTGTCTTAAGAGGATAGATAACATGTTAAGTGGTCTTATCACAAAACAACAACAAAAACAGAGTCCCAAGGAAATTTTTGGAGATGACAAGTATGTTTAAATAAACATTTGTTAGGTTGAGTCATAGTTTGTCAGTGAGCTGAGGTTCAGGAGAAGACTGCAAGAGAATTAAGACTGAAAATTGAGTACTCACAGGTCCTGGAGAAAGTACATGACGAGCCTGGGGGTCCACATAGCCAAGTCAAGGATCCAACAGAGACCTGGCAGGAATAGGGGCACATGCCTTTATTGGGGTCCCGATGGGGTACTTTGGGGTTCCTGACCTAAGCCTGGATTGATCAATTCAGACCATAAAAGAGGTTTTAGTAAGCTCTGTGGAGTGTGTAAAGGGAAGACCCTGGGAGACAAAGGAGATTTTGTCACAAGGGCTTTTGGGGAAGTCATATTAGAAACTTACATTTACTTGTGACTCTGCAGGTTGTCATCTAGAACACAATCTTACATGAAGGGCTGGTATTAGTTTAAGGTCTTCAGGGTGCTTGGCTAAACCAAATAAATGCCAAGACAGCAATACTCTGGAGTTGTTTAGCTAGACAGCGCCCAATGAGCCACACCTCCTGGTCTTCCAACTAAATGTAGTATATGTGTCACTGAGCCAGTTCTTGGTCTAAATCTGAAGAAGTCTTGGTAGGTTCTACTTTGCATTCTAAGAGAGCCCTGAGCTGCCATGTACAAAAATAGACTCTTATTGAAGAGCCCGTTGGGATACTCAAATCATCACGACATCCCAGCAGAACCCAGAATTTTCCACCAAAGTGTCAGACACAGTGCACCATCTTGGATGCTGTAGACCCAGATGACATTAATAGAGCTGAACTCAGTTGATTCACACAGTGGTGGAGATAATAAGATGGTGTTGTTTTAAACCACTAAATTTGGGGGTGATTTGTAGTTCATTGATAGGTATCTGAGACACTCATAAGTCACTAAAAATAGATTATATGGAATAAAAATGAATGAATTGCCTAATTATGATTTCCTCACTTTGAAATTGAGTTAAGGTTAACTCTTTTTCTCTGACATATAATTACATAGCCAGTATTATTAGAGTTTTGTATAGCTATTGTTGTATTAATTACTATACTTCTGGTTGCTTAAATTCTTTCTGAAGTTTGTTTTTTTTTCCCAAAGTTAAATGAAAGTTAAGCCACTTATAGATTTGGCAGTAAAGAAGATACCAGATGTCACATATGTGATGAAAATATTCTTAATTTTCCTGTTGTCATTAAAAAAAATCTTTTAAAATCCTTTAGTGGAAGTTTAGATTTGTATCTGCTTATCAGTCATAGGAAAATATAATTTTTTTAAATACATAAAATACTTTAAAGAAATTGCTGAGTATTTTTAATAGTGTCTTCATTTTAATGATGGGAAATAGGATAAAGAGGCTCAAACGTGTTCTAAAAATATAAATTTTTCTTTTGAAAGTTTCTAGCTTAGAACTTGGCATACTAGTCATGCTGAAATATATTTGGAGTATGTGTGTTAATCAGAAATAGTGATTCTTTAATAAGCTGGTACTTCAAAAATATTTTGATAGGTCTCAATGCTTCCACATTGTTTGATTATATGAGACCATTACAAAAAGCTACATTCATTGCCTTACTCCCAAAGGAACTACATTTCAGGCCAAAGTTTTATTCTCTTATCAGCAAAATCTTGGGATTACCTCTAGATTCTTAACCATTTTTCATCCTCAAAACCATGAAAAAAGTAACTTAGAGAATTTTTGTGTTTAGTTTGAATCAGTGTATCTTTATACACACATAGACATTGAACTCTGGAATGTATCTAGTTCTATCATCTTGATTTAGCATGACTTGATTTTTATGCTAAGAGCTCATGACTGGCAGAGCCAATAGAATTCTAATATACAAATTTTATTTTTATAAAATAAGAATTTCTTAGTTATGGAGTATTTTCCAACCTCCTCCCTTAAGTGAGCTACAACTAAATGAAAAGGTTGGACTTCTAAATTATTCAGTAGAACTTTTTACATTTTTAGACTTCTCCGAGAGTGTAAACATCATAATAACATTAGATTTAAAAGTTATTGCTCTTATTTCCAGGAAAAAACCGTAACAATTATAATCTGCTGGCAAGTTCTCTTACTAAAGAGAAGAATGGAATTATAGAAACAAGAAAATATTTGAATATTTGAATGATTCTGGCTTTACAGAAATGAACCATAACATCCAAGTTTTTTTCAGAGGATAACCTCTAAAGTTTAATCTTTAGACAATTCAATTATAAAGAAACTTTTTTTAGTTCAAATATAAGGACTCTTCCTTAAAAATCCCTAGTGAACAGGTGAACACTCTCTCTGAAAAGTGGGCAGATGACATGAATAGAAAATTTATAGAAATCCAGATGACATGAAATAAGTGAAACACTGCTTAATCTCACTAAAAATCACAAATATACAAGTTTTAAAATAAGATATTTGAATTCACTAGGGGAAAAGAAAGGTAATAAGATAATCAAAAAGTTTGAGCTAACAGGTTCCCTTATACCCTGTATGAATATTTTTGACCTAGCATTTCCAGTTAACATTATGTGACCTATAAAATGCCTCCATAGGTGCATTCAAAAGCATAACCTTGTCGCATTGATTCAAATAATGAACATATGGAAGCAATATAAATATCTATTAATAGGAGAGATTCTATAATCTAAGAATATCCATAATGCATTTTATTTATTTATTTAAAAATTTTTTTCTTCAGTGTATAGCTGATCTGCAATGTTGTGTTACTTACAGGTGTACAACAAAGTGATTACTTTTACATATGTATGTGTCTATTCTTTCAGATTCTTTTCCCTTATAGGATATTAAAAAACTTTGAGTATAGTTCTTTGTGCTATAAATTCCTTTTTGATAATCTATTTTATATGTGGTAGTGTGTATATGTTAATCCCAAACTCTTAATTTATCCCTCTCTCCCCCTTCCCCCTATGGTAACCATAAATTTGTTTTCTATGTCTGTGGATGTACTTCTCTTTTGTATGTATTAATAAGTTTGTTTCTATCATTTCAGCTTCCATGTATAAGCGATATCATATATTTGTCTTTGTCTGGCTTACTTCACTTAGTACGATAATCTCTAGGACCATCCTTGTTGCTGCAAATTGCATTTTAAGAGTGGGACAGATTTAGATATATTATAAAATAAAAGTATTCAAGATGTATTATTACATGAAGAAAGCTATGCTGAGTACAGTGACCCTGAGGAAAAAGGAGGGAAAAATAATGAGGTAAGAGATATGCATATATTAATTTTGTATTTATGTAGAAATAAAAAGAATGGGAAAAATTTAAGGTACAACTTGAAAGAATCTCATCTTTGGTTTTAAATTGTGCTTAGGTAAACCATATATAATCAAATAATTTCATAGTTCCAACTTTCAAAGTGAGGTTAGTGATTGCTATGGAATATAAAGGTAATTTTTAAGTTCCATTATCTAATGGGGTATAGATAAAATCTTTGTAATCCAGAACAATAAGAATGATTGACTGTAGACACAAAACCTGAGTTTATGGACTGAGTGATACTGAACATGTTGCTTCACCTCTGTTCCTCTCTTTCCTTACTTGTAAAATGAATCTAGTAAGTTCCTGGGGGAGATCAAAGAAGATATTATAGGAAAATATTTCATATGCTGCCAAGCACATAAGTCTTCAGAAATGAATATTTTAATGTATTCATAATAAAATAAACTAAAAAATTTAAAACAGCATCTTAAACCACTGATTAGAACAAAGTAAAGACAGTTAACTTAAATGATTAACCCAATTTAATGGAATCCTTAAAAGCATTAGTTTTATTCAAGTTTATTTCTTTCCTCTTTAAATTTATCATTTGAAATGTAGCTTTAGAAATTCAAATAATTCTTCTTAATATAAGTAATGTTTCCATGTCCCTATAGAGTCATAAACTGACCAGAATTTAGAATGTCACCTGGTAAAGAAAGGTCTGCAAAGTAAATTAGAAATGAATGTTGTCTTGGATATGTTTGAAACACTGTAATACTTGGATTTTAGATTGAGCTCAACTTTGTGTTGTTTAAGGTTAAAAGATTCTTCCAGATTAGCCATATGATAAGCAAGAAAGTCTGATCCTATGCTAAGGGATAGGATTAAAAAAATTTTTTAAAGAAAAGTCTTTATCAATCACAGCATTTCATTCTGAGTTAAATTGCTGAAAACTGATGACCATGTCACTTTGGTATTTTATAGAGTAATGTTCTTTATGGAGATTTACTGACACTGAAATATCTCAAAGTGTATTTATTTATGAAGGTTAATTCATAATAGTCTTACTAAGGTAAACTATTTTAAAACAAATTAAATCACTACTAAGTGATTTAATCACTAAGACCAGGTCTGCAAAAACTATTAGAACCTGATAGCAGACAGCAAAGCCAATATAATAAACCCAAAGTGGTACTTCTACATTCAACAATGAGCTTTACCTAGGTAACTGTGTAGAAATGATGAGTAACCTGGGAACTTTTGTTTAGAAACATATTATTGAGACTGTTAAAATTCTAATCTGAATAATTGTCTGAATGCATAAATAATTCAGCTTATAATTGTATTGTGTAATTATAATATTCTGAATTTTTAAAATGTAATTAATACTGTTTTAAGCTCTTTTTCACATTTAGCCTTTATTCTTTCAAGAAAAGTAAGTCCCCTGTCTTTCTTCTTTTTGAAGAAGAGGCATGCATATTTTAAAATAAAGTGGTGATAAGTATCCCTATTCTCTTGTCTTTATTGGAAAGTATGGTTCCTTTTTAGGTAAGCCAAGTCTCACTACAAATGACAAATTCGATGATGAAGCAAAAACATTCACACTTTGAAGTCAGAAGAAACAGCTTGCTGGGTTGACAGAGGCAAATGGAGGGAAATGTGCCTAGAGTTGTTAACGAACCCAGAAGCACAGCATGGCATTTAAGTTAGTTAGAAGGGATGGAAGATGAATCCCTGGAATACAAATAATGTTAGTTAATATTTATTTAGCTTTGAAAGTACATTTCTTTAATTAAATAAAAGAAGCATCATATTCCTCTACCAACTTATAATCTGTATGAATGGAGAAATCATTAAGTAGCTAAGCTCAGAACTAGATAAACTATTGTGTATCTGCACGGCCCAGAGAAAGAGATTGTAAGAGGAAAGAAAATGCATTTATGGACATTTTATCATAAATCATTGATAAATAACTCATGAATGTATTGGACCTATGAATAAATTTTACATGTTTATTTAGCTGAGGAAGGGAATTCTCTGATTTCTGGAAGTAGAATAGAAAAGAGGCTAACTATGTATTAAGAGCTACTATTTTTTACTTATAAATTAAGCATTCCTTCCATGAAAATAAACATTCAAACTGTGGAAAATTCTTAAAAAGAAGGGACTACCAGACCACCTTACATTCTTCCTGAGAAATCTGTATGCAGGTCAAGAAGCAGCAGTTAGAACAGGACATGGAACAACAAACTGGTTCAAAATCGGGAAAGGAGTATGTCAAGGCTGTATATTATCACCCTGCTTATTTAGCTAATGTGCAGGGTACATCATGAGAAATGCCAGGCTGGATGAAACACAAGCTGGAATCAAGATTGCTGGGAGAAATATCAACAACCTCAGATATGCAGATGACACCACCCTTATAGCAGAAAGTGAAGAGAAACTAAAAAGCCTTTTGATGAACTGAATGAAGAGAGTGAAAAAGCTGGCTTAAAACTCAGCATTCAGAAAACTAAGATCATATCATCTGGTCCCATCACTTCATGGCAAATAGATGGGGAAAAAATGACAACAGTGACAGACTTTGTTTTCTTGAGCTCCAAGATCATGGTGACTGCAGCCATGAAACAAAAGACGCTTGCTCCTTGGAAGAAAAGCTATGACAAATCTAGACAGCATATTAAAAAGCAGAGACATTGCCAACAAAGGTCTGTCTAGTCAAAGCTGTGGTTTTTCTAGTAGTCATGTATGGGGATGTGAAAATTGGACAATAAAGAAAGGCGAGTGCCGAAGAATTGATGCTTTTGAACTGTGGTGTTGGAGGAGACTCTTGAGAGTTCCTTGGACTGCAAGGAGATCCAACCAGTCCATTCTAAAAGAAATCAGTCCTGAATATTCATTAGAAGGACTGTTGCTGAAGCTGAAGTTCCAATAGTTTGACCACCTGATGCAAAGAACTGATTCATTTGAAAAGACCCTGATGCTGGGAATGATTGAAAGCAAAAGGAGAAGGGGACAACAGAGGATGAGATGGTTGGAAGGCATCACCGACTCAATGGGACATGAGTTTGAGCAAACTCTAGGAGATAGTGAAGGACCAGGGAGGCTGGCATGCTGCAGTCCATGGGGTCTCAGAGTTGGACACGACTTGGCAACTGAACAGCAGCAACAATAAATGACTGTTTTAAGCTGCAGAGTCAGAACTCAGATGATTGCTTGTACTCTACTACTTCTTGGCTTGTAACTCCTTCCCATCCCAGTAAGTCTTACATCTACACAATATTTAGACACAATAGTATGTGATAATTTGCAGTTTACAAACAAAATTGAATCTCTTATGCTTTGAAGCTAATGTGCTGGAGTTAGATTCACCATACATCTCAATTTGGGCTTTTATTTTTCTCTCTTCTTCATCTTCTATACAGCTACACTCATGACATGGTGAAAATTTTGTTGCTTTGTGATAAATTTCCAGAATATAGCCAACTGATGATGTTGGTGAGTAGTAAAGAGACCTAAGAGAGTAGCAATTCTTATTCCTCAAATAGCTTTATATATGATTTTGGCCTTGTGTTTGTAAGACCATTAAGAGTTAGAAGAAACTACTTACCTTCTTTTTCACTCTGTATTTCTGAATTTTTAAGGAAGAAATTATGAACTATAATAGTATTTTTGACTTTGAAAATTCTTGAAAGTCTCAGGGAGTATCTCTTGAGAATGCTAGGGTCTCCAGTAGCAGGATTTATAGGACACTTGTAGTTTACAAGAAGCTTTGAAATTCAAAGTTAATGAGGTTTCCCCCATGGTGGCCTATACAAATGGAGATGTCAGAACAAAATGAAGCATAAACTCCTACTGGAGTTGAGGGTGGTCTAATTTTATTATAATGTGGAAGGAAAGAGAGAGGGCAGAACAAATAATAACATTTATATTCATCTCTTCAGGTAAAGCAGAGTTGGAACAACTTCTGGAAGCATTAAGTAAGAAGTAAGGAAATATAGCTATCAGAAATTAAATTAGGGAATGTGCAAAGTGAGAAAATACACAAGCTGCTGCTGAGTTACAGTGTGATTATCAGTGTTCTCATTGCCTTTGAATAAAGCCACCGTGTAATATGTCTCCTGAATCCTTACCAAGGGCATTATTTTATTTTATTTTTAGAATTAATTTTTTATTGGAGTATAGTTGCTTTACAGTGTTGTGTTACTTGCTGCTGCTGCTGCTGCTGCTGCTGCTGCTAAGTCACTTCAGTCGTGTCCGACTCTGTGCAGCCCAACAGGCCCCACCGTCCCTGGGATTCTCCAGGCAAGAACATTGGAGTGGGTTGCCATTTCCTTCTCCAATGCATGAAAGTGAAAAGTGAAAGTAAAGTCGCTCAGTTGTATCTGACTCTTAGCGACCCCATGGACTGCAGCCTACCAGGCTCCTCCATCCATGGGATTTTCCAGGCAAGAGTACTGGAGTGGAGTGTTACTTGCTACCATATAGCAAAGTGAATCAGTTGCACATATACATAATTCATTGATAGATATATGAGACAGAGTTCCAAAGAATAGCAAGGAGAGATAAGAAAGACTTCCTCAGTGATCAGTGCAAAGAAATAGAGGAAAACAATAGAATGGGAAAGACTAGAGAGCTCTTCAAGAAAATTAGAGATACCAAGGGAACATTTCATGCACAGATGGGCACAATAAAGGACAGAAACAAGATAGAACTAACAGAAGCAGAAGGTATTAAGAAGAGGTGGCAAGAATACACAGAAGAACTGTACAAAAAAGATCTTCATGACCCAGATAACCATGATGGTGTGATCACTCACCTAGAGCCAGACATCCTGGAATGTGAAGTCAAGTGGGCCTTAGGAAGCATCACTACAAACAAAGCTAGTAGAGGTGATGGAATTCCAGTGGAGCTATTTCAAATCCTGAAAGATGATGCTGTGAAAGTGTCATACTCAGTATGCCAGCAAATTTGGAAAACTCAGCAGTGGCCACAGGACTGGAAAAGGTCAGTTTTCATTCCAATCCCAAAGAAGGGCAATGCCAAAGAATGTTCAAATTACTGCACAATTGTACTCATCTCACTCGCTAGCAAAGTAATGCTCAATATTCTCCAAGCCAGGCTTCAGCAGTACATGATCCATGAACTTCCAGATGTTCAAGCTGGTTTTAGAAAAGGCAGAGGAACCAGAGATCAAATTGCCAACATCTGCTAGATCATCTAAAAAGGAAGAGAGTTCCAGAAAAACATCTGCTTCTGCTTTATTGACTATGCCAAAGCCTTTGACTGTGTGGATCACAACAGACTGTGGAAAATTCTTCAAGAGATGGGAACACCAGACCAATTACCTGCCTCCTGAGAAATCTATATGCAAGTCAAGAAGCAACAGTTAGAACTGGACATGGAACAACAGACTGATTCCAAATCGGGGAAGGAGTACATCAAGGCTGTATATTGTCATGCTGCTTATTTGACTTCTATGCAGAGTACATTATGACAAACACCAGGCTGGATGAAGCACAAGCTGGAATCAAGATTGCCAGGAGAAATATCAATAACCTCAGATATGCAGATGGCACCACTCTTATGGCAGAGAGTGAAGAACTAAAGAGCCTCTTGATGAAAGTGAAAGAGGAGAGTGAAAAAGCTGGTTTAAAATTCAACATTCAGAAAACTAAGATCTTGGCATCTGGTCCCATCACGTCATGGCAAATAGATAGGGAAACAATGGAAACAGTGAGAGACTATTTTTTGGGGCTCCAAAATCACTGCAGATGGTGACTGTAGCCATGAAATTAAGACACTTGCTCCTTGGAAGAAAAGCTATGACCAACCTAGACAGCATATTAAAAAGCAGAGACATTACTCTGCCAACAAAGATCTGTATAGTCAAGCGATGGTTTTTCCAGAAGTCATTTATGGATGTGGGAGTTGGACTATAAAAAAAAGCTGTGCACTGAGGAATTGATGCTTTTGAACTGTGGTGTTGGAGAAGACTCTTGAGAGTCCCTTGGACTGCAAGGAGATCCAACCAGTCCATCCTAAAGGAGATCAGTCCTGGGTGTTCATTGGAAACACTGATGCTGAAGCTGAAGCTCCAATACTTTGGCCACCTGATGCGAAGAACTGACTCATTTGAAAAGACCCTGGTGCTGGGAAAGATTGAGGGCAGGAGGAGAAGGGGACGACAGAGGATGAGCTGGTTGGATGGCATCACCAATTCAATGGACATGAGTTTGAGCAAGTTACAGGAGTCGTTGATAGACAGAGAAGCCTGGAGTGCTGCAGTCCATGGGATCATAAAGAGTTGGACACGAATGAGAGACTGAACTGAATTTAGCTGACACAGAGTCAAGGAGGACACCAAGGTTGTTAATTTGAGAAGTTGGAAGAAATAACTTGCCATTTACTGAGATAGAGACGATTGGTAAGGAATCATGATTGAGAATAAATGAATGTGCCCATCACTCAGTCATGTCTGACTCTTTGTGACCCTGTAGACTGTAGCCTGCCATATTCCTCTCTCCATGGAATTTTCTCAGCAAGAATATTGGAATGGATTGCCATTTCTTCATCTGTAGGATCTTTCTGTCCCAGCAATCAATCCCATGTCTCCTGTGTCTCCTGAATTGCAGTCAGATTCTTTTCGTCTGAGCCACCTCTTTCCTCTGAAGCCCAACATGGTTGAGAGAAGGGGAGTAATTAAGTTTTAGATATAAGTTTAAAATGCCTTGCACATACAACTATACCCATTGGAGGATAGTTGAATATATATTATATATTTAAGTTCAGTGATGAGGGAAGAGATTATAGGTGGAGATGTAATTTTGATTATCTTCAGTCTATGATAACTGAGTAAATCTCAAAGGTTATTTATAAATATTACTCATTGAATAATTCAATTAAAATTTATGAGAGTACTATGCCGTGTTCTATTTAATAATGATAAACAGAAATTTATTTGTAATCAAACTCCCTTAAAGTACTGTAATTAATTTAATCATCCTATGTCCAGTAATACTTATATATTAAGCACCTTTTTTTTAGCATTTTTTTAATGTGGACCATTTTTAATGTCTTTGTTGAATTTGTTATAGTATTACTTCTGTTTTATGTTTTGTTTTTTGGCCAAGAGGCATGTGGGATTGAACCTGCACCCTCTGCATCAGAAGGTGAACTCAACCAATGGACCACCAGTGAATGCCCTTAAACTCTTTTTTTTAACTAATTAAAATAAGGACACTCTTCCTAAATTCTGAAAATATAACCATTTTCTGTACATAACACTATGACTTCAGTCTTTTAGTATCTTTTTCAATATTCTTTGAATCTCTAGAATTGAGTTCTTTTGTTAAGCATTATAAGTCCTTCAATTGTGCATAGAATTGCACCAACTACCTACGTACCTGCTTAAAAATATTAAACAGATTAAAAAGTCTCATAATCCTTTATTATAATTTTGATCGTTACCCAATAAATAGCCAGTTTCATTTTTCATGGAAATGGTCCAAGAATACTTTCTTTCAAGAATGCTTACCTAAATAATCTGTAGTCCATTCATTCTTCAATATACTCCAAATTTTTTGTGTGTATCAAATTACACAATTATCCATATACTTCCCTTCTTGTAAAAGATATTCTCTGTTATTGAGCTCTTTCTTCTAAGTGACTTTTTGAGTTTCTGCTATAGGAAACTTGACATTCCTGTTATTTTTAAAATTCAACAAACATCTATTGAAAACCTGATAGGCATTGAGTTCTTTATTTAGTATAGTGATATATATTATAATATGTATTTATTTCAGGGTAATTAAGAAATAAGTTTTTTTTCATTATCATACAGAATTTTCATAAATTCTACTAATAAAAGCCATATTTCTCTAAGAAATGGATTTATTTTCCTCTTAAGATTAATATAAGTGTTAGAATTGATAATGTAGCCATCATTTGGCGTACTAGGAAGTCTGCAATTCAGCTCTCTCAACTGTAAAGGACCTATGGTTTGATTTTTGTATACTCTCCGTTTTGATTCTAATTTTGTTGTGTTCTCAATTCTTTATTTTTTGTAATCTGTTGGTTTTATATATAATTATAATTGATGCATATCTTTTTTGTAATGAGGCTAAGCATATATATATGTATACATACACATAAATGCATAGATTGTGGCTATATCTCTATATATTTGTATATGTATATATATGTGCTATATGTGGCTATATATATATCTATGGAGAATAAGTTGTATTATTGTAAAAATATTTGCTGCCCTTATCTATCTGATTTTTCTTTACTAGGTTATTCTTGAAGATAGATAATATTTTTGTTACCATTGATATCAAACTGGTCCATGTGTCTTGACTTAGCTGATGAAATGTGACTCATACGACACATGCCACTTCCAAGAAGAAGCTTTAGATCCTGTGCTTGGTTCCACCATTGTTCTCAAGAATTAAGTTCTAGATAGTAGCCACTTCTTCAATTTGGTCTCAGATCTTAGCTACAGCTGAACTATGACAAGCATATAACAGGAATAACAAATAAACCTATATTATAACCCATTAAGAGTTGGTGATTGTTGATACTAAACTAATTAATTATAAGCTAATACAGTTTATTCATATATATTATTCTGTATTACCTACCTATGTAGCTATGTAAGTGAATTAATTTCTCTTTACATACAAACCACCTAAACATACTAGTCCCTTTAGAGACTCTTACATTTTAAGTACATTTTTGTCTATTCAAGAATCTATATATTTCCCTAAGGTTTAAATACATCATCAGTAACTCAAATTATAATTGTAGAAACAAGTAACATTACTTCATGACTAATATGGTCACTAGCCATGGGGGCTACTTAAAATTAAATTAACTAAAGTAAAAATAGAGTTTCTTAGTTCAACTAGTCACATTTCAGGAGAAGAAAATGGCAACCCACTTCGGTATTCTTGCCTGGAGAATCCCAGGGACAGAGGAGCCTGGTGGGCTGCCATCTATGGGGTCACACAGAGTCAGACACGACTGATGCGACTTAGCAGCAGCAGTCACATTTTAAGTGTTCAAATAACTGCATGTGGCCACTGACTAGTGTAATGGATAACACAGATATAGAATATTTCTCTCATTCCAGAAGGTTCTACTGGAAAGTTCTATTACCATATAAAAGAATGTTCTTTTGACTTTGCTGTACAGATATTTTTTATTTCCTACTTTTCTTTCTAAATAAAGTAGTGGCCATTTTTTGATCATGACACTATTTTGTTATGATTTTTTGTCACAAAAAAAAATCACAAATTGGTAGGAACATTCTAATGAGGAAAAATCTCAATTGAAAAGTCATTATATGCTGTTCACTTAATAGGAGAAAAACCCAGTGTTATGGCATTTTCTATTAGGATATAAATAATTAGACTGCAGAGAAGGCACATTTCAAAGTTCAAAGTGACATTACCACTCCCTCATAAAAGCTAAGCAGTGAGTCACTCTGATGAAACTCACTTTTGGAATTAATTTGACTAGCATATCAAAATACTACAAAATACACTATCACTCTAAACTTTATTTCTTCAGCTAAATAAAGTAGCTATCATTTTAGTAAATAGTTAATAATTAGGGAAAATTCTAGATGATGCAGTTGAGTGACAATGAAAGGACTCAGAGGAAAAAGCCAAAAGCCTGATTTAAAAGTTCCAGAATGCTTTCTGAAATGTTTTGTATACTGATCATTCTGATCCGATTGTTTTTATTATCATTTTGTCAAAAGTAGCCATTAGAGGCAATGGGCATTCATGTTGAATAAAATTGAATTTGTTCATGGAGATATTCTGTTAGAGAATGTCACACAATAGTTTCCATCTTTGTGCTTCTTTCTTTATGCTTCTACAAATGTGAAATTGATTCATAATAATCTTAGATATGGTAAAATGTGTCCAAGATTTCATAGTTGCATTTGAGGCATTGATCTACCTCAGTTAGTGAAAAGTTAGTGAGATTTTTGTTGCTATCTTTTTAACCATACAGCAACTCTGTACAGTTGTTCTTATAAAGTCATACAAATTAGTAGCTGCTTGGTACCTACTACATATTGGTAGTTTTACATATAGATTTTTAGGAAGTTACACTGAACAGTGTTGAAATGAAATTTCTAGTTTTTTAAAGATAATGATGATAAAGTCTTTCTTTTTCAAAAAGGAATATTATTTAATGACATTTCCTAGTTACATACCATGAATCTTTTTCCATACTTGGATGAATTAATGTTGACTACTGCTGCTGCTGCTAAGTCGCTTCAGTCGTGTCCGACTCTGTGCGACCCCATAGACGGCAGCACACCAGGCTCCCCTGTCCCTGGGATTCTCCAGGCAAGAACACTGGAGTGGGTTGCCATTTCCTTCTCCAATGCATGAAAGTGAAAAGTGAAAGGGAAGTCACTCAGTCGTGTCTGACTCTTCACGACCCCATGGACTGCAGCCTGCCAGGCTCCTCCATCCATGGGATTTTCCAGGCAAGAGTACTGGAGTGGGGTGCCATTGCCTTCTCCATAATGTTGACTATTGATTACTAAATCATGACATGTGATTACTAAATCATGATATGTAGGATGAGAATATTGCAAATTTTATGATACTGCTTTGATTGTGGAGGATGTTTATACAAATACATATTTAAAAGTTATGGTAAGTTGATATTAAAGTAAAAAAACATATAAAACGTTATCTTGATATGCCAGATGGTTTCTTCCAGCATTCTCTAAGGTGTTGGAAAAAAATGTTTATTTTGGATAAAAATATGAAGTGTTAAACATTTTATTGAAAACCTCACAATTCTTGTTCATTGACATCTCAGTATAAATCCAAAACGTGCTTAGACTAGGAAGTTGAACTAACCAGTCTTTTACAACATTTCCTTTGAAAAGGATAGCCTGGTGACTCTGATGGTAAAGAATTTGCTTCTAATGTGGAAGAGCAGGTTCAATCCCTGGGTCAGGAAGATCCCCTGGAGAAGGGAATGGCAACCCCTTTCAGTATTCCTGCCTTAAGAATTCCATGGACAAAGGTACTGTTCATGGGGTCACAAAGAGTCGGACATGACTGAGCAACTAACACTTTGAAAAGTATTTGTAGTTCTTTACACTCTGTTGTGTCTGACTCTTTGTGACCACATGGACTGCAGCACACCAGACTTCCCTTGTCCTTCACTATCTCCGGGAGTTTGCTCAAACTCATGCCCATTGAGTCAATGATGCCATCCAATCATCTCATCCTCTGTCACCCTCTTCTCCTACTGCCCTCAATCTTTCTCAACATCAGGGTCTTTTCCAATGACTAGGCTCTTTGCATCAGGTGGCCAAAGTATTGGAGCTTTAGCTTCAGTGTCAGTCCTTCCAGTGAATATTCAGGGTTCATTTCCTTTAGGATTGAGTGGTTTGATCTCCTTGCAGTTCAAGAGATTCTCAAGAGTCCTCTCCAGCACCAGAGTTCAAACACATCAATTCTTCGGTGCTTAGCCTTCTTTATGGTTCACTCTCATATCCATACATGACTACTGGAAAAACCATAGCCTTGACTAGATGGACTTTTGTTGACAATGTAATGTCTCTGCTTTTTAATATGCTGTCTAGGTTGGTCATCACTTTCCTTCCAAGGAATAAGTGTCTTTTATTTTCAGGCTGCAGTCACCATCTGCATTTATATTGGAGCCCAAGAAAATAATGTCTTTCAATGTTTCAATTTTTTTCCTCATCTATTTGCCATGAAGTGAAGGGACTGGGTGCCATGATCTTTGTTTTTTGAATGTTCAGTTTTAAGCCAGCTTTTTCACTCTCCTCTTTCACTTTCATCAAGAGGCTCTTTAGTTCCTCTTCACTTTCTGCCATAAGGGTGGTATCATTTGCATATCTGAGGTTGTTGATATTTCTCAGGGCAAAGTTGATTCCAGCTTGAGCTTCATCCAGCCCAGCATTTCTCATAGTGTACTATCCATATAAGTTAAATAAGCAGGGTGACAATATACAGCCTTGATGTACTCCTTTTCCTATTTGGAATCAGTCTGTTGTTCCATGTCCAGTTCTAACTGTTGCTTCCTGACCTGCATACAGGTTTCTCAAGAAGCAGATCAGGTGGTCTGGTACTCCCATCTCTTTCAGAATTTCCCCGTTTATTGTGATCCACACAGTCAAAGGCTATGGTATAGCCAATAAAGCAGAAATAGATGTTTTTCTGGAACTCTCTTGCGTTTTCGATGATCCAGAGGATGTTGGCAATTTGATCTCTGGTTCATCTGCCTTTTCTAAAACCAGCTTGAACATCAGGAAGTTCACGGTTCACATATTGCTGAAGCCTGGCTTGGAGAATTTTGATCATTACTTTACTAGCATGTGAGATGAGTGCAATTGTGCAGTAGTTTGAGCATTCTTTGGCATTACCTTTCTTTGGGGTTAGAATGAGAAGTGACCTTCTCCAGTCCTGTGGACACTCTTGAGTTTTCCAAATTTGCTGGCATATTGAGTGCAGCACTTTCACAGCGTCCTCTCTCAGGATTTGAAATAGCTCAACTGGTATTCCATCACCTCCACTAGCTTTGTTTGTAGTGATGCTTCCTAAGGCCCACTTGACTTCACATTCCAGGATGTCTGGCTCTAGGTGAGTGATCACACCATCATGATTATCTGGGTCGTGAAGATCTTTTTTGTACAGTTTTTCTGTGTATTCTTGCCATCTCTTCTTAATATCTTCTGCTTCTCTTAGGTCCATACCATTTCTGTCCTTTATCGAGCCTATCTTTCATGAAATGTTCCCGTGATATCTCTAATTTTCCTGCAGAGATCTCTAGTCTTTCCCATTCTGTTGTCTTCCTCTATTTCTTTGCATTGATTGCTGAGGAAGGCTTTTTTATCTCTCCTTGTTAGTCTGCATTCAGATGCTTATATCTTTCCTTTTCTCCTTTGCTTTTGCTTCCCCTCTTTTCACAGCTGTTTGTAAGGCCACCTCAGACATCATTTTGCCTTTTTGCATTTCTCTTTCTTGAGGATGGTCTTGATCCCTGTCTCCTGTTCAATGTCACCAACCTCTGTTCATAGTTCATCAGGGACTCTGTCTATCAGTCTACTCCCTTAAATCTATTTCTCACTTCCACTGTATAATCTTAAGGGATTTGGTTGAGGTCATAGCTGAATGGTCTAGTGGTTTTTCCCACTTTACTCAATTTAAGTCTGAATTTGGCAATAAGGAGTTCATGATCTGAGCCACAGTGAGCTCCTGGTCTTGTTTCTGCTGACTATATACAGCTTTTCTATCTTTGGCTGCAAAGAATATAATAAATCTGATTTTAGTGTTGGCCATCTGGTGATATCCATGTGTAGAGTCTCCTCTTGTGTTGGTGGAAGGGGTGTTTGCTATGACCAGTGCACTCCCTTGGCAAAACTCTATTAGCCTTTGCCCTGCTTCATTCCATACTCCAAGGCCAAATTTACCTGTTACTCCAGGTGTTTCTTGACTTTCTACTTTTGTATTCCGATCCCCTATAATGAAAAGTACATCTTTTTTGGTGTTAGTTCTAAAAGGTCTTGTAGGTCTTCATAGCACCGTTCAACTTCAGACCATTCAGGTATGACCTAAATCAAATCCCTTATGATTACACAGTGGAAATTAGAAATAGATTTAGGGTCTAGATCTGATAGACAGAGTGCCTGATGAACTATGGATGGAGGTTTGTGACATTGTACAGGAGATAGGGATAAACCATCCCTAAGTAAAAGAAATGCAAGAAAGCAAATGGCTGTCTGAGGAGGCCTTATAAATAGCTGTGAAAAGAAATGAAATGAAAAGCAAAGGAGAAAAGGAAAGATATACCCATTTCAATGCAGATTTCCAAAGAATAACAAGGAGAGATAAGAAAGCCATCCTCAGTGATCAGTGCAAAGAAATAGAGGAAGACAACAGAATGGGAAAGACTAGAGATCTCTTCAGGAAAATTAGAGATATCAAGGGAACATTTCATGAAAGATAGGCTCGATAAAGGACAGAAATGGCATGGACCTAACAGGAGCAGAAGATATTAAGAAGAGGTGGCAAGAATACACAGAAGAACTATACAAAAAAGATCTTCATGACCCAGATAATCATGATGGTGTGATCACTCACCTAGAGCCAGACATCCTGGAATGTGAAGTCAAGTGGGCCTTAGGAAGCATCACTACGAACAAAGCTAGTGGAGGTGATGGAATTCCAGTTGACCTCTTTCAAATCCTCAAAGATGATGCTGCATTCAATATGCCAGCAAATTTGGAAAACTCAGCAGTGTATACAGGACCAGAAAATATCAGTTCTCATTCCAATCCCAAAGACAGGCAATGCCAAAGAATGCTCAAACTACCGCACAATTGCACTCATCACATGCTAGTATAGTAATGCTCAAAATTCTCCAAGCCAGGCTTCAGCAATACGTGAACTGTGAACTTCCAGATGTTGAAGCTGGTTTTAGAAAAGGCAAAGGAACCAGAGACCAAATTGCCAACATCTGCTGGATCATCAAAAAAACTAGAAAGTTCCAAAAAAACATTTATTTCTGCTTTATTGGCTATACCATAGCCTTTGACCATGTGGATCACAGTAAAGTGTGGAAAATTTTTCAAGAGATGGAAATACCAGACCACCTGACCTGCATTTTGAGAAATCTGTATGCCGGTCAGGAAGCAACAGTTAGAACTGGACATGGAACAACAGACTGGTTCCAAATAGGAAAAAGAGTACCTCAAGGCTGTATATTGTCACCCTGCTTATTTAACTTATATGCAGAGTACATCATGAGAATCACTGGGCTGGAAGAATCACAAGCTGGAATCAAGATTGCCAGGAGAAATATCAATAACCTCAGATATGCAGATGACACCACCCTTATAGCAGAAAGTGAAGAAGAACTAAAGAGCCTCTTGATAAAAGTGAAAGAGGAGAGTGAAAAAATTGGCTTAAAGCTCAACATTCAGAAAACCAAGATTATGGCATCTGGTCCCATCACTTCATGGGAAATAGATGAGGAAACAGTGGAAACGGTGGCAAACTTTATTTTTTGGGGCTCCAAAATCACTGCAGATGCTGATTGTAGCCATGAAATTAAAAGAGCTAACTCCTTGGGAGGAAAGTTATGATCAACCTAGACAGCATGTTAAAAAGCAGAGACATTACTTTGCCAACAAAGGTCCGTCTAGTCAAGGCTATGTTTTTTCCAGTGGTCATGTGTGGACGTGAGAGTTAGACTATAAAGAAAGCTGAGTGCAGAAGAATTGATGCTTTTGAACTGTGGTGTTGGAGAAGACTCTTGAGAGTACCTTGGACTGCAAGGAGATCCAACCAGTCCATCCTAAAGGAGATCAGTCCTGGGTGTTTATTGGAAGGAATGATGTTGAAGCTGAAGCTCCAATCCTTTGGCTACCTGATGTGAAAACTTGACTCATTTGAAAAGACCCTGAGGCTGGGAAAGATTGAAGGCAGGAGGAGAAGGGGATGACAGAGGATGAGATGATTGGATGGCATGTTCGACTCAATGGACTTAAGTTTGGGTAAACTCAGGGAGTTGATGATTGACAGGGAGGCCTGGCATGCTGCAGACCATGGAATCACAAAGAGTCGGACATGACTGTGCAACTGAACTGAACTGTACATAGCCAAGGGCTTTAGCATAATCAATGAAGCAGAAGTAGGTGTTTTTCTGGAATTCCCTTGGTTTTTCTATGATCCAAGAATATGGGCAATTTGATCTCTGGTTCCTCTGCTTTTCCTAAATCTAACTTGTACATTGAAGTTCTCAGTTCATGTACTGTTGAAGCCTAGTTTGAAGAATTTTGAGTGTTACTTTGTTAGCATGTGAAATGAGTGCGATTGTTCCATAGTTTGAACATTCTTTGGCATTGCCCTTCTTTGAGACTGGAATGAAAACTGGCCTTTTCCAGCCCCGTGGCCACTGCTGAGTTTTCCAAATTTGCTGGCATATTGAGTGTAGCACTTTAACAGCATCATCTTTTAGGATTTGAAATAGTATTTAGGTCCTTTTCATTTAGAGAGTCAATGCCTCTCATGTGCTTTATCCTTGGATTCCTTTGCCTGTGTCTAATTAGTGATGATGATGCTAATGCCAGGTATAGTTTTGGAGCATTATGTGTTTTTGGAAGAAATGTGTTCTGTAGATACTTGCAGTTTTAGAAGATAAAGGCCTCACCCATCAGCAGAGTAAGACTTTTGCTTAAAGAATCTATTACCAAAATAACAAGGTGTCACATAATTTTTTAAGGAGGAGGTCTTTTGAAAATAATGAATGTGATAAAGTTTTAAAATAACTTGATTTCTTGGGAGATTTTTCCAATTAGCTACAATATTTTCTAGAAGCATAGTCCTACATGCATGTTTCATTATGGACATTATAAAAATTTCCCAGGTTATCAGTAGGTAATTTATAAACAATTCACTAATTTGAACAGTTGCCACAAATCACCACTCTTTCTTCATCCAATCCATCATACAATCTTTCCCAGATTGTAAAGCAGCATTCAAAATGCCCAGAATGCACTGCTGTCCTCCTTCTTCCTAATATAACCCTTTTTCAAAAACCTCTGTTCCAGTCTTCAAGGTTATTTTATGATTCACTTGATGCAATTTTCCTATCAACCATGATTGGTTTGGAGATGGTCACAGGATCCAAGATTGCCTAGTTGAGACCAAAGAGAGCAAGTATATTCTTAGTTGAGTAGAGATGTTTCTGTCTTACAGTGGATGTGAACAAAGAAACATTTTTTGGAGTTGCTGCTAGCAGTCATCTTGTGGCTATGACCAGAGTTGAAAAGTTGACAGAATTGACATGCTAAGAATGACAAAGTGGAGCGAAGCAAGAATCTAGGTCCATAATAACATCATTGGGCCACGGCATCATAAGTTGTAGCTTCATACACATTTCACTATAAAAATTATATATTAAATCAGCTTGAAAATATTATTTGTATTAAAGTTAAGCTACATTGAAACAACTGTTATGAGAAAGTCCAGAAGCTTAGACATATGGTTGAGAAAATTTATAGAAAATTCTCTCAATAACTTTATCCAAGTGTAGGAATATGGTCCCTTGTAAATTGAGGACTGCTTGTATAATCTATGCCTTGTAAAGCATTTAAATAATATGAAATGAATATTAAGTTGCTTTTTTATATCATATTTTAACTTTCCCATAAATCTCAACCATTAACTTTAAATTGTGTAAGTAATTATCCAGTCTGGGAACAAACAGATTTTTCCTGCCTTAAATCAGATAAAAAGATTGA
Source organism: Bos indicus (assembly GCF_029378745.1). Taxonomy (NCBI): domain Eukaryota; kingdom Metazoa; phylum Chordata; class Mammalia; order Artiodactyla; family Bovidae; genus Bos; species Bos indicus. The sequence goes on along the minus strand of NC_091768.1, from coordinate 65,994,340 downwards.
GTTTTACCATATTTTTTTTTCTATTGTTTGAGTACCTAAATCCAAACATTTACTAAGAGGATAGCTCTTATATTAATGATGCATTAACATTCTAATTTAGAATTTGTGATTAGGCATAAAGAAGCTGTTGCCCATAATTAGCGAGTTGTTTTGTGTTTTCTTTTTTGGGTTGACCATACAAAATACTATACGAGGTATATATAAAATCAAATAAACAAATTCAATACTGAAATATGTATGAAGTGATAACTTTCCATGCTGGTCAAGGCTATGAGGAGAAACTATAATTGACCCATAAAGATAATATATAAATGATGAGATGTCCTTATTTAATTTTCACTTAAGAGATAGTTATTTTTCAACTGCAGTTGATCAGCATATGCTTTACTTGGAACAGGATACCAATAATTCCTTCTCTGCCCTGCAAGGACAGCTTTCTCATTACAGCTCAGGTCCCACAAAGTTAGTTGACTGAGACCTGGACAGAAGTGTGATAATATTCCCATAATAAACAATGATTGTAATGAGACCAATGACATTTTATTTGTATAGAACATTTTTTACAAGCATTTCCAAGTGCTCTGGGAGATAGTGCTCCCATTTTATAAAGAAGTGAGCAGAGGTTAGGAATGGCTTTTATTAGTATCCCAGACAAGATCAACAAAATGCCTTTTTAATTAATATTTTGATCCACTCAAAATTCTGAATCTATCCCTATATTCTGTAGTACTCGAGACATGGGGTTATTATGGTCATTGGAGCTGGCTACAATTCTCTATGATGTATTATGCTCCAATAAACTTCCAGTTCAAAGTCCAGAGAATAAGGCCTATTTTACAGCTTAAACCTCATCTTCAATCTAGTAAGGTCCAGGAACTTTTAACCTTATGGCCGGGTAATGCTTTGTCAGGATCTTATACAATAAGATTACTTAATTGGAGTCTTAACCTCCTTTCAAAAAGTCTCTAAAAAAAATCTCTGGTCCTAAGGTATCTACTTCAGACTCACCTGTGGGTTTACTGCTACATTTGAGATGCCACTTCCTGTAAAAGCATATTGGACATGCAACAAAAATCCAAAGAATTGAAAGTGTGATACAGCCTTTTTATGAATATAGATCATTCTTCTCTGTTTCAAATATTCTTTCAAAATAAGCTGCTGATGTGCAATGCTTCATATGTAGTTTCATGAAGACTTTTCCTCCCCATTAACTTGACATAGAGAGCATCAATCCTGGAGTTTGAATAAATATCGAGTTCACTTGCTTGCTTACAGTCAGTTTATAATCACTACTTATCTTTATGCTCTTGTCATATTTGAACAATGGAAACTAAAGAATTTGCTCACACTGTGAGGGGCATAGACTGAATAATTACGTGCTTTTCCAGATAAAGGAAAATAGCTTTTACCATGCAGTGAGCTCTAGACTCAACGAGGCATAATATCCTCAGGGCTAGATCAGGTTTTACATGTGAGGAAATTTTTTGCCAATAGCAATATTCTGACATATGAAATTGTTATAGGGGCCATATTGAAAGAATCATGGAATGTTAAATGGAGTGAGACCTTAAAGTTCATCTTATGCTACTATTTCACGTGTAGGTATGCTATTCCTAATACATTGCCTAGCCTAGAATCAATTAAAAAGTTAGGAGTCAAACTGGGAATGACATTTAATCTCCTGACTTTCAATTTAGGCTGTTTTCACTATGAAATAATTTGAAGTATGAATATGGCTCAGACAGTAAAGAATCCACCTGCAATGCAAGAGACTGGGATTTGATCCCTAGGTTCAGAAGATGCCCTGAAGAAGGAAATGGCTACCCACTCTAGTATTCTTGCCTGGAGAATTTCATGGACAAAGGACACTGGAAGGCTAGAGTCCATGCATTTACAAAGAATTGGACACAACTGAGCTACTGACACTTTCATTTTCACAAAGCATTTCATAATTATATTATTATAGGTTAACATGGAGTTTCTGAGAAAGTGTGACTTTCTCAATGTTATGTAGTAATAACAGAACTATGATTAACATCCTTGTTTCTTTTTTTTAAATAATAAATGTATAATTGACATATAATGTATTATTTCATAATAATTTTGTATTTCTGTATTTGTATACTTTGTGAAATGATCAACACAGTAAGTCTAGTTAACATCTGTTATAGTACATAGTTAAAAATTTTTTTTCTTGTGATGAGAATTTTTAAGATTTACCCCCTTAGCAACTTTCAAACATGAAACAGCATTATTAACAATAGTCACCATGCTGTTTATTACATAACTATGTCATATTTATATTTTACTTATAAATGTATACCTTTTGACTCCTTCACTCATTTTGCCCTCTTGTAACCCCCAGCCTCTGGCAACCACAATTTGTTCTCTGTGTCTCTGAGCTTTTTGTTTGTTTTTAAGAACTGAGATCATATAATATTTGTATTTTCCTATTATTTCACATAACATAATATCCCTAACTACTTACAGTTTGACACAGTAGTACAGGTATACATTGTATAACACACCTGTATCTTTTTGTTATTTTCCGTATAAAATTATAGCATAAAGATATTGTAGGTTGTCTTTTTAAATGACTTTAAATATCTACTTTATATGAATTCACCACAGTTTCCCTACTGTTATCCTGTATTTTTTGGAATTTTAATTGTCATTTTAATGACCATTTTCAATATTCCTCTATAAAATTGTTTATATTTAAAATTAGTTACTTAGGCTTTTTTCTCACAAGTAGAATTACTGGTCAAGGGTATAATAATGTTTAAAAGTCTTGATATATATTTCCAAGTGACTTTCTGTAAGATCTGGGGAATAATTTATGCTCTCTCAATTTAGATACATCTAAGAGTGCTGTTTTTCGTCACCTTGCTTTGATTGCTTTATGAAGTTAAAGAGAGGATTTTGTTTAAACATCTCTGAAGCTCAGGAGCCATTTTAGCATAAGTTCCACTGTGTTTTCTTTCTTTATATTAGTCTTTTCTCTCATACTTTTCCATTGTACATTTAAAACAGTATGAAGGATCTGGGGTAATATAAGGATATTAAAGGGAGATGGGAAATGGAAGGTGGGATAATGAGGAAAAAGAGACTACCAAAGACAAATTTTGTTTCTGCTGAAAATTTCCAAAGGATAAACCACTCTTTAACTTCCTGAGCTAAGTCAGCAGATGATTCTGGCAAACCCAATAAGGACATTTTCAGCTTCTGTAACTTATTGAAGAATAATTGCCGAGAGCGGGCAGTAAAAAGTCTGTTCTAGGGGCAACTCTGATTATTGCATATGATATAAAATTTTGGTAAGCTGGTCAATTTCAGTGATTTAATAAAAGTTTTATGTACAGATCTCAGTTATTTATCTTTACTATCTAGTCTTTTTTTCATGGCCAAAAGCAATTTTCCAAAGGTAACATTAAATTGTTGAAAGTAAAACCTAGTGAGCTGTTGTACTTTTACCTAAGGAAACACCTATAGGCATAATACAGAAATGACTATAATAATATTGAGAAACATAGACTAGCTTTTCAATACTTATTCATGTTTTCAACATAACTTATTCTAAATACAAGATTTGCTTTTGTGATACATTATGTACCTGAGAAATTTGGGTTAAGGTTTATGAAAGGAATTGAGTTCATCACCATCTTCTTCATCCTTGCATATATGTCAGGCAGCCTGGGGCACAACAAGATGTCCAGAATTGTTTGAATTTAGCTTCTGCCCACAAAGCTAATAACATAGCAACTAAAAAATACTTGTAGACATTTTTCTTAATAGAGTCTAATTTAAGAAACCTTTATACTTTATCTGCATTACATTTAAAGACTAGAAAACTTATCCTCTGAGCATTACCATTTTGTCCTGCTCTTTTCCCAGATATCTCATTCTTTAATTCCTCTTAAACACCAAGCATATTTCTAATATGAACTTCTTTGCTTCATTCCATACATATCCATTAATTTCTAAATGTCAACCTGACTTTTGCATTGAATTTACCTTTGGGTAAGATAAAACTTGAAGCTTAGGCTTCATATCTGGAGTGTTTGGTACCCAGATTAGCACACAAGTGACAACTTTGAAATTAAGAGACTCTAATGCAAAAGCTATCAGGACTTCCCTGATAGCCCAGTTGGTAAAGAATCTGCCTGCAATGCAGGAGACCCCAGTTTGATTCCTGGGTCGGGAAGATCTGCTGAAGAAGGGATAGGCTACCCACTATTCTTGCGCTTCCCTTATGACTCAGGTGGTAAAGAATCCACCTGCAATGCAGGACACCTGGGTTCTATCCCTGGGTTGGGAAGATCCCCTGGAGAAGGGAAAGGCTACCCACTCCAGTATTCTGGCCTGGAGAATTTCATGGACTGTATAGTCCATGGGGTTGCAAAAAGTCAGATATGACTGAACAACTTGCAAAAAAAAAAAAGCAAAACTAGCCAAGAGAAGACAGTCACCTAAGTGGTGCTTCTTGCCCTTCAGTCTCCTGTGCACCACTTATTTGGATGCTTACCTTCCTCAAGAGAATAGCCACTTTTTCGTTTATGAATCATCTTTTAGCATGCTATATATCATTATAAGAATAATTTGATCTTTTATTTGTTAGCCTTTTCAACAAATTATTTTTAAACAGGAAGAAATACTCTTAATAACATTTTTATTGTGATGAAAAATACATGATGTAAATTTACCATTTCAATTGATTTTTAGGAATACAATTCAGTGAGATTAAGTGTATTCATATTGTTGTACGACTGTCACCACAATCCGTTTCAGGAACGTTTTCATATGCCCAAATTGAAACTTTGTACCCATTAAACAGTAAGATCCATTACCCCCACTGACTGGCAACCAGCATTCCGCTTTTCATCACTATGATTTTGACTACTCTAGGTAACTCATATAAGTGAAACCATACTATATTTGTTCTTTGGAGTCTGGCTTATTTCACTTAGCATAATAACTTTAAAATTTCTTCATGTTGTAGCATGTGTCACAATTCCTTTTCTAAGGCTGAATAATATTCTACGTTTTGTTTATCCATGCTTCTGTCAGTAGACATGTGGTTTGTTTTCATCTTTGCCTATTGTGAATATTGATATACAACCATCTGAGTCCCTGTTTTCTATGCTTTTGGATGTATATCCAGAAGTTACATTGCCAGGTCATATAGTAATTCTGTGTTTAATTGCTTTAGGAACCACAATATTGTTCCCCACAATGATCCATATCCTTTTCTCCCCTGAATTTCATGTAATTCTATTGACTGCTCTGCAAAGATCTGGTTTAAATTGTTTTCATTTACTCATTCTACAGTAACCACTTCTTTTGTCATTTTTCACTGGTGTTAATTATTTGCATGGGGATCAACTGTCACCTGATGGGAAGGTACCTGTGTTCCAATGATTTCTTCTGTGTTCTGTCAAGCCTGAACACCTCGTGTAACCTTGACCATTATCTTGGTCAAGCAGTAACTATAATTCCCATTTTGTGGATTGAGATATTGATTAGATGAGCATGTCTGTTATGAGAATGAGTTGGCATAGCAAAGGATTAACTGAAAAGCAGAGTAACCACAAACAACTTCCACAGGTTACTTAGGGATTTGAAGAAGCTGGTGGTAAAATCAATTTCTAAATTCCTAGCTGAATACTTTCTGCTGTGTCTCTAGACTTTTGTTTGCTTTAAGGCTTAAAATTTTATTCTAGAAATGTTGCAAATCTTTAATTGGCTTATCTTCCTCAATGCTCCATTTTGCATTTTTATTTTATTATGGAAAAGAGAGCATAATATATCTGGCAGATTCTTCCAACTTTAGTAATTCTAATTCTATAATATTGCAAATGAAGTTTGATAAACAACAGCAAACAGTGGTATTTTAGGAGTTATTTTCAAAATCAGAAGAAATTCCAAAAGAAATAAAAAAACATAATTTTATATAAATTAAGGTATAGGTTCAGTTCAGTTCAGTTCAGTCACTCAGTCATGTCCGACTCTTTGCAACCCTATGAACCGCAGCATGCCAGGCCTCCCTGTCCATCACCAACTGCCAGAGTCTATGTAAACCCATGTCCATTGAGTTGGTGATGCCATCCAACCATCTCATCCTCTGTTGTCCCCTTCTCCTCCTGCCCTCAATCTTTCCCAGCATCAGGGTCTTTTGAAATGAGTCAGCTCTTCGCACTGGGTGGCCAAAGTATTGGAGTTTCAGCTTCAACATCAGTCTTTCCAATGAACACCCAGGACTGATCTCCTTTAGGATGGACTGGTTGGATCTCCTTGCAGTCCAAGGGACTCTCAAGTCTTCTCCAACACCACAGTTCAAAAGCATCAATTCTTCGGCGCTCAGCTTTCTTTATAGTCTAACTCTCACATCTATACATGATGACTGGAAAAACCATAGCCTTGACTAGACTGACCTTTGTTGGCAAAGTAATGTCTCTGCTTTTCAATATGCCATCTAGGTTGGTCATAACTTTCCTTCCAAGGAGTAAGCATCTTTTAATTTCATGGCTGCAGTCACCATTTGCAGTGATTTTGGAGCCCCCAAAAATAAAGTCTGACACTGTTTCCACTGTTTCCCCATCTATTTCCCATGAAATGGTGGGACCAGATGCCATGATCTTTGTTTTCTGAATGTTGAGCTTTAAGCCAACTTTTTCACTCTCCACTTTCACTTTCATCAAGAGGCTCTTTAGTTCTTCTTCAATTTCTGCCATAACGATGGTGTCATCTTCATATCTGAGGTTATTGATATTTCTCCCGGCAATTTTGATTTCAGCGTGTGTTTCCTCCAGCCCAGTATTTCTCATGATGTACTCTGCATAGAAGTTAAATAAGCAGGGTGACAATATACAGCCTTGACATACTCCTTTTCCTATTTGGAACCAGTCTGTTGTTCCATGTCCAGTTCTAACTGTTGCTTCTTGACCTACATACAGATTTCTCAAGAGGCAGGTCAGGTGGTCTGGTAGTCCCATCTCTTAAAGAATTTCCCACAGTTTATTGTGATCCACACAGTCAAAGACTTTGGCATAATCAATAAAGCAGAAACAGATGTTTTTTTGAAGCTCTCTTGCTTGCATAGGTTACTGACCCTTAATACTGAAAACACACTAGAAAACTTAATAGACAAGTTTAAAGAAATTGGTAAGCTTATTCATATTTTTATAATTCATGTATTTTGGACTGTTATCTTTCACTGTTCTGTGTCTATTAACCACACGCTTACTGAGAAGTGGTGAGGTTAGATAGTATATTTACAAATTTAAAGCTGATTTTTCTATAGAACTGCAGTATTTGTAGAGTTTTATTGGTTCACATAGATGGTATCTATAAAATTTAAGAACTTTTAAGATGTGGGCAAGAAAACATGTCATATGTATATATATATATATATATATATATATATATATATACACACATATATATACACAATGAGGGGAACAAGAAAGTAAAAATATTTTCAAACATGATTACAAAGGCAAAATTTTTTAAAAGCTTTTGATTTTTAGTTAGAACACTTGCTGATAATATAAAAAATATATATGTATACACAGATACATATATATATCATAAAATGCCTACTAAATTCTTATTTCTTTTTTCATAAAAATTATTGCAGGAAATAGTTTATAGTTTGTATTTTGGAATCCTAGTAACTCATAAATGCTCTCTGGAGGTCTGATGCTATGTCCATCACAGATGCTTCAGTAAATAATTTCTCCCTTTTCCACAGCCATTTGTAACCATATACTATCTCTTTTTTTAAGTAGTAAAAGAAAAAAAAAAAACTGGTCAGGTTGTTTATGCCTTCATGTCTTTATATAGCAATAGCAGAATGAAGCTGACCCTGCATATAGTCATCAATTTCACATTCCACTCAGAAGTTTTAGGCCAATTAAGAGGCACTTTGTGGAAAATCAGTTGGATTGGCCATGCAATTGAGTTTTTTAAAAATCACCTTTTAATCTTTTGTTCAATTTTTTTTTAAACTACTGGGCTATGACTATGAACCGTTTGAAATTTATATCCATTAAAAAGTTTTAGCAATGTTCGAATACTCTAGAGGGCTCCAAACTTCTGTAGTATTTGTCTGACAAGATACTGTCATTAAACAGGGTCAAAAACTGGTAACTGCACTCTCCCTCCACCTCCCAAAGTCAGTCACAATTATGCTCCTTATTGTTTTTTCTGTTTTCCATTTTCAGCCCTACTTCATGGGCTTTGAAGGTGTTTGAGTTACCAGCACCTAATTTCATGGATATTTTAAATGATTTTAGGTGTTCTTTGTGATAAGATATTCCCAGCTTCCCAGAAAAGACCCATAAAATAGGGGGGGAAACCCAATTAGGTTCCTACTGCCAAAGTTCTAATCATTTTTCTGTCTCTTTCCCTGGAGGAATTGGGGTAGAATCTCTATCCTAAGGTCCAAGTGTCCCTTCTCCAGTGGTTCTTTTTCCAACTCTGTCTTGACATGACCATGCATATGATTAGATGATACTGAAGAAAATGGACACGGGCGCTGACCTAGAACCATGCCTTATTTGAGAAGAGATGCTGGTCTGCTTGGTACCAGTGCATATCAACTGAATGTGAGCCCTTTAATCAATGATATTAAAGCTACCATAAGCTTTTAATAATTAGTATAACAGAGTCATAGCATACAAGAATAATGGCAAAGTGGTTGAGTGCAGATTTACATAAAGTCTCATTTTAGTTCTGAAGAGCTTGTTAGGTTTACAGCACTAAGTAGGCTGCCCAGGCCCTCTGTATTTCACATACCACCGTCTTCTCACACTGGTGCTTCTTTTTTTTTTTTTTTCTCTTTATTCTTAACCCTTGGAAGTAATTGGAAGTAGTGAAGTGAATATCTCAGTCATGTCTGACTCTTTGTGACCCCATGGACTGTAGCCTACCAGGCTCCTCCATCATCCATGGGATTTTCCAGGCAAGAGTACTGGAGTGGGTTGTCATTTCCTTCTCCAGGAGATCTTCCCAACCCAGGGATTGAATCTGGGTCTCCCACATTGTAGGCAGATGCTTTACCATCTGAGCCACCAGGGAAGTAGTAACTGTCATTTATTTTTACCCCACAGTTTGCTCACTCTTGCTCTCTCAACTCTTTTGTTCTTTGGAAATGAAAATTTGTTTTTCGACTTGGGCTTCTTATCCATCTTTTGGAAAGTGAAAAAGTGAAATTGAAATTGCTCAATCATGTCTGATTCTTTGTGACCCCGTGGACTGTAGCCTACCAGGCTTCTCTGTCCATGGGATTTTCCAGGCAAAAGTACTGGAATGGGTTGCCATTTCCTTCTCCAGAGGCTCTTCCTGACCCAGGGATCGAACCCAGATCTCCCACATTGTAGGCAGATGTTTACTGTCGGAGCTACCGGGGAACTATCTAGCTCCCGAATACTTCTCTTTGGATGGCGTGTATTTGAGGTCTCCATCCCCAGATATTCACAGTACTGGCCTGTCCAATAGACAGGACTAAAAGGCATTGATCAGGTCTGTCTCCTGAGGTACTCTTTTATCACCAGGGTCTTCTTCAGTTTAATCACTGCATCCTCATGTTCTTTGGGAGGTGTCAGTTCATTTACAGCTCACTTAGCAATAGCAGTTCATCTGGGTGCTATATCTAAGAGTTCCTCTTCAGAGCTATAGAAACATCTAGGGTTAGGTCTATCCAAGAAAACACTGCATTTGTGATAGATACTCTGAATTCAGTTTGGACTTTGTATCCTCATGTGGTTAATTATTTACTCTCAGGTTGTGGTGGGCTACATGGAGTACCTTAAAGTGTCTACATCTTGGTCACATGAAAATCTAACTCTTATCTTGTATGACGAAAGAACGAGTATGTCCTTATATGGCAAGGATGTGATTAAGTTAAAGATTTTGAAAGGAAAAGATTATCATGGATTAACAGGTAAACCGTAAATGACATCATCTACATCTTATAGGACAAAAAGTGAGAAATTTTAGGCACACAAAACCACAGTGGAAAAGGCAATGAGGCCAATACTGAAATGAAGCAGCCATGAGCCATGGAACACCAAGAAATGTCAACAGCCACCAGAAGATGTCAAAAATGCTTCTTCTCCAGAGCCTCCAAAGAGAACAGAGCCATGCTTACACCTTGATTTCAAACTTCTGACCTCCAGAACTTTTAGAGAATAGATTTCTGCTGTTTAAGCCAACCAGTTTAAAGAAGTTTGCTACAACAGGAATAAATATCAGACCGAGGTATCTCAAGTCTTCCCAGAGAACCATGGATAGGCATTTATTTCCCAGGCATTTTAAAATTTTACAGAAATAGCCTAGTCAGAAGGCCAACCATGAGTTAATAATTGATTAACTAATCCACCATGCAGGTATTAAGAACCCACTGGAAATTTCAAAGGTGAACAAGCAGAGAGACTGCCAGGAGCACACTGTGTGGTGGGGTGGACGCGAAAGAAAGCAAAGTCAGGGCCTGCTCATGTAATTGCAAAGTATAGAAGAGGAGGCATTAAATGGGGCTAAGAAATAATCCTAAGGGTCACAGAAGGTGGTCTAGAGTTTGTCCTTTGGGCTATAGCATAGCATTTAAATTTTAAATACCAGAGAAATTAAATCGAAAACTCTAATTTTATATGATAAACCTAAAACTCTTTGCTGTTGAAATAAAATAGAAATGTCTCTGTTTTCAACTCTCATGAACAATACCAGAGCCTCCACTAGTTGCCTTGTTTCCCTATGTGATTCAGTCCCCAATGCTCCATCCATAGAAAATTTTCCTTTCCCATGCATGATTGTATCCACATATGCTACATTGTTAGGCAACTGGATTATAGCCCCATTCTCTGTGAATGACTGTGAATTTAGTTCTGGATAATGAGGTGTTTTTTTTTAACTTAAATTTATACTGAATTCTAACACTTGCTTTATATTATGCATATGAAAAATAGTTTGTATTCTCTAGATGTGCAGCAGACTGTTGTGTGAAGTAGGGTGACAGGGAGAGAACGAGAATCTGGGGGCAGGGTGGGACTTCCCATAGCTTTGTTCCATAGCTGAGCTTTTCTCTGGTAGATGTGAATAGTGTGAGTGAAGTGAGTGAAGTTGCTCAGTCATGTCCAGCTCTTTGTGACCCCATGGACTATAGCCCACCAGGCTCCTCCATCCATGGGATTATCCAGGCCAGAATACTGGAGTGGGTTGCCATTTCCTTCTCCAGGGGATCTTCCCGACCCAGGGATTGAACCCAGGTATCCCGCATTGCAGGCAGATGCTTTAATCTCTGAGCCACCAGGGAAGTTATTTTTCCTTCTACCCTTCTGGGTTCTTGGTTGAGACCCTTGTAATAAAAGACAGATTACCAAAAGGAAAGCAGAGGTTTATTAACATGTAGACCTCATGTATTGGGGAAGGAAATGGCAACCCACTCCAGTGTTCTTGCCTAGAGAATCCCAGGGATGGGGGAGCCTGGTGGGTTGCTGTCTATGGGGTCGCACAGAGTCGGACACAACTGAAGCGACTTAGCAGCAGCAGCAGCAGCAGACCTCATGTATAAATGAGAGTAACCCTGATAACACCTAGGGTAACTGAGTACCCCAAAGAGATAGCTTTAGAATTTAAGTTTAAATACCATCTTAATCAGGAAAGGGTAGGGGAACATAGGCCCTTTAGAGGGGAATCAATGATTTTTAGGAAACATGTTGTTGTTCCATCACTAAGTCATGTTCAACTCTTTTATGACCCCATGAACTGCAGCACACCAGGCTTCCCTATCCTTCACTATCTTCTGGAGTTTGCTCAAACTCATGTCCATTGAGTCAGTGATGCCATCCATTCATCTCATCCTCTATCGCCTCCTTCTCCTCCTGTCCTCAGTCTTTCCCAGCATCAGGATCTTTTCCAATGAGTCAGCTCTTTGCATCAGGTGGCCAAAGTACTGGAGCTTCAACTTCAGCATCAGTCCTTCCAATGAATATTTAGGATTGATTTCCTTTAGGATTGCCTGGTTTGTTCTCTTTGTGTCCAAGGGACTCTCACGAGTCTTCTCCATCACCACAGTTTGAAAGCATCAATTCTTAAGTGCTCAGCCTTCTTTATGGCTCAACTCTCTCATCCATACATAACTACTGGAAAAACCATAGCTTTGATTAGATGGACCTTTGTTGGCAAAGTGATGTCTCTGCTTTTTAATATGCTGTCTAGGTTTGTCATAGCTTTTCTTCCAAGGAGCAAGCATTTTTTAATTTCATGGCTGCAGTCACCATCCTAGTGATTTTGTAGCTCAAGAAAATAAAGTTTGTCATTATTTCCACTGTTTCCCCTTCTATTTGCCATGAAGTGATGGGACCAGATGCCATGATTTTATTTTCTCTTTGAATGTTCAATGTTAAGCCAGTTTTTTCACTCTCCTCTTTCATCCTCATCGAAATCTTTCATCCTTATCGAGAAAGAAGAGATCCTTAGAAAAAAGATAAGAGCTATGATAGTTTGTGACAAAGTCTGTCTGAATGTGGTGTTGACTTCTGGTCTTTTCTGTGATAAGAGCCAACCAATCTCAACCTGAAACCCCCAGGGAGGAGATCTATGACAATTGAGTTTTGGAAGATCTATCTTTTAATCAGATAAGGGGAGTCCAGAGGCAGACTCTCCCTGCATTTGCTATTTTCCAAGTACCTACAGCTCAAAATAATCAATATACTAAGGCAACATGTTTTGAGGTGGCATGCCCTAAACTCCTGTAGTCATATTTTGAAATTATATGTTCTGCTATCTGTCAGTACTCCCTCAGTCACCATCACACCCTTGACTAAGAAGATTCTTTTCACAAGGCCCCTGTGAGAATATTCCTAATTTATCCCCCCTATATAAAATAGAGGGGTTTGTGGACTTCCCTATTGAATAAATAGTTACTAGTACTGATCCCTGTCAGGGATATGAATTTGTTATAGGTAAAAATAAAAAATAATTAAATTTGAAAATGCAGTGACATTCTCTCCAACATTGCAAAGATAGATAAATTCTCAATTGGAAATGTCACTGATCATTGAGACAAGCCTTTTCTTCTAGAATTAGTTTATGATCTATTCATGCACATGTAGTTGGAGAGTAAAATTCTCAAACCTAACACATTAGTCAAAATATCTCAAGGACATATGTATAAAAGAGGTAAAATTGAATGTATTTACGTAGCTCTTTGCCAAGAAAATGAAAATGTTTTAAGTAAACACTCTAGGAGCTGAGATTAGATGAGAATACTTGAGATACGGGTGGCATTTGAATTCTTCTTACTTGGCTCTGCTTGGAGAAACACAATACTCTGAAACCTTCTCTGGTGCATTTACCAGCCTGTTGGCATCCTGATCATCAAGAAAAGGTGCCAAATGTGATCCTGAGAAACTCGGTGTAAGCCTAGAGTTTATGTAAATAGCCGTTGTCCCAGAGATATACATATCATTTGAAAAACTAAAAACCTCTGCCGTGGAAGTCTCTTTTCAAAGAGATATTTAATCCTGGAGCCATGGAGTTCTGGCAGATTTCCAATATTCTATCCGAGTACACGGATGTAATCTCACTGCTTTGCAAGCAATGAACAGCTAGATTCTGTAAGGTACCTGCGAAGAGTCAGGGAAGACTGCCATCTGGTGGGAATGTAAAATTACTACTGAAATACAGTCACAACCTCACTGTTGCTATTTGCTTACAACCTAACTTTTAAAGCAAAAATGAAACGACGTTTTACTTTATTTTCTTAAGAGCTAAAATTTTAAGGCTTTTTTTTTTCAAATTTTTATTGGAGTATAGTTGATTTGCAACGTTATGTTAGTTTCAGGTATACATCAAAGTGAATCAGTTATACATAACACATATATCCACGCTTTTATTTTTTACAGTTTTTTTTTTAATGTGAACCTTTTTTAAAGTATTTATTTAATTGGCTACAATACTGTTTCTGTTTCCTATTTTGGTTTTTTGGCCACAAGGCACGTGGGATCTTAGCTTCCTGATTAGGGATTGAATCCACTCCTCATGCATTAGAAGGCCAAGTCTTAACCACTGAACTGCCAGGGAAAGGCCCTATAGACACTCTTTTAGATTTTCCCACATAGGCCATTATGCATCAAATATTTCAGTGGGTATCTCTAAAAGATATAGATTCTTAAACAATATTGTTATATTCTTGACAACATTAGAAATAAGGCCTAAATGTTATTATCAAGTTAGAATTCAAATTTGCCTGGCTGTCTATTAAATGTTTTTTCTAAATAAGATGTAAAGATTACAATTGAATGACATGTTTTAATCTATAGATTTTAATCTTTAATCTTTTAATCTATAGATTTCTTTCTGTTTTTTCTCAGTTTGTTTGAGAAATTGGATTAATTCTATAGTTTTCTACAGCAAAAATTTTACCAATCGTATCCCTGTGGTTTCAGGAGTGGAAATGCTCTTCTTTTGCCAGTTAAATAGATCAGTTGTGTAGAAACTGAAATTAACTGTGATATTTTAGTTGTTTACCAAACACCTTCTCTTTTTAGATTTCTTGTACTTCACATAGGATTTCTGTGTATCAGTTTTTTCCTTGGTCTACCACATGCCATATATTCTTGTTGTTGCTGTTCAGTCTGACTCTGCGACCCCACGGACTACAGCATGCCAGGCTTCCCTACCTTCATTATCTCCCAGAGTTTGCTCAAACACATGTGCATTGAGTCAATGATGCCATCCAACTATCTCATCCTCTGCCACCCTCTTCTCCTCCCGCCCTCAGTCTTTTCCAGCATCAGGCTCTATTCCAATGAATCGGCTCTTCACGTCACGAGGCCAAAGTATTGGAGTTTCAACTTCAGCAATCAGTCCTTCTAATATTCAGGGATATTTTCCTTTAGGATTGACTGGTTTGATCTCCTTGCTGTCCAAGGGACTCTCAAGAGTCTTCTCCAGCACCACAGTTCAAACCCATCAATTCTTCAGTGCTCAGCCTTCTTTATGGTCTGTCTCTCACATCCATATATGACTACTGGAAAAACCATAGCTTTGTGTATATGGAACATTGTCTGCAAAGTGATGTCTTTGCTTTTCAATAAACTGTCCAGGTTTTTAATACACTGTCATAGCTTTTCTTCCAAGGAGCAAGCATCTTTAAGTTTCATGGCTGCAATGATTTTGGAGCCCAAGAAAATAAAATCTGTCACTGTTTCCACTTTTTCTCCATCCATTTGCCATGAAGTGATGGGACCAGATGTCATGATTTTAGTTTTTTGTATGTTGAATGTTAAGCCAGCTTTTTCACTCTGCTCTTGCACTTTCACCAAGAGACTCTTTCATTCTTCTTTGCTTTCTGCCATATAATCTAGATGAAATATATTGTAGATGTCATGCATTCTAAGATTGCTTTGCCTGTGAGTTCACTTCCTTTGAAGATGTTCTTCTGACATATTTTCTTATCTCCCAGAGTTTGCTCAAATACATGTCCATTGAGTCAATTGACTCTTGAAGCTTGGAAGATTCAGATTTGATTTTTTGGAAGGACTATTCCATAAAGAGTGCTGTGTATTTCTATTAGGAGGTACATAACATCTGGTTGTCTTTTGTTTTTATTTATTAAAAAAATTTTTATTAGAGTATATCTGCTTTACAATGTTGTTATTAGTTTATACTGTATAGCAAAACAAATCAGATATATGTTTAAATAGCCTTTCTTTTTTGGATTTCTTCCCATTTAGGTCACCACAGAGCATTGAGTAGAATTCCCTCTGCTGTATAGTAGGTTTTGGTTTGTTTTTATAAAGTTGGCAGCTGTTGATGATCATTGTCAACTCAAATTATAGAGCAGTTCTGGGTCACTGGGTCCTGCTTCTGATTTAAGAGATTGGATATCCTAAGATGGGACTCTGCCCAGGTACATGGTGGCACCCTGGATTTCAGGGAATTGCACTGCACTGCAGACTTGATAAACCCCATCAAGGTGTTTGAAAACTTTGTTTTCTAGTTTGAATAAAATCAGACCTCACAAAATGGACAATCTTTTTTAATTACAGAAAAAAACTGTCGATTTAAGAATCCATCTGCCAATGCAGGAAACGCAAGTGCTGCAGGGTCAATCCCTAAGCTAGGAAAATCCCCTGGAATAGGGGATGGCAACTTGCTCCAGTATATTGCCTGGAAAGTTCCATGGAGAGAGGAGCCCGTTGGGCTGCAGTCCATGTGGTTGCAAAGAGTCAGATGTGACTGAGCACACACATAATACAAAATAAAGATTATATTACAAAGGACACTGTTAAGAGAGTGAAAAGATAAGGTACAGAGAAGGGAAGACTATTTATAAAATAAATAAGGAATATTAAAAAAAGACTTGTATTCAGAGTATATAAAACTTACCAGTCAATGACAAAATTACAGACAGCACAATACAGAAAATGGGCAGAACAATTGAGTGGTTGTTACTCGCAAAGTACTAACAGTTGCTTCACAGTGACCAGTATAACACTGAAGAGATAGTTAATTTCACTAGTCACCTGGGAAATGTAAATTAAAACCACAGTGAGGTAACACTATAGATTCATAGAGTGGTTAAATAAAAAGACAGACAGTATCAAATCTTAGCAAGAATATTAAAAAACTGAATCTCACACACTCTGTGAGACTATAGTCTGGAAAATTGTTTTGCAGGATCTACTAAAGCTAGGCATATACATCCCCTATGACCTAACAATTTTGAGCCTACAGAAATGTATGCATATGTGCACCAGAAATAAATGTATATACATGTGTACAAAAAGACATGCATTAGAATATTTATAGCAGTGTCATTTGTAATAGCTAAAACCTGGAAACAACTCCAGTCTTCTTCAGTAGTAGAATATATTAATAAATTTTGGTATATTTGTACAATGGAATTCTTTCTGAACTTTTGGATAAGAAGAAACAATCCAGACACAAAAGAGAATATGCTCTGTTATCCAAAATATGAAAAGTTTCCAAACAAAAAATAAAACTGAACTATGCTATCAGAAGTCAAGGTAGTGGTTAGCTTTGGGGAAGAGGAATTGAAAATGTGAGTGGGTTGAGGCATGAGAGAGTTACTAAGTTGCTATTAATACTCTATTATACTTCCAGTATTTCTCCATCAGCCACATTAAAAGGAAAAAAAATTAACTAGTCAAACCCATCAAGATGTCAGACAAAAAGCTGAAATTATCAAAAAGGTTGAAATAAGGGTTTACAAACACTCTGACAGCAAATTTCACCGTATTTTATACTGTGCTATATGACATTAGCAACTGAGAAAATGAAACCTTAGTGATTAACAATATATTTTAAAACTAAGCAATAAGGAATATGAAGACATAGTTTTTCAGTGCTGTTTATAATTATGTTATTCTAAATCTAGTACTTCACTCTACTTAAAAGTCACTGTAATTAATGTTAACTTGAGTTTTTCTAATAGTAGTAAGGAAAAAAATTACATATTATTGTGTAAACTAGTTCTTCCTAAAAATGGCTAATGTAACACAAAGAAGCAATATGGTGACAAATTAAAACCATTTCTTTTTATGAAAATAACCTTATAAGATGTATAGAAAAAAGCTTAAGATTTTAATATGCTAGTATATGTAAAAGGCATAAAATATGGTGCCTGACACTTGGTAAGCACTACATAAATGTTAGCTGTTATTGTTATTTATTCAAACAAATGACTCAGTGAGGGAGATTTTCTATAAAGCTGTGCGAGAGTTCAATTTTTCCTGACAACATGTATGTTCATTTGTTTTGCTAGATTGTGCCTCAATAATGGAACCCATGAAATATTGTTTAATGCACTGGAGAAGCCATGATTCTCTCCCTTAATGATTTCTTTAGTAAAAGTATTGCTTTATGGGTGAATGAAGTTCAGCTAGTTGATAGAGGAGCTCCCTTATCTAGAATTTTTAAAGTGATCCTACAGGAGGCTTAGAGTGGTGAATCCACATATGAAATGTACTCCCAGTGTCATTATATGCAAGTTACTATAGCAAAGAAATTGTAGCCAGGAGTTTACAAAGTTCTACAGGATGTTTTGGATATGGTTAATTTATAGAAACAAAGTAAAGTATGTAGTTGGATCCTCAACTCACTACACTTTGTGAGGCGGGAATGATTATGGCATTCTTTTGTGCGATATAAAGATTTATTTATAAATTATCTGACAGCAAGTTATTTTTTCCCAAACTGAAGATTTATTATTAAGATTTATTTTACAATAAGTCAAGTGTTCAAATTTGCCTACCTAATTCATGATTCCAATTGCTTGTTGGTTGTCTATAACTTAGAGCAATACATACATACACATTTGAGCTAGCCTTTCAATAAAAAGGACAAAAGATAACTAAAAAATCACTTATAAGGAATATTTTTTAAAGGGTGGTTTAAAAATATTTCTGATACTATGAGCTTTAATTCCTGAAAACAGCATACAACATATAAAACCTCTCGTCTTACAAACTTTAAAAACTTAGAAACAAAATTTTTAATCATTTACAAACGCTTCCAAAGAATTTCAGTGGGTTTTGAACACAGTATTTAAAATCTTAATTAATTGACAACTCAAATCTGTTTGGGTTTTAAAAAACAGTTGTATGTTAGGAAAGATAAGGTATTACTAGCTGTATGACATTACTTTGTACTACATTATCTTTGCAAAATCAGTAGACTTTGTTGAATTATAAGCATCATGATTTAGTGAGAGCAATTAACAATGTACTTTTTCCATTTAGATCAATGTATTTTTGTGAAGCGCTACTTTTCATTGGTGACACCCACTTAAACTCAGTCTATAAATCAACTTAATTATGAAGGAAACAATTGAATTGCTGAATCACAAAGTGTTAAATCAAGATTTAAAAAATAATGACAACTATTCCATTTTTCTCTGTATTATTAATAAATGAAATAAAATTTTGCTTAAAATATTTTTACTTCCACTTTATTAAATTTCCTACTTTGTTTTATAATCGTATGTTGTATAGTAAATATACACACATTCATATATATTAGTAGAGTACATATGTAAAATTTTGTGTATTTGTGCATGCATCCCCTGGAGAAGGAAATGGCAACCCACTCTAGTATTTTTGCCTGGAGAATCCCAGGAACAGAGGAGCCTGGCAGACGGCAGTCCACAGGGCCACATAGAGTCAGGCATGACTTAGTAACTGAATGACAACAACAAAACACATGCATCACATTTATGTTTTATGCTTAAATTTTTTATTATTAAAAACATGCAGTCAGAAAGGTTTAGAGATCACTGATTTAGAGGTTGGCAGGAAAGAGAAAAGATGATGAAAGAGATGAGTGAATGAGGATCCAAGAGAGAAGAGAGTACAGTGTTTCTGGAGACTGAGGGGAAAACATTTTTTAAAAAATGATGAGGTTGGTAACAGAGTTATGTGCAGCAGAAAGCTCGGGAACCATGAGGTCTGAGGAAAGGCCATGGGATTTATGACTGATGATTAGAAAGTTATTGGTGAAAATATTTTTAGTCAAGTGGCAGGCACAGAAACCAGATTCTATGCAGTAAATATCAGTTAATACATGAGTAGGAGAAAAGGAAAAGGAGCAATAAGAATAGTCCACTCTCGCTAAAGTTTGGCAGAAAATGAACAAAGCAGTGGAGAGGCAGAGTCAGAGAATAGTGTGGAAGTGGGCATAGTAATTGAGACAAAGGAAAGGTGGGAAAGAAAGGGTCCAGAGAAACAGGGTCAAAGAGAAAGAGGCACATACTTTAGAAAGTGGACAGGACATTTTGCAAGTCAATGTGAAAGAAGAGAGATTAACTGACTTTCTGAAAAAAGACAAGGAAAGCTGTGGAAATTGATTTCAAATAGCCATGATCTCATTGAATTAACTGATTAAATATGATTGAGGAAACCAGGTTGCAACTTCAGCTTGATAAAGGAGGGGAAGATTTTGAAACATCATCCATGCATGCCTCACAAGGAACTGAAGTGGCGATCCTCAGATTGCTGAGCAATACTGAGGACCCGATGTCACCAGGCAACGTGAACTTATGTCAGAGACAAATGGGAAAGTTACAAGACTTTAAAAACAACAACAACTAACAGCAATGAGCCACCTTTCAGGAAGTGAGAGAACAGAAAGTGACTTCTAGGAATTAGCAAAACGAGTGGAATAGAAAATGAAAATCTTAACAACCACAATGCGAAAACTGTTAACGTGGGTTCCAAGGATCCCTTGGGTGGGAAAACAAGTGAGATAAGGAGGAAGCGAGAAGGAAAAAGTGAACTGAAGACTGAGAGGGCAGAACAGGGCTAAGTAAGAGTGTGTGCAGAGGAGAATGCTGGACCCAAGACCTGGATGATGGAGAAACTCTGAGGGACAGTGAGATCCAATTCTAACTGTACTTTGCACTTACAAGAGACTTAAAAATGAGCAGAAAATAAAGTGCTACAGAGGCATGAAATGTTAAATCCTTTGATGTCATTTTGGTACAGGAATGGCAAAGAGCTGGACAGAAGCTAAAAAAACCATTGTGAGCAAAGTGGGAGAGGATCCTAGAGATGATGGAGGGATCATGCCAAGATTGTGTAAGGAATTTAGAGACATTGTTGGATGGTGGTATGAGAGCATGCTTTATAAAGGGCATGGAGAATGGGGTGTATGAGCAGAAAGAGGTCAGAAAGCAGCCTTATGGGGAACGGGTTTCACAGAAGTGTGGCCAGGCTTGAGGTGAGGAGGTGGGAAGCAGCCTTTGAGGATGACATCCTGTGTTGGGCACTCTTTCACAAGAACAGGAGAGTTTTGCATTTTAGCAGCACTTTAGTGGCAAGAGTGCCATTTAGCATTTCATAGAATGCAAATACCTGAAGAAATAGATGAATCATACTCATCAAAGTTGTTGATGACTCAATTCATAGTATAGCAATGTTTTAAATCAGGTTGCCAGGATGGATGCCTTTCAAAGACCCATGTGAAAGCCTGCATTTTAATACCCAGAAGGTTAAAATGGTTTCAAATGTAATTTTTAAGAAATGAATTTTAAATTCTTTTTCTAGATACAGAACTATTATATGGTAGACTGCAGTTCCCATCTGCCATCTGCAGCAAGCGTTGCTCTGCTGGACATTTTTCAAATGCTATTCGTATGTCCACTGATTCAAAACTAATTTCACCAAAACTAATCTAAACAAAAAATGTGTCACATAATTTATGTTGCTAGAATTTCTGTTTCTCTAATTCAAATTAAGATTAATTTTCCTGCCCTTTGGCCACAGATTGCCCTTACAAAGTCTAAGAGTTAGGATTTTCCAATTAAAATAGGAGCCATGAAAGTTATAATAACCATATGAATTAATGATCTTAAAACTTTCAGGAAGGCCAAATAATGAAAAAGAAGAAAATATATTTCTACACAAAGAGCTATTCCTGTGTTCATAATAGTAACACTGTAAGTAAGCCAACTGCTGTATTTTATAGGGAATGCAGTTGTCACAGCCCCTCTAAAACAGCAAACACTTTTACATGCCTGTCCATGATCTAACAAGTCTAACATCTTTTGAGGGCAGCCAGACTTCTCATTTATTTCCTTAAGAATAACAAATGTACAGAGTAGCTGTCTCTTCTGACCTTATTTTAAAATAAAGGTATGTTGGTCAAGCATTACCTCAAGTTTCCATTTCATCTTCGGCTTAATTCATAGAAAATTAGAGTGGCAAGAAGTAGATTGAATTGAGCTTGACAGAACAGTGTGAAGAGGTTCTCTGCCCTGAGAATCTGGAGGAAAATTCTTAAATTTCTTTCAATCAAAGTGTATTATTATTTTGAGTTCTTCTTATACCTATAAACTAGGATTTGATTTTTTTTTTTTTTTTTTTGCCAAGACAGTGGTCAAATAAACATCAAATTAAGATGGTGGGATTTGTAGATGTCAAATTGTCTAGTTGCCAGTTTTCAGCAGAGGAAAGAGAGAACGATGCAATGCAATATATGAGTACTTGTTAACTTTCTTTGGTACATAATATGTTCTGGAAACAGGTCTTTGAAAGTAGGCTTAAAGGTTTAAAGTAGGCTTAGTAATAACTGAAGGGTTTCTTTCCCAGAAAGCATGGTGTGATTTGTGATGTATGATGCATGATAAAATCTCTAATCGTAGTTGCAAGAGGGATAGTCTCCTTTGGATCTGGCCCCAGCAAGTCCAGCTGGAAGTGGAGGGCCCTGAAGGGCAGAGATGGAAGACTCTCATCTCTTATCAGGGCAGCTAGGGAAGCAGATACAGGCATCTTTATTTCCCATGGGCCAGTTGTCTCTTTTCTGACCCAAGGGAAAGGACAAGGCAAATAGAAAACCCCAGATCTTGCAAATGTCTAAGCTTCTGGGCAGTCCTTGGAGCAGGCTGGGATAAGAGGGCTTGGTCCCACCTGTTAACCACAATTAGGCCCAATAGCATCTAAGTGTCAAGCCACATGTGTGCATACACCTGGGATTGTTGCTGAGGCCCCCAGTCAGCTGCCAGCTCAGAGTCTGGCCAGTGTTATCCCAGGGCGCAAAGAAGGTGTGTAATGGTAGAGGAGGGAAGAGCCCTGGCTGAGGAGGGTGAGCGATGCCAGCAAAGGCTCTCAGAAAGGCCAGAGAGGCCATAGCCTGAAGCTCTGGGAATGGAAAGGAAGGTGGGCTTCCAATGGGCTTCCAATGGGCATGCATATCACAGGTCTGGGCAACCTGCTTGCAAACAACCTAAGGCTGGAAGGGACTGAAAATGTTTCAGAGATGGTTTGTCTTTGGAATTGGACAGAGCAAGCTCAAAAGCATTCTCTTTCAATTGGTACAGAGAATGTTTTCTTTGCAGAAAAGACAGTTAATTTGTGTAAATGGATGATTGTATGAAACCTCAAATTATTGTATGAAACAGAGGACTGTTTATATGGATGATCAACTTTAGATTGCTTTTCAGTTGATATTCTTGCTTATTTAAATATTTTCCTCAGGAAAAAAACCAAACATTTGTCTCCATTTAATTAAATCTTTATAGTGCACAATGAGAAATTTATTACTTTTTCCAAACCACTTGATAACCTTCTACATTATTTATGGTGATTCAACCATAAATGAACCAAAGAGAACACACACATACTAGAACACAGACTACATAGAGAATCACATGTTCTCCTGGAGTGATAATTTGAATGTGCAGAGCAAACCTATATTTCTTGTGATTAGATTTTGGTCTTTGCTTGTTTATTTTAATGTATAAGCTCGAATTATTGTTGCCTTTTTGTTTTAAGTAGAATTTAATTCCGAGGAATAAAGTTCATGAGAAATTTTTCCCTGAATATTTCACATTTGAAATTTCTTCTCAAGTATCCCTTGAATTCAGTACCTGAAATGAAAAAGTACAGGCAGTGTAAAAGAGAAGTTATTTATATAAGCAGAGAAGGAGGTCACTTTTGTAAGTCTGTTAAGAGAGTGATTGATTTTTTGCAAAATAAAAAGTAAAGTACATTAACTGGAATATTTCACATTATTTTAAAAGTGGATGATGTTTAGTTCCTGGACCAAGAAGTCCCTATGTGGCTTTCTAAGGAAAAGCAAGCGTTATTTGTCCTTGGGGAGAAAAGATACAAGTGAATATAATCACAAAATGGGAATCTCAATGAATTGTTTGGAAAAGGGTAATTTTTACCCAACAACATGGCCTAAGGTATGAGACGAAAGATAGATTTGAAAAAGTCTTTCAATTTTTTTTCCATGGCTATCTGAGTTAACTTTTTTGGGACAATGTTTATTTGCTCCTTTCTTTGTGCATGAGAAAAATATCCAATATCTTGTAATTGGATCATTGCTTTCAGCAGGAACACTAAAAGCAGTATTTAAACTGCAAGCCAAGAATAACATGACAAATAATTTAATAGTCATTTTATATTAGCAGACAGGATGCTAATGACTCATTTCTAATGACAAGTTAAATGGAAGTTACACAAAATGAACAGGATCTGTTTTTGAAGTACTATAGAGTGGTCACAAAGGCCCAATGACTGCCAGTTCAGATTTATCTGCGTTCCTCTCTATTCTTTGCACACATCTTATTTTTCTCATTTTTCTCGGACTTGATCTTCAGGTTAAAAGCTTGATATCACTGCAGCAGTGCCAAACAGAGGGTTTTATTTCTTCTATTATTGTTAGGCCACAATTTCATGCCTTGGGAATATGGGGCCACTGTTTATACATACTCAGTTCTCAGGTTCTCACTTTCCCTGACATCACCATTATTTGATTTATAATTTCCATAGGTAGTGACTATCTAACGTGAATCAGAGAAATATGTGAGATGTTACATGACATAGTGTTTGCAATGATTGCAACAGTAAGTTCATTTAAAAGCACGGGATTTGTGATGTGTTTTTTTGATGGATAAAAGAAGTTAAAATATGTGTGCCTTTCAACTATATAAGTTTTACTATTAAGAGCGAGTGGCTATCACTCTTAACATGTGAACATGTGACTGTGTCTTGGCCATTGATAAGCTGGCCTCTTTTTTTTTAAGTCATAAAAATTGTCTGTATTTTATTCATGCATTTCTTTGTTTAATTTACAGTTATTCAATACTATATTTAAATGCCAAAATAAGGACTAAAAATAGTATAGACATCATCTTTATTTTCAGTGGATTTCTGTTTTAATCAGAAGATAGATATCAATTAAACATGAAGCTAACTAACTGTTGTTTAATTGTATTTGTGAAAATTGCATTTCAGTAGAAGTACAAGTTTCTCAAAAACTTGGAAAAAATGTTGCTAGCTAAAGACTACATGGTGTTGAAAACTGTGTAGGAACTCCAGACTTAGTAAAATTAATGAGGAAGCATTTGTGAAGAACATTCTAGATGAATGAAATAGCAGAGTCACATGGAGCAAAGTTCTGAAGGCACAGTGGAAGAACTTGAGAGATAGGAAAGAAGGAGAGAAAGCCACGGGGCAGAGCAAGAGGTAGAGGGTGGGGAGTGGGTGGGGTGGGGTGGGGAACTGGTGCTCAATAAAGAGAAATTGGCACTGAAAAATGGAGCATTATGGGAATTTTACTGCAGCACAAAATCAATACCTGGGGATGGTTTGAAGACTCAGGGACCTGGAGGGAAGGGCTAAGTGAACAGGGTTTAGAGGACGTCATGGCAGGGTTAGTAGCTTAAGAGATGAGTACCTCCCTTTTCATTGGCTGTAGTAACTAAAGCAAAGAAGAGCTTGGAAAGCTTCACTGAGCTTCCCTAGAAGAGATCAAAATGTGGGTACTGTCTCTAGCAAAGTGGGGTTCTTAATTGTTGAAATGCTGATATATAAAATGTTCAACCTGCCCAGAGGTTTACACCAAGAAGCTCCAGGCTTTTGTAATAATTGAACCATTCTGATCAAGAGCTCATTTTCTTTCCTCAGCCTTTCATGTTAAGCTTTCAGGTTTAAGAATTTTATTTAAATTCTTCATTCTTCTCTGAAGTCTGGGATATACATTAGTTACATAATTTGCATGAACTTTTATAACATTTTCTCCTCAGTGTTTTAATGTCATCAGTTGAATTTGGTATGAAAAAGCAGGAAACTGCATTCCTTTTGAACTTAATTTACTTCTTAGTACTTCTCAGTAATAAGTACCATGATTTAATACTCATCTAATAACTTGAGATAATAATATATTTTCCTAAGTATCTAATTCAAAATCAGGAAAATATTTTTTTTCAAAGCTATGAGGTACTACACACTTGAAAATAATTTAAAAAATTCATATCAAATGATGGACTTAGCTTTTATGGGCTGTGGATGAGTCAAATATAAACAAGTACAGTGGCTTAATAAATATCAACAAGTACAGTTCTAGGTAATAAATATCAATATTCAAGCTTTGATCTTTTGAGTTGTCCCCATAGTACCATCAGGATTCCATCTTTTGTCATTACATTGGCCAGGCTTTTTGGCAAAGGCTTTGGCCAGTGTCAGCGTCAGGAACCTCATCTACAACGCAGGACCTGGTGGACCAGACCCAGAAGGAGGTCCAGCCCCATCCACCACTGCTGCCCCTACTGAGGGAAAGAAGTAGAAGCAAAGATAGAAGAATCTGAAGAGCCTGATGATGACAAGAGCTTTGGTCTTTTTGACTAAACCTCTTTAGTAACACATTCAATACAAAGCAGAGCTCTTAAAAAAAAGAAGGAATTTAAGAATTATCAACAAATGGCTTCTGTACTCTTCTACTGTACTCTTCTAATTCTCTGCCTAAATAGTTGGCAGACATCTAAACATGGATCCCCAACTTCTGGGATCTAATGTTTGATGATCTGAGGTGGAGCTGATGTAATAATAATAGGAATAAAGTACACAATAAATGTAATGCCCTTGAATCATCCTGAAACCACTCCCCCTCACCCTGGTCCATGGAAAAATTGTCTCCCATGAAACCAGCCCCTGGTGACAAAAAAGTTGGGGATCACTGGTTTAAGAAATTATAATTGAACAACTTAGAGTCTGAGGATATTTATATTTATGTTTATATTCTCCCAATGTTCCCAGTATCTGGGATACTAAATATAAATGGTTGTTGGATGTACCAGTTATCTATTGTCACACAATGCTGTTCATTCATCAGAAAAACTTAGTGACATCCAGATAAAAACATATTTTTCATGAGGCTCTGGAGTGCAGCTGACCTAAGTTAGTTTCAGCTGATCTGGTTGGGTTTGACCAAGTATTTAAGACTCTTCTAGCCATTAGTTGTCTCAACCAGGATGACTGGGGTAGCCTGACTCTAATTTCTGTCCTGTTCAACCTGCAGAAGTCTAGTCTGGGCATGTTCTCACGATGTAGGGGAAGGACACCAATGAGTAAAACCAACTGTGCAAGCATTTTCAACTGTGTGTCACATGTGTCAATTTCCTGTTGGTCTAGCAAAAGTCACATGGACAAATCAAAAGTCAGAGTAAGAAGGCAGTGCAAAATCATACAGGAAGGGCATGGATACAGAGAGGAGCAAGAATTGGGGCCATTGGTACAACTGGTCCATTGAGTGAATACATAGATCAATGAGTGATGGAAGAGCACTGGACTAAGGGTTGGGAGACATATCCCTGAGGCTTGGCACTGTTCATTCTGTTAATCTGGGCATATTGTTTAATTATGATGGACCCTAATTTCCTTATTGGCTCTTCCCAAACTTTAAAAGCCTTTGATTCAAGCTTTTAATGACGTTTTAATGAATTTAATGCTGTATAGAGTCTATAAGAGAAACCTAAGGAAAGTTGTTCATTATCCTACTCTTTAGTGAACCAAAATGGCTAGTGTGGATGGCCAAAATTGATTGGCTACTTTTGACTCCATGAATCTCTGAATATTTTGTAATCATATCCAAACTGAAAGACTTCTAATCTGAATTTCAGTAAGGAGCAATGTGCTGAAAATTCAATTTCTTATTTAAATTGAAAATTCAATTTAGTGCTTGCTCCTCTCTGATGATTCTTTTGAAGCATACAGTATGTCAGGGCAACATCAGACACTATGACATTTCTTATATGTGAGATGTGTTTTAGAGTCCATTGATGTTTTACTTTAATAATTCATTGTTATGATGAATTACCATTCTAAAATTGACTAGAGGAGCTTTGTCATACTTGGATAATGTTGATAAAAATGTGGGTTATTTTAAAGTAAATATTGTGATTAGTTTTATAATATAAAAGGTGTAGATAATAACAGAAGTGAAACCTGTTCTTCATTATACAATAAATAATTATGTAACATATAATGAAAGTCTGTATTACTAAATTATTAAGAATAAAAATGAAGCAAACAATATTTTATAAGCTTCATAAGAAAGTAATGTACACAAATGGGTTTTGAAGATAATATTCTGTGTCTGAGAGGACTTGTTACTTGAATCACTTAGATTGCCTCAAAAATTCAACACCTAGATTACCAAAGTATATTGTTGAAGATATAATCTGTAACCCACTTTGACATATGGACTGTTTGATTTCAGATATACAGAAATAACTCGCCATATGATAAGTATCCTTGTCATACACTGGGTAGCATTTATTTTGGACTGATAATTTACTTGTAAAATCAATCACTCTGGTTTGTGTCATTTCAGAGTGTCCACGTAGACAGATCCAAGAAACTGTACTCAAATCAAGCTGGTCTGGACTCAAAAGTACCAGCTGGTTGTCAAAATGATTTGGCTGATCTGGAGAAAGAGAAGAGAAAGACTGCGGCAACTGCAGTAACAGGTACCAATGCAACCACCGGTTGGTTAAGCCTGTGATACTGGTTTTAACTGCCTTTATGACAAAGGCAAAATGTACAGATTCTTATTACCATTTTGTTTGGAATATATGACTCGATCAAAGCAACAGCCCAGACCTGTGAATCTCACTGAAATTTAGTTTTAAGTGAAGCATAATATTAAACACTCACATTGACAAAAGATCTGTTCATTGTTTGCTGTTGTTAGATTTTTCTTCTCATTTATGATTTTCATGCCCAAGGAAGTGTTTTTATTCTAATACTACTTGTATTATCATGACAATAATATTGCTATATGTTTGCTAGATTTAACAAGAAGGATTAATAGCTTGAGAAGAGGTCAAGATAATTGAGATGCTTTTAATTTTAGAAAGTGTCAGATGGGTAGCCTAATGCAGACTTGAATTATAATAGTTTAGTTTATAGAGACAGTGTTCTGATATTTTTCATCTCTACTAAAAGCAAAATAAGAGCAAATGGACTTGTCAAGAAGTTGATAGCATTCAATTAAGTTACCCAGACTAACTTCCATATTGTGGAAATCTGGGATAAGTTAGCAAGGGAAATGAGAATTTTCTTTCTTGGCAATATTTTTAAACACACCAAAGAAGCTCAATTTCTATTACACTTTATCTTTGAAACTTCACATTTCGTTTGTAGAAAAATTGAAACTGTAATTATGCTTAAGCATATGGTTTGTTCTTTTTCCCTCCTTATTTGATTTTGTAGCCAGCACTCTTTTTTCCTCCAAGGGCATGTAAAAGTCAAAATACTAGATATAAAGTCTCTGAAGTGTTTCTGCTCAAACTCTGACTGTGCAATCTGGGTTCTTTCATGTAGTTAACTTACTGGCTTCTGACACTCCTATAAAAATATCCCATAGAGCTTTTCTTATTACCTTTTCATTGAGTCTTTCTGAATGATAAAAATGAAATTCTGTAAAGGGCTTTGAAAACCATGCATATTGCAATTCCTCCAAATTTCAAATACTAACCAAGTGTGACTATAAAAGAAACAACTACTGCAGTGAAAATTGGCTGCAGTGTGCTGAGTCTCAGGCTATTATTAATTCATCGGAAACTATTTTTTTCCTTAAGATTATGGATCCTAAAAAGTACAAGATAACACAATTGCTGAGATCAAAGTTTTTGTTTCAATCATTGGAAAACTTATTATCTGATCTTCCCCTGTGTGTGAATCTTCCTGGGATGCTATATGAGAGTTCCAGGTTTGTGCTGTGAATGAATCAGTGCAGAGTATGATACAGACCAGGGTAGGAACTGCTTTGAACCTATTGCCTGTTAGTGATGGTTTAAGAAAAAAGAGGACCTGGAATTAAAGTGATGGTCCTAGGCAAGTGAGACTTACTAACTTTACTCAAGAGAGTAAAATGAAATCTGCTTTATTACATTAATTTCAACAAGAATTTATTTAAAAACTACACAGTATGTGTCTGGGCAATATTTGCAATTGCTTTCCCATTTGAAATTACAATAAATTGTAGAGTCTATCTTCATTGTGAATTATAATTATATGACAGTTCCATAATAAGAATACAAAAATAAAGCAGAAATATAATTCTTCAAAATTCACTTTTGTGAAACTTCATATATTTTCTTCATTAAAAAGAGGCTCTTTAATCTATGTGTGTGTTGATAGCTCAGACGTATCCAACTCTTGCTACCCCATGGACTATAGTCCACCAGGCTTCTCTGTCCATGGGATTCTCCAGGCAAGAATACTGGAGTGGATTGCCATCTCCTTCTCCAGGGGATCTTCCCAATGCAGGTATCAAACCCAGGTGTCCTGTATTGCAAGGAGATTCTTTACCATCTAAGCCACCAGGGAAGCCCCTTTGGATCTATACTTAACATTTACTGTACTTTGAATGAGTAGCTCATCTGTGAATATTCATTAACTACCTGATAGTTCAGGATGGACAAATCATACTCCTTCTGAGTTTTCTCCTCTTTTTAAATTTTAGACACAAGTCAGTCATTTCCTAAATTCTCTTCGGGTGAGAATGGCAGTTTTAGAGTCTCTGCAGCGTATCGCAGAGAAAACAAAGCAAAACCAAACAAAACCTTATTAAGACAGGGGAGCTGCTTCTCCAGTTTTGCTCCTTCTGGACACCCAGACCTTCTTCTTTCAGTTAGATGAAGTGGAACCATTTCAGATCTGTATCTAATAATTATACTGAGGGGAATTATTTATTTTGAAATTCACTACAGACGACTAGAAGATTCGCTCTAAATGGCTGAACACATAGTGTAATGAGAGTTTGCTCTGTTGTGGCCGGGAGCACAGGAAATTCTGCCACAGGATCGGTGCTGTCAGTCCCAGCTCCTCTTCACTTAAGAAGCTGATGAAAATACCACACCAGATCTCAAGGGTGACCTTCCTCTCTGGATCCTCGATTCGCTCTGGCTGTTTGACAAGGCCCATATCTTATTTAGGGAACATCATTATTAAGTCTGCACATTGTTTTGTCCATAAATTACCAAAAGAACAGTTCTCTGAAAGTAGGATGATTACGTAGTTAACTTTTGGATTCTGAACCTAAGACTAAACGTTAAACGTTGGCTACTGCATTTACCAGCTGTGTACCACAGACAATTTGCTAACATCTCTATCTCTTTATTTGTAAAGTTGGGTTAATAATAGTGCTATACTACAGGCTATTTCAATGACTACATTCGATAAAATAGGTTAAAATTAGTATGTCTGCATGCTAAGCTGCTTCAGTTGTATCTGACTATTTGCAATGCTATGGACAGTAGCTGGCCAGGCTCCTCTGTCCGTGGGATTTTCCAGGCAAGAATACTGGAGTGGATTGCCATGCTCTCCTCCAGGGGATCTTCCAAATCCAGGGACTGAACCCGCATCTCTTAAGTCTCTTGCATTGGCAGGCAGGTTCTTTACCACTAGCACCACCTGAGAAGCCCAAAGTTAGTATAGTACATAATACACTCCAGTTGAATTATGGCTATTATAATTAGTGTCTGCATATTTATGAGTTGATAGCTAAGGAAAATTTTGCCTCCTGACTGTATATTTTGCAAAGTCCTGGCTCTGACCGCTTGATATGTCTCTTATAGTCTCTGAGTTTCTGTCCATAGTATTTCCCTTTGAGAATTCTATCCTCTTGGGAATTTCATGGCCTCTATGAATCTTATGTACATGAAAAGTGATTAGAAATCTTTTGGAGATGTGTCACTGAATCCTCTGAATCTTTGAAGCAATGCGATCCTACAGAGACATGGAAGCCTTGAGCCTCCCTAAAGGACCCCTCCGCCTCCTTACCTCAGCTGCAGTAGCTCAAGAAGAGCACAGTTTCCATGGTTAATCAGTGACAGCACTATTTTTGAAGAGATGACATGTGTTAAGTGCAAGTGTTTGTTTTGAGCTACTTGTTTCACATCCAGTTTCCAGGGTAGACTTGCATATGGAAAGTTTATTGAGAAGTGTTTTGTGGAACAGCACATAGGTTGAGGAATGAAAGCAGGTCTGGACAGACAGAGAAGTGAAATCATAATGGAGTCACAAGAAAGACCTCAGCTGATGGCACAGGGCACTGTGGAACTGGTGTGGCTCTTCTGAGTTGTCCTGCGTTAGGACCAGGGGGCCAGGTTTTCATGGCCCCCGCTTCAGTCCATCATTGGGTTCGGCTGCCTTTGGAAAGGGGACATGACCGTGGGCAAGTGGCTTCCTTCATCCCAGGGCAAAGTTGTTTGGTACCAGAGGATTATCATATAGTTGTGAGAAGGATCTGGTTATTGTGTAGGTCACACATTAATTGCAGAGATTTCTTCTGGTGATCTGACTGGCTAAACAGAAGAATGGTTTTCTTTTTTCCTCTTTATATATTTGGTTTTACCCTACGTAAATGTTCTCTATTGAGTAAATTTTATACTCTTCTGATCAACATTCTCTAATGAAATTTCCTTGCTTTTGAAGCTCCAACTATATTCTAATTATCCTACATCTTTATATTAAACCCAAGCCACGACTCACCCTCCATTAGTTAGACTTGTTGAGTAGTGAGAAGATCCCTGGGCCAGAAAACAAAATGCAGGGACAGTAAGGTCTAGGTCCAGTGCTGTACATGCTAGCTGCACAGCCTTTCACAGGGCATTCCATTTTTCTGAATTATATTTTCCTCATCAAAATATGAGATGCCCCAGGTAATTTTGATGTCCTTTCAGTTCTAAAAGCATGTGATTAGACGGCCTTTTTTGATATCATAGAGTCATGACACTATGATAAGTTAAGACTTTCATCTCTAAGTTAAGATTCACTTAGAAACAATTCACCACATCTAGAAACATACTTACGGTAAATTAAACAGATAAGAGGAAACAAGTTTCATGGAAAAGGTTTTCATTAAGGTCATGGCAGAAGGTAGAAAGAAAGAATGGATTTATAAGAAGATAAAGAATTCTTTATACTGAGCTTTAATTCAATGTTAATGTTTACTCTAAACTTCAGATTTTACTTATATGTTGGGAATCAAAGCATAGGAACTTCTCTATAAAACTGTTTGAGAATTAAATAAGGTGAGGGTTCCATTTTAAAGACCTTGACTGAATGACTGAATATATGTTATTTAAAGGTAGGCACTTTAGAAATAATAAAATATATCCTTGTTTTTCAGTTTTACTAAATGCAGACTTCAATAATTCATTGTTATTCTAGATAATATGTAATTTTAAGCTCAATAATTACTTTTACTCCTAACGACAAGAAAATCATTGTTTAAGATAGCGAATAATTTCAAACTGATAATCCAAAAATCTGGTATATCTTTTGTCCTTCTACTTAACATCAGTGCAGATTTTTCATAATATAAACAAAATAATGACACCAGTAGAAAATCTCACATTTCCAGGGAATACTGTTTTCAGTTTAGAAATACTGACAGCCTAAAGTAAAACATTATAAGTCTGCTCTTCCTTTTATAGCAACCTATTAATATTTCCCTCTTTTTGGAAGGTTTAAATGTTGAAGAATATCCTGGAAGGAGAACCCACAGTCATTTCTTTCTTTGAACAATTCTGAAACATCATTTCCTATTAGGCAGTTGTGTGAGTACTGACAGCCTTGCCCCTCTTCTTCCCTAGAGATTAATTTATTTCCTGCAGTGCTTGCTCTTCATGGAAAATCTGACTTGTCAGCCTTCACCAATGGGAGATCTCATCAGCAGAATGTTAATTATAAAAGCAAAACTATATACCATATTGAAAGGCAAAAACAGTTCTCCAGGCAATTCAACCTTTTTGTTTTCTTTTCTCTCCACTTCATCCTCTCCTCAGACTGTGCCTCAGTAGGAACATTATCTACTGGGGAAACATTCTGCGAGATGGTGGGGTATAGAGGAAATGTGTAGGCTTTGCCACCAGACAGACCCAAGACTGAATTCTAATTCAAAGAATGTTGAATTTCTTTGGGATTTTGTTTCTTTATCTGAAAACTAAACATAAAAATGCCTGCCTCATATGAAATTATATAATGAGACTGGCAGAGAGTAGACACTAGAAAATTATTCATATTACCATAGTCTTTGTTTAGCACCTACTGCATATTGACTGGTGTGGCATAATAGTAACCATGTCACATGTTAATCTATTAGAGATTTGAAGAAATATATCTTTCAGCTTTAGGTGTTAGGCATATGAGATGAAGACACCTTATTGAGATGGCCTGTTTGAAACTTTACTCTTCATTTCCTTTCTCTTCTCATCACCACTCACACTTTTCATAATGCTCACTAGATACTTATAAACTTATTTTTTTTTCAAAAGTCAGTTCTTAAAAAATTAAAAGGTGTTTGCTAATAGTTTTAGACCTATCTATTCAGGTTGGAAACTGTGTTTGAGTTTACTAAAAGTTATTTCTCTAAAATTGTCAGTTTCTGCTTGCTTACATCTCAGAAACAAAGTTTTGGTGAATTAAGTCTTGAGACAAAGAAGATTGTCAGCAAAGGCGGTGGCAGCAAAGTAGAGATAAAGTTGAGAGATACAAAATGAAGAAACAAAATAAATTATTTTAAGTCCAGGATGATCACTCTTTCAGTAGTATGATTACAATTAACAAATCTGTTTAAGTATATTCACTTTTTTATTGTTGCCCCCACATGGTTTTATAATTTGTGTATAACACTAGAAGGAAAACCAATTAAAGCAAGTGTATCATTTTTCTGTGATAAAATAGGAAAAAGATGTCACAATGTAAACTCATAATAAATGAGACCTGATACAGGGCTCCTACAGCAGACAGGAGTTCTGTGCACAGAGCAAAGAAAAGTGCTATTCTTTCACATGGCAAAATAATATTTTTCTTAATGACCAGTGACAGTATTTTAACTTGGGTAGAACAAGGGATTGGATCTGTATGTTGATCTTTGCCTTTGACCTTTATAGAGTCATATGCACATCATTAATTGATCCTTTTTAATGGTAAATGCATTTTTTGAAACTATAGAGTTTTCTTAAAAATAATGAGCTTTTGAGCCTCTCCCCAATTTCCTAATTTTCCTTATTAATAACTTCTAATCTTATCATTTTAAATTTCCTTTCCCTTTTTTTCCTAATCTTTTTTTTCTTATTGGCAAAGGACTTTCTTTTACCTATTATTTCAATCAATTCTGTTTTTTATTTTATTCACAAGGCCCATCTTTAATTTGGCCAATAAATTAAGCAAAGCAAAAAGGAACAGATAACTTTGAAAATTTGTCTCAGTGAGTCTCTAAGTTCTTGTACATAAAATGGTCATTTAATGAGCATGTTAAAAATACATATTCTTGGGATTTTTTCTCTCTAGTAGTGTTGACAACCTCTGGTGGGTTATATGCATCCCATTGCCTGTTATTGTACTGCCCTCAAGCTAAGAATATTTGTCTTTTTTATTTTTCAACCACTTAAAAATATTTTAAGATATTTAAGATAAAATACATATTTAAAATAAAATATTTATCAGATATTTTCTGACACATGAAAATTTACCTGAAATTCAAATTTCAATTTTTATATAAAGTATTACTGCAACAGAGCCACACTTATTCATGTGCACATTGTCTGTAGCTGCTTTTGTGCTTTATCAGCAGAATTGAGTAGTTTTGACCAAGACCATATGTAAAGCCTAAAATTTTTACGATTTGGCCCTCTAGAAGGAAACTTTGCTAACCCCTGCTCTAGAGAGTCTGATTCAGAAGTTCTCAAGAAAGAACAGTAATTGAATTGATTTCAACATGTGTTTAGGTGATTGTTATACTGAGGTCTGACGACACTTTGAAAGGTAATACAGTAGGAAAATTATGAACAACCTGTCTCTTCTTCT
The DNA here is from genome assembly GCF_029378745.1 of Bos indicus. Lineage (NCBI taxonomy): Eukaryota > Metazoa > Chordata > Mammalia > Artiodactyla > Bovidae > Bos > Bos indicus. The sequence continues at coordinate 65,958,713 of NC_091768.1, read as the reverse complement.
CCCCTTCTCATCACCTACTCCATCAGCAATTCCTATTGGCTTTATCCTCAAACAGTATCTAGAATTTATCTTTTTTGTTTTTTCACCTAGTTCACTGCCATCAACTTTGTCCAAGCCATCATCATCTTTCATCTGGATTCTTGTATTAGCTTCCTAACTAGTCAATCTGCTTCTGCCCTTGCCTCAGTATCCTCCATTCTCAACAGGCCAGCCAGAGTGAATGTGTTAAAACCTAAATCTGATCATGTAACTCTTTTCTTCAGAATCCTCCAGGGATCTCTCCACTTCTGTCTACCTTGGCCTCCCAGCTGCGTCTCAGAAACCCTAGGGGCACTCCATCCTCAACACACCACAGGCTATTTTCTCTAAGTGGCATAGTCTTTCCCCTAGAAATTTGCATGTTTTTTGAGATTTTTTTTTTAACTTTACATAATTGTATTAGTTTTGCCAAATATCAAAATGAATCCACCACAGGTATACATGTGTTCCCCATCCTGAACCCTCCTTCTTCCTCCCTCCCCATACCATCCCTCTGGGTGGTCCCAGTGCACTAGCCCCAAGCATCCAGTATCGTGCATCGAGCCTGGACTGGCATCTCGTTTCATACATGATATTTTACATGTTTCAATGCCATTCTCCCAAATCTTCCCACCCTCTCCCTCTCCCACAGAGTCCATAAGACTGTTCTATACATCAGTGTCTCTTTTGCTGTCTCGTACACAGGGTTATTGTTACCATCTTTCTAAATTCCATATATATGCGTTAGTATACTGTATTGGTGTTTTTCCTTCTGCATGTCTTTTATCTTTGTCTCATTTAGGTCTTTCCTTAGCCATTACCTTCTTGGCAATTCCTTTCATGAACACCTTATTTGAAATTGTAATCTCTTCATAGGGGTCTACTGATCTCCTTTATGCCATCTCACATGCTGCACACCTTGCTTCGTTATTTTGATTATGGCCCATCTTCCCCACATGTGGGCTCCATGAGGATAGGAATTTTTATCCATTTGCTCTGTCCTTAGATTTAAAAGAGTTCTTGGCTTACTGCCAGTTCTCAATAAATATTTCTTGAATAGAGAAATGAAGCCCAGACTCCCATTCTGTTTGACAGATTATGTGTGACAACTATCAAAATGCAAAAACAATTGCCAGGAGTATAAGTCTCATCTTTGAAAACTGACATAATATCTTGTAACCACCACAGATGAGAAGAAGAATAAATTTGTATCATTTGCTTTTTTCCCTCTCAACCAGTAACTTAGACAAAAGATGCTAAAGGAAAGTAAGTAGAGGAAGGGTACATGGGTGAAAATTCAGTTGAAGATGTTTGGAAGAGATTCTAGAAAGTTTCACAAAAAAGTGCTTCTTAGAGCAAGTAGATGTGGTTACTGCAAGTTTTACTTTTCAACATAAGGTTGAGCAGTTTGAGGAAAAGGACACTCAAAGTTCTCAAAAGGGAAAATTCAGGGCATGACTAGCCTTGGTTCAGTTAACTGTTTGGGAAAAATCAGCTTTATAAGAGAATGTAAAGTTGGTGATGGACGGGGAGGCCTGGCGTGCTGCAGTTCATGGTGTCACAAAGAGTCGGACACTACTGAGTGACTGAACTGAACTGAACTGAAAGCATTTTTAGATATACCTGAACTGGATTCCTCAAAAATCAGATGAAATGGAGATTTTCTTTGACTTTAATACTCTCATTCAAAAAATATCTCATCTAATCTTACATATTTTTAAACCTTCATTTTGTGGATTAAACAGTCATCTGTTCTCACATAGATGTTGACTATTGAAGAACTATTCTGACTATTGAAGAACACATTTTTGAGAGGAAAACAAAACAAAATAAAACTTCATTCTGTTTCTGTTCTTCTGTGGATGAAGTATTTGGCTTGAACTCTCAGGAACTGAGTGTACATGATTCCACAGCCTTCAGTTAACATCATCATCTAAGTAATTGTGAATTTTCAAAAATAGTCAGTATTCAATTCAAGGTAAGAAACATCACCTCCAAATTAATTTGGTGACATTTTCCAAAGGAGTAGTCGATGAATGCCAAAAGGTTTGATAGCTTTAAATCAATTTGAATTTTAAAACCTAAATAATTGTCAGAAAAATCAGTTCCTTCACATTTTGAGAATTCTTGCAACTTAATTCAATAAAGAATAAAGTTTCTATTCAACATGAAATCAGCTGTGTCTTAACTTCAGCTGGCCATTAAAGCACAGGCATCATTGAGGGGATCCCCGCCCTGGGTGGAAGAAGGGGCTAATTCAGGCAGAGAGAGGCAACTTATAAGGTCCCTTCCAAAACTAAAATTGTTGAAATCCTATTATTTTACATTGAGATAATTTAATTATTTTAATTCCTCCCCTCCCATGTTTCTGCTTAACTCTGTACTATCTTAAATCAATTTATTGACAAGGGAAAGTAAGACTAATAACTGTCAAGATGACAGATTGAACTTTCAAGCTACAGGTTTGTGTGACTATGAGATAGTAATAGCAAGTAATATTTCTGTTGCACTTTACATTTTACAAAGCACTTGCAGGTCCGTTATTACATTTGATGTTTCCTCAATGCTATGATTCTGTTATTGCTACCAAAACTTACTCACTTGTAAGAAAATGGAATTCAGAGATTTCTCAAGACACACAGCCAGTAAATCTTAGAATCAGGATTCAGATCGAGTTCTTCAGATTGTTTCTCTGTACTGCAGTGTATCTGTTTCATTTGCCCTCCCCAGCCTCTCCCCTTAGGAAAAGCTATGCTGTCAGGGAGAAATTTGGTTGTTATCCCTTTTTGCAGATAAAGTCACAAAGATAGTCTGTGGTGGAAGTGGGGATTATATCTGGGCATACTGCCTAAGAATCCTGTGTTCTTTTATCTAATGTATATTCCACAGTATGTAGTTTTATTGCTGTTTGTGATAAAAGGAAGACATGAAAATCTAAAGGCAGCAGTTGGGGATGGTGGATGATGAGGAAAGTGAAATCAAAGAGAGCATGGGGTCTAGACGATCTTTCTCTCATCTGACCCCACCTTCCAGCCCCCAGCCTCACTTAGCACTGAGGGGGAGTTGATGGAAGAAAATAAATTTAGGCCGTTAGGGGAATTAGCATGATGTGTGGAGAAATTCCACTTTTTTCTGCTTTGACATCCCCTTTCTTTTTTCCCAGTAAGTCTGTGAACTCCTCGGAGATTACAGACTGTATGTTTTGTCCTTATATTTTACACAGATAGTAAAACTAGGTAACAGTTGAAGAAACAGTAAAACTCTTTATTGCAAAATATAAAACTTTTACATTTATTGACTCATTTGATCTTTGTCATAACCCTGTAAGATAGGCATTATTGTCCCTTCCCCTGACCTTGTTTTCAAAGATGAGGAAATAAGGTACACAAAGGTTAAGTAACTTCCTTAAGGTTATAGAGCCAGTGTGTAGTAGAAAAGGAAGGAAGAAAGAAGGAATGAAGGGAAGAAGAGGAAGAGGGAGGAGAGGAGAGAGGAAGGCAAGAAGGAAGGGAGGAAGAAAGGAAGGAAGCAGAGGAGAAGGGAGGCAGGAAGGGAGGTAGGGAGGAAGTCATAGGCTAATGAACGCTCAGGGGCAACAACCTCAGAGAGTTCCTCTCCAGGTCCACGAGGCTAAGCACTTACTAGTAGATCATTAGTGCAATGAGGAGTGCACAAGTGAAAGAAATGATCAGTTTTCTGTCCTGTTTGACCATTATAGTTCACGCCATTAGAATTTTTTTTTTACACCCCATGCTCCACAAAGCCATAATGCAAAGAAGTGTCCATCTTCCCTGAACACAGAGTGCAGGGTAGCTTTCTTTCCTTGAGAATGTGACATGATGTCTTTTTTTAAAAAATTAATTAATTTATTTTAATTGGAGGCTAGTTACTTTACAATATTGTAGTGGTTTTTGCCATACATTGACATGAATCAGCCTTGGGTGTATATGATGTCTTAACGTCAAGTCTGTGCACATGTTTATTAGAAACTCGAGATTGTACAGCTTTTGCTTGAGACCTGTTGGCTTTTTTCATTTAACATTATAGGTACCCTTTTCTCCTCCACTAGATTTGAACTCCAGTGCATAGCCATTGTGTCACAGCTGAGGTGATAGGTCTGCAATTGGACATTTTTTAGAGCACAATCAAGCTCTAGCCTCTTACTAGCTGTGTGATTGCTAGGCAAGTCTCTTAACTTCAACTTGGAGTCAGGTTTTTGCTTTACATTACCAGATAAAAGAGTTTTTATAAGCATAAACTAAAACACAAAGAAAAGCACATTGTAAACTGAAAGACACTTAACAAATTTAATGTATTATCTCACAGAAATATCTACTTTGTTTTTGAAGGGTTAACGTTAGTTCCTGGAGTTTGGGGTTTTTTGTTTGTTTTGTTTTGGTTCTTATTTTGTTCTCAGTTCTCAAAAAATTTACAGGCAGGTGAGTGTCCTACAAACAGTACTTGAAAGCAAGTAGTTTCTTTCTTGACTATTTCTAATACATGTTTCTGATGGACCCCTCTTAATCTTTTTTTCTTACAGAAATCTTCAAAACTGAAGAACATAAAAAATAACGAGATGTGACAGAAGCCACTTGGGCAGTGAACATAAATGTTGCAATGTAAAAGCAAACCTAGCCTTTTAGCTGAAAAAATAGCCCCGAAAGGAGTCTGGGCCATTGCAAAGGCAAAGACAACATTAAAAGTTTAACAGATAAAACTTAAAGAGCAACCTAGGATATAAAAGTCACAGTCTATTCTGCTGTGCTAAAATCTACATGTATTTTTTTTATTGTTTCTTGGGACATGTTTATTTAATGTGCACGTTTTTTTGTGGTTTCTATTCCCACTACTGACAATTAAGCAATTGAAAATTACTTTTATACTTTAGTTTCTTAGTGAAAAATTTTAAAATAGGATAAAAGCTCACCAAATGTCTTCACTTTCCTTAGAATTTGTTTTGCCATTTTTTAGTGTTATCATTATTGTTAAAAATAACAAAAAATAATTATATGAGAAGTAAATATATGGCAAAACCAATACAATATTGTAAAGTAAAATAAATTAATTAATTAATTAAAAATAAATAAATTTTTTAAAATTTTAATAAATAAATAAATAAAATAACCAGGTTTCTTATGTGATTCCCTTGGAGCTGTGGAAATAAGTTTAACTTCACATTTTCATTTAGTTTTAGAAACATATAGTGAAAAATGTGTTTGACACTTGACAGTCAAAACACTGTGAGTTACAGGAAGTTCCCGTAACTTTTTCGCCTGTGCCTTAATAACCAGAGTTCATTACTGCAATATCACCAAAGACCTGATAATATGCTTTATTAATTTATGTACTGTACACTAGATAACCCTTTAGATACATGTTTATTAGGATTGTATGGAAGCCATTTCATTTATATATCATTTATGTAGTAAGTATACAGGGACAACATTGTTTTGCCTCTAACAAAATGACATGATAGAGAATTGTACAGGAATTATGCATGTGTGCTGTTTTGTTCAATTCTTGTGACCCCATGGACTATAGCCTGCCAGGCTTCTCTGCCATGGAATTTTCCAAGCAAGAATTTTCCTGGGGTGGTTTGCCATTTACTCCTTCAGTAGATCTTCCCGATCCAGGGATCAAACCCATGTCTCCTGCATCTCCTGCATTGGCAGGTGGATTCTTGAGCACTGAGCCACCTGGGAAGCCATACAGGTATTATACAGGAATTTAATGGCCAACTTTGGACTTGGTGCATAGGTCGTGCTGTAGACAAAAATATAGGTAATCTCATATCTCCTAATTATTTTATATTATGTATAGAAATTATTCACTCTTTTAGTACTAGTTTATGAAGACAAATCATGAAACAACTTTTCAACAGAAAAAAAAATTACAATGAGAAATCTTTCATAAATGCTTATATTCTGACTTAACTTGCTTCTCTGTACCTTTTTTTCTTCCTTTTTAAGTGGAAATGGATCCTGATTTCCAGTACCCTAAGGATTATTGGGTATGATTTGATATGGTAGTATTTGTTATTTATGATTTCTGAATTTTTCTGATGCTTCACTTTTAAGTATTTTCATTGTTTGTGCACATAAAAACAAAAACTTTTAAAAGATTATGTCCCCACATTTGATTATTGAAGTCCACTGAGAATCCTTTCTCAACAACTTTGGCAAATTCTTGAAACTCACAAACCAGTTTGTTAATTTTCAAATAATAATGGTTAGTATTTTTATATGTTATATGAGAACAGTTAAGTCTGTACTTTTAGTAAGTATAATTCTTTGATTAGAAATTCAAGAGAATGCATGTCTTAGTTCAGTTGTAAATCAAGAGCTATCTAGTGGAAATCATATATAACATTTCTAATAATGCAAGTCCTTTTATGTACTGTGTTTCTGGCTTTCTTGAATTTGAAAGATGTAATATACTTCATGATCACCTATGGAAGATTTTGGGAGACTGAAAATAAAGTTTGTTTTGCATGTGTGTATGTTCTCTGTCATGTTTAACAACTATCATCTTGTAAAAAATAAAATATTCTTTAACTAGGATTGAAATCAGTTCTTCAAGGAAAAGTTTACCTGGGTTGACTTCCCAGGTGGCACTGTGGTAAAGACCACCGGCCAACACAGGAGATGCAAGAGATACAGGTTCCATCCCTGGGTCAGGGAGATCCCCTGGAGTAGGAAATAGCAACCCACTTCAGTATTCATGGCCAGGAAAATTCCCTGGACAAAGGAGCCTGGCAGGCTACAGTCCATGGGGTCACAAAGAGTCAGACACGAGTACACAAACATGCTTGAAACATGTTTACCTGTGTTAAAGAAGCCAGGAGAAGTGAGGTAATTACTCCTCACTCTGCCACCCACAACCAAGGACCTATAGGCCTGAGCTCAGCCATGTCTAACTCTTGGAGACCCCATAGACTGTTTCCCAACAGGTTTCTGTGTCCATAGGATTAACCCAGCAAGAATACTGGACTGTGTTGCCATTTCCTAATCCGAGGAATCTTCGCCCAGAGATAGAACCCACATCTCCTGCAGCTCTTGCATTGCAGGTCATTTCTTTATTGCTGAGCCATCTGGGAAGCCCATAGTGCTGAGCACAATGATCAAATTTCACAGTATGATGGGGCTGCATAGATAGATGCCAAGACCTCCAATAATCAATGCTGCCTTCTTGCTAACTGAATTAAACAATCTGGGGAAGGGAATGGAAAGGGGGTGAGAAATGAAGAAAGAAAGGTGTTCTTTGAGACATGTTTGGTTTTTATAACCAAGACTTTAATATAAAAAGTATTTGTTTTAAGATCAAAGTCAGTATTAATGAGACTTTTGAATGTTTATCCAAAGGCTTAAGTTACAACCTTCTTCTAAAAGGAAAAGGGTATGTAAAACCCCTGGGAAGAAAGAGTCAGAATCCAAATATATCCCAAAAGTCTGGAATACTAGAAACTCAAGCCCAAGAGAATGAAAACTGTTTTATGATCAAAAATTTGCAGTTTGACTCTTTACTGCTTCTACTGCTACCACTGAGACCCACTTTCAATCATCTTTTCTTGGTTTTCTGCAGTAACCTTGTAACCGTTCTCGCCTTTCCTGTTTCAGTTCAGTTCAGTTGCTCAGTCATGTCCAACTCTTTGCGACCTCGTGAATTGCAGCACTCCAGGCCTCCCTGTCCCTCACCAACTCCCGGAGTTCACTCAAATTCACGTCCATTGAGTCCGTGATGCCATCCAGCCATCTCATCCTCTGTCGTCCCCTTCTCCTCCTGCCCTCAATCCCTCGCAGCATCAGAGTCTTTTCCAATGAGTCAACTCTTCGCATGAGGTGGCCAAAGTACTGGAGTTTCAGCTTCAGCATCAGTCCTTTCAAAGAACACCCAGGACTGATCTCCTTTAGAATGGACTGGTTGGATCTCCTTGCAGTCCAAGGGACTCTCAAGAGTCTTCTCCAACACCACAGTTCAAAAGCATCAGTTCTTCGGCACTCAGCTTTCTTCACAGTCCAACTCTCACATCCATACATGACCACTGGAAAAACCATAGCCTTGACTAGACAGACCTTTGTTGGCAAAGTAATGTCTTCGCTTTTGAATATGCTATCTAGGTTGGTCATAACTTTCCTTCCAAGGAGTAAGTATCTTTTAATTTCATGGCTGCAATCACCATCATTTAACACAGTACTAAGACTGATCTCATTAGAACATATTATTTCACACCACAGTCGCTTCCCACCTCACTCAGAGTAAAACCCAAAATTCCTAAAATGATCTGCAAAGCCCTACAAAATCTGTTCCTGTTACTTCTCTGACCTCTTGTCCTCTCACTCACTGTGCTTAAGTCATGCTGGCCACCTCACTGTTCATCCAACAGGACTGGGCAGTCTTACCTCCAGGCCTTTTCCTTTGCTTTCTTTCCACCAGGAAAAGCTCTTTGCTCAGATAGCCATACAGGCCAGTCTCTCACTTCCGTCAGGTTTCATCGTACAAATGCCTGCCCTGACCACACTGCCTCATAGTGGAACCCCAAACCCAACCCCACCTGGTTCTTCCTGTCTCCTTCCCATTTTCTTTTTCTCCCAAGTAATTTTTTCTATCTAACATGCTATGTGTCATCCTGAAATCTTTGAGAGTGGCATTGACTTCTGCCAGTACACTGAGATACAATATTGTTTTATGATCACCATATTGGCCAGAAGTAAGTGAAGATGTTTTTCAGGGATTTGGTTCAGCTGTTTCTACTCCATGAGCCCTTTGCCACAGTCCAAAGGACCACTGCTGTGGCTTTAAGAGCCACTATGTCTATGTGTTTTGATTATAACTTGAGAAATGAAGACATGACTGCTAGCAGGGTCTGTGGAATCAGGGTACCCACTGGGAGAAAGAACGGACCTAGAAGACTTTATTTATTACTTGACCTACTCAGAGCAGAGTTGCCTGCTGGCTCAGATGGCAAAGAATCTGCCTGCAGTGAGGGAGACCTGGGTTCAATCCCTGGGTCAGGAAGATCCCCTGGAGAACGAAATGGCAACTTCTTGCCTGGGAAATCCCAAGGATGGAGGAGCCTGGCAGACTACAGTCCGTGGGGTCTCGAACAGTCAGAATCAACTGAGCGACTTCACTTTCACTTTTTCACTTTAAGAGGACTTGTACTATTTTTAAATCTAAGCACAATATCCATGACTGCCACAGTTGTTTATTATGTATGTGTGTGTGTGCACAGTCACTCAATGATGTCTGAATCTTCTGCGACCCCATTTAGCCCACCGGGCTTCTCTGTCCTTGGGACTTTTCTGGCAAGAATACTGGAGTGGGATCCTGACCCAGTAATTGAATCTCCATCTCCTGTGGTTCCTGCATTGATAGGTGATTCTTTAACACTGAGCCACCAGGGAAGCCCAAATATTTTATTAAGAGTGTAAAATTAAAACTCTTTATAAGTATTGTGGGAACAGTATATTGACAAAGACTCAATACCTACTGTACTGTACAACCGAAAAAGAAATAAATTCATTCAACTACAAACAGTGTTTACTGACATCTACTGGATTGTTTTACTTATAACTTTATAAATTGTGAAAAATTTTAAATACATTATAGTCTGGACTGAATCAAGTGTACTTTATTAAGTTTCTTTGGTAAGTAGAAGTTTATTACACACTCTGTTTATTATATATATTATATACTCTAATGTACTGGAGCCACACCAAAGAATGCCCTTTAGGTAACCAAGCTGAGGGTCTTTAGTCTCTGTAGCTTCCCTATGCTGATATGACTCACACTTTTAATGTGTTTTGTCATTTCTTGATCCCAGTGCTATGACAGTGCACATGAGATACTGCCAGGATTCTCCTGCTCTGCGTCGTGCTTTTTACCCCTCACTAAGCTAAGCAAACTTGATGCTGGGTAAGCCTAATGTGTCTTGTATATTGGTTGACAGTCTGAAACAGAAACTTATGCTAATGTTCTTGTCCTTGTAAGAATATAAAATAAACATTTAAAATATTAGAAAAACAGTTATGGCTCAACAGGAGAGAAGGTTGTAGGGATAGTAGTAATTAAGTCATCACCCAAAATGCAACAAAAAAGACAAAATGAACTATAAAAGAGATATTAAAAGACATTCAGATGAGTTTTAGAAGGCATAATATTTATTATAGAGAAGGAAATGGCAACCTACTCCAATATTCTTCCCTTGAAAATCCCATGGACAGAGGAGCCTGGCAGGCTACAGTCCATGGGGTCTCAAAAGAGTTGGACACAACTTAGCGACTAAACAACAATACTTATTTAATTAGAGTTAGAACAAGAGAAATTGGGAGACTGGCGCTCGGCTGAGGTAAGGCAATATTCAAAGAGGTGATACAGAGAACTCTCTGGAATTAGTAGATAAAACCAGTTCTCATTAAAGTACAGAATATCTCAAGAAGGACAAAAAACCCAATTTCCCAACAGATGATATAAGTGAAATTTGAGAAGATGGCTACCAAGTTAAGGCTGGGCAAACAATAAACTTTACCAAGACCAAAGGAGAAGCTGGAAGCAAGGGTTCTGGGGGAGACACTCTTAACATCCATGAAACAATAATTTTTAAAAGTAGGAATAAAGAAACTTTTACAAGTAAACAAAAACAGGGAAGACTTACAATCAGTTGACTTCTCAGAACAAAACTATATAAAGGATGTACTTCAAGAAAGAAAATAAATCCAGAAGTGAAGATCTGAGAACCAAGAAAGAATGATACATTAAAAGAGAATTCACTGAATGGGAGACAATATTTGTCATATACACATCTGACAAAAGAATTGTATCCAGAAAATATAAAAATAACTCCAACTTCCCCGGTGCTCAAGTAGTAAAGAATCTGCTGGCATTGCAGGAGACCTGGGTTCGATCCCTGGGTTGGGAAGATCCCCTGGAGAAGGGAATGTCTATCCACTCTACTATTCTTGCCTGGAGAATTCCATGGATACAGGAGATTGAATGGCTGCAGTCCATGTATTGCAAAGAGTCGGGCACAACTGAGTGATTAACACTTTCACAAATCGTTAGGTAAAATGCTGATAGCTTAATTTTAAAAAAAGGATAGAGAACGTAAGTGAGCATTTCATAAACAATTATATCCAAATTTATAATGGGCATATGTAAATGTGCTCAGAAACGGCAATCTTTAGGAAAATGCAAATTAGAGCCATGATGACATATACCATTACAAATTCAGCAGATGTCTAAGATTTTCTTTTAATGACAAAAACAAGTATGAAGAACTTGTAGAGCAATCAGTTGCACATATTGCTGGTGGGAGGTTTTTCTTTCTTAATATTTATTTATTTATTTGGCAGTGTCAGGTCTTAGTTGTAGCATACCAGATCTTTGCTGTGTCATATGAGGCATGCAGGCTCTCTAGTTGTGGAATGAACACTTAATTGCTGTGAGGTATGTGGGAAACTTAATTCCCCAACCAAGCATTAAACCCATGTCCCCTGCACTGCAAGGTGGAACTTTAACCACCGGATCACCAGGGAAGTCCCACTGGTGAGAGTTTAAACTGATACATCTACTTTGGAAAACTACAGTATCTACTAAAGACAAACAAATATCTACTCTATGACTCAGCATTTCCACTCCTAGGTATAAATCAAACTCCAATTAAATTAATTAAAAAGAAACTGAGTACATCAACCTAGCAAAGGACATGTAAAAAAGATGTTTGTAGCAGCCGTATTCACAATAGCTTCAAGCCAAGCATGGTCTATAGCCATGAGCCATAGAACAGACAACTAAACTGTGATGCAGCAACATGAATGTGATGATACATACAACAATGAATATATTTCAAAACCATGATGTTGAATGATAGAATTCAGACACAGGAATAGTATATGCTACATGATTCTTTTTTGTTACATTTACAAGATGTCAACCCTGTTTTATGCTAATGGAAGGAAGTCTGTGGTTTGCATTTGGGTTGGTAATGACCAAGAAAAAGTCATGGCACTTGTGGGTGTGTCATTTAGAATATGTTAATATATTACAATGAATATATAATAAGGCTCAAGGTCTACTGGAAGTCAAATCCTGGATTTGGAATTGAACCCATGTCCTCTGCATTGGCAGGCAGTATCTTAACCACTGGACCACGAGGGAAGTCCCCTGACATTTTACACGATTGGATAATCCAAAGAGGGTATCAAAAAGGCCAGCCAAAATGAAAATGTAGCAAATCAATGAACCGTGATAACAGGGACAGTGAAAGGGGAATCAAAACAAGAATGGAGTTGTGGAAGAACAGCTGATTGGGAGAATGTTGACACTGCTGCCGTGTGAGAGACTTTAAGTACGCAGTCAGAGAATCTACTGCTGCTAAGTCACTTCAGTCGTGTCCGACTCTGTGTGACCCCATAGACGGCAGCCCACCAGGCTCCCCCGTACCTGGGATTCTCTAGACAAGAACACTGGAGTGGGTTGCCATTTCCTTCTCCAATGCATGAAAGTGAAAAGTGAGAGTGAAGTCGCTCAGTCGTGTCCGACTCTTAGCGACCCCATGGACTGCAGCCCACCAGGCTCCTCTGTCCATGGGATTTTCCAGGCAAGAGTATGGGAGTGGGTTGCCATTGCCTTCTCCATAGAGGAATCTGATGAAGGCATAAATGAAGAAAGTGGGTGTGAGGATGAAGAGGCCTAAAAGGTGGTGACAGCACAAATGTTCATATTACAGGGACCTTCTGAGATATTTCACAACATTGCAAGAGTAGAATGCTGGATGCTGATCCAAACTTAGAAAAAAAGTATGACAATTCACCAAGGTATACTTGCTCTTTATTGTAAGATATATGATGAGAAGAAGGAAGGGACTGTTTGTACTATTTCAGATGTGTTTTACCAAGAGACATGGCACTCAGTTCTCAATGGTTTCCAGTTTTAAATTATAGTGTACTAGATAAATATTAGTTTTACTATTTTTTGTTTGCTTGTACATTTATAAATGACAGTTTTGAGGCTTCCCAGATGGCCGTAGTGGTAAAGAACACCTCTGCCAATGCAAGAGACCTAAGAGATGCCAGTTTGATACCTGGATCAGAAAGATGCCCTGGAGGAGGGGATGGCAGCTGACTCCAGTATTCTTGCCTGGAGAATCACATGGACAGCAGAGCCCGGTGGACTAAAGTCCATGGGGTCCCAGAGTCAGACACAACTGAAGCGACTTAACACACGTACATAGCAGACATGATTCTTTAATGTTTAGACAGAATTTTTAAAGACCATGAAACAGTTTTAATAGCTCCCATTGACTCTTAAGAGCACTTTGTACAATGTCAGCTTGCACAGTCATTTTTATGGTCACCTACTTACTACTGTGTAAAGCAGAGTGAGGGAAAAAGTATAGAGGTATATAGTTTGATGTTTTCGCAATAAATATATTACAGTTTTAAAAATTGCTAAGAGAAAATGTTGCAACTGTATTATATAGTAATTGTTATCAAAATAAGAAGCACATAATTAATGACTTTTGGGAATGGTGTCAGGCAGAGAAACTTCAGTTCAGTTCAGTTGCTCAGTCGTGTCCAACTCTTTGTGACCCCATAAATTGCGCACGCCAGGCCTCCCTGTCCATCACCAACTCCTGGCGTTCACTCAAACTCACATCCATCGAGTCGGTGATGCCATCCAGCCATCTCATCCTCTGTTGTCCCCTTCTCCCCCTGCCCCCAATCCCTCCCAGCATCAGAGTCTTTTCCAATGAGTCAACTCTTCGCATGAGGTGGCCAAAGTACTGGAGTTTCAGCTTTAGCATCAGTCCTTCCAAAGAACACCCGGGACTGATCTCCTTTGGAATGGATTGGTTGGATTGCCTTGCAGTCCATGGGACTCTCAAGAAGTCTTCTCCAACACCACAGTTCAAAAGCATTAATTCTTCAGCGCTCAGCTTTCTTCACAGTACAACTCTCAAATCCATACATGACCATTGGAAAAACTGTAGCCTTGACTAGATGGACCTTTGTTGGCAAAGTAATGTCTCTGCTTTTGAACATGCTATCTAGGTTGGTCATAACTTTCCTTCCAAGGAGTAAGCATCTTTTAATTTCATGGCTGCAATCACCATCTGCAGTGATTTTGGAGCCCCCCGAAATAAAGTCTGACACTGTTTCCACTGTTTCCCCATCTATTTCCCATGAAGTGATGGGACCAGATGCCATCTTCGTTTTCTGAATATTGAGCTTTAAGCCAACTTTTTCACTCTCCTCTTTCACTTTCATCAAGAGGCTTTTGAGTTCCTCTTCACTTTCTGCCATAAGGGTGGTGTCATCTGCATATCTGAGTTTATTAATATTTCTCCCAGCAATCTTGATTCCAGCTTGTGCTTCTTCCAGCCCAGCGTTTCTCATGATGTACTCTGCATAGAAGTTAAATAAACATGGTGACCATATATAGTCTTGACGTAGTCCTTTTCCTATTTGGAACCAGTCTGTTGTTTCCATGTCCAGTTCTAACTGTTGCTTCCAGAAGCAGAAGATATTAAGCAGAGGTGGCAAGAATACACAGAAGAACTGTACAAAAAAGATATTCATGACCAAGATAAGCATGATGGTGTGATCACTGACCTAGAGCCAGACATCCTGGAATATGAAGGCAAGTGAGCCTTAGAAAGCATCACTGCGAACAAAGCTAGTGGAGTTGATGGAATTCCAGTTAAGCTATTTCAAATCCTAGAAGATGATGCTGTGAAAGGGCTGCACTCAATATGCCAGCAAATTTGGAAAACTCAGCAGTGGTCACAAGACTGAAAAGATCAGTTCTCATTCCAATCCCAAAGAAAGGCAATGCCAAAGAATGCTCAAACTATCGCACAATTGCACTTATCTCACACGCTAGTAAAGTAATGCTCAAAATTCTCCAAGCCAGGCTTCAGCAATATGTGAACTGTGAACTTCCAGATGTTCAAGCTGGTTTTAGAAAAGGCAGATGAACCAGAGATCAAATTGCCAACATCTGCTGGATCATGGAAAAAGCAAGAGAGTTCCAGAAAAAATATCTCTTTCTGCTTGACTATGCCAAAGCCTTTGACTGTGTGGATCACAATAAACTGTGGAAAATTCTGAAAGAGATGGGAATACCAGACCATGTGACCTGCCTCTTGAAAAACCTGTCAGGTTAGACCAGTTAATGTGCAAGAATCAATAGCTTCTCCTCACACCAGACTCTCCTGCAATCTGGTGATGATGCATATTTCCCATTATTCTAAGGCCATAGGGGGTCATTACCCTTGATTATTTCTTTCTAAACGTGTCTCATGCCCATCTACTGCTTTCCATCTCTTTCTTGCCTTTACATGGACTCCTTTTCCTAACTGGCATGATCTTCCATCGCACCTCAATGAACTCAAGTGAATGGCAGTGTTCAAACATTTCCTCTGTGAGTGCTGAAAGATTCACTCAAGCAGACACCACTATCCCCACTTCTCCTCTACTACTATAGTTCATAAGACAGAATTCAGTGTTGTGAATATTTGTTTGCATGTATTTTCACCGAATTCCTGGTATTCAGGCAGTTTGTGTCATTTGTCTTTGTGTTTGGACTGGCACACTGCAGGTACGTAATACATGATTTTTGAATGAATAAATCTTTAATGCTGTATAAATTCAGTTTACTATGCTGTCTTCAACATAGATTGTTATTTTAAACTTTATCTAGTCTCATGAGGACATAATAGTTAAATAAATGCGTGAAATGAAAGACTTTGTTCACTGATGAGTAAAAGTGAGACTTGACCAGTGGGGTATCTTTCAAGACACACCCCGGAGCCATTTTTTCCAGGGCTTACAAAACATTTAGAAGACTTAAATAAAATGCTAATACCATATGTAATGCTTTTTGGGCAGGGTATAAATTTAGCGCACACACACACACACACACACACACATATATATATATATATATAATGATTTGATAAGCACTGAGAGCATTGATTTTGGAGTCAAGTTGACCTGAATTCAAACCTAGATTTGTCATGTACTGGTTGAGTGATCAAAGAAATGGGACTTCATCTCTTTATTCATAAAATAGGGTGGAGGGGGCAGCAAATGATGTCTGTCTCTTGAATTATCATGGAGACGAAGTATGATGACAGAGGCTCATGGAGCACCACCCAGTGTCTGGCACTTGATATGAGCATAACTTAACAATCTCTTTCCCCCATTTCTTTCCTCTTTTTTTCAGATTGCAATATTGTTGATGTTTTCACTATCCATACTGTATATTATATTATTGTTTTATTTGAAATAATCTTTTTGAGCATTTGAATTATGTCAATAGAAATAATCTATTTTCTTTTTTAAGATTGAATTATAATTGGTTTACAGGGACTTCCCAGGTGGTGCTAGTGGTAAAGACCCGCCTGCAAATGCAGGAAACATAAGATATGAGGGTTCGATCCCTGGGTCGGGAATATCCCCTGGAGGAGAAAAAGGCAACCCACTCTGGTATTCTTGCCTGGAGAATCCCACGGACAGAGGAGCCATCAAAGTGATTCATATATGTATGTATGTACATATGTCTGTCTGTGTGTATATATATATGTATATATTTTTTTTCAGATTCCATTATCAATTATTACTCCACTTTAAATATGGTTCCCTGTGATATACCATAGGACTTTATTGCTTATGTATTTTATTTATAGTAGTGTTTATCTGTTAATTCCAAGCTCCTAATTTATCCCTCCCCTCATTTCCTCTTTGGTAACCATAAGTTTATCATCTATGTCTGTGAGTCTATTTCTATTTTGTAAATAAGTACATTTATATCATTTTTTTAGATTCATGTAAGTGATATCATATGGTATTTGTCTTTCTTTGTCTGACTTCACTTAGTATGATAATCTCTAGGTCCGTCCATGTTGCTGCAGATAACCTTATTCGTTCTTTTTATGACTAATATTCCATTGTATTGCATCTTCTTTACTCACTCATCTGTTGATGGACACAGGCTGTTCCCTTGTCTTGGTTATTGTAAGTAGTTTCACAATGAATATTGGGGTGCATGTATCTTTTCAAATTAGAGTTTTACCTGGATATATGCCCAGGAATGGGATTGCTGGATCATATGGTAACTCTATTTTTAGTTTTTGAGGAAGCTCCTTTCTGTTCTCCATAGTGGCAGCACTAATTTACATTCCCACCAACAGTGTAGGTGGGTTCCCTTTTTCAATACTCTCTCCAGGATTTATTATTTGTAGACTTTTTGAAGAAAGCCATTCTGACTGGTATGAGGTGATACCTCTATGTAGTTTTAATTTGCTCTTCTCTAACAGTTAGCAATATTGAGCATCTTTTCATGTGCCTTTTAGCCATCTGTATGTCTTCTTTGGAGAAATGTCTATTTAGATCTGCTGCCAATTATTTTTTATATTGAGCTGCATTATCTGTTTGTATGTTTTGGAAATTAAGCCCTTGTCGGTTGTATCATTTGCAAATATTTTCTCCAAGGAATTGTCTATTTTTGATTTTTTTTAAGTCTGTATTC